>NC_086153.1:198230822-198920822 GCF_035149785.1 Candoia aspera | reverse complement strand
GCAAGCTAAAGCATCTCCAAAATCTTTTTTTTTAATCATTTTGTAACTAGTGTTTGAATTTGGGGATCTGAGTTGTGATTTTCAATATTTAGGGTTAGTGATACGGTATTTCTTCATCTGACAGATTTAAGGGGGCATATTAAAAGTTTGGATTGAAAGGAATTTCTCCAAATGCTTCTGATAAACAGCAAGTTGAATGAGGGTCATGTCCCAAACCTTGGACAGCAGCCAGAACTTGAAGAAGGATAGATCCAAATTCAAATTCCACATTCAGTGATGAAGCTCACTGAATTACATGAGCTAATCATTTTCTGTCCCAGTTAACCTATCCCAAAGAGCTCCTGTGAGCTGAATTGGAAACAATTCAGTAGCAGCCCTGTACTCAATAGAGGGAGGAAAATAATAAAATAAAAAATAACAATAAAAAAGCTTTGACTGCTGGGTATAAATTACATTGATTGATTGATTATGTGCTATCAAGCTGCTATTGACTGTAAGCAACCACACAGATTTTTTTCCAGAACAAATAAATGGTATAGCTAGCTAACATTTCAGTTAAAACAGACTTTTGGAAATTTAGGTTACAAAACACTTTGAAGTCTTGGTTTATATGCTAAATCCAAGGCTAATGTCAAAGTAGGTTCTATAGATATCTCAAATCAAAAGTTGAAAAAAAAATCACATGTGGGGTGAAGAACTCTCTTATAATTCTGGTTTTGAATGATTTGCAAAATACCTAGCATTGTTTGAGGTTTTTCCATTTGCTCCTGCTTTAATTCTTGCAGTATTTTCATCCTTCTTTATCTAACCATACCAGTCTCAAAATCAGGCTGAAAATTAAATACTCCTTTTTCCAACTTTTTGAAATACAGGTCTGGCCATTCTTGGCAGAATATTATTTTGTTCGGTGACCTCAGTGCATCAGGATCTCCTTAAGTTCATGTTTTCTGATAGTGACCATCAGCTGGAAGGAAGGCCTTTGGCTCCACATAACATCCAGGAGATGCAGGAAAATCTATGACCTGATCCGGCTGAGGGGATCTGGTCTCGTAAACTGCACCAACAGGAGACCCATGGAAACTCTAACCCCATGCAATTGAGCTTCTGGCTTTGCTTTGGTTTCATTACAGTGGCTCGTGCGGTTTGCTTGCTTTGGGCTTAGCAGGTTGTGTGAACCCTGCCAGCGTGCCTTGCCAATCATAAGCTTTAACTGAGCATGTTGTATCAATCCAGCCAACATTTAGAAAGCTGTTGAAAACCTGATGATTGAAGCAGACATTTAGGAATTGAGGATGTGTGAATTAAATACCCAGAAGGTATATGGTGCTATGATTTATTATGTATTAATTGGAAGAGGTGTTATTTTTGTATACAGGTAGGTCACGATTAATGTGAGTTTGAATAGTGTGATATTCGATTTAGTGCGAATTATAAACTGATACCAAGTCGCATTTAATGCGAACCAAAATTCAGCTAATGTGAGGCTAGCGCATGCACAGTTGAGGCCAGTGCATGTGTAGTTGCCATTGGGATTTTAGATGCTCATTGTTGTGTGTGCAAAATGGAGAAAAGGAAGGTTCTGTTCAAGGAAAGCTCAAAAAAGGAGAGGCTCATTTTGAAGTCCTGTATTTGAAGAATACAGGAGATAGCAGGTACATTTTGCATATGGATTTATCCTGCAGTTTGTCTTTTGTTCATGTGACTGATTTATTTTAAATATTTATGAGATGGATCTAGAAGATCTCATGGCAGGTTGTAATTCATTGGAAAGCAATAGAAAGCACTAAAACCATGTAAAAATAACTGAAGGGTGGTCTATTTACAATTTTGCTACCACTTCCAGCATTACATATAGCTTCTGAGCAGTCTTCAAGGGCAGACCTGTGTAGGACTGCTTTAGGAATGATATTTAGAATGTTTCTGCTTTTATTTTGCTTTCTATAACTACTCTGTGACTTTGTTAAAAATAAATTTATATTCTAACTATATTCTTGAAACTTTTACTGTTATATTTCATTAATAAACATATAACAATTCGTGTTTCAAATTTTTCATTGCCTATTTCATGAAGCTGGATCCAATTACCCTATTTTCCATAGAAACATCACTTCGAATAGTAAGAACTTGAATAATACTACCATTCTGTGGGATTCCTTATCAGCACTAATCAAGACCTACCTGTACATTGTATTGTTATTTTTTGTTATGCATTTCACTATACCTGTAAGTCACTTAGATTCCAACATACAAACAAAAAACCGTGACTTTATGGGTGGCGGCACCATTCTTGAACCATACTGCTCTGTAACCCAATGGGGAAGCAAATGGCTCCCAATAGAGGATAAACCCTTCTTGCTGATCGAAGACACCTCTTGGTGTTTTTAATCCAGGGGTTTGGAAGGCAGAGGGCACAATGTAAAAATTTTTCCCTCCTAAAAGGAAAACTAAAGGCAAGAAACGTACCTGCAGATATGGGCTCCTGCTGCAGCACCTTTCTATGGCTTGTGGTTCTATTTTGGCTTCTTCCGATAAGCTGCCTCTTTTTCCTGAATCAGAGGCACGATTATTTTCCTAAACATGATTGCAGTCACAGTTTTTGTCTTCCTGTCCTCGCTTTTCACTTGCTGTCCTCAAGTTTCTCTGATGAGGCTCCGAGTGTCAGATTGTGTTCACTGCAAAGACTGTAGCTTCCAAGAACAGAACAATAAGATGCAATTGTAGCTTTTTGCTTCACTGTTGTAGCTCCCAAAACACATACTTACTGTAAACTGGTTGTTTATAAATGCACAAGTTATTATTAATTCCTATCAGAATTTAGAATTATGTTGAATCAATTATGTCGCAATAAAATAATAGATAAAATGGTTAACAGTGAAATATTTACAATCCAGGAAAATGCCTGAGTGAATAGACATGTCTCGGCTTGGTGACAAAAAGGACTGCAAGACCACCACTGAAGGCATTTCCTAGCCAGGGCAGGCTGTAGGGTTCTTAGATGACTTCCATTCAGGCACTAGCCGGATCTGAGCTATTTAGCTTCAGAGGGAAGAATGAATTATTAACCTTACATACAATGTTCACTTGTATTCAGAAGCAGGCACTGAAAGGGGTGGAAGGAGTATTATCCATTTATTAATCTGGAGTAAGACAGGATTGTAAATTAGATAAAGCCATAGGAATAGGAATAATAAGGAGTTTGGTTCACTTCTGGAAGGGCCTGCAGAATGGATATCCAGGGACATTAAGAGAAAGGTCGGGGGGGGGGGTTTCTTACAAACAGCCAAATAAGCAAGAAGGTCTGTGGGAAGGAGGACAAAAGGGGATTTACAAATTAAAATATTCAAACCAAAGTGTCATGTTCACTGTTTCAATGTGCACTGTACATCGTAACATTTCACATGCCATGGCGCTGACGCGCGTTTCTGGTCAGGAGGGAGCTGCTGTGAAACCTTGTACCAAGCTCTGTATCTATGTCCATTTCAATGGAATGTGTTTGGGTTATGTGCTCTGCTCAAGGACTTTTCCTGCGGACCATCAGAAGCCATTAGGAGCACCTGGGATTGTGAGCCTGGGAAGATTCTACGGGGGGAGGGATTTCATTTGCACCGAGGGTTTTTAGTTTGCATTTGGTGCGCTTTTTCCATTCTCAGCTTTCTTTGTGAACCTGCATACTATTCTTTAATAAATCAGATATCTTTGTGATCCTGCTTATGAGTCTGATGATGTTTTAGAATAGGCAACCTTTACATAAAGCTGAGAATCACCAAAGTTGTACCGTTAGCTCCTACCAAGATTAGTTTCTTGTGAGGGAAAATGATTAACGATGGCCGAATCCAAACTCACAACTGGGAGACTTGAGGAGCCAACTGGCTTGATGCCCGAGTCAATGGTCAGGAGCGGAGAACTGAGCCTCACCCCAGAACCTTCAGGTTTATGGCAGGATTCGAGTTCCAGCCCTGAGGGAGAGGAATCCGAAGATGGGAGAGCACCAGAGCAACCGGCACCCAGCAAATCGCCCGCAGAGTTGATCACCTGGGATGAAATGGGAGAACCCCAGCCAGGGACGTCCCAGGCGTCCTGGAAGTATCGGTTCCCACTGACCCCAAATGTAGAATCTACCACGGTATTAGCAGGGAAACAGCCTAACGCGTGAGGGATGGAGGAATCTCAAACCCCTGAAAGGCTAAGAATGGTAGAGGCCAAATTAGAATCGATGGAGTACATGCTAAAAGCCCTGTCTCTGTCATGGGGGGGGGGCAGTCGAGGCACGAGGGAGATTCCAGCTCCACGCAATCATCCTCCATCCCCTCACCCGGACCGCCAGCGGAGCAGGGCCGGAGATGGCACTGGGATGAATCTCCACCCCTCAGAGATCGTCCATCAGTGTCCCCACCCCGAGGAGGGAGAACTACTGTAACCTGGGGCCTAACCACTCAAGCAGCCGCTAATTCAGCTCCACCAGGAGCGGGGGTGAAAGACTTTTCTGTCAAGTTTGATGGGGATCCAACTAAGTTGTCTTTCTTTCTCACTAATGCTAAAAGTTATATGAGGCAGTTTGGAACATGCTTCCCTTCCAAAGAGGCTAAAATAACTGCCATTGCCACCAAGCTGAAGGGACGAGCGGCTGACTGGTATGTTCAATTAAGCAAGGCTGACTCCCCTGAGCTTGAGGATTTTGAGGAATTCATGTGAGCATTAAAGCTGCATTTTGAGGATCCTCTAGCCAAGGCAAGGGCTAAAAAGGCACTGAATGATCTTACCCAGGGCCAACTGTCTGTAGCTGATTATGCCCTGGAGTTTAAGGCTTTAGCTGGGAAAATCCCCGACTGGTCTCGGTCAACCTTAATAGAACAGTTTAAAGAGGGACTCAACAGGGACATCTTGCGGTGGGCGTTGTGTAGAGACAACCCAGAGACATTGTACAAATGGATCTGTCTGGCCGGCAAAGCTGAGCACACCCAGCATACCTACATGCAAACCAAACGACCTGAAAAACAACCAGCCACCATGAGGGGACCCCGAAGTGCCACAACTGCTACCCAGCCAGGCTATAGAGCCTGGGAAGAGGAGAGAGATTGGCGCTATGCAAGGGGTCAGTGTCTCTGATGCGGAAAGAAAGGGCACCGAGCAGTTGATTGCCCAAAAGCCAAGGCTGGAGACCGAGCGGGCAAACTGCCGGCAAAATCGCCGCCCCCCTCGCAGTGGATGACAGCAGCCAAGGGGGCGGCCGATGCTGAGGAAGTGTTCTACTCCTTGGAAGAGGCTGAAGATGACTCTAAGGAGCCGGCAGGAAACGCCAGCCACCTGCCATGAAAAGCGCCTGCGGGCAGGTGGAGGAGGATGGGCGCGAGGATGCTATGGTGAGTGCTGACTGTCCCACTCTAGCAGTGAAAGTGGAATTGGGCTCCTGCACAAAGAGTACAGAGGTCTGGGCTTTAGTTGACTCTGGGTGTTCCAGGTGTCTGATTCACCCTGATCTGGTTGCTGCTTTGGACCTGCCTAGCTTTCCCCTCCAGCAGCCTTTGATCTTCACACAGTTGGATGGTTCAACAGCAGGGGGGGGGGCGGTGACCCATTTCACTGGAACTGTTGCAATGCAAATGGGCAGCCACCATGAGACTTTAAAATTTATAGTAGCACCTGTTGGCAACCCCTTGGTAATTCTGGGAATTCCCTGGTTGACCTATCGAAGCCCCCATATAAATTGGGAACACAGAACTCTGACTTTGAAGGATGCGTTTTACCAAGCCCCTACCGCGGAGAGGGCTTCAAGCCCGGGGGTTGGAAGGGCTGCAATTGCCACGCCGTGCCCTAGTTTGGCATGTTTAGAAGGTTTGCCCGATCGATACCAAGATTTTGCAGACGTCTTTGGAGAAATGGAAGCAGATCAGCTACCCCCCCATCGGAAAACTGATTGTGCCATAGAGTTGGTTCCTAACGGTCAATTGCCCAAGCCAAAAATTTATCCAATGACTCAGAAGGAGCTTGGGGCATTATGGGACTTTATCGACAAAAATCTGTCAAGGGGGTTTATTGAACCTGCAAATTCCCCAGTTGGGGCCCCTGTGCTATTCCGGGAAAAGAAAGATGGCACACTTAGACTCTGTATGGACTATCGGGGGTTAAATTCTGTCTCGATCTGCAACAAATACTCTCTACCACTAATGAAAGACATGTTAGCCCATTTGTCAAAGGGCAAGATTTTCTCCAAGCTCGATCTTCGTGAAGCCTATTTTCACATCCGCATACGAGCTGGAGATGAGTGGAAAACTGCTTTTAATTGTCCACTGGGTTCATTTCAGTACAAAGTCCTCCCTTTTGGGTTAGCAGGGGCGCCCGGAGTCTTCATGCAATTGATTAATGAAGTATTACATGATCATTTGTTTAAAGGGGTCCTGGTTTATTTGGACGATGTGCTCATTTACACTGAATCCGAGAAGGTACACAAACCCTTCTCAAACAAGTGTTAAGTAAGCTTAGAGATGCCAAGCTTTATGCCAAGCTTTCCAAATGTGAGTTTCACAAAACCCAACTTGACTATCTAGGCTATAGGGTATCTGACAAGGGCATTGAGATGGACCCTGAAAAAATTCAGGCGATTTTAAGTTGGGAACGTCCCCGCACCCAGAGGCAATTACAAAGCTTCCTAGGGTTCAGTAATTATTATCGGCAGTTTATCCAGGGGTTTGCTGAGATTGCTTTGCCCCTTACTGACTTGCTACGTACCAAGGGTTTGGGAGAGACACACAACGTAAAAAACCCTGGGGCAGTGCTGAATTGGACGCCTGAATGCCAGGCAGCATTTGAGAAGTTGAAAACCCTCTTCACTGCTGAGCCTATTTTACAGCACCCCAATCCTGAACGCCCCTTTGTGGTCCAAGTTGATGCTTCTGACTTCTCAATTGGCCTATATTGTTACAGAGAGATTCTGAAAATCACTTGAAACCCTGCACTTATTTGTCCAGAAAATTTTCTGAAACTGAGCGCTGGTGGCATGTGTCATGAGTAAGGATGGCGAGCAGGGGGCTCCCATCCAGGCTGTAAAGTGCATGCTTAGTACTGAGGAATTAGGTATCCATTCAAAGAGACACAGATCGGGCCTGCCTTAGCCTTTGGGGTTTATATGTCTGGGTTTTTCCCACGCTTCTTCAGTTTGTTAGGATTTTCTGTTATGTAGCAGTAATAAAACACTAGAGACCTATTCCTTGTCTCAGCGTGGTTCCTGGCTGTTAGGACAGCATGTTTGGGGAAAAGAGGCTTTTGCTGTAAAAGCTGCTTTGGAAGCCTGGCGTCACCTCCTGGAAGGCGCTAAATGCCCTTTCAAGGTTTGGACGGATCACAGGAATTTGGAAGCCCTCCGCACCCCCCGGCATCTCAGTCCTAAACAAATTTGCTGGGCTCAATTTTTCAGTCGCTTTAACTTCCAGTTAAAATTTATTCCGGGAAAGAAAAACTTTCTGGCTGATGCTTTGTCACGTTTACCTCAAGACTGACCACGTGGCAGATATAGTTGGGACCGTTCTCACTGAACCACAACTGGGCTTGGTTGCCGTCACTCGGAGCCAGACCCGTGCGCGGGCAACCCCACCCCCAGCCCCGTCTGGGAAGTGGAAAATGCAAGTTCCTTATCAGTTACAGAAGGACTTTCTCCAGGTGCTGAAATCTGACACTTGGTTGCTAGCTAATAGAGACAATGTTTCTTTTGAAAACGGTCTGGCATGGGTGGAACACCACCTTTATGTGCCTGAAACTTTAAGGGCTGATGTTTTGCAGCATTCCCATGATGACAAACTTGCTGGACACTTTGGTTTTGTCAAAACCTTGCATTTGGTTCGCCGTCAATTTTGGTGGCTAACCTTAAGGCGTGATGTAAAAGACTATGTTGCTTCCTGTCTGTTTGTGCCATGTCAAAGCGTAAAGGAGGTAAACCACAGGGGCTTCTGCAGCCAGTGGCCAGCCCATCCCGTCCCTGGGATGAGATTTCTATGGATTTTATTGTGGACTTACCCCCCAGTCAGAAGAAAACTGTCATTTGGGTTGTAAAAGATTTTTTCTCCAAACAAGCCCATTTCATTCCACATGCGTCCATCCCGTTGGCCCCGCAATTGGCCCGCCTATTTCTCATCCACATCTACCGTCTCCACGGTAGCCCCTCCTGTTTGGTCACTGACCACAGGACACAGTTCACTTCTCAGTTTTGGAAATCATTTTTAAAATTGATTGGCACCAAACAGGCACTGTCCACATCGTCGCATCCTGAGACTGACGGATCTACGGAGGTTTTGAACTCTGCCCTTGAACAATTCCTTAGAGCATACATAAATTACCATCAGGACAATTGGGTGGACTTGTTGCCCTTTGCTGAGGTGGCTTACAACAATGCTGTCCATCAGAGCACCGGGCAAACCCCTTTTTGTGTGGTTTCTGGTCACGACTTTGTTCCCATCCCTGAGCTGCCACAAGCCCCTCCCCAGTCCTGTTCTGCCTCTGACTGGGCTGTTAAGCTGGCTGATTCCTGGCTGGTGATTCAACAGGCTTTGGCTGACGCCCAGGCTGCGTACAAGTTTCAAGCCGATAAACGTCGTTCTTTGCAGCACGATTTCAAAATTGGGGATCAGGTATATCTTTCTACCAAATTCATCAAATCCCCACAGCCCTTGAAAAAGCTTGCTCCCAAGTTCATTGGTCCTTTCCCTATTGTTGATCTTATCAATCCAGTTACTGTTAAGTTGGACCTGCCTCACAATTTGAAATGATTGCACCCTGTTTTCCATTGCAGCCTGCTCAAGCCTGTCCACCTCTCTTCCCGCTGGCATCCCCAACCTCCTCCTCCTGCTCCGATCATGATTGACGGCCAACAGCACTTTGAGGTCAAGGAGGTCGTTGATTCTCGCAAGCTTTGCGGCACCCTCCAGTATCTGGTCCGATGGAAACACTTTCCTCATCCTGAATGGGTGTCTGCTCGCCATGTTAATGCTCCTGATTTAATTTGCCATTTCCACCTGGCGTACCCTTTAAAGCCTGCTGCTTAGTGTTTTCTTTCTTTTGGGGGGGCGGTATGTCATGTTCACTGTTTCAATGTGCACTGTACATCGTAACATTTCACATGCCATGGCGCTGACGCGCATTTCTGTTTGGGAGGGAGCTGCTGTGAAACCTTGTACCAAGCTCTGTATCTATGTTCATTTCAATGGAATGTGTTTGGGTTATGTGCTCTGCTCAAGGACTTTTCCTGCGGACCATCAGAAGCCGTTAGGAGCACCTGGGATTGTGAGCCTGGGAAGATTCTACGGAGGGAGGGATCTCGTTTGTACCGAGGGTTTTTTAGTTTGCATTTGGTGCGCTTTTTCCATTCTCAGCTGTCTTTGTGAACCTGCATACTATTCTTTAATAAATCAGACATCTTTGTGATCCTGCTTATGGGTCTGATGGTGTTTAGAATAGGCAATCACTACACAAAGTTTGTTAGAACTCAAACATGCTAGCATGCATTTGAGATTCCCCAACATTATCCAAGTTTTCCTTTCAAATTTATGAGCAAATACTCTCACTTTGTGGGACCTACAAACTTGAGCACAGCTCTGAGTCTCATCTGTTTCCAGCTTTTATTTATTGAGGCAGATTATAAACAATTGTCAAATAATAAATGCTCTTGCATTATATCTGCTCCCCAGAACCAGATATCCTTGACATAAAATGCTGTTCCATATCAGTTATTAAGCAGAATCAAAAGTAAATGTCAAAAGCAAAAACAAAAGCAAAGAAGTTCAACCTTGCCTTTTCGTTACATTGGACTTCATTCCTCATAATCCCTAGCCAACATGAGTGTCTGCAAGAAGACAAAGGGAGCAATTGGTAAAACATGTGTCATGACATCATGACACAAGCTCCACCCCTTATGTACTTGCATATTATGTCATAATTCAAATAAGAGAGGGCAGGCTTTGATAATGTCATAACACACTTTTGTCATTTGGCTGACATTGTAACCTAAGCTAGCCAGCATACTAGAGCTAGGAATTATGGGAATTGTAGTCTGGCACATCTGGAGAACACAAGCTTGAGGAAGACTACATTAAATACCTCGCATCAAATACCATAGAGACATACACAATTCAGACAAAATCCATATTTAGAACTGCTTTCTGTGCTTTTCTAAGGCAAGATGGGGTTCCTCTGATCTGAATTCTGGAATTTTCTAGAGCTTTGTAGGCATTTTGATGGACAGGAAAAAGACTGTAAGTATGTCTGCAAAAAATTATCACTTTGGTCCATAAATGGAAAATACCAGGGCAGTAAACAAAAGGGGAGGAAGAATTAAAGGTCCGTTGACTGCCTAATGATGAAGAATGGTTTGTAAGAAACTCTCCAATGGCAAGGCTTTCAGGAAGTCGAGTCTTAGATAATAGTCTGCTCTTTCTGAGTTCTCTCTCATCCATAGAGAAACATTTAAAGAGCTCTGATAGAACAAATGACAGGAAGCAACTGTGACTGACGTTCCTTCCCAGTTTCCTATCTTTCCAAGATAAGAATTTATTTTTCCAATCATTTTTTAATGTCAACTTCCTAATCCTTTTCCTAAAATCTTTTAAAATCACACATCTGGAGGGTGCTTAGTTTGGAGAAATTTGCTCAGGAATTTATGTTTAATTTACTTTCTTGGATCTTTTTATCTCTTACTTACGTTTGCAACAATACCTTCCCCAGGCTTTTTAGTTTTATAGGCAAGATATTAATTTAAATGAAGTTCTGTGTCCCTTTTCCATTAATCTAGACTAGGACAGCAGGTCTGACAGAGGATAAGCAGGTCATTATGAAAAACATGGGGCAGAGGCATTATGGGATGACAAGGTGATAGGTTTAAAGCCTACTACATCAGCTAGATGTTGGATGTGAGTGATCAACCTTCAGCTTGGTAGACTCTATCAGTAAAGGTCGTTCTAGACTTTCTGGCTTCATATAAATCTGCCATCCTACCCTACTTCAGCAGCAACGTAGTGCTATCTCTGACCTGGGCAAACGTGGGGGAAGTCATGGCTCAGCTAGATACAGTACATATGTTAAATATGTTACTTCCACATACAACTCAGCTGAAAAAGCAAAGCTTGAAGTTTGCCTTCAAAAGCACCATGTGAGGAATGAGCCAGTTAAAATCCAACATAGGTTAATTATGAACCAAAAAAATACCAACTTTTTGTTTTATTTTATTTTATATTTGCTACATAGTCACAGATCAAACAAGACATTTTTTAAAAAGGAGAAAATAATATAGATCACATAAAAGCTATTGACAATTTAAACTTTAAAGTTTAAAGAAAAAGATACATGTCTCCGTGTGCACATGTGTATATAGATATGTGTGTGAATATGTACAGTATATATGTGATGGGAGGTCAATCAAAGTGGGTTAGCTAGAGCTGGGGTGAAAGTCATTCATGTCAAAGCCATTATCTTCTAACTGCAATTGCAAAAGCACAGAATTTTGCAACCTTTGTAGTGATTATACTGGACTGATCTCTCAGTAGAAACAGGATGATTTACTCTGGGGCCAGTCCAGGGAGACCGATTCTAAGCATCAGGAACTACACAAGGGGAGTTCAGCATACATACACAATGGTCTCAACCTCTGCCTCCAAACACATGCAAAAATGTTCTTCAGAAGGGATGCTGTGAAATCTCCTCTCCATCATCTTTGAAGGCAGGGTGTCAAATTCCACCAGGATGAACGTCCTTCTGGGTGGGGCAGGGAAGGTACTGCAGAGGTATTTTGTGGTGTCAAAGGGGTGTCAATAAAAGCAGGTTTTTATAGGTTTTCATAACAGGTTTGACTCTGACATTTTGTAGGTCTGAGTCAAATACTCTTTGCTTGGTTTAATTATTAAAATTTTAGGTTAAATATTAATTATTCAAACTAAACTATGAATACCACTGTGCATTAAATGAATATATGGTTAAGGCTTGAATAGACAAGAAATAACTGTAGAATATTTGCCATTCAAATTCTCATAAGGGAATTTTGAGATGATTGATCTGGGATTGAATTTGCAAAAATTTGGAAGGTAAATTCAAGTTAAGTAACCGAGAGGGAAAGATTTGTTCTGCAATAATAATAATAATAATGCCAGAATTGCTTTAAAATAGATCTCTCTTATCTGACTCTTGCTGGTCAAAATCCCGGTTTGATGGGAGTCCTCCTTGAATGTCCCCTTTCGGCTGCCAACAGGGAGGAATTCTGGAAGAGCTGTTTACTTTTCTAGGGATGGAAGCATCCGTAAAAAAAGGCAACAACACTTTACAAAACAGTTCATTTAGGAAACCGTCACATGACCCTTTTCCTTGACTTCAAGCTAGCAATAAAACTGGCTGAGCTAACCAGCCCTAATGAGGGAGAGAAAGAGAAAACAGCAGCTCCTTTACTTCCCTCCATCTAATTATAAATATCATTGTCAAGTGACTCCAGGATCAGTTGAATCCTAATTGACCTCCAACACCGTACAGTGAAAAGATAGTCAGAACTGCCAAACTAAATATAAGAAAGATAAATAAACTGTAATTAGCAACTTAACTCCTAGTTCCCCAATGTGTATTTTTCAAGTATTACTTGTAATTGTGACATCTTGTTTGAAAGTTAATTTTTCAGGCAGATTTTATAAACAAGTCTTCCTGGCTCTATAAAATCAGCTGCCAAGCACATGTTGTGATCCACACCTAAACTATAGAATCAGGATCATTATAGCAGCCGGGAACTGTTCCTCAGTGAATTCTTCAGTGGCAAGGCTTTATCTAGCACTCCCGTTATCTTCTTTGGGATTTTTGGACAAAGATGAAATCAAAACATGCACTAGAGGATTTTCCCTACAGTCTTGCTTTTTTATTTCCATTTAAAATTAGCTTTTAATTTTTTTAAAAAGCTGCCTAAACTGAGCAACTGTTGCAGTGTTTTTGCTCAAAAAGAAGTTTACTCTCCTCTTGCCCCCGGAAACCCCTTACCCAACCTTTGCTCAGCCAGATGCCCTACAGATGTGTTGCATTAAAAGTGCAATTGTCCCCGTCCTAATTGTGACCCTGGAGAAGAAAATCCCATTTTTCTAAGTAAGGGGGTATGAGGTTTCACCCTAAAACTATCGTCTTAGGCAGTATACATGGACATTTATACTTGTGTAAGCAAGCAAAGGATTAGTATAAAAAATCATGTGTTGTACTGCTTGCCACACATTCAAGGCACATTGGAAGTATGTGGTATTTCACTTAATGCACCTAAACATTGACTGTATGTACATTCATTTAATTATACAATAGGATACAGTAAAACATGTTAGCATGCAGTCTGCATGTTGGACATCTGGGTTATATTACCCATTAATTCAACAAGGGCATCTGGTCCTCCTTGCCCTCTACCTTCACACCCCATTTGATAATGCTGTGCAAACATATGTTTTGTAGATGCATTTAATTTTATGACAGGGTGCCGAATTACATACATCTGAGTATAGGGTGTGCCTGTTGGACATCACCTTAACCTGTTCAAATGAATCTGTGAAAATGTATGCAGTACCTATAAGGATAAATAGTTAATCTGACAGTGATTAACACGTTTATATGAGAGGCAAAAGATCACAATTCTGTGCAGCTGAAATGATCAATGAAACCAGCGAAATAATAGTATTTTATATGTGATGTAGCTCTTCACAGACTAGGAAACACTCCAAATCAGAAAAATAAAATATGAGACATAGTCTGATTTTAAAATAGAACCAAGTTTCTTATGGAAGAAAACCCAGGAATAACTTTTCCTACTACCACTTTAAAAACATCTATAGCTCTCACATGAATTCCCCAACAAATTTAGACCGCATAGTGAGAATTTGTCCCCATTTATTATGTACGAGACAAATAAACATTCTTTTTCCCACCTCAGCCTCAGCCTTTGAAACACAAACTCCAAAAGAAACGCCACACTTCCTTCCAGTCTGAATGCAAATTCTTTTTCAGGTTTTCAGCTAACGTGGGTACAGTATTGAGTGCGTGTCAGGCTGAAACAATAATGCAGACATGAAATCATGCCACACGGCTCAAAGAGAAGATGTAAATAAACTTTGCTAGTCTTTGTCACTCCATTGTTCCAAAAGGCAAGTACAATTCCTCAGTGAGCCATGTCCACCCCAGATTGACACCCCAGCTTCTCATGACTAAAGAAGACTTTTCTCTTCCACTCTTACAACTTCAAAAAGGATGATTAGATCAGAAAGGAGGAATCAGAGAAGCAGCAAAAGCTCAAAGGAAAATATTTATGGGCCAGTGAGATTGCTTCTTTTATTTTATTTTTTTATTTTTTGCTGTTAGACACTGTGATGTTTTAAGCATATACCTAGTGCTTTCTTACACATGCTGAGTAACCAGGCTAATTAAAAAGCCCATACAGCTCTTGTTAAAATCTGTTCAAATTTTTGGAGCACCTGTTATAACAGAATGCCCACAGACGTGATAGTTTGGAGCCGAGACACCTGCTACCTTATGTCTCACAGTATGTTCAGTTTTAGACTGATAGCTGGGAGGGGGGAACCCACTTTTTGACATTTAACAATCTCCTGAAATGATAAGAAATTAATAAGACAACTTGAAGCATTTAACTCTTCTGTGATCACTTCACTTGATTGCACCTCTGCTCCTTTGACATAAGCACAAAAGATTGGGGGTAACATTCACATGTGAACTGGAACACGGTTGGTGCATAGTCTTCAGCAGGGAGGAATCTTCATACCATCCTGCTCTGCTGTTTAGTAGAGACAGTGCAAACCACTTATTTTATCTAAAGGAGAAATGTGTGCCATTTTCAGACTAAAATTTTCATACTCTAGATTTTTAAATATTCCAGTACTCACAAAATTTGCATTGACACAATTGTTATGTTACAATTTTATGCCACCACTTACTTCTCCCTAGGCAGTTTACAGCCAAGCATGTTATGTTTTCTTCCTATCACCCAACCTCAAACAATGAGTCTTCACATCATGTAATATCGGAACCAAACGGAGATAAGATTGTGCAAATTGATCTTCTGAATAGTGGCTAGAAAATATCTCCCTCTTCTGAATAAGTCTTACTCCCATGTAAACATACCTTAGATTAGGAAGCTTAGACTGGATAAATTCATCAGAAAATGTCCATGCAATAGGCAGAGGTAATGAATATGGGGAGGAGAGCAAAGAGTTTGCCTCTAACACAGCCTTTCTCAACTTTTTGACCTGGAGAAACCCTTCAAATATTTTTCAGGCCTTAGGGAACCCCTGAACATTCAGGCTCAAATAATGGCCAGAAGTTACAAAATTATTATATTCATTTTATATGTAGGCCTGTATATTTGCACTAACAGTGTTCTTAAACTAAAAATAAAGAATGAAACTTACCTCTTTAATGTGAAGTTGCCCAAATTTGAAATAATTTTTAAATAAATCATGATCTCCCAGGGAACCCCTAGTGACCTCTCATGGAACCCTGAGGTTCCACAGAACCCTGGTTGAGAAACCTTGCTCTAACATGAATACACCAGAGTTCTGAAAATAAAATTTGATCTGATGACCCAAACTATTGCTTCTCATTCCTTTCACCAAAAACATGAGGAATTCAAGTAGCCTTTGAAGGTCTGTTTAGAGACTGGAGACTGCTATGACCTGACAGGTAAGAGTGAATTCTCCAGATGAACTATGGTTTATGCTAAGAAGCCATTATTACCTTAGGAATACAATGGCTCACATCCAATATCTGTAACTTCCCAGAGAATGAACTCATTCTCCACAATAGTGGTTTTGTGACATGCACATTCCCATTGTCAGCATATTTTCATTCAGAACCAGCTTGGAGAAAATCTATCTCTGCGTCCCACTTGCTGGTGAACACGTGGCAATGGTTGTTCCAGTGAAACTTTAATTTTTTGGGACTTTGATGCAATGGAGTTCACATGTAACGAACTAAATTCAATGGTGATTTACATCATTTGTGGAGATGTGATGGCATGCCTGGGAATTCTGGGAGTAGTCATCAAAATGCATCTAGAGGATGGCAGGTGAGGAAGGTCAGGAGCAGGCTTTAGGCCAATTACCGAGCATGTGAGAATGTTGATAATACACTTTTAAGGAATTACCCTTGAAAGCAATCTTGTTTCCTGGGCAATTTATCTAAAAGATTATGGAATAGAGGTTTCTGTCTTTGGTATCTGAGTGGTGAGCTGTGAATAGTGATCTGACGTGGAGACTTAGAATCAAGGATGGGGAGATGAACATCAAGGACAAAAAGAGTTGGAGTGGCCTTTTGGGAGGTTGGAGTCCAGAGCACTGATAAGCCAGGATGCTGAACAGATGCAAGGAGGGATATATAGGGCACATCCCACCATGCTGCTGCTGCTGCTGTTCAGACTACAAAACTGCAATACAACTGGAAACTGGAAATGTTGATGTTTTCAGCACAGCTTATCATCACTGGAAGTGTCTAAAATTTAAACTGAAAAACTTAATTGGTTTCATATATAAAAAGTTCTTGCAAGTTCTAGGAAGTGTTAGTTGTGGGAATAGAGCTAGACAGAACATTGGTGGTAATCTGCTTTTGAGACAAATCTCAGCAAGCAAGCAAGTGATAAGCCTTTGTTAATGCCATTGGGACAAAATGCTGCTGCTACAGATTACTGTTGATAAACAGATTTTGGAATTAATTAGTTGTGCATAATTATCCTGAGTCTCAAATCTCACTAACTGAATACAAATTTTACGCATTTGTTGGTACATCCCATAGCTAACCACAGAAATTGTTTCTCCTCGGCTGAGGTGACATTTCAAGTGGGAATGTGCACATTCTCATGTTTGAACCACTTGGCTACACCACTTTCACACTCAGATAGGGAGGATTATCATTCAGCGGTACAGCACGGGCTTTCCAGGCAGAAGACCCCAGAGTCAGGCCCAGCATCCTCAGACTGAACTGGGAAAGGAAGCTCTCTGACAGCCTGGAGGACTCCTGCCAGTCTGCACAGACCAGGTATGGGAACTCAGTGGCCTCATGGCCCCCTGGTCTACGGGCTTTGATGCAACTCTATACGCTCTACTGATGTTGCAGCCACTGCTGACTTTTTGAAAACCCTACTTTGGAAAAAGCAAAAATCATAGAGATCACTCTGTTCAGAAGCCAGAGCTCCAGGCATTTTTTCTTCTGTACCCATGGACTCTATTGTCACTGGGCCTTGCAAAGAATAGAACTTTTCAAGAAATATGCAGTAGCTGCAACATTTGTTTGTTCGTTTGTTTGTTTAACATGTTTCTATGCCACCACAGCAGGCAAATCACAGGAATATGCAGGCAAGTGAAAAAGGAGTGAACTAACTTTAATTAATTTCAGAAGACCACTATATCTGTGCTCAGAAAACGTCTAGGGGCAGAAGACCTCCAAACCTATGATGTGTTAAGCAACTTCAGAGGTTGCTAAACCAGACGCTTTAAGCCCCACCTACACCCACCCCTTCCCTCCTGATAGTAAGGAGAGTGATTTGGGGTGTTTTTTCTTGATGGCAGGTGATGTTCAGTGGGAGAGGAAAAGAAGCTGGAGGAATGCATAATCACTTTCCTGCATTAAAACAGTCTAGAAAATCAAGAAGATGACTTTTGTGTGGCTTTACATTTGGGAGTACTATAATGTGAATCTAACAAAACCTTACATTGAAAACCCACCATGATGTTGACCCTCCTAACTCTCTGCCTGTAAGTCTTGTGTATGTGTGTGTGTGTGCATGCCTTCAAGTCATTTTTTTGACTCCTGGTGACTGCCTGGACTACAGTAGTCCCTACAGTTTTCTTGGCTATGTTTTGAAAGTGCTTTGCCATTGCCTCCTTCTTAGGGCTAAGAGAGAATAACTGGCCCAAGGTCACCCAGCTGGCTGTGTGCCTAAGGCGGGACTAGAACTCACGGTCTCCTGGTTCCTAGCCTGGTGCCTTCACCATTACACCAGACTGGCTCTCCAAGTCTTGTATTGCCTGCCTATAACATAAACCTTTTATACACATGTTCACATATTGGACTAAACTGCTCTTCTCCTTGGAAGGTTCAACTCCCCAGGTCCTTTCTGGCAAAATTTGCTTCTTCTTGGGCCAAGTTAGTACATAAAAAACTGGAACTTCTGGGTTTTTCCTTAACTCAATTGTGC
Source organism: Candoia aspera (assembly GCF_035149785.1). Taxonomy (NCBI): domain Eukaryota; kingdom Metazoa; phylum Chordata; class Lepidosauria; order Squamata; family Candoiidae; genus Candoia; species Candoia aspera. The sequence continues at coordinate 198,902,635 of NC_086153.1, read as the reverse complement.
ATGTTAAGGCAAGAACATATAGCAGAGGCAATCAAGCAATGCCTCAAGGACATTGATATTCAAATAGCCATGATGTCCCTCCCCAAAGATGTATTTCTAAGTAGTCCTTGTATCCCTTGTAGACAAGCCAGATATCTGAATCAAATTACTGTCCCCAAACTGAGGAGAGCCTTAACCTTGGCCCAGTTCAATGTGCTTCCATCAGTGGTTTTAGAGGAAATGCCATTTAAATCCAGACTTTGTCCATGTGGTGACAGGCCACTAAATGGCACTTTAAAGCCATTTAGTGGCCTGCTAGAACCACTGAAATGGAGCAGAGCTTCACACAGCTGAGAAGCTGTACTCAGAAAAAGAATATTATCTTAGATAGCTTCAATGAGCATGTTAGAGAAACACAGGTTATTGATCTTACACACTCAGCCCTCCCAAGCATAAAGAATCACACACTTCGACAGAGTAGGTTAAGAAGTAAAAAGAATATCTTACTGACTTTATTCTTGGTTCAGTTACATCCATGTTCGGTGGAAAAGATGAAATCTTTGTTCTTCTTTTGTTCCTAAACATAATTCACCCTTAGCCCTACAGCTGCTAAGAGCTGTGTGGAAGATAGGGGCAGAATTCTTCATCAAGGCCTGAGCACGTGGCCCTGATGAACAGAGCAGCATCCATGCTGCCTGTTCAATCAGTGGAAGGAGGAAGAGAGAGAGAGGAAGTGGGAGTGGCAACAAACAGCTTCCTCAGAGTTCCATCATGGGACAAACTCAATTTACATGCTAATGCACATGCTAATGAGGCATGCTGGATCTGCCAGGACCTCCAACACACTGAAACCACAAAACATGTTTTATTATACTGTCAATTTTACATTGACACTTGTCATGTGTTGTTAAACCCATACCTAATTAAATACTTGGTCACTCTGTTCAATTTTATTTAAAACTTTTACTTTCAGATCCAGATAATTCAATTTCCTTCAGCATGGCCAAGTTTTATCAAATAATATGGAAGATATGCAGCAGTTTGATTGATCTGTTTACCTAATTCGTTAATCAGTATCAGTTTTATGTATGCAAGGTGTTTTAAGGACTCATCATTGACCATAACAAAGATTCTTCTTCTAAACTTTGTATCATATTACATCCCCTTCTGTCACCTTTTCTCATCCAGTTCCACCATTCCCATTGACCAAAAGCCTCTTGAAACTCCTAGACATGAACACTGATTTTTCCCTTACTGACCTGCACACTTCAACTACCTTCCACCCAGAATGCTTTTGAGTGATCACTTTCTTTCCTCCCAGTCATCATAGGGGCATTGCAGATGTACAGCTACAGTACTTGTGAGCCTACTGCCTGTATAAAATGAAGTTTGTGTCATCACAAAGACTACTGTGTTTGTTTTGTCATCCACTACTCCCTCAGACACAGGTTGAACTACATTTCCTGTAGATGCAGCCATGCCTCTGGGTATGAACAGAGTAATGTTCATGAGTTCTAGCAATTTTCCAGATGCTGATATTTTTATATTCATTTACAAGCACACAGTTAATGATACTTGTCAAGCATCTTGGATAAACTGTTAGTTAATGAGAAAAACTGCTTTGATTACTATTTCTAGCAACAAATGTTACACCAGTGTTAGAATGAAGGCTGGCTTAATTAAACATTTAGTTAAAGAAGTAGCAGCTTCAATCCTGAAGGAGAAAAATTACCAGTTTCCTTAAACACAAATTCCTCTCTTTTTTATGAATTATTTGAGTGGCAGCTTCAGAACTGTTATTCATCTGGAAAAAAAAAACAATATTTTATCATGTTCTTCCCAAGGTGTTCAAGGGACCCTTGCAGTGTGACATGTTTAGTGGGACTTAGCAAAAAGGTCCTTATCAATCTTTCAAGATCGGTTGGGATTTAACAGACAGAAAGAATGGTGGAGTTTTTAAAGGTTAATAAATGAACTCAAGCAGCTAACAGCAATCTTGCAGAGTAGAAGCGTGAACCAAAAAAGGAACTTGCACATTAAGCTTAATTACGTTCAGAAATAAATTCAGTCTTCACACTGTAGTTAGATGAAGAAAATAGAGATAGCTTACTTTTATTCAGTAAATTTGGATACAGGTAGGTTCATAGTAGAAAGTACTTAATCATCACTGGTTTTTTGGTAGACACTTTCTATGTGGAATAGAAAGGGCGAGGAGCTGCATTCTGCAGCCCCCCTGCTTGCATGTCTGCACACAAGGTAATGGAGACTGTTAATCCCCTAGCCCAAGAAGAAGGAGGAAGAGGAAGTCAGGTGACCCACGTGACATCACATAAGCACAAGAGAGATGCGATTTGCTAGAGCAACCCCCTTATGCTTATGAGACAATGCTGAGTTGATCCCTGATAATTCCAACAAAAAATCCCTCATCCCTTGTCTTCTGAACTTATTCAGATGTTGCTCATTGCACAAACATGCCTGAGCAGAGGAGCATTGAGATGAGCTTGTCAGGTCCATTTCAAGCACTTTCATCTGCCATTCTGTTCCACTAATGTCCTTCAAAAGGACATTTTCAGCTAGGGCACTGTTCAGACACTGCACCTTGGACCCAAACAATATATTAAAAGCAAATGGTTATAGGAATTCTGTGGCTCTGTGTCATATATAAGGCAGTCTGAGGGGGTTAGAACAAATGGGTTAACTTTGCTGATTTTCTCACTCTTGGCAGCCTTCAGGTTTGGGGATTCCAAGTTTCAGAGTTCTCAGCAATGGCCACATTGGCTGTCAGCCTTATGAGGTAGACCAGACAAGAAACACAACCAAATGAGCTAATTCCACTTTATTGTAAGGTTACATTAACAGAATCTTGCAAGTCTGAAAGTATATCTCTTCCCCCATCTCCTTTACAGCCCAAGAAACTAGGGAGGGTCCCTTCTCAGCCTTTTGCCACACTCACATTCCTGCTGCAGACTCAGCTGCCTTTTATCTGACCATTCCCTTGGTTGCATCTCTTTGCTCTGTCTCCCAAGGTCATTCCCACATACCATAACATTGGCTGAGTAATTTTAGTAGTGAAAGCCACCCATCTGGAGAGTGTCAAGGTTGGACAGGCTGAAATTAGGGGAATTATATGCCCTTCTTCCTCCTATGAGAAGAGGAATAAATTGTATTCCAGCAAAGCAGACAGATAAAGAGAGGGTTTGTCTGGATTTCTCCCCCTCCTTCCTATGCCCACCCCAGAATCCACACAGATATAAATATATACCGTATGACCAGTCAACACCAAAACCATGGCATCTGCAGGTTTATCATATGCCCTCCCTCCTTTTTGAAACTCCAACCAATGTCATATTTCCCATTCTAAGTGAGGGGCCTGAGAATGTACCATTGATTATGACCTCCTTCTGGATTATAAGGGAGGAATAGTTTAGAAGACTATATGCTTCTTGTTTTTCACTGGTGGTGTCTTTCCAGAAGATGGTGCTGGGGAGCCCCTGTGCAAAATCTTAGCTATTGTTACATGCTTAAAACAATTTATTTTAATGTCACCAACATATAGAATATCAGAAAACCAGCATAAAGAATGTTGACAGAAACAGTTGGTTGATTGATTGATTGATTGATTGATTGATTATGTGCCATCAAGAAATTGTCAACTTTTAGCAACCACATAGATTTTCGCCATGACAATCAGTCCCTAACCTGGTCTTTCAGGTCTTCCAATGGTGCATCAATCACCACTGTAATCGAGTCCATTCATCTTGCTGCTGATCATCTTCTTCTTCTCTTTCCTTCTTTCCTTCTATCTTTCCCAGCATTACAGCCTACTCCAGAGAGTTAGGTCTTCACATTATGGGTCCAAAGTAAGATAATCTGAGCCTCGTCATTTGTGCCTCAACTGAGAATTCAGGGTTGATTTATTCAATGATCCATTTGTTTGTTTTCTTGGCTACCCATGGTATTCTCAGGAGTCTTCTCCAACACCAAAGTTCAAAGGTGTCAATACCCTTCCTATCCTGCTTCTACAGGATATGTGCTTACAGCAACAGTAAGTACATACAATCAAACAACTTGTTTATAACCTAGAACCTAAAACAAAATTTAAAAGAGGACACAGCTCTCTAACAAAAGTTGGGCGCTCTTAAATCTTGCAGATCAGCAGATGATATGTAAGGTAAGCAGTGAAACGAAGCACTGTTGAAGATGCCCAATATTCAGTCTGATAAGAGATAAGAAACATAAATGTGGATCTCCTTCCTGGAAAACACCTTAAAAAGGCATAATCAACTCCCTACAAATATCTCTATAAACACAAAAATACTTTCACATTGGACATGAATCACTGTCTCCACCAGTCTCACAAGGGGAGAAAAAACAATATTTTCTGGATCCTGCCCATGATTAGTGATAAAGAAAGAGCAATAAATCATATAAAAGACTTATGATGTTTCAACACGGATATATGAAAGGAAGCTGGAAGAGGCAAAGCTGTTATTAGCCAGTGTCGCATACAAGTCATTGGAAAACTGAACTCCTATCCCCTTGTAAACTTGATCCTCAGTGCAGTAACAAATTCTGGAGAAAAACTGTAAAGCTGGATTTTTTTCCTCCAGGTTTCTCTTGGATGAAGACTTAAATTTGTTTCCTAGAATCAGAAGGGCTAGGCCAACAAGTGTGAAAAATCAGACATCAAAGAACAGTTCTATGCTTCCATCAAAACAAGTCCTGTCTTCAACCATAGTAGCACACATGACACACATCTGCAAACATACAATGCAAGCATTCAGATTGAACCACCAGCCGGAGCAGTCTGGCTGTGACGTCTGTTATCCCATTGGTGACTACCCTTGATTTGGTTGATCTGGCTGGCCAGACAGGTACATAGGAGTGTACTGTTCTTTGGTCAAGTGTATAATGCACTTTGAAGATTAGCTCTGTTTTCTGTGGTATTTAATGATCTATGGAGCCCGTGATAGAGACTGTTCCAGAATTTGGAGTGCGTTGCCATCAACAGGCATGTGATATGCAGCCTTTTTCTTCTTTTCATGAGATAGCAATTACATCTTCATCCATTACCTTCAGATGGTAGTGAGTTGAATGAAGGTAGTCATGAAATCTTTTTTGTATCTGAATAGCCAGAAAGATGAACTGAAAATGTCAGATCTGACCATGCTTTCACTTGCTTTAGTTGCATTCAGACTGGATTACTACCATGCTTTCCATGTAGAGCTACTTTTGAAAAGTCTGGAATTGTTCGATTGGGCTAGAAGACAGCAGCAAAGATATTAATGTGTGCTTTCCTTTGGAGATGGTGATCTTAGATCTATCCTGCATCAGTACTATTGATTGCCAATTCTGAGCACAGCTCAGAGTGATTCCTTTGAAAATCCCAACTGGCTTTGATGTTGGTGATCAGAAAGAACATCGGCCTACCTAAGGTTTTTTGGAGAGGCCCTTCTTGTGTCTCACTCAAGGCAGAAACACCTCTGCAAATAAAAGTTCCTCATAGTGGGCCCGACCAGATTGTGGGCATTTTCTCCATGAGCTCCATTTCTATTTTGCACCTTGTCTTTCTTTCTCCATTGAATGGATAAAACATCGTGTTCTACTAAACATTTGTTCCTGATGGATAGATTATTTTTAAGAGATAGACTGCCATTTTAGAATGCTTTAATCAGCCAAGTCTGTTTCCACATTTATGCTCTTAGTTTACATTTTTGTTGTTATGGAAGGTTTTTTTAATTGTTGTGAGCCATCCTGGATAATGTGGTTGGATTTTTTTTTAAATGAATCATATAAATTATATCAGTGAGGGACAGTTCAGAAGAAAGCTTCAACATACCTTTTGCACTTTTTTTTCAGCCATTCTTACAGCTCGAAAAGAAATGGCTTTTTGTTTTATTCCGGAGAAAAAATGCAGTGAAGTTCTCACAGGAAAAGGGGTGTCTGTTGTCAAAGATGTCTAAAGGGGTATCAAATGTGTGATGGAAATGCTTCCAAGTCAAAGAAACTTTTTATCACCTTTGGTGGACTTGTGGGAAGGCCAAGAAAAACCAGGAGCAAATATGTATCATAATTCAAAAGATCCTTAACGTGAATATGCAACTGAAACCAGAACTTTTCCTTCTGGGCTTGATGCACCAACAGTTAGAGAAGGCAATTCATAACTAGATATTTGGGGGCAGTCTAGGGGCAAAAAAGAGAAAGGAATGCAACTTATACTGAAAACCAGCAAGTACAAATATATATGCTTCCAGAAGGAATACGAACATGTGGCTTGGCTGACTTCTTTTCAGCTGCAAATTTCCCTGCGCACAAAGACGGCATCCAGAGCAAGTATTTTCCTGCTGGTCTTAAAGAGGAAGAAAATGCTACACAGAACGCTCACATCTTCTGATTTGTAAAATCAAAGAATTGGAAGGAATTTCAAGAGCAAATTCCTTCCAAGTCCCTATGGTGGCAAGATTTCTTACACTTAAATAACCTCTGACAGATACTTAACACATCTCCAGAGCAAATCTCACAACTACTTGTTCTATTGTTTAAAATGTTTGACACTTTCACATTTTCCCTTCTGCACAATTTATATGCTAGACCTTTCTCTATTTGGCTTTTATTTCCTTTGTTCTGGCGAGGAGTCAGATAAAGTTTTATGGATGTTGCATAAATTAAGTGTAGCTTTTGCTCATATAAACTAAAAGGAGCCCACAGGTCTTATTCTGGTCTTCTATCCTGTAGTAAATCATATACCCCTCATTACCTCAACCCCACTGATAATTTGTAACCACCTCTATATTCCTGATGATCTGGGATTGCAAGTTTATTTTGGCCACTAAATAGATAAATCCTTCCAGCAGCAAGATTTCGAAAAGTCTGTAGTGATTTAATGGGTGGTTTAAATTATCATAGTTTACTGTATCCTTTTTTAAAGGTTTCCTTCGCTTTTTTCCCCCAGTTATTCTTCTGCAACACATTGCCTTCTTCTGGTCATTACATGAGCTTGTAATCTAGCCAAGCCCATAATCTTCATTTCATTTGGAGCAGATGGATTACAAAACCGGACCTCTTCGATTCCCTGAATGTTTGGAATGTGTTTGGAAACCTTCTCCATTCCACTGTTCTGCACCTTCTCATCAGCCAAGCCAATACGAAGAGCTCTTCTCACAGCCATCTCCTCCTGTAGTCAGGGAAAACCATCCTAGAATAAAAAAAGTTGCCCCGCAGCCTATCTTTACCATCCCCCAGTAATGAGGTCAGTCAGTACTGCTCCCCTCACACAGTGGGACACAGGCTGCTTTCAGGGCAGCGTTAAGCAGACTCCTAGCCATACTTTCCATCCTACCCAACATCATCTAATGGTGGTAAAACCAACCCCCAATTGCTTTCCTGAATGAATGGCAGGGTGGGGTTTGATGCTTGAGCTATCGTTTTTATTATGCGGTGTTTTGCCTTACCTAATTGCTGTGTGCTTATCATAGTTATAAGGCAGAACCCCTGGGGAGGGGACCACTGATCTTCCTATGGGGGCTGAAAATCACAGAACATCCTTTAAATAGTTCTAGCCAAAGGAATATCAACCTCTCAAGATTTTTTTTTTAAATTCCATGACTTCAAACTCTGCATAAGGTCCTCCAGATCCCTTCTATTCTATTCCTGGAGATAAATTCCCTTGCTTGCTCTATCAAGATGGGGCTCCTGCTCAGCAAAGACTGGGCATTGGCCCTGGCTCTGACAGACTTTTGTGTTGGGGGGCTGCTCAAGTTGTTTGAGCTTCGGACCAATGCTGGACCACATATCCAATATGCCTGGGGGAATCCTACCTGGTTTAGGCATTTTTACATAGCCAGCTGGCACAGGCCATTCAGCTGTTTCCTGAAGGTCCACAAACTCACACAATAAGTACCGAGTTCCAATATTGGTCCTCTCACAGAAGGAGGGATGGCGTGGGAAACGCTTCAAAAGGGACCCTTCCTAGTAAAAGGAAAGAAGGGGAGAAATACTTTCAGTCTTGCAAGATTCTGTTAATGTAACCTTACAATGAAGAGAGAGGTAATTATCCTGGTTGTGCTTCTTGTCTGGACTACCTCGCAGGGCAGTTAGTTCCTAATCACCTTTCCCTTGATGGGTGATATGAAAAGGAACTCAGTGGGAGAAAAAGTGCTTGGGGAGAGGGGACAGTATGAAGAGTGATGGATGATGGGAAAAGAAGGATTTATCATCACTAGCCTGTGTAGTTGTTTCGCTATGAACCCAGTCCTACCACCACCACACCAAGTTTAGATTTTTAAATAGGAAAAAAGACCTTACCTTTACTCTCATAGTCTGTGGATGAGTCTCTAGTGCAGTGTTTTTCAACCTTGGCAACTTCAAGACATGTGAATGTCTTACTGCTGGCTGGGGAATTCTGGGAGTTGAAGTCCACACGTCTTAAAGTTGCCGAGGTTGAGAAACACTGCTCTAGTGCAAAGAGGGACAACCTTTTGTTTGTGAAGGACCAACCTAATCATTTGGGGGAATGGTGACAACCACAGGGTGAATGTTAATGTTAATGTTAAGGAGCTATTTCACACTATGCCTGGGCCAGGATTTTCTGCTTTAGCCTGTTTTGGGGGTTTCTTGGATAAATCCCATCTGCAAATGGTAGGAAATTATGCTTCTGATTTTTAGCAACTGTGCTGGGAGAGCATTCCAAAGTCTGCATAAAAAGGGTTCAGAATCTGCTTGCAATGCTGGGCCTATCCTATGCCAAGGGTAGATAACCTATGATCCTATGGTCCTTTGTGGCAGTCAGTCACATTTCAGCAGTCCTCTGCAAGAAAACAGTTCAGATCTCTGCTAAGAGCTGTTTCTCCCTCAATGTACTCTTTAAAAGAGAGAGAAGAAGGTGCTGGGGAAAAAAGGTCCAAGAAGGGGAAAAAGGTGATGAGAACAGAAAAATGCGGGTGTCCCTAGGACTTTGGGCTGTGGCATCACTCATTACTTCCTTTAGCCTTACCTATTGTGTTATTCTCAATAGATTACTCCAGAGATAATGCATCCATTGACAAAAAAATGCCTTACCCCTGAGCTAAGAGAATCCTTTTTTCTCCCCATCATGCCTTGTGTGTTTTATAAATGAGAAGCTAAGCAGGACCGTGTTGAACTGCAATGTAACAGTGTAAACTAATGCAATGCTGGGAAAAAAAGAGGATGTGCTTTAATGGAACTCTGTAAAGGAAAAACAGATTTTTCATGATAGAAATCCTATTATCTTTTCAGCCACTTAAACATTTACCATTGAGCATGCAAAGTGTTTAAGTGACTGATCAAGGAAGCAAAATGCTGCGTATGTTCCTAAGCATTTGAAGTCTGAAAATAAGTCCAGGTTTGGTAATACCTCACATAAGATGGATAGTTCTTTATGAGGAAGAAGAGAAGCAAAGAAACTATAATTTAATGGACTGGTCATCAGGAGTTCAGGGTAGCCAGTGTTGTGTTGCAGACCTTTCTTCATCCGTTTCAAGACAAAATTTGATGAACTTATTTCAGCAGGATTTTGTCCTGGTTAGGGGTCCACTTCAGGCCAGAATCACTGATTAAAACAAACCAAAGGAAACACATGGAAGAACTATACAGCAAATGCTCTGTGGCACTTCGGCATCAGTTTGCTGCACACAAATTCAGCCTGACCCACATTGCAACTTAAGTGTGAAAGCATGAGAGCTGTTTGATGCTATCACTTCCACAATCTAAAGTCAAGATCATTAAAGCTGTAAATGTGTTGATGCTCTTTTTTTAATATAGAAAATCATATAGTAATTCATTTTGAAGAACAGCATGGTCAAAGGGTAGGACCACAAAACAGGAAATGCTTTGATCTGTACATAAAGTTCATTTGCTAAATTCAACTCTCAGGTTTTCTTTTTTAATTTGTTTGGATTGTACTCTAGCCTAGGGAGAAAAGGGCAACAACCCTTTTATTACAATATGAATATAATTTATATATGGATTTGTTGTTTGCCTTTGAAGGTGTAAGTAATAACCTTTGTGAATTACTAACAATGTGGATTTGTCCCTAGATTCATCATTGACAAAAGGGCCAGCCAACAACAACAAACAAAACAAACAAACAAACAAACCAAGCCAAAACACCAATTTATCCAAAACTTATCCACATGAACTTCCGAGAGTAAATATTCTCTGTCTTGGAATAGTTTTCCCCAGCCTGAGTGCCCTCCAGATGTAGAGGCTTCTAAAACCAGAATCTTCTGCAATGCTATGCTGGCTAGAGAATTCTGGGAGTTGAAGTCCACATAATTGGAGAGTGTCAAGAACGGGGAAGACTGTCTAATAATGATCATGCATATGAATGGTATGAATCATCCACATGTTAATGATTTGTATGGTTTTTTGAGGCTTCTTTCTTGAGTCATTTATCCTTCCATAACTAGTTTTGCATCTTATTGCAACATAACCATCCAGTATGTTGCAGCCGAAGTGAAGTGTTTGTGGGCATAAACTAAGATTGCTCTGTATATGAAATGACAGAACAAAACAAAGTGGTTTCACAATCTAAGATTTTCCAAGGAGCACATAATGAAGAAATCATTTATATTTAGAGCAGTTCCATCTCCTGTGGACCACAAGAGACCTGGCCTTAAATCCTATGGTACAGATCTACAGCAGCGCTAATGTGCAGCTTACCTAACAGCCTTTATGATCTGGGTGTTCTAACAGATTATATAAAAGGTTGCATTGTCGTCTTCTCTGTTTCTTTCCAGGTGTAGGGTATGACATGCTTATTGCACCAGTCACTTGAAACTGAACTTATTTGACTATTGCTTATATTGTCAATTTTTTTAGTGCTGATATCGCTTTTCTTAGTTTCACATGTGCAGACATTATTTTAATTAGATTTATTGTACTTCGGTATTTTAATATTATGTATTCTTTCTTCTGAACCTGTCTTGCAAGCGCTACAGATACACTGTGACCAGCTGGGACCAAACCTGAATGCAGATGCCTTCAAATGATTCTAGGACTACAGCTCCTAGAATAATTTCCATCCAGCGCTGACTTTGGCCACATGAGCTAGCAATACTGAGGCTTGCAGTACCAAGACGAGGAAGACGTCACAACATTTAGGAGGAGATGCTTTCAAACCAATAAATCCTGAATAAGAATATGGAAAACTTCCAGGGAGATTTATGAGAAGCCTTCCAGCAATTCATTCAACTGTCCCATGGGAACTTTACCTGTGCCCGAGGGCCAATATGATGGAGTTTCACAGAACTAATCTTCATTAAGGTTCAAACACCTTTTTCAAAAAATTAAAAAGAAATGAAGCCATCAGTAATGAAGTTATATATAATGAAATTGAAGGGCTTCCACATTCATTCATGGCTAAGGTTGTGCAGTCGAAGACACAAGAGGGGTCACATATCTAGCAAGAAATAACATATCTATTTGCTATGGATTTGTCCAGGGAATATGACTGGTTCGTGTGCTATCCTGCATTGGCGATACAGAAATACCTGGACATAAATAATAATAAGGTGGCCCTTCTGCTCCATAAGTGGGAGAAGAGGTGTCTATCTCCCGAACACACCCATTGGTTTCATCTTTTTTTCCTCACCTATGACGGTTGTGCTGGATTTTAAAGGCCAGATCAGTTTTAAGCGAGACACAAGTTCTGTGGCTTAATCCATTTCCACACAGTGATTGCAGGATTGTAATACAGAGACTAGAGAATCAACACCATAAGGGGTGGGAGTTAGTTTTAGCAGAAGAAAATATTTCCATTTGTTTTGGAGAGGGAGTGGAAAAGAGCATTTTCCATGTAAATTCTGTAAATCTGTTCAATGATGATAAATTACTAGCTGGGGGCACAAGATCACCAAAGAAGCAGTTTGAGATGATTGAATTTATAAAAAAGTCGGCAAAAAGTAGTTGCTGCTGCCATCTGGTAAGTAAAATAAAGAGGTCAAGTACATTTATGGACTGGAGAGAAATAGATGAGAAAAATCACATAACAGATCCTGCTACATCTAAAGCTGCCATACTCACTAGCGTTCTACAGAAATGCCTTATTTATTTTCCAAATATTGCTGAATATATCTGTAACTGAGACAGTAGAGGGAATCCACTCGCATTTCCAAAATTTAGGTAAACGAGTGAAGACATGTCCATTTGCAAGATTAAATATGATTCTCTCTCTCCCTCTCTCTCTCTCTCTCTCTCTCTCTCCCTCTCTCAGAGGTATGTGATAAAGTTACATTAAATATTATATATGTACCTGAACCCTCATGCCTTTCTTCCCTTTAATGAAAGGCTGCTCTAGAAAAGAAGCAGAGAACCTGTGATGGTGCAGAGGCTGCAACATGGTTTTAATGGGAGGAGGTGGCTGAAAGGGGGGCATTGGAAGCCGGCAGACAGCAGCAAGGAATCTGTCTCCACCACTTCTTTGTCTTACTTTCTCTGCTTCTGATTTGGCTTTGGCTGAAAAAGCAGTTCCATTGTTTATAAGAACAGGCATTTCTCTCCTGTCACTGAAGCACAAAATAGCATTAAGATCAACACTCTAGGTATCCTGTTTTTTGCTTTTTGCTATCTTTATGACAACCTCAAGACTCACCTATCAAGGACAAGAAGTATGTGCTCGGAAGTAAAGAACGCGTGGCCTTTTCAAGCTCATTCTGAGCCAAACCTTTGTTTTCAGTGCCTGAGTAGAGTTGAGGCCTTCTTCATTTCACCGTCATTTATTTATTTATTTGCTATTGTTCAGCCACTGAGTATGAGGAACGCTAGTTAATCTATGAGTCCGAATCTACCTTTGGCCCAACTCTGCTTTTGCACAATTTAGGGTGGAAAGGATGCTTCTAAACAATTCAATTAAATGTGTCATTGTACTGCATCAATTGAAACCCTCCCATGTTCTCTCTCACACACACACAGACACACACATGTATATACAAAATGTTAAAGAAGAAATAACAATGTTGTTAATAAGTAGTATTTGGATACCTCCATGTGGAACTCTCTGGGAAAAAATACATATCTGCAATAATAAGGAGGCTTATTCCATCCCGTCCATTTTCCAAGATGTCGCCAAAATAGGCCAACTGTTTATTCTTCCTTCGGCATCTTCATCCATCACAGAGAAAAGAACCACTTCAGCCTTCAAAGCAGAGAAGAAAAGTATCTCTGTTCTAAAAATCATGTTTAGTTCAGGAATCTATACAAAGTGATTGAGATAGCTATTAAAGCAAGATAAAAATAATCCATAAAAATGCCTAAAATTCCTTCCTTCCTCCCATGTAAAATATCAGTAGCTCATTTAAAAGAGGAAGAGAGAGAACAAGCCCATTTTCTTTGATTCTCTATTATCATTTTTTAAAGTATCTACATTTACCTGTCCTTTTATTAACTCTATTCAATATCTGAACAGTACTTGTAATAGATGACTATGTAAAGACCTTTCAGACCAAGTACTGAGAAGTGAGCAATCTGGTCATAAATATTATTTATTATTATTATTGTAATGGCTTGTAAGTATAAACGGTTATGACAGGGAGAGAGTGCAGCTAGCCTCCGCACTGTGGAGCTGAATTAAATAATGTTCAAGAGACCCTTCCAAAGTTTACCTTATGACTGCCACTATGAATCGAAAAATCTTTTAATCAGCTATACCAATGGCTGCTGCCCGCTCCAGTGCAAAATATTGTAAGCCTAGTCAAAACCCATATATGCTAGAAGGCAGGACCATATCAGCTCGGCAGTTTCTTAGGTACCAATCGAAGCAAATATTTGCAGCTCAGGGTTGAACTGTGGAGTCCTTGGTGCGCTCTGAGCCTTGCTGTTTTCTTGCAGACGTTTCATTGTCAGACTAGGCAACATCTTCAGTGCGAAGAGGGCTCCCTCTTCGCACTGAATATAGTGCAAATGAGGCAGCCACAGCACAGGCTGTCTTTGAGGGTGGCTAGCCCTGGTGAAAAATACTAAATGTGAGGTAAGAGATGCAGTTCTGTTAATCTGTGCATCGTTCAGCAGAACTTTTTTAAAAATCTGATTTCCTACTTGAAGCTGAAGTGATGCAATGAAGATCACAGACCAAATTTGACAGAAATACTTACTGTGCTATGTTACTGTGAATTGTGAGCACACAGTGAGGATACTGTATTTGTGCCTTCTCTAAATTCTGATATATTTTTGACTGAATTTCCTCTACGCTATCTTTTTTTTTTCATTCTTAATTTTCTTGTGGTGAAATGCCAAAGTGTATATTATCAACCAGTCACAATCCCACCATCCTTATGGCCTTCCAGCTGCATATAGGTATTTTGACTGATATTTCTCTTGCTTCTCCCTGTTCCTGTTTATTTGGCTTTCCTTCCAAATACTGAATTATGTTGTAGATTTATTTACTAAACAATGATCATTTCCAATATTGTCTCATTTCACCATGATGAAAAAGATATTCTTATTTTAAAGTACAAGAACGGAATCAGAAGCTCGCAGCACTGTAGTTTCTACACATGAAAAAGTTCCATCTGAAAATGTAATATTCCAATAGCTGGACATTCTGTTGCTTTCTGGTGTGTGGAGGGAAGATGTTGGCATTGCATTGATTAAATTAGTATATAAATTAGTATATATCTGCAGATTATAGATGCATTATACTTCTTTCCTTCTTCCCAGAACCTGAAGATACTAGGACCTGGTGCCAAGCCCTACCATTAGAATTTGGTTTAAATGCTAGATGTTCATGGAGCTCAATGGTCTTTTCTCCCAAAAATCCACTCCTAACGACCTCTAAGCTTTCTTCACTTGAACAATATCATTTAAGAGTGAGTGATAATTTTGTTGACGTTATTGTGAAACAGTGGAATCTGATTTTTTGTCTATCAATAAAAGCAGATTTACCCCTGCTCATCCTTGGTTTGGCATAGAGTTAAAAATCCTCTTGCTATGAAAAAAAATGTTTTTATATGTATTTTTAGAAACCTCCACCATCAGTACTGTATTCACTGATAATGTTATATGCCCATTAATTTATGGAAATGGGTCAGGTGTCACAGGCAAAGCTATAAAACCATCTGTAGGTGAGGGGTGATCTGGGCATATTTTTGTTCCGTTGTGTGGTTCTTAATTTCTTGCTTCTACCCCTCTTTTGGTATAACATGTTTATTGGTTTATTTATCCTTTAGTTGTTTGATATGCAAATAGATCTGAGATTAGAGTGGAGATTGGTATAAAAACTTCCCTCATTCAGTTCCAAGTGAGTTATATTATCTAAATTTTAAAAATTGTAGGATCTTCAACACAGTTTGCTACCTTCCTTTCCAGGAGCACTTTTTCTGGATGGAGAAAATGGAGATGCAGAAAGAATGGAACAGACCAACTCACAGAATCACAGAATTATAGGATGTTATAATATATGAATCATATAAAAAAGATAGTTAACACGCCCATCCAAAAGCTGGCACAACATTATGAAGAATTCTGAGAAAGTGAAAGTGCAGTAGATGCTCCAGTGAAACATTCAAGACATAATTTATCACAGGCGTTCAAGTCCAGCCCCAGAAGGATGAATGACTGTTATGGCTTCCTTTGGTTGAAGCATTTATCACAAAATCATATTAGAAACAATAGCCTGCGTTGCACAGCCACTGGCATGATTCTATACAAATAGCATTTTGAAAGCAGCAAAGCAACAACCCTGGTTTTTAAAATATCAGATACTTTTCTTGGGCACACCCATATTGACTGAAAAAAAAAGGACAAGATTTAATTTTAACTTTATTGAAGTATTAAGAGGTATTGTAATCTAAGCAGCACCTATTTACACGATGGGGATATTGTGATGACTTGAATGGTTAAATTTGGAACAGCGTGTGAGAGAAAAAGAATGTGAGAAAGGGGGAGAGAAGAGGAGGAGGAAGCAGACTGTCTGTTTAGATATGATACCTAAGCTGATACCCAGCACCGATTATTACCACATTTATCCAAAATAAAACAATCCTTTCCCCAAAAGGAGATTAGATAAAAATAACACAACTGCTTCTGTTAGATCTTCAGTGAATCTACAATACCCTTCAGATGTAACTGTTAAATTATCTGGGGGGGAAAAGTCACTTGTTTTTCAGGTAAATACTGTATACATAACTCAGGATTTTTTCTGGTAACCAGCAAAGTCCATCCATATGGACATTAATACTTAAATCGGTTGGGCTGTTTCTGATAATTATGCAAACATAAGAACCTGAATTTGATATTTTGAGCAACACCATCTGTAATGTACTGCTCTAGGTGCACTATTAACAAACATTGAAAAATTAAACTTTTTACACTATCTTCAGCTACTCAAAATGTACTTTAAACCCAGGCACCTATAATGAATCAGGTAATCGTAGTCACTGCCTAAGATTTCAAAAGAAGAATGCTGGCAGGTACTAGGAAGATCCAACAGATGTCCCAGGCCAAGTCTGACAGCACTTCAAATCTTCCCAGAACTTTTGTACTATGTTGTGAAAATCCCACCCACCCCCCAATTTTTTCTAATGTCACTATTTCCTTTTCAGATACAAAATCATTAAATAGGAATATATATACTTGTGGTTCCTCTGGTATTTAAAAGCAGAAAAGGAGACCAGAACAATGGGAATGATAAAAGCAAATGAGTCTCAAAAATAATTTACAAATCTTAAATAAAGATTCTGGACAGATCGTTAGCAAAAAAAAAAAGGCTATTGTTTTTGTTTTTTCAATAGGCTGCCAAAAGCTTGGATTTTCCCCCAAGCTTCTATAAGTAATTATCATTTTATACTGAATCATCTGTCCATCCTAGCATTAAGATTTATTTATATATCACAATTAGTGTACGTAATACTTTGCAAACTATAAGAAAATTTACAGAGGAAAAGAAAAAGAGAACAGAAATAATATACCTACAGCATGATATTAACATTATCATGGCAACTTCCAACAATAAAATTAACAGTAAAAAATGTGCATTGATAAAACAAGCTCTTGTCCATCAAATGCTGTCTATAAAACTGTAGCAATAAGAACAGTACAGGTTACTAAAACTGCAGACACATTGTTAAAGATTTGATCTAGTGCCATATTCATATGCATAAAACTGTATGCTTTGCTGAATGCATAGGGCTCAATTGTCCTTCTGTGTGGGTTTTTTTTTTTTTCTTTCATTGTAAACACACTAGGACCCAATCATAACTGAGACCACTAGGAATAAATGGGAAAGGCTTAAACCATCCCTTGTAACGGCTTTGCTAAATTCATCTCTTGCAAGCAGAGGCTGGGCACAGAAGCACTTAGACTAACACATAATTGCTAGAGATCTAAAAGGGAAGAGCAGCTGCATACTGTATTTACTATAGGGCATAGCCAAGTAAAAAGCAATGCATCTCAACAACTAACTTTGGGGAAAACGTTCCTTAACTGGGAAGTCAGTAGCAAAAAGTCTTGTCAAGAGACCTTCTGAAGAGGATTTGGTGATGCTCTTAAGAAGCATGTGGGTGTTTCTATTAATTGATGATCCCATCTATATCTTGCTTCTGAGTCAAATAGAACTTTTTAGATCAACATCAGCACTTCACATTGTACCTGGCAAACCCTATAGCTTAGCGGGTGAGATTTATTCCAAATATTGAATCCTGCAGCAATTTCAGATGGGTGGCTCCCTCCTCACTGTGGTAATACAAAGTGCAGTTTTATGATACTTCCTGTTTGGGTCATGCCACAATATACACTGACAGGTCCCTCGCCCAAGTAGTTTGCAGCAAGTATCAATGCCCCACCACCCTTTTTAAAACACTCTCCTATGCACTGGCTCAGGAATTTAAACAGTCTTATTTTGACACCAGTTCATTATTTTTGTGGTTGGTCTAGTTGAATATTCCTTGCAAATGGCTGATTGCTGATTGTAGAGTATGGTCCTTTTCTTCTTTGCACTTGTCCATGGAACAAGCATGCCCTGGTATCTTTACTACTGGATCTCCATGACACTGTCTTCATGATGAGACAATGTTTAAGTCACCCTGAGTTTGCACTGGTTTTAAAATTGTGTTTTCTCCCCTTATTCCAACACTATCAATGGACAGCCTCAAGGAGTATGACATTGGTCAAGGTTTGGTCATTATCCTCAAGGAAATCACACGACCTGAAACAGAGACAGCAGAGATAGATTAGAGACCAGCAGTGGGGCAGCAAATTTCATGCCGGTATGATTTTCTGCTAATTCAAGGATGGATGGAGAACAGCAACTCAGCAGTGGGGAAACCACAGGCACATAATGTTGCCTGGCCAGTTGCAAAAGGAAGTGCTTACAGTTGACCACTCAGCAGTCTGTGGAGAGGAGAAATAAAATGGCACCACTCTGCACAGATCTGTGATGGCTGAAAGAGAGGAAACATGGCAGTGGAGATGTGTCTCATGGTGATAGCCAAGGAACAGAAAAACTGACCTACCAACTCAGAAAGAACTACTGGAACCCATTCCCAACCTGCTGCTGAAGATGATAATGTGAGATTTTTGGCATCAGCTAGAGTTCCTGTTGGAAGAAATAGGCAAAAACGACACCAGTGTTTCTCAACCTTGGCAAGTTTAAGATATGTGGACTTCAGCTGCCAGAATTCCCCAGCCAGAATTCTGGGAGCTGAAGTCCACATACAGTATCTTAAACTTGCCAAGGTTGAGAAACACCAAACTACACAATTGTTCTGCAACAATAGCATACGATATTGTGAGGATATCTAGTAAACTGCCAACAAAGACTTTGGATGCTACAGAAAAGGGCTCATCTGAAATTTCCTTAGCTATTGTTTTCTGAAACAGTTGAAGTTTCTGAATGCCCCTGCTTGCCTTCACTTTCAGAATCCCACCCTCTTCAAAAGCAGTTGACTCATTGTTTGCAAAGACTTTCTATTATCTAATGTTAGCACCGTGGTTTGGTGTTTTTTTTTTACTGTTACATGTGTTAACAGCAGCCAGGGGGTGGGGTGGAAGAACTGTTCTTTGCAAATAATTATACCAGGATCACCCACTACCAAGCTGGTGTACGGGGGAGCAGAGCTAGAGATGGATGTATCTGTGTCCGCAGAGCTTTATATTTATCTGGAAGGCCTGTTGGTACTAATAATACTTTTCTTAAAATAGGCACGTCTGCATTGCACAGGACCAATTTGATCACTGCATGATTTGATGAATTTTGGCAGCATAGTACTTTTAAGAGCTGATCCTCCGTTTGGGTGTAGGCATAGAGAAAAGAACAATTGAAGGCAGGAGTGGAGGGCAATGGTGTATTGTGCCAATCAAACTGAATCCACTTTGGCTAGAAAGGCTTCCTGACCTTCAGCAGTCTAAGAGCCGTTTCTGAGAGTAAAACATTTCACTTGATGGGGCTGAAGTATCCTGCCGGATGCCAATGATGAGGGATGCCAAGAGTTGTGGTTTAGCAAGACTTCAAGGATCACAGGATTCCCACACCTAATTTACTCTGCTATTAACAATAAAGTTCTGACCAGGCATGATGGTGTAAATGCTATCTTTACAATCACTCCGCAAGGAGCAGAGATGCTTAGTATAGGTGGCCAAATAAAAGGAAAATTGTAGGCAAGATTGGATCTTGAAGTGGATCTAAGTAGTCTTCATACTGTATATATCATGAAGACAATGAGAGGACCTGGATAGCAAGAAGGGGCTGCCTAGAGCAGTAAAACACCCATTTGTTGCCTGGCATACAGCAGAAATTTTAAAAATTGCATGATGAGCTTAGCAAGTGTGAGGTTTATGGTGCATTTTCTTCCAACTATTAAGGCAACCCTATGTTGTTGTTGTTGTTACTGCAGTATTATTGTTTAGATTCAGATCTCACCTTTTTTTGAGAACCTCAAGATGGCCTACATTAGATCCTTTTATTTTATCCCCACAATAATCCTGGCCCCAAATCACTGACTGAGTTTTCATGACTGAAGGTAAACTTGAACCTGGGCTTCCCCAGTCACAGTCCAACACCTTGACCATTATCACTCTGGTAATATGAGCCTGTGACCCACGGATCACTTGCAGCCTCCAGCACCCCAAAACTGTACCACTAGGATTTGGTGGCAGAATGGCCAATTTTCAGCAGAAGACTCCCAGAAACTCTAAGAAACAGCCAAAACCATGCTGTTGAAATTCAGCTCTTGGAGCACTAAAAATCATTGACATGAGTTTCGGATATCCTTCACACAATGGGAGTTAAAGTTTGGGAATGGAAGCAGTTTGCCTTCCTGATCCCATTCCCATGGCTATTTCCCTCCCCACCAAAAATGCATGCCTGCCCCTTCTGGGATGATCTGGGCCTTTTGCAGCCCTCCAGAAAGTCAGGAGACCCTCTGACTCTTAGAGAAGGAAATGCTGGCTTGGAGAATGGGCCAGAAAGCTCACTTAATTGTTCTTCTGTTACAGAAACGGGCAGTGCAGATCTTTGAAGGGTCTTTTTCTTCAACAAAGATTTGAGTAAAGCGCTCCTTTGAAGATGCTGGATGCCCAGAAACCACACTGCTTGCTTCTCATTTATCCCGCAGCCTCCTCTGACACTCACAATAGCCAAAAGAGATTCTGTGGGCGTTTTGTGCCTGGGCAGAAGGCTTTTCTGGCTATTGCAAGTGGTGGAGGATGCCAAGGACAGGCTGCAAGGTGACTGATCAAAGTCAGCTTCTACCGTCCTAATATGCAGCATTCAGGGCCCTTTTGTTTAATCCCCAAAGCCTGCACCAACCATAATATTGCTGAAAAATGATGATTTGATTTCACACCATTTTCAGGCAAGAAAGATTCAAACACTGTGGAAGAAGTGCTAAAATAGGCCTATGCTATGAAAAGGGGAAACCAAGGAAAACCCAATTCCCAGAAAAAAAAGAATTCCAAAGGGACCTATTTTACCTATATGCCCTGCCCATTTCCCTGAATTGTCCTTCCATGGTAAAACCAAGAGTGAAAATTGCAGCACCTACGAGAGCGCAAATTTAGGGGCTAAACTAGAGAATGGGACAATTTCCCCATTCAGACAATGCCTGGTAGGCTGTGGGAAGAAATCACAGCAGTAATGACTAATTATTGAGTTATGAATAAAGCCTAAGTAGAAGAAGGCTAGAGCCAGTTTGGTGTAGTGGTGAAGGCACCAGGCTAGAAACCAGGAGACCCTGAGTTATAGTCCCACCTTAGGCATGAAGCCAGCTGGCTGACCTTGGCCCAGTCACTCTCGCTCAGCCCCAGGAAGAGGCAAGGGCAAACCACTGCAAACCACTTGCCAAGAAAACTGCAGGGACGTGTCCAGGCAGACACTGAGAAGCAGGCATGAAGAAGAAGAAGGAGGGGGAGGGGAGGGGGAAGAACAACAACAACAACAACAACAAGGAAGAATATTTAATTACAAGGTTCCAGTTCTAACTGTAAGATTCGGTATGTAAAGAAAGACAACACTCTTTCCCTGTGTGGATTTTTCAGCTCTAAATCCCGTGTTGGGCTAGAGAAAAACACAAGCTAAGCTGACTTATGTAACTACAGTTCTTCTCAGCAGGCTGAGGCCTAGTTAGAAAATCATGGGGTCTCAAAAATCCTCTGCTGTCTTAAGGTACTGTGGCGTGTTGCGGGTCCCGTCCGGGATGGGGTCCACAGCTGTGACGGGTGCGCCAGGTCCGACTGACCCGGCGGGTCCTCCTCCCGGTACGGATGACAGTGACACAAAGGCTTTCTCGAGGTGAGAGGATGAAGGACCTCGTGCGGGGCCCGACAGCTCTCCTTTATTGGGTTACACATCCCATATCGGGAATCACATGACATAATGTAAGCAATAACAGCGTTAATACAATACTTTGCCTTACATGGTTATACATTGTGCTTCTAGCTCTGCTCATTGGTCCCCGGGGGCGTATGTCCGTTGAAACCTTTGTTCTCAGGTATGTTTCCATTCCTACTTCCTTGTTCCTGGTTCCCTGTGCCTCTGCAACAAGGTACCACAAAGATCCTGCAACGAAAGTTGTTCCCCCCATCTTCCGTATGTCCTGTGCAAAACCAAGAGGTAACAGAACTGCCTCTTTTTCTTCTTACAGAGAAATGTTGCATTCGAAGTGCTCTGCTATACATTTTATGTTCCAGACATCATGTGCACCTTACCAAATTAGAAATGTTTGAGAGGGAAATGTGCTGTCTAGCAGAGACGATAAAAAGACTCAACAGTGTATTTTCATAGCAATAGCTTCAGTTTCTACGTTTTGAGCCATAAAGTTTTGTTGTGTGCCTGGTCCCATCTAGATTAAAAATAGCAGATCATACTTTTTGTGATGCCTTTTTAAAAGGCTAGAGGGTAAAAAAGATGAATCTGGATGACCAGTTTACCTGGAAATTCCATAGTGTTACATATATGAAGGGGCTGCACCAGTCTGATTCTGTAGCTTTTACAATACCACCATATATGGTCACACTCTTTTGTATTTTAGAACAAACAGGCTTATTTTCCAGAAACACCCGTGGTTCTGGAGGCACCTCCATCTCTGACAGCATATTGATCTTCGGGAGTCAGTGGCTATTGTGCTGGGAATCCCAGTTCTGGAATCCACTAAAAGAAGCTATATATGAATGCAAATTTTGTCAAAGCTTGAGAGAGACCTGAAACAATGGCTGTTTCAAATATGGCAATATGGAACTATGCTGTAAGGTGACTTCTTTAGTTTGGGCTTCATGCAGCATGTGAACCCAGCTATTGTGGTCTGTGAGCTATGGTTTGTGGCTTAGCACTAAGTATAACCTGGCTAATTGTGACTTATTCAAGAAATCAAAGTTAAATAAAGAGGGTTTAGATAGGGCTGGGCATTGTAGAGGCTACCTAACACCTTCTAGAGATGCATTGGCCAATTGGAGCAATGAGTTGCCATTTCCCTGCCAAAAACATTGGCCAACTCTGAGTTAGTGCTAAGTGAAACCGATGGCTGGGTTCACATATTATGCCATAATGCAGTGTGTGAACCAAATGAATGGCTTAATGTGGTGCAGAAATCCTGCCACTTAAGCAAACCATGTCTTAGTGCAATGTGTTACCCTAGTCTGCATCAGTCTATTAATGTGCAGTTGCTATAGGCCTTCCCAATTGCAAAGGCCATGATATTGCAAAAGTGATAACCTGTACGTGTAGTAGTACAAAAGGAGCTAGGACCAAAGGAAAGAAGAAAGGAACCACTTTGGTGAATAGATCCTCATTTAGGGCACCCTGTAAAAGCTGGAGTCCCAGTGCCACAATAACTATTCCGCTGAACGCACTTGGGTCCTGGGTAGGCCTAGCAACGTTTGTAACAAATAGAGTACGGCTCACGTTCTGCCAGCTGCTTAGATTCGGGTTCAATGACAAATTGCTTGTCTTTTAGCTTCTCCAATTTGCTTTTCTATGCAATGAGTACATTGTGAATGCTGCCCATCCCACTAGCAATTGGAGAAATGGACACATTTCCAGTAATTCACAAATTACTCACAGCAGCCATTTCAGGACTCTTAACCACTAAAGCTCTCAACAGATGCAAAAAGGTTGGAAACCCTGGTAAATCCCATTTATGTGATATCTTGCCCGAAGAAGGAATCTGGGGATGATAAACGCTTGTTCACAA
The DNA here is from genome assembly GCF_035149785.1 of Candoia aspera. Taxonomy (NCBI): domain Eukaryota; kingdom Metazoa; phylum Chordata; class Lepidosauria; order Squamata; family Candoiidae; genus Candoia; species Candoia aspera. Next base: position 198,879,020 of record NC_086153.1, on the reverse strand, counting down.
TTTAGTCCTCATAAAGATGGTTTTGATTTTTTTTTTTCTCCTTATGGATGAAAATAGTTGAGTTTATTTTAAGATTTTAATTGTAAAGCCTGAGTTAACTCTCTGTATTAAGGCCTACTAATGTTTATTCTCTAATTACTGGAAATGGCATTTTCTTTTCACTATTGATTTTCATATGATCAGAAACATGTCCTGCTATAAAGTCTCCTTTAAGTCAAGCTTGATTGCTGATGAATTCATGGACACATTCATTTCGTTGGCAGCAATAGAAGTGTGCCACTCCCTTCTTTTTTGATGTTTTTTTGATTTCCCAGTCTAGCCTCCGGCAGTAGGATTTCTCCCATCTAACTAGGCATGGCTCTGCTTCATTTTTTAAGATCAGCCAAGGTCAGCTGGTGACTGCCATCTCACTTTTATGGAAAGGTTAAAACAAAAAGTTAACCATCCCTTCCTGTTAAGGCAGGCCATGATCATTAATAGAACAAGACCCAATTCACTCCTTAAGCTTGATTTCCCAATTCCTTTGCAAATTGTTTACAGAGCAATTGAATGGCCCCCATATGCCCCCATATGTTTGCAATGGTGTTATCATTTTATTATAAGATTAATAGGCTTTTATTTAGAAGGATTGTTTTGTTTTTCCAATATGCTGGGCTGTTTGACTGGCTGAAGTTTTATTTCTTCAGTTTATGAATAAATAAACTTCTCTCATCCAGTAATTTGAAAATGGTTGGCATTCTATTTGGTGTAATTGGTAGATGGAAGCAAAATAATTATGTTTTTGTAATATAACTGATACATTCAACATAAGGCTTCTGATTTAATAGCCAACATGTTCTCTTTAAGTGGCTCCTTAAGGGAAGAACTGAATAAAACAACAGTAACAGCAGCAATAATTATAATAATAATGAACTATAATGACACTCTTTCCTTTGTTATACCTCACCTACCATTTAAGACTATTTCTTTGGAATATACATTACTGTGTTTGTAGAAGAATGAAGCTAGATAATGGTGTGATGGGGGCAGGGAATAAAGGAAGTTATTCTTGTTTACTGCATTTGTTGTAATTTGTAAATAAAGGTTAATTGAAATGGAGTGCAGGTAAGTATTTTTTTATACTTTTAAGTATTGTACTCCAAGGACTGTGATAGTTGAGACTACTGTGAAATTCTTAATTAGCATTGCTGTCCCTTATTTTTGCTATTTCTCTGTCTCTGTCTCTCTCTAACACACACACACACACACGAAGAATATGATGTGTTTCAGTTTTAAAATGTTCTGATATATGATGGAGGTGAAGAAGTGATCTGGTAACTGAATGACTTTCCTGGCAGAAGAGAATCTGACAGGATGGCATTTTACTAATTAAGAAGAGTGCTGGACTAACCAGATGGGAGAAATGCAGATTGGAACTTTAAAAAAAAGATGGAAAGGAAAAACAAATAAATACATAAAATGAAAATATCAGAACAATGATATCGTAGGCACTTGGGATATATTGGATGAGGGTCAGCCACTGTGAGCGTAATTAAAAGCTTTCCTAAGAGCTAGACAGAGAAGACACAAAATTAGGAGGCAAGTAATAAGAGAGAAGGGTTTGCAACCGAACTGTATCAGCAATCAGCGGAAAGATACAGCTATTGGGCCCAGATCAACTTGCAGGAGAAGATGCCACCTGTAGAAAAGTCTGTTGCGCAGGTAAACGCCTTCCATCCACCCCTTCATCAAGCCTCATAATCCAGGTTAGTTTGGTCCCAAGAGCTGACACGTGTTAATGAAGGGACTGACTCCAAATATTCCTAACCAGTGCTATGATTGTGGATGAACTCTGTCTCCTGAAAGGTGATATTCTTCCCTTTCCCAAACGGATATCTGGTTTAACAGAGAGGAAGCACTACAGTCCCCTGCCTCCACCTACCCCCAAATCCTTTTCTTATTGCATCTAGGAGTCCCTGAGTGCATTTGTTGTTCACAGGATTGACTTCTTGCACTTTGGGGATGGTGCCCTTTTCCCCAATTTTACTGTAAACTATTCTAGGAAACTGGACACTGAGAGCATTGTGGACAAATGTAGTGGCTGGCAGAGAGCAGCTTCTCTTTTCTAAGATAGTCAGGCACTTGTATCACCCTTAAGAAGGGGTGCTGCCAAATGGAGCTCAAACTTATACCAGGTCACCAGGGTGGGGGGTCTTTGATGTCATCCTGCTGAAAATCATGCAAACGAAAAAAGCTGGAGTCGGGGTCCTCCTGCCCCCTTTGCCACCTGAAGAGATAACCAGGAGCAGGACAAGCCGCCACCCCAGCAGCCACGCCAGGCCCAACAGCCAATACAGCGGTTCACCCCGAGGAAGGGCAATTTTTCTCGAGACCTATCTGCAGAAATGACCAATGAGTATTGGCTGAAATTATTTATTTAGTTTCTATATATTCACAGTTATTTCTGCTGGGTCACCTGCTATTGAGTTGTAACATGAATGATAGGAAATTTGTTTTTTTAATCTCATAAACTACCTTGAGAGCAAATGCCAGGATTAATAAGCAACTGCTTATTTTAGGATGACTGGGAAAGGGTGCGAAGGAATTGTAAAGTTTATCTTCTAGAAGATTTGGATGGGAAACTGGCTTGAGTTCCATGACATTACCATTCAAACCATTATTTTTAAGAATAACATATCTGGAGCATGCGCACATTCTACACAACTGTGTCTTTTCTTTTCTCACTGTTCATTCTGTGTCTTCTAGCTGGGTGTATGTGTACCTACAGTAGAGGTATGTAAAAGGTGCTTTTATGCATGTTTTGTGAGTGGCCACCCTATTGCCAGTTGCCCTGCTTATGCTTTAAAAGATTTACTTTCAGGTGTAAGAAAAATAATAAGGCTATAAATTCAAATACCAATAGAATGTGTTAATGTCAGTAGGGATATGGTAAGTTTACTTCCAGACAGAAAAGCGGAATTCTCACAGTCTTTACTTGGAAGTATGTCTTATGAGTGGGCAAAGTACTTACTTTCAGATGTATGCCTAAAATTACACTATCAGTGAAACAACTACCAATTTGGGGGTGGGGGGGCAGTTTTTCAGTCCCTTAATCCACACTGCACCTTCAAACAGGTATTCCTGAGAATTCTTATTTGCTTCAGGTTGAGTCTGCAGACTAAACTGTACAAGCTAAAGTTATACCTTCCTTCCTTCCTCCCACCCCCCACCGTACCACTCACAAAATTTCAACACAAAGCTCTTTTAAATAACTAATTCAGAAATTGTCAGACAATCCTTCTTATAAAAATGATCTTGGATTTCTTATGAGCAGGCAGCCAACAGAAAATGGGTACAGTGTTAGAAGAACAGGTGTGTTTTCATTTGAAAGAAGCTGCAAGATATATGAAAATGACTTAGCAGCTGGTGAATAAAAGAAATTGAACTTGTGCCAAGCAAACTGGTGTGTGTGTGAGAAAGAGAGAGAGAGCGTGCACACACGTTTTTCATTTACTAAGGGCTTGTCCAGATGGCATCTTCCCCTATGGCTGGTTTAAACCGGAAATAGTAGTGGAAAAAGTACTGCAATTAATCGGTAGCAATTAGCCTCTTGCTTTGGACCTCATTCACTCTTTGGGATTTTTTTCATCTGTACCAAACTTTAATCTCATCTATCATTTGGACTAGCAGAGATAAGGACAACATACTTTACTAGGAACAGGTGCAATGATGGAATTATTCACCACCAAAAAATGCAAAGGATAATTAATGCAAAAGACAATCACACATCATCAAATTTTAATTATAAATACTAGCAATACAAAATTATTGGGTCATGAGGCATTATGTAATAGAACAGTAATTCTTTAATATAGGAATGGATACCTATACCTGTATATGTTGCTGTTGTTTATTCGTTTAGTCGCTTCCGACTCTTCATGACTTCATGGACCAGCCCACGCCAGAGCTTCCTGTCGGTTGTCAGCACCCCCAGCTCCCCCAGGGACAAGTCCATCACCTCTAGAATATCATCCATTCACCTTGCCCTTGGTCGGCCCCTCTTCCTTTTGCCCTCCACTCTCCCTAGCGTCAGCATCTTCTCCAGGGTGTCCTGTCTTCTCATTATGTGGCCAAAGCACTTCAGTTTTGCCTTTAATATCATTCCCTCAAGTGAGCAGTCTGGCTTTATTTCCTGGAGGATGCACTGGTTTGATCTTCTTGCAGTCCAAGGCACTCTCAGGATTTTCCTCCAACACCACAGTTCCAAAGCATCTATCTTCCTTCTCTCAGCCTTCCTTATGGTCCAGCTCTCGCAGCCATATGTTACTACGGGGAACACCATTGCTTTAACTATGCGGACCTTTGTTGTCAGTGTGAGGTCTCTGCTCTTAACTATTTTATCGAGATTTGTCATTGCTCTTCTCCCAAGGATTAAGCGTCTTCTGATTTCCTGACTGCAGTCAGCATCTGCAGTAATCTTTGCACCTAGGAATACAAAGTCTTTCACTGCTTCTACATTTTCTCCCTCTATTTGCCAGTTATCAATCAAGCTGGTTGCCATAATCTTGGTTTTTTTGAGGTTTAGCTGCAAGCCAGCTTTTGCACTTTCTTCTTTCACCTTCATCATAAGGCTCCTCAGTTCCTCTTCACTTTCAGCCATAATACCTGTATATAGGAATGTATTAATACCTCCTATTTTTCCCCACCACCACCTTCCTGTCAAATATTGCAGGCTGAGGGAGAGTACCTGGCCCAAAGTCACCCAGTGACCTGGGGCTAAGAGCAGACTAAAACCTGGGTCCCCTTGCTCTTAGGCGAACCCCTCAACCCCTACATCCCACTGGCTCTCATACATGCCCTAGGTCAGCTTTATTGCTATTGTTTGGGTTCTTGCACTCAGAGATAACACTGCAGTAAAACTCTCCTTAACTTTTACAACCTTGTACCACAAGTTAAATGCCACCGAGAACTTTTCCCTGATTGCTATCAATCTCCTCCTCCTCCTCATCTCACCTATGAGGAAGCTGAAGGCAATCACCCTTCTCTTTATTCCTACAATACCCCTCTGCAATAGATTCGGCTAAGAGAGAGGAACTGGCCCAAAGCCACCAAGGTCCTTGGTTGCCATGACATGTAAGCTTTAAAGCCCAACATCACCACCTTGAACTGTGCTCCAAAAACAGGCAGCAACCAGTAAACCTCTTTAAATAGTGAATGGAACTCAATGGTCTTCTCCCCGCCCGCCTCTCCTGGCCGACCAGGCAGAGTCTGAGGATGCATCTTAGCAACCTTCAGACAGTTGGGGCAGAGACCAAGGATCTGACTCCACTGCCCATGTTGCTATGGCATAATTAGGATTCTGATGGGTGGGGCCAGTAAGCAGCCAAGCAGCTGAAGGGAGCTGGAGTTTGCCAGTTTTGTTTTGTTTTTTAATATTTCAGAAATGGTAAAGATGGCACATCACCATCCCAATGAATCACCTTTGCATAGCCTCCTCACAGTTGCAGTGATGCAAATCATAACTGTTTTTACAGTCTTGGCTCTGTAAAATTGCAGCTGGTATGATGGGGAATTTCAAAGCTGCGATGGCCCTGTTGTGCAGTGAATATAAGCTTAACATTCACAATGCCTGCTGTCCAGAATCACCTAATTCTAGAAAAGCTCTCTTTTTAGTCCATCCAAGAATTAAATGTGCAAATTGCATTATGTTTATTTCAGAAAATTTGTCAGATTTTTTTTTCCGACAGTTATAATAGCAATTGGAAAAATTCATGCACTAGTGATATTTCATTTGCAAAGAAATTCTTCTGAATTTATTCTGTGGTTCAGCCTGACTGTGTCCCCTGCAAAGGCATGTTCCAAATCAAGAGAGAAATTTGCTCGAGAAATACAAGTTGAGGCTTATTCAATAACCTGCTTTCATTGCAGCTCTTATGCAAATATGCTCAAAACAATCATTCATGACAGTATGAAGTTTTTTTCTTTGAGATTATAATGTGACTAAGAAAGTCAGAAGCCTTTATAATGGGTTTAAGTCAGTCAATTATGTTTTGATTGGTTTGTTTTCAATTTACCACAGATTTCCTGACAGCATTGGATATGTGTTTGTTATTAACTATCTTGTGAATATTTGGTAGAGCTGTGGAGTAGAGATGTTTTAGTAAATAATAAAAAACATAATTAGGTTTTGCTTTCATTTCATATCACATGTCTTCATGTTGCCATCTTTTCCACAAAGGCTAACAATGTTTTCATCCACAATTGTGATATTAAAGGCCTCTTGTGCACTTGCCTATTATGCCAAATAGAATGTGGAATAAGGCCATATCGACATTTAACACACATTCTAGAAAATGCAGATGCTATCTTGAGCTCCAGCTCAAAGAAATGAATCATCATCATCATCATCATCATCATCATCCTTAAAAAGCTCTTAAATAAGTGCAGGAACACTTTGGATCAGCTTCCTATTGCCTCTTGAAGGTTTCACCATGAGCTTTTTCAGAGATGGAAGCATGGGATGGAGAGGAGAGAGTGTCTGTCTCTACTGTCACCATTTAGATCTGACCCTTGGAAACCATCACTACCACTTTGTCTGACTATGTAGATCAGAGACCAGGATCTCTCTGTGGCCTAAAGTTTCCCATCCTCACTGCTCTTTTCAAAGTTACATTCTTGTCATGTTGCAGAATCACACTCTCTTGGAGAATGACCAGAAGCAGGGGAGAAAATGTCTTTATTCTGGAGACCTATCACTGAAGAGCCAAATATTGCTATTTTCTAGACCCTAAATCTTCACAAGAACTGCAACATCGGGCTGCCTGCCAACTTAAACAATTGCCAGTAAGCCCGATGATCCGGTTGCAATCAAATAGACAGAAAAAAGCAGTAACCGCTCAAAATCTTGAAGAAACAGATTTTTCATGTTTAAACAATTTCAAAAGAGGGCTTGTTCTATACCCATCAATATAAGGAGTATTGTTTTATTTTGAAACATCATCAAAAATGTTAAATAAATCCAAGAATTGTGGAAATTGGAGTTGCTTTCAGGTGCTTTTGTGGAACAGTGCTATTTCTTCCCATCCCCTTCAGGTTTTACTTTTATTAATAGAGAGACAGACAGACAGAGGATGACTGCCATTCTTAATCCTTCATTTAAAATCTGTCATCCCCACCCATGTATGTTGAAAGAGATACCTCTGCAAGTGTGGAATGATCTGTTACATTCATATTCTTCCCTTTCATGCCAGATTTCAAGATATAGCTGTGAAAGAATCATTATAAATCTACTCCTGCCCCCCGCCCCCCCAAAAATCAGATCCCTTCATGAGTTCTGCAGTTCAGTGGAGTTAGCCCATGCATTCACCACCTAGTCACAAGTCTTGAGGCTTGGTGGCTCCCACCCATTGGCTAGTTGGCACTTTTCCAACAAAACAATGCCCAAATGCAAACAGCTCACCAAGCCATAATGTAGTTAAGTTGGGTTCTGGCTTTGCACAGGGTGCAAAATTAGCCACTGTGATCTGTAAACCAAGGATTATGTTTAGAGTTCTATGCAAACAAGTATGGCTGGCCTACAAACTATGGTTAAAACAAGTCATATATCAGTGCAATGTATAAACTCAGTGTGTATGTGTAGCCTCAACAGTTCCCCATCCTCAGCGCTCTTCAAAGAACAATCATGATGCTATGAACGATAGCTGTCAGCCCTTCAAGGTAGGCCAGATCAAGGAACAGACACCTCAGGGATTCCAGGAATGCTACTTTATTGTTGTGGGGTACATTAATAGAATCTTGAATGCCAGTCTAGTTTCTGTCCCATTTTATACTGAACAAAAGCAAGGTGGGGTTATTTTAGGTTTCTTTCTCACACTTGCTTCTATCTCTGAATGTGTAATCCCTTGTTCAAGTCCTTCCTTAACAGCTCACTCACACCTTCCCCAAAGTCAGTTCTAAATTCCTTTACAAGAGCTATCAATATAGCCATGACATAAAGATATTGATTCATGCCAACAAATGACTGTTTTCCAGTTATAAGCCAAATAGGCAACCATGCAGTTTCCTCCCAGTTGATTGTTTAAGGTGTTCCAAATGTAAGTTTGGTCTAATGGTTAAGTTGTTGAGCTAGGATGAGAACGATCAAGGTTCAAGACCACCTTCAGCCATAGAAACTCTCTCGGTGATTTTGGATTCTCTCAGTTCTACTTAATGTTGTGAGCTAAAATGAAGGAAGATCCCCTTCTGTGTTGCATGAGCTCCTGAATAAAAGGTGGGATACAAATCTGATACATAAATAAATATAAATCAGTGAACTGTGAATTGGCCTGAAATGCAGAGAAATCAAAAGATGTGCATGCATCCATGAATAGCTGTAAACGAAGTTGGGGTGGGGATTATTTTGATTCAATCCTTCTGGCAGGGTAGCTTTTGACTACAAAAATAATAAACATAAATTATCCAATCCACCATATTCCCTCTGTTGTCACAATGCTCAAAGACATGAACATTCAACCCAAAGCATATTTTTCATTCATAACAAAAGTTACTACTTTGCCACAGTGACTGGAAGGAACTGAAGAGGGGGGATTTGAGCTTGAAATGGATGTCCCCTGCAGTGTTCATCCACTGAGCTCAATTCTAATTCGATTGCAATGACACAAGATTTAATTTCTCCACAAATTATTTGCAGGAAATTATTCATTTCATTTAAGCACTTAGTACTATGTTTTCTATACAACATTCTGCTAACAATATCCAGAAATTATGCAGAAGAAAAGGTTTTATTAAGCAGGTTCAATGAGGCAAACTCCAAAGTTAGTACTGATAGGACTACAAGTCAGGCAGTCTGATCCAATTCATGGTTCTATTAATTAGTTCTACAGTATGTTTTCTAAAGTCTTCCAGACTACAGAGGCCTACCCCTCCCAAATACCCCCAAATCTGCTGTGGAGGGGCTGGAAATCAAATCCCTTCATTTTTACGAACATCTATTCAATATATGAACTTAAAACCTTATGTTTCCTGTTTGGTATAAACAACATGATAGTAACATTATAAATATAGCTGCATATTCAACATTGTGCAAGAGGATTTCTGCTCACGCCACAGGATTTGTATTATATTCCACACACTGTATTCTTGCGTAAGTCCTCCAAATCATCAGTTAATTGGGAAAATAAAAAGAATTATCTATTCCTATCTTAAGCTACTAAATACCAAAGATTGAGGTTTTTTCACTCATCGGCTTTTAAAACTGTAATTCTGTTTCTGTGGCTCCTACATTTTTGTCTGGCACTCATCTTCAAGACTGAGTATTTGACCAAACACTATCAGATCTGCTGATGACTTTAAAATTACTTTCTCTGAATGGTTCAACTTATATAAAATAGACTGTATCATCGTTCCGCATTTGGCTAAGTGTAGATAAACTTTTACAGCCATCTGTTTATGAATTATGTCTACCATGATGAGGATGATACAATTGATATAGTTGATACAGGCTGTGTATTTGTGGATCCCTGCAGTTAAGAAACTTTCCCTGTTGTCTTTTATTCTGTCCTTTGTTTTGGAAACTTGTACTAAGTTTCTTAAGTCATTCTAACTCATACAGACAAGAAATCTTTTCCAGAAAAAAAATGTTTTCTTATCGGCCAACATGATAAAAATACAAACAGCGCTCCATTGTTTTATTTGCAGCTGCTCAAATTCACACAAAAGCTATTCTTAAAATAGTTGTTGATTTGCTGGTCTGAGATTTTGCTTTAGGATAATCTATTGCATTATCTGTTTATATTTTGATTAACTGATGTTTTTAATTTTCTAACTGGATTTTTATTTTACATTCGAATGTTGTACAAAAGGCTGTACCTCAGTGTTATACATCAGCCCTTTTACCCTGGCATTTTGCAATAGCTTTTAGCTAAGCACAAAATAACTAACTATTCATTTACTGCACTATAACCAATTCGGAGGCTCATACAGAACATTTGCTACAGAAACTTCCAGTTATCCACAACGGGTACCATTCAGATTCGCCATCTGACTTATGGCCACGGAATGGTTCAGATGCCACCACAAAAAAGGGGTTCAGAGTGTGCAATGCCATTTTTCAATGTGAGAATGGCAACTCCTTTTCTAAAACTTTTACCAAGAAAGAAGGGTGAGCATTCCATGTCAAAAAATACATGTAACCTATTATGTAGCCTTCCAAATCTGAACAAATTGTGGATCTGCCCCCAGATGTTGTTTGTGGTTATTTTTTATAATCTATCAAATACATTTGGTCAAAGTAAGTCTTATAAAATATCCTGAGTAATTAAAAATCATTCAACATCTTCATCTTCAATTCACATCCATAGAGCAGAGGCTTTACCATAGTACATGGCATTATTGACAGGATATTAAAGTTCTACAGCTAGTTTATATTTTGTTTTCACTTTAAATTCTGATTTAGAGAGAGCGCAATTTATAACTATCCGCTCTCTGTGGCTACATACAAGGAAGTCTCAAGTGGGGGATTTTTCAGTGGAAGTTCCCAGCTAACATCAATCATTACCCAAACAAGATAGAGCTGTGCTTCTAAGCTCCTGTTGAGGAAACTTTCTGAGAGCAAAATAGGAATTGAAGCAGACTAAAAAGGCACACTGCAAAATGACTTGAATAATCTGCAAAGCCAAGACTGCTGCTGCTAAGATATGAAGTTAGAAGGTATGTACTCTGCATCAAATCCATGTATGAAAAAGGGTGTGGATTTTATAATTCACTTTATATTTATGGCCTACCTCCTTTACGTGCTGCAGTTTAAATAATTAGTTGGGCTGTCTGAGATTCTTCTGCCCTTCCATTTCATTTCATTTCATTTCATTTATTTAATTTTTATACCGCCTTTATTATTTTTATAAATAATGCAAGGCGGCAAACATACCTAGTACTCCTTCCTCCTCCTATTTTCCCCACAACAGCAGCCACCCAGAGTCACTTGCTGAGATGGGCGGCTATAGAAATTGAATAAATAAATAAAATAAACAACAACCTTGTGAGGTGGGCTGGGCTGAGAGAAAGTGACTGGCCCAAGGTCGCCCAGCCGGCTTTCATGCCTCAGGTGGGACTAGAACGCACTAAAACTACGACTCCTGGTTTCTAGCCCAGCACCTTAACCACTAGACCAAACTGGTTCCCATTCATTTATTTTTTATTCATTTATTCGTTTATATTTTTATTCATTCATTTATAATTTTATAAGCAATAAAAATATTAACACTGCAACTGGAATTACTGATAAAAATCTGGGACTGCTCTTCAACAAAATCCCCCCAAATAAAGCATCACAACTTATTAAAACAAAACAGAATGCCTGAATTAATCTGTGATTCTTTAAACTATTTCTGTTCATGAGGGCACCAATTCCTACTCCTACCAATGTATCTTCTACCTGCAATGCTAACTTCCTCTGCCTCTTCCTTAAAGTCAAATTGCAAATCTTCACTAATCCTCCTAAGCATTCATATTGAGAGATTATTATTATTCAGTCATCATGCTGGGCACAACAGTGCATAAACATTTTACAATGGTGACTTAGTTTTATCTGTAAGGAAACTGTACTTCAACGCTAACAACTTCAGAATAAACGCAGCAGGCCCGGCTCATTAGAAGCAGAATCATTTCTTGTGCTACTCAAATTCGTTTCCTTAGAAAACTTCCCAGTATTAAATTACTGCATACCCATTGTTCCCAGGTAAAGATTTATCCTAGCAGTCAGCCAAGGAAAATTGTCTAATTTTTTTATTTTGCTACACAGTATTAATATCAAGATGGATATGAGCAGGAACAGATAAAGAGCTAGAAAGAAATTAACCTCCATTCACCACTAATCTAAACTTGGGCATCACGCTTCCCTGAACAGAGGAACTTACCTCTGAGTAGCCATGAAAACTTGTGTAACAGGAGTACCAGCAACAACTAGGGAAGTTCTGTGAAAACAGGCAATCAGCTTTTTTAAAATGTATTTTAAATATTACCTTTTGTGCAATAATTCTCCTGGTACTGAACAAAATCTTAAGAAATACAATTGAACACATTAAAATAATGCAAGAATACATAAAATAGTTAATAAAACAAGGCTGTTAACTAGTTCAGCTATGCCATCATGAGCTCTCAAATGCCGGGGGTAAATAAACAGATCTCCATTTCACAGCAAAATTGGCATATGCTCAATTTTTAAGCAGAGAGTGTTTCAAAGAAAGAAGAATACAATAGAGAAGTTCTTCCGTGCTGATATAAAGTGAATGTCTAAAGGATGTGGAACCATCAGGAGAGCCTTTAATTATCCCAGTGAATAGATATGGTTTCTCCATCCATACAGAATGAGGTCTCCCACCCCATTAATCTGGACAATATCACAAGATTCACCCGTACAATTTTGTGTTTAAGGTTGGGTAACCGCACAAGAAAAGCGTAAGAAGTATGCCATGTTGGTAAGGGATGGGAATAAATTCTGGCTTTGAAAGCTCGCTCTTCTCTCTGTGTGCCACAGTCTAAGTGTCTAAATTAAATGCAGAGAGGCTGTTCACAGAATTTGCTGATCACTTTTTCACAACAAGACCTGTTACATAGAGTTAGTTCATACATGATAGTTCTTTTAATTATTCCAGGCTACAGTTTTAGTGCTTTTAACATTTGTACAATACTTTGCAATAGTATATGTAATCATTATACAAATGCATAATTATATATAATCTACCAGGCATCTCAGAGACCAAGGTCTCTTCCTTTTTTGCAAAAATACAACCTGCACACTTTGATAGGGGGCAGGGTTGTTTTTCCACCCCCCACCCCCCCGTGGTAAGATTCTCTTATTAAGAATCTCTGCAAAATCTATACATGGTCTTGTTTGTTCTGATGGCATCAACTGCAACCTCCTGTTTTCTGCAGAACACAAGAAATGGGCTTAGATCACAGAACAGCAGGACTGTTCCACTTGGGCCACATAAGATCTGCAAATCACCATGGGCTCGGCTGACCAATTTTGCATTTGTGCTAAAGAATTTCTCTCTCTCAGCATTCTGTTGCAGCAAACAAGGCAGGAGCAAACCTATATGGAAGTATACTCCATTAAGCACAGTATCCCATATTTCCAACTGAATCTGTCTGTGCCCCATTCTGTTTTCCTCCTTCCTGCAAACACAATGTTACTAGCTTTATAGGGCATCAGAGAGAATTGGTTTATTTTTTACATATCTGTTGCAGAAACCAAATAATCAGCCACTAATATGATCAAATAAAGTTATCATACAGAGCAGAGTCTTCTAGTCTTTATGTTGCAACTGAAGTATAACAAGTAAGCCAGTATCAGCCACCAGACTAGTCAGTTAATGGAAGATACTGGAAATGTCGGTAGCCGTTATCGTTCTCTCATAAGCATTCATCTGTTCAACTGCATCTGCAGAACACACTGAATCATAAACTAGTCAGCCACATCTTAGTCTAGCATGATGTACAACCCCTACCCCTACCCTCCCTTATGGTTCAGTATATCTTCGATATCAACTTATGATACAATATGAAGTCCAAATCCAGAAAACTGGGATACGTTAACAGATATGCAGTACAAACACTACACCTTCCATAACCAGGCTGCAAATATTCCAGCTGCTCCATGGTAGCAGATACAGAAACGTCTACCCATTTGCTGCCATCTAGTGGTCATTCAGATTTTTGTAGCCCAGATAGGTAGGAGGAGCAAATAATTGTCAGGACAAGCAGCAGCTTCTATATACGCAAGGCACTGGTTGTCCATCATGGTGGACACTTCACTATAGCTTACTTTAATAATTAGTAGCTGGGCTGCCGCAACAGCTCAGACCGACTTGCAGACCTGGCCACTGCCTCCCTCTGGCCCTTTGGATACTGAACAGGGTTGGGCTCTGCTCTTTCCAACCACCATATATGACTGGACCATAAAGCGGCACCTCAATGGAACTGAAATGCTGAGGCCTTCCTGAACACAATAACCGTACAGTATTGTATTGTATACAAAAACATAATGACACTGTGCTTTCTTCCAGGGTGTTTTTCGACTCCTTGCTATAGCCTAGGGAACCACTGGAGGACTTCCGGGTGGTCTTCCGACCTTGTATTCTGAGAGCGGCCAAAGGGATACCAATTTCTCTCATGGGGGAAACGGAGAAAGCAGCCACGAGGAGGAGCACGGGCCGACGGCCTTCCGGTTATCGGCTTCTTCCCCTTGCTAGGCGGTGCAGCGGCTAAGTCTGAGCGCAGCAGCCCAATTGTCCCGGCTGCGTTACATGTGAGGGAAGCGAGCGGGCGGCCTGGAGACCACAGGCAGAGGTTATATCTGCCATCTTCTTCCCCCGCTCGCCCAAGCCTGGGAGGCACCAGCAGCCCTTTCTCTCCGGGCGGTGTGACGGGCGGGGAAAGAGCCCCTGCGCCGCGCTGCCCAGACAGGGGCAAGAAAACGATGGAGTAAAAGCTGCGAGAACAACCCACTTGCCCTCTTTCTCCGACTAGGACAGGCAGGAGGAACCCGTCGGAGAAACCAGGAAAGCTTGGGGGAGGCCAGCGAGGCCGAGGTCCGCGCCTCTGCCAGCCCCACTGAGCCAGCCCAGCTGCCGAGAACGGGCAGGGCTTTACGCGGCTGATCACATGGCGGCGGGGGCCGAGCAGGAAGTTCGCTCCGTTCCTGTGTGGCGCGTCGGAGTTTCGGTCTTGCTCCGGGGTGGCTGGAGCACGTAGCCGATCTCGGTGAGGGCTTCGTAAGTTTCTTCTTGCCTTTGTAACTCGCCCGCTAAGCAGCCGAGCCTGCAACTTTTCGCCGGCGCTCTTACTGAATTGTTTTGCCTTTTCTCCAAGCCACGTTAACACGAGGGTTCTTCTTTCCTCTCCGTTCCCCCAAATTTTCTTTCTCTTTCTTCCCCCTCGCCCCTTCTTACTCCATAGTTTAGCTAGCGATTTTGCTTCCGTTTTTCTTCCCGTTTTAAACCCTGCCTGCTTCTCGCGTTGGGTATTCTTTTCAGCATTCCCCTGGCAAAAAGTTTACCCAGCTGCATTTTAAAAGCTGCCTTGTGCCTCTAACCGTGCAATTGTAAACAGACTTGCTTTCTCATCCGCCTCCCCTAGTGCAAAGGCGAGTACTCTCGATTTGAGGTCTGTGCGTAGAAATGCAGCCTAACCCGCGCCCTTTATTTTCCCAGCCCGTTTTGCCATTGTTCGCCAGGGCCTTTAGGGTCAGTTAGAAAAAATCTCGGCGTGTCTTGCCATTCATAGATTTCCTTACAAGGCGGAAGCGCTTACGGAGGAGAAACACTCGGGCGCTCAAGGGGAGAGGTAGCTGGGTGGCTGCTTTGTCTAAAACCAGTTATACCTGGAGCAAATTGATCGCTTGCTGATTTCCTCTTGTAAGTAACACAAAAAGAATTGGGTGTCTCATAGGCTCTGGGTGCTTAAGAACCAGTTGCGGAAGGGCCGAGGACCCAAGGAAACTTCCTGTTCTGGAATCCTTGAACCCAGACCACGAAAGTTTCTTACTGGGAACCCCCCCCCTCCAAGAAATTTCAATGGGCGAGTATTTGGGAAACCAGTTTGCTCTTTCTTCCTAGAAAGATTGCGACTGGAAAAGAAATCCTGAATGCTGTGAAACCCTTCCTCCAGTTTCCCTAAATGTAAAGATGGGGACCCTGGTCTGTGGTGAACCCATCTTTGTAGGGCCAGAGAGATGGAAAATGCCCTTCTGAAGCTTTTTCATGAATCATCCAATGGACACTATTTCCTGAAAGGAACAACACATCTAATTAAGTCAAAACGTTTGTTTATGGTTAGTGTGATGTGTGATCCAGCCATAGATTTTGTACACCATTAGTGTGTTATATGAGTCCAGTCAACTGTGGATTCTTTAAGAAGCTGTAGCTCAAAATACCATGGTTCTGTTGAAATCAGTGGGAATTCTTTTTTAGTCAATATGCATAGGATTTAACTAAAAGAGCTAGTTTCACATATCTTTAGTCTTGTGTACATTAATTTAGGAGAAATTTCCTTTAAAGCAATGGGAATTAATTCTAGTTGGATTCATGTGAAGGGCAGATCATCATGCAGGTAAAAGATGCTCTGATTGCTCTCTCTCTTTGCCCCAGATGAAATGAATATGATATACAAGAGTAGATTTCTCCCTCTCTTCAGATTCAAGAACAAGTTTGCTCCTCAGCATGCAAATACTATGTCTTTCCTTCTAAAATCTACAGGCAACAATTGATTGAGTCTTCAAGTTGGTCTTGACTCCTGGTGCCTGCCTGGACTAGTGCCTGCAGTTTTCCTGGCAAGATGTGGAAGTGGTTTGCCCTTGCCTGCTCCTTCCTAGGGCTGAGAGGGAGGGACTGGCCCAAGGTCACCCAGCTGGGTTTGTGCCTAAGGCAGGACTAGAACTCCAGTCTTCCACTTAACCACTACACCAGCTAAAAAACAGCATTTAGATGCACACATGTTCAGAGTCTAGATCTTCTGATCTAGGGATGGTGTTTGAATTTGAAAGCTAAACCAAAAATATTATGTCTGGAGATAAAATTCTTATTGATACAGAAAATATTCAAGTTCACCTTTCATACTGCCAGTGAATAATAACTTTTATTAAAGTAGGATGGGTTATATCCTTCATTAAAGCCAAGGGCCTGCAGCTTTAGGCTAACAACTTTAGAGCCTGGATCTGGGAACAGAGTTGAGCCTCTACATACAAAAGCCATAGGTGGCATGTGCAGAGGGGATGCTCTTGCTCCGATGGTCCCCAGTACTCATCAGGCCGTAATGCAGATTGTGTGCATCAGATGATGTGCAGACCACACCAGCTTATTCAGCGAATCATGATGTACGGACTGACAAATCCTAATGTTACTAAAAAGTCCATTCCTCTCTCCAGAGGACTTAGAAAGTGATACCTGTTCTGAAGATAGGCCTGGAAGATACTGACATGCACTGACTTGATGAAGGTTGTTTAGTTTCAGCTTAGTATATTATGTGCTAGTTCAGCCACCATTTTTCAGCAAACTAAGCTTTAGGTGATTTTGAACCGAGCCCAATTCAACTTCTCTCCTCCTAAAAATGGCCATTGCAAATATCTGTTCAAATAGTTAAACAGCTTAGGCATTTGTCATAATAATGTAGATGTTAAAAAGTGCATAGAGGAGGAGTAAAAAAAAAATCAGATTTTTATTGTATCAGTTCAACTACACTGATGTAGGCATGTATGTGTGTAAAAACATTGTATCCTGATGCTAGGATTAAATTCTATCAAAACATGCCAGAATTACTTTCAGCAATGAACAAAAGAGAAGGGTTGTAGCTTTCTGTCCTAATTATGATGATAATTAGTTTCATGCAAAATTAAAGAATTTCAATTAAGTATGATCATCTTAGATATTTTTAAAAGGAAATTTATCACAAATGTGTATGCATGCAAGAAAATAACATATTTTTAAACAAGTTATCTATTTCATCATTCCTGCAAAGAAAAAATGGAATATATTAAATGTAGGATAAGCATTATACTAATTAATGCAATTGTTACTCCATTTTCCATGGGGTACTGGGTAGCCTTTATGATTCTCCCATTGTATCCCCACAGGAAATGTGCACCTTCTTTTGAACCTGGCTTTAAAATGGCATACTTGGCAGTCACATTCCAAAGAATGGTGGATAGGACTGAATGAAGACTAACTTTGATTTCATTCTCATGTGTTTAAAATGACACATGGTTACCATTATTACTCTCCAGTCTCTCAATTAACGATTTCATCCTTCAGTCATACAAGCTGATAATTTTTGAGGTTATCTGGTAATAGGGTATAATTTTGGAGGTCTTGGAGGAATAACACAGCTCTGGGGGTTCAAGCTGTGCATCTCTGAGCTAAGAGAGTGACTCGCTCAGAGTCATCTAGTGAGGTTCATAACCGAACAGAGATTGGAATCATGCTCCTAGTCCAACCCTCCAATTTGTATATCATGTAGACTTACTAGACTATTCTTGACAGTGATGTTTAGTTTGCTTGCTTTTTCTACACCTGCCATTCTTCTCTCCTTCTTTGAACTGATCTGCTTTTCCTTCTGTCAGGTTTTCCATCACAGTGAGCTATTTTGATTTTCAGACTTTATCTTTTCATTTGGTTCAATGATCTTGTGAATCCAAGGAAACAGTTCTCCCCATTTTGTGTACTTAGCTTTAGTTGGTGAGTTTTTGGTTCGGCGTGCATTCTTTATATCTTAATATTTTTATTATAAATAAATATATGTTCACCTGTCATTGACTTGAACAAAAAAGCTTCAATAGGCAGCGCAGGGGTAGAGATTCTGTCTGGACAAATCTTCCATTTCTTTAAAGGCTTAAAAGATATACTTTTTTTTTTTGATGGCCTATGGGAGAAGTTAAAGCTATGGTGCTTCTTTTCTTTAAAAGAATGCTCATGTTTCAGGGGGAAAAGAAGGCTGACCCCAGAATGGCAACACTGCATAGCAGATTCCAGAACATTCATTTTCCCCCAAAAAAGCTCTCACAAACGCTAACTATTAAATTAAAAATATTTTCTAAACATTGCCAAAATCTCAAGCGAGGATGCTGAAATTTCATTCAAGTTCTCTTGCAGTTTTGGAAGTCTTGCTTGAGATGTTACTGAAATCATGCAGGATTTAGTGAACTTGAAAGATTCTGGGCAGTTTTCTGGGAGTGAGATGACATGTTGATGCTTATGGTCCAAACATATTAGAAAGCTATAAAAGTATGGAAAAATCCTTTCTCCAAATTTCTTTTCCAGATCCTCATATCTCTAGTTTATGTTGAATTTGATTTTTGTTGCAAGCAATGTACTTTTCTTACAATAGAGTATGTCAAAAATGACTCAAAGAAAAAATAGGATGTCCTTAAGGATGTTCATGGAATTGTCCTATGATATTAGACAATATCCTGCAAATGTAAATGAAAATCATTATTTTGCTACATTATTTGTATATATTTGGATCTCTCAATGGGTCTTATCTGTCTCTTATACCACAGCATGGAGAGACATGTTCTAGATTTTCAGTAGCTTGTTGTGAGAATTGCTTTTTCTTTTCTGCAAGGCATAACTTGCAATAATTTGCTAAACAGTGCATAAGTATCTTCAAGATAATTTTGAGGAAACCACATATGTAGCTTCACAACATAGCATTGCATATATGGATGCAAAAAATAAACCATGTTTATCAGGAGATTTTCATTTACTACCATACTTTAAGTGGACAGATGTGACTCAATTAGCATTTGGTTCGTGGCCTGAAACATAAAAATCAACCACCTTTGTTTGTTTTTAAGTTAATGTTCATGCCTATTACTTTCAAGGAAGAGTGGAAAAAAATGAGGTTGAAAAATGATATGGTATCATTTTCAGGCTGTGGAACCTGTTCGTTAAAAAAAAAAAACCCAGAATCCCTGATCAAGAGGCAAAACTCTAATGATAGAAAATTGGGAATAAAACTAAACTCTGCTCACTGTAATTTATTTATGCAAATTTATGTTGTTTAAATTTCACAAACATGGATGCTCCAATTACTGTCCGAGAAAGTTCCTCCACTTATTCTAAGTATTTAAAAAAACTGTTATTGTAAATGCAAAATTAAAGATTCCAGCATACAAAAGTTAAAACTAGAATTTTGCAATTCCTTGGGAGGTTAACATTTCAACCAAACAAATCAAAGTTCAATTATTGGGATATGATTGCTTTTCCTGGGAAAAAAAACTGTATGGATGCCCCCAGTTGTGTTTGAGTGAGCTTTTGGCTTTGCCTATAGACTCTCACAGAATCTCATCAAGTTCTCGCGGAACCCTAAGGTTCCATGGAACACAGTTTCCAAAGCTTCTACTATGACTTAAAACAACCCATCCTTATCTGGTTTTCCTGTTCTTCCAGGCTGGAAATCACTTTGCTCCATACATTTCCCCCTCAAATATTACTAGTAAATTGACCCAAAGGATGTCATGACAGCTGTTCAGTGTCAGAAATGAAGGCCACCCGGTATAAGCAAGGCCATCCCTACCCTAAGGTGAGTCCTTATCCGTTGTAAAGACACAGATACAAGCTCTTTAGGGTTGTTGGTGCTGCTGAAGGGGGGGGGGTTACCTTGAGCATTCTGTGAGCAGGGCCCAAGCATTTTTTCAAGGGGGCAGGGCATGGGCAGATACAAGCCTGTAGCTCTAGCTTCCTTCCAGATAGTATAAATTTAAACCATTGCATGCACGCTGCTTGGTGATTTGTATTTGTATTTCTAGACAGGCATGAACTGTGTGGTTTATTTCCTTTGCTAGACATGCATATGGAATTTATATTTGGGGGCTGCCCGTCTTGCCAGCAGTTCTGGGTCCTATTATCCCTGAGCTGTTTCCCCCAAAAGGATGGGGTGGCAACCTGGAAGCTGTGGCCTCCCTTCATGATCTTCAGGCCCCCCAAAACCTTCTTCTCCCTCCAAAGCTTAGTCCCATGGTAAGAGTTTGAGTTCAAATGCTTTCAAGGAGAAATAATGCCCACAGACTGTGTACTGTATTTTCTCATTCTTCTGAAAAAATGTTTTTCTATCTCTCTCCCAAAGAGTACATTTTATGCTTCCTTGTTTATTTAAAAAAGAAAATAAGAAGAAGTACCTGACATGGAAGCCCTGCAAAGCAACTGCCGTGATCAAGGCCAAGCACCTGTTTCTCCCCCCAGCCCTAGCCCTTGCTGGCCAAATGACCTGATGCATTAATTAACAAGAAGATGCTCTCATTCCCATTTTGTAGACACGCACATTTGGCAGAACAACACAAATATCTTGTGGTTCCCCCACTATGGTGTGGATGCCAATTTGTGATATTTATCAAACTCTGACACATTTGGCTACTGTTGGGTTGGAAAGCTCAGCAATTGTAGAAGCATAACACCATGGCAACAGTTGTCATAAATATAGAATTAATAGTTCCCTAGGGCTCTAATCCTGTACCTTTTGCTTAAGGGATTCAGTGGGGCTTACTTTTGAGTTACTTTTGAGCTGGACCATGAAACACACTCTCATTGCATCAGCAAATACACCCAAAGCATGGAAAGAAGAGTTAACGGTAGTAAGGCCAAATTAAATATGCCTTCTCAGTCTTACAAGAGGGAAGAGTTCATTTTGGCCAGATCAAGTGATGTGTTTGATTAGTCCTCTGCAAAAATTACTAGGTAGCTTTTGGCCAGTCATTTGAGGGGTGTTCAGTTCCTACTCTTTCAGGATGGTTGTGCAATGGATGGGGTTGCCTGGAAACACTCTGTGGCCTCTTTGAGTTCCATCAAGCAAGTTCCTAGATAAAGGATTAAAGGTTGGCAACCCAAATCTCTTAAGCAGCCACCTTGAACTTACAAATTGCAGTAAAGCCCTTTGAGTTTGGTGACACTAATT
This sequence comes from Candoia aspera, assembly GCF_035149785.1. NCBI lineage: Eukaryota > Metazoa > Chordata > Lepidosauria > Squamata > Candoiidae > Candoia > Candoia aspera. The sequence goes on along the minus strand of NC_086153.1, from coordinate 198,857,600 downwards.
GAGTTGACAAGCTTGGGAATGAACTATTAGAAATCTTTATAAAGCATTGTGTTTCAGCTGAAGTGAATGTAAAGGATATGAGCTATTACAGATTATAGGAGTGAGTAAGGGCTCCTTAAAAAAAATTAGTTTCCCCTCCATGATAAATAGGGAAGCAAAAGAATGCTGGTGCCAAAGTTGACTCTGTTTAAATTAGAAATTTGTCACATTTAATTAATTATGTTCTGGAAGCTGTTCTTGTTTGTTTGGTATGAGATCTGAGGAAAGATAATTGGTTTTGGTTTTTCAACTAGCATTAAATCTGTGGTTAAAGAGAACTGTGCAACATTTTGGTCTACACAGGGAATAAGGACTGTTCCTGTCTGTAGTAACTTTCGTTAGTGATATTGCATTAGATGGTCTCATATTTTAAAGAAATTACAGTGGCAACTTGAGTATTTCTCTTACATATTCACACTACATCTTGTATTTGTGTTGTCACATGGCAGCGTGCTGCAAACAGGCTTAGCTAATAGATAAATCTCCTAGATTCTTTGTCCACTGATCACTTAGGTTTAGTTCTAGTAACACTTCCATTTTTTAACTATTTTTATTCCATCACAGTTTTACTGTAATCGGGTGATAATAAACAGAACATTATATTTGACTGCATTTTGTTAGCAGGTTAGATTGTAAACTGTCTCAAAATTTCAAAGGACAGCCCATTGTAATAGCAAAGGTTTTTGTGACTTGCAAATTACAGATGGCTCCTTGGTTACCCCAGTTTCAGTGCTTATCAGTCTGTTTACAGGCACAAGTCAAAGCCTGATTATGACCTTAAAGCCATGTGCAATTTGGGACAAATCAACTTGAAACACTGCTTTTTCATCTCATGAATTTATCCAGGTGTTAAGGTCTCTTGCAAATACTATTTTTTCCTCTGCTGCCTTCTCTAAGGTCACATTTAATGGGAAGATGAACAAAGGGCTTTTGAATGGTTTCTCCCAAGCCTTGGTGCCTCTCCAAGAGAGTTTGGTATACTTCTCTCTCTGTTAATAAATGTTTATATTAATTTGAGTGTTTATTGGACTGTTGAAGAGGGTTTTAACCAGGTGGTTCTCCTTTTTGATTTTTAATACTCTTTTAATTAATTTGTATAATTACATTATTATTAGCCACTGAGTACCATTTTTAGAATAGGGACGCGGTGGCGCTGCGGGTTAAACCGCTGAGCTGTCGATCGGAAGGTCGGCGGTTCGAAACCGCGCGGCGGGGTGAGCTCCCGTTGTTAATCCCAGCTCCTGCTCACCTAGCAGTTCGAAAACATGCAAATGTGAGTAGATTAATTGGTACCGCTTCGGCGGGAAGGTAACGGCGTTCCGTGAGTCATGCTGGCCACATGACCCGGAAGTGTCTATGACAACGCCGGCTCCAAGGCTTAGAAACGGAGATGAGCACCGCCCCCTAGAGTTGGACACGACTGGACTTTACGTCAAGGGAAACCTTTACCTTTTACCATTTTTAGAAGGAAAGTAGGGTAAAATTTTTATAAATAATTATATCTAAATTTCTAATTTATTCTAAATTTGCCAGATTACTAAGTCTAAACATTAAAGTCTGTGGCTAAGGGTAGAGTGCCTATGAAAATTTGATGGTGGGGATTGACAGGGTCTTTCCTTCGTTCATTAGTTTCCAAGGGTCAAACTCTTACTAATCACCATTAGAAAACAAATTTATCTATCTATCTATCAAATTTGTCACCGCCCATCTCCTCCCACTGGAGGGACTCTGGATTGGTGGACTTTTGGGTTGACTGAAAAGGATCTTCCTATTTCCATTGGAATAAATTTCCTGCTCTCACTGTAGGGCATGCAGCTTTGTTCCTTTTTCTTGCTCTCTTCTCAGAAGCCTCCTAGCACTATTTTTAAGGGAAAGGTACAGTGGTATCCATAGGATCAGAATGCATCTCAGTGCACCTTTATAATGTTTATTTTCCGGAAAAGGGGCAACATGTTGCAAAGCATGCACATACTGGATGCACGGCTCTGGCAAGTCTTGCATCCCTCTGACCTAATTCATACATCCACTAAGTGAGGGTTTGCTTAATCGTGGTTTCTTGAATAAACCATGAACATCTGTATTTACACAAGCTGCCATGCTCAAGCCAGACAACCCCCTTTATGGCTTAAACCATATATGACCGCTGCTGATCTTCCAGGAAAATGGATCGTGCTTTCAGCCTTAAATACTTGTGGTGGTTCCCAAACTGTGGGCCATGAACTCCTTGGGGGCTGTGGAGTTATTGCAAAGGGTTTATCATATACACCAACATGCAAAACAAAACAAAAACCACTCACACAGCTTTTCTATAGACACTGCTGTTGCCTGGGGTGAGGTGAGAGGGAGAGAAATACCAAGCTGGACTAAGAGGGAGATTGAGGGGAATAGTACTAGCCTATTTAGGCTGGTCCGTCCTTCCTTCCTCCTGGCCAGTGGCAGCAATTCTCCCCCTCCCAGCATACCCAGTGTATGCATGGCTTTGCCCATCATGGCAGCATTCCTGGCATTATTTCTGGCTGCAATGCCTATAAGCTGCCCGTGGATGCTCTCACCTCCTAACAACCTGCCAAGCCCTGTGAGGATGGCAAGCTCAGGAAAAAGAACCACTTTCTGGAAAGATCTTTATGGGTCATAGGGTAATGTAACAGAATCATAAAAGCCTGCCAAAGCAATTCTCCAGATCGATTTATACCTAGCATAATTAAGGTGGGGTCACTCTCTTTCTCATGCTTCCCCCTCCTTTATAGACCTTAGTTTCCTCCCCTGTATTCCCAAGTGTTCTAACAGCCAGGAACCACGCTGAGACAAGGAGTAGGTCTCTAGTGTTTTATTACTGCTACATAACAGAGAATCCTAACAAACCGAAGAAGCGTGGGAAAACCCAGACATATAAACCCCAAAGACTAAGGCGGGCCCGATCTGTGTCTCTTTGAATGGCCACCTAATTCCTCAGTACTACGCATGCGCTTTACAGCCTGGATGGGAGCCCCCTGCTCGCCATCCTCACTCATGACATCACCCTCCCCTCCAGATTTACATTCCATTTCAGCCCCCTCCCTTCCAGAGTTCCTCCCTCCCTCCAGAGTCTCATGAGAGTCCATCTCCCCCTCCAAGCTCCCATGGGAACTGGGCAACGATGGAAAGTCTTCAAAGGAAAACTCCTCCACGGACGCTTCAGTGCTGCTCTCCAGGTCTGATAACGCGTCTGGCCCAGGTGGCTGCTGCTGGAAAATAGCTAGATAATTAGAAGAGTCGTCCCCCCTCCCCCCTGGGAAATGCACGCCTGAGGTGGAGGGCTGCGCCCCCCCCTCCTCTGTAACTGGAGTCAAGGCTTCAGGTGGGGGTGGAAGGTGCAAACTTACGAATTCCTCTGCCTGCTCATCCAAGTGAGGAATCTCTGGTAGAGTGCGAGGCTTGGGCTTGTGAGGGAAAAGCTGATGGAATCGATGAACTAGTGCTGGAGCATGTACATCTCTGGCATTCTCCCACGTGCGCTCTTCCTCAGGGTACCCTTTCCAGTGTATGAAATATTGGATGCCCCTTCCCCTCCTCCTAGAGTCCAGAATTTCCTCAACTTCGTATTCCTCCTCCCCCTCCACAATTACTGGAGGTGGGGGGGGGCAGTTGCGATCATAAGGCACTTGGGGGAGGGTCTTTGGCTAGCAATGATCTGTGAAACACTGGATGGACTTTCATGGATGCTGGTAGCTGTAAGCGATAAGCCACTGGATTTATCTGCTGTACCACAGTGAAAGGGCCCACAAACTTAGAGTCCAACTTCTTGGAGGGTCTGGTAGAGGTCAAAAACTTGGTAGAGAGCCACACTTTGTCTCCTACCACAATCGCTGGCCCCTCTTGTCTGTGAGCATCTGCAGCTCTCTTGTAAGCACTCTTTGCCCTGTTCAGCTGCTCCTTTAACAACTCCTGTGCAGCTTGTTGCTCTTTAAGAAAATCAGCCGCGGCTGGAACAGCTCCCTGCTGGGAGGAGGTGGGCAACACCCGAGGGTTAACCCCGTAGACTGCTTGGAAAGGAGACATCTTGGTAGAGGACTGCACAGAATTATTATATGTAAATTCTGCCATGGGGAGTAGGGCTGGCCAATTGTCTTGCTGATAAGTGGTGTAACACCTGAGATACTGCTGTAACCATTGGTTAATTTTCTCAGCTTGCCTGTTACTAGCCGGATGATGCGATGATGATAGGTGGATCTGGACCCCTAACAACTGGAAAAGCGCCCTCCAGAACCTGGAAGTGAACTGAGGGCCTCTGTCACTCACCACGTGATTAACCATGCCTCTATACCTAAAAACATGGTCCATGAACAACTGCGCTGTGGCTTGCGCAGATGGGAGGCCCTTGCAAGGAATAAAATGCACCATTTTAGTGAAAAGGTCCACCACCACTAGTATGGAAGTCAGCCCCTGGACTGGGGGTAAATCAGTGATGAAATCCATGGAGATTGTATCCCAAGGCTGACTGGGGTGGGTAGGGGTTGCAAGAGTCCTGTGGGCTTCCCTGGGAGAGGCTTGGCTCATCTACAGGTATGACAAGAAGCCATGTAGCCCTTTATGTCTGCAGTCATCTTAGGCCACCAGTAGTCTCTCAGAGCTCTATGGAGAGTTTTGAAAACACCTCCGTGGCCTGCCATTTGATGGTCATGGCAAAGTCTCAGTACTTCTTCCCTCAATGAGGGGGGAATGTATAATCGCCCGCTATGCCAGAGGATTCCTGCCTCCACATTGAATGGCGAGGCAGTGTCTTGCGGGCCCCTCTGGAGGTCATCCATCCTGGCCCTGGCATACAGGTCCTGTTGCTGCTGAGCTCTGACTCTTGTAAATAGGTCCTCTGCTTGTCTGCCTGCTGCTAAAATCTCTGTCTGGTTCCCCCTCATAGACTGATCAAAGTTGTGAGGTTGTAATATAGTAGCCTCTACCTCCTGGTGAGTAGCGGGGGTTGCCTGAATGGATCAAGACAGGGCATCTGCCAAACAGTTCTGCGCCCCAGGAACATAAGAAATAACAAAATTGAAACGGGAGAAAAACTGGCTCCATCTGATTTGGCGTGGGGTGAGGGATCTGGTGTTTTGTAGAAGCTGTAAATTCTTGTGATTGGTGCAAACTTTCACAGGAAAGGCTGCACCTTCTAGCCAGTGCCTCCACTCTTGGAATGCTGCTTTAATTGCTAGCAACTCCTTGTTAAAAACATCATAGTTTCTCTCTGCTGGTGAGAGCATGCGTGAAAAAAAGGCACAAGGAAGCAATGTATTCTCGGTTTTGTTTGTATATTGCAATAACACCGCCCCAATGGCAATATCGGAAGCATCTGAATGCATTATGAATTGCTTCGTGGGATCAGGGTGTTTTAACAGCGGCTGGGATGCAAAGAGTTGCTTGAATTCTCGGAATGCTGCTTGCTCCCTCTCCCCCCAAATGAATTTTGATCCTTTCTTCAAAAGCTGTGTGAGGGGTTTAGCCCTGTCACTAAATTTTTTTATGAATCTCCTGTAAAAATTGCCGAACCCTAGGAACCTTTGTACATCTTTCACATTTCGGGGGGGGTTGCCAAGAGAGAATTGCCTGGACCTTAGAAGGATCCATGGATATGCCTTCTGTTGATACTTTATAGCCCAGGAAATGTAATTCAGTTCTCTAGCTTGGCAAACAGCTTGTTCTCTCTCAGTCTTTGTAAGACATTAAGTACATGGGTTACATGAGTTGTAGCATCCTCAGAGAAAATTAGTATGTCATCTAGATAAATGACCAGATACTTATCTAGTAAATCAGAGAATTTGATTCATAAATCGGGAAAATATGGCTCCTGCATTAGACAAGCCAAAGGGCAAAACAAGGTACTCAAATTTACCAAACCTGGTGTTGAAGGCAGTCAGATATTCATGCCCCTCTTTCATCCGGATCAGATTGTACGCATTCCTGAGGTCCAACCTAGTAAAAATGCGTGCTTTCTGTAAGCAATCCAGCAGATCAGATATTATCGGCATGGGATAATTTTCTTTTTTTGTGAGTTTATTGAGGGAACTGAAATCGTGTACCACTCTCATGGGTGCCTCCTGGTTTGCCGGTGCCAACGGGTCAGGCTTCTTTGGTACGAAGAAGGTAGGAGCAGACGCTGGGGAAGTAGATGGTCGGATGAAACCCTTTTGGAGATTAGAATCCAGGTAATCCTTTAAGGTGGCTAGTTCCTTGGGGGACATGGGATATTGTTTCCCTGCTGGAATCTTGGCTCCTGGTATCAACTCAATGGTGCAATCACAGTCCCTATGGGAGGGTAGTGCTGTGGCCTCTTGTTCGCTGAAAACATCTGCAAAATCTGCATACTTGGCTGGCAACTGGACCCCCCCTGCTTCCGTGACTGCGTTGGTTGCTGGAGAGAGGAGAGCGGCTTGAATCTTGTGATGCTGGCATTCCTTAGCTGGGAAGGAGATTGCTCCCGTAGTCCAGTTCAACAGTGGGTTGTGGATCTTCAGCCAAGGTGTGCCCAGGACTATAGGCACATTAAGTGATGCCGTAACATAAAGTTGGATCCACTCAGTGTGGTCTCCCGTTGTTAGTTGCAAAGGTTCTGTGAACCTTCTAATCGGCCCTGCCTTGAGGGGCTGGCCGTCAATGGTCTCCACTTCTATGGGACGTGGCAATTCTATGGTCAGGATGTTGAAGTCTTGTACGGTCTGTACATCAATAAAATTGGTGGAAGCTCCGGAATCCACGAGGGCCTCTAACTTGACCTGGTGCTCTGGGTTTATGTGCATTATTATTGGTAAGTAGTAAAAGGATTGCCTGGAATCCTTGGAATGAGCCCTTCTTAATTGATTGATGGTGTCCCTGCTGAGCTCTCTGGACGGAGACCGATGGAGTTTCCCTGGTTGGAAGTAGAGGCGGAGGTAGCTCTTGTTTCAGCTGCTTGCCCTGGGGCTCTTACGGAATTTGCTTGGCTTCTCGCTGGGCAAGCTCTCACCATGTGCCCCTGGACTCCGCAGTAGAAACAGAGGGCTCTCTCTCTCCTTCTCTGTCTCTCAGCCTCAGAAGTAAGCCTCCTGCTCACCCCAATCTGCATCAGCCCCTCTGGTCCTGAGTAAGGAGATGCTGCGGAGAGCGCTGGAAATCCTGGAAGCGTCCTGAGGCCCCTGCCTCTCTCCAGCTGCATCTGTCTGAGCTCTTCTAGCTTGGCATTTATGACCACAGACAACTGATATAAGGCTTCTAGGGTAGCTGGTGTTCCCTGGCGCACTAATTCATTCTTAATTTCTTCATCCAGCCCCTGTTTGAATTGGTCTTTCAAGGCACTCTCATTCCAGTCCAGATCTCCTGCTAACAGCTTGAAATCAGCAATGTAGATTCCCACTCTCTTGTTGCCTTGCTTGAGCTTCCGAATTTCCCGGCTGGCAGTGACCTCTCTGATCGGGTCGTCAAAGTGTGCTCAGAACCCTGCCAGAAAATTCTGGTAGTCGTTGAGAATTGGGTCATTGTTCTCCACCATGGGAATAGCCCATTTGGCTGCTGGTCCCTTTAGCAGACTTAGAATGAAGGTGACTCTGGTTCTGTCTGTGGGAAACTCTGCCGGTCTGCTGTCGAAAAACATTGTGCACTGTGTGAGAAAGGTTCTCAACTGTCCTGCTTCTCCTCCAAACTTCTCTGGTAGACTGCCCTGGGATCTCAAGACTACTGGCGGAGCTGCTGCTGCTGCTGCTGGCACCGGTTGTGGGTTAATCGGAGCTGGTTGTTGTAACTGCTGTAGCATGGCAGCTTGTAAGGTGTTGACCTGTAGATCTACCTGTTGTTGGTGTTGTTGCAAGGCTGCTGCCAATTGTTGGATGGCGAGCTGCATTTCTTGGTTTTCTGAAGACATTTCCAAATGTCTCCCCTTTAAATTCTTTGTTCCTCCCTCTTTCGATGGGAGTAGGAGTTTGTTAGGATTGATGTCCTAACAGCCAGGAACCACGCTGAGACAAGGAGTAGGTCTCTAGTGTTTTATTACTGCTACATAACAGAGAATCCTAACAAACTGAAGAAGCGTGGGAAAAACCCAGACATATAAACCCCAAAGGCTAAGGCGGGCCCAATCTGTGTCTCTTTGAATGGCCACCTAATTCCTCAGTACTACGCATGCGCTTTACAGCCTGGATGGAAGCCCCCTGCTCGCCATCCTCACTCATGACAGCAAGGCCTGTCAGGCATCCCACCACATGGACCCATAACCACCAGTGGGGCTCCAATTGTGCCCCTATTTTGCTGTTCCTGGCTACTCTACCAGGGCGTCCCTCACATCCCATCTATTCTGACCTCCTCTTACATTTTCTTTCTCCCATCACCATTGGATCCCCGGCCTAAGCTCTCAGTGACGTACCAGCTTCCTCTAGCCCCTTTTCTCACTGGGGGATGAGAGGCAGAAGCCACACTGCAAAAGCAGAGGAGTTGCCCCCAGGTCCACCACTGGTCCCTCTCCGCCACGCCACCAGGATCTCCCCGTCACCCAGCTGGAAGCTCCCACTACGCACGCAAGCTGATGTTCACCTGATTTGCCAGCCCCACTTGGATATACACATCCACCAACTCCTAGCAGCAAAACAGGGAGAGTGCTGTTGCAAAGGGCATCCTCACCCAAATAAGGAAATACACAGGGGCAGGGGGAGTCATATGAAAAAGATAATATTGATGGCTTGTTTATAGCTTCTTTATTCTTTTCTGAAGGGAAGCAGGGGTGAATGGATAGGGGATGATATTGTCACTGCCCTTTTGGACTGTTTTGGTGCATTGCCAGAAGGCTTGCTTTCCAGAACATGAAAATAATGATATTGTAACCTTTCCTAGCCTGAATAAATAGTTGCATATACATGGAATGCTGCATTTGTAATTTATAGAATCCAAATTCATTTAAAAGCATTACTTGTGTTATTGAATTCATAGTAGCGTTTTGTTTCATTTCATATAACTACTACGGGGGGGGGGGGATCTGCAATTTTTTTTCAGTGTTAAAAAGCGTTGTCAAATTAAAAAAAGGGGGTAACTCTTGTCCTAAGAAAAGATTCCAAATAGGATTGAGTAAGGATCCACCATATTGCTGCATTAGTTGCTCCTTTCTCTGGACAAACATGGAAGCAGCAAAAATAGTCTACAATAACCAATGTTTTTCCTTTTTTTTTTAAAGTAATTTAACTAGATCTGCTGCATTCATAATCTCTTCAGTGATGAAATATTGCTGGGAAGTATGGATAAAAATATTGCAGAGCAGCTTAATAAGGCATATGAAGCGTTTCGACAGGCGTGTATGGAGAGAGATTTTGCTATGAAAGAACTAAAGCAAAAGGTACGTATCTGCTTAATATCTAACCCTAAAAGTTAAAATTAACTTTACGACCACTTCTGAAAAAGAGATCAACTCAGATTTCCCACACAATAGAAATATTCAGTGTAGTTCAGTAATGCTGTGTTGATTATCTGCCAAGATCATGCAATTACAGGTGTGCAGTTGTGCCATGCCACTTGTTTGTCCTTGTCTATGAAACTGAATTTTGTAACCATCAAAGATAGTTTGCGTTTCTCTTTAACTCTTACGCAGCTTTGACATGTGTCCACCAGTTGGCTCTAGGACTGTCTTTCTCAAAGGATGCTGTGCCTGGAAGGAGACTGAGATAGTGCAGGAAGTTGATAGTTAGGGGAACAACAGTCTCCCAGATTTGCAAGAGGAAACAGTTAGGAAGCCAGGCATTTGAAACGTTCTTTTGTTGATATTGTTCTGTATTACAGCAGATAAAAATGAAATGAACTATAAAATAGTGTCACAACTTAGAAATATACTCTAATGCAGTGGTTCTCAACCTTTTTGAATCTGTGGCACTATATTGAATATAGCAGTGGTTCTGTGGCACACCAGAAAATTATTAATTGTATATACATATTTTTAAATGTGTGAGACATGGCTTGAGGGGAAGTTACACAATTTTTTAAAATATCTGCACTGTATTGAATATGCAGATTATGCAGGATACATATATTACACAAAAATTTGAAAAAAGTAACGTAAGACAGTCTCGTGACATACTAGAAACAAGCCCATGGCACACCTGTGTGCTGCAGCACACTGGTTGAAAACGGCTGGTCTACTGACATTTATTTTAAAGGGAGATGAGCGAGAGGGATGGTGAGGAACGTACTACAGCTCAGTGGTTTTGCACACAGAAAGCTCCAGATTTAGTCCTTGGTATCTTTATGTAAGAACCATCAAACAAAATCAGATAGCAAGTTCTAGGGGAGATGCTGTGCCCAAATTGTCCTACCAGTCAGAGAAAGCAGTGCTAGTCCAACTGCTTACCTAGTATAATATGGCTTTCTGTGCCCTTTTCTATTGCACTAATGGATTTTTTCTTTCTTGCAAACCAGTGATCTGGTATCCTTCAGATATTTTGGATTTGCACTGCCATCAACTCAAGCTGGTTTTGCCAATGCAAGAGATTCTGGGAAAAGTAATCCTGATATTTTGGATCTCATCAGATTGATAGTTTCTGATACAGGATTTGCAACAGTTTTGTTTATCAACATTTCTTGGTAACTTTGATAAAATCATTAAACTGTTGCAGACCCTATAAATCAGTGCATACTTTCCTCTCTTAGTCATTTGTGGCACTTTGGTCCCCTGGATGGGGGGAAAGCCCATTATTGTTATTAACTTTTTATCTCCAGTTTGTATGCAGGTAGTGTAATGATATGTGGGAATGACTTTGGGAGACAGGAGGAAGAGCCGCAGCCAGGAGAACAGTCAGATAAGAGGCAGCTTAGCCTGCAGAAGAAATGGAGGTGTAGCAAACATCTTAGAAGGGACCCTCCCTAGTTTCTTGGGCTATAAAAGCGAGGGGGGAGAGATGTACTTTCAGACTTGCAAGATTCTGTTAATGTAACCTTACAATGAAGTAGAATTAGTTCATCTGGGCATGCTTCCTGTCTGGACTATGTCACAAGGCTGACAGGTAGTCCTTGTTTAGCAACTGCCTCATTTAAAGGCTGTTTGCCATTACAACAGTGATGAAAAAGTAACTTTACAACTTATCCTTGCATTTATGACCTGGCAGGTCTGTAAAGCAAAGGAAAGCTGAAGTAAGATCACAAGCACAGTCGCAATTTCACTTAGTGACCTCTTTGCTTAACAACCAAGTTGCGAGTCCCAATTGTGGTCGCTAAACGAGGACCACCTGTACTGTCCTTTATTGGATTGGCTACAGATCAGTCTCATCCATAGTTCCACAGCTGTGCAGGAAGCCTTTGGGCTGTTGCTTACACTGAAATTTTTCAGTTTTTATTTCAAATGAAATGCCAGAAAACTGGGGTATGTCTCCCTTCTACTTGAGATCTAAGAAATATTCAAGCAGTAGTCTACCCACCGCTTACCAGTATCATTTGATAACTTTAAAATATATTACTGGCTATTTTGATTATTTGGAAATGTTTCCCAGTGGAAGTTTTTGCTTACAGAAGTTTGTTTACTGAACGGTCAAGTGGTTCTTTTTCTTAGTCTGAATGAAGGGCCTCTACATGGTACAGTAAGCACTCAATTTAGCAGACCTCAGTTTAGTGGACTTCTGATGCAGTAGACAAAATCTGCCCCTATGCCGTATGCTTCTGTGCCTGGGTAAATCCTGATTACCATTAACAAAATAAGTCAGTTGCCATTTGGATTCTCCCTTTCCTCAATTAGTTCATCAAGTTTGAGAGTTTTCTTTACTTAAATTCCCTGGGGGCAGAGCACAAGGCAATTGCTTAAAGATTGTCAACTTATAAGTCATTCCTATTTAACTTGGGGTGACTTAAAGAAGTGGCTTTTGCTCCGATGGCCCTCCTCCCTTTTACTCTGGTCTCAGGGACTGGTTGGAGCATCTGTCAGTTTATGGCTGACGGTGGGTTCTGGTTGGCCACTTGTTTTGCTAGACTCTGCAGATCAAAGCTGTGTCAAATGCATAGAAGCCGGAGTCATCACAGCCAGATGGTACTCAATACAGATGGATATTTGGTTGTCAAGTATATCTTGTAGTTACTAACTTGTTGCTGCCATCTGACTCTAAAAGAATCACTTGTGCACGCTGGCTGTCAAAAGCATCTTTTCTTCTGTCTGTTTTAGCTGTCATGAGTGTGCTCTGTACAGAAGTGTTGACAAGACATTGCTGTTGTACATTTTCAATTTGGGTCTTAGGGACTTTTTCTCCTCCTCCTGCTTCCTGAGGTCATCCAGGCTGCTCAAATACACTGACCTCTTTGCCTTTAAATGGGCTTATGATGCAATTATTGCTATATGTTGAGCTTTTATTGTGTATTGAGATAGCAGCATCCTTTCCCCTGCCTGCTCAAAGCTATGGTTTTCAGGAGTTGAAGGTTGAAATTGTGGTATTACTATTGTTCAACCACCCAAATAATTCATCTATCTATGCCAGAAAGCTGACTGTTTTCTTGTCCATAATTGTCTTGTTAATAGTGGAAAAATTCAGAACTTCTTAAAAAAAAAAGGCAGTACAGGGTAAGAGATAAACTTGAGTTCAACCATGAATATGATATTGGTACTCTTGACAAGTCACTGTTTTGCAGCCACACCTGTCTTAATCAGATTATTGTGAAGGTAAGAGGGGGTTGAACAAAGCCATGTATTCCACCCCTGGTGCCTCAGAACAAGATGAAATGAGAATAAATTAAATAAACAGAAGGGAAATAAGGTAAATGGGCATTTCTAGCTCCTCGGTATAAAATCAAGCTACAGTATTCAGAATTTGAGGCAGTAAATCTAGGCGTTAATTCTATGGCATAGGCATTCTTTGTGCCTGTCTGAGGCAAAAACTATTCATCAACATAAAATGATTGCTTCCAATTACACTATCTTTACAGACAGACAGCTATGAGAAGCAGATACATGAACAGCAGGAAAAAATCGAATTTCTAATGAGCATTGTTGCAAAACTCAAATCACAGTTGGCTTCTATGACTGCCAACAGAGGTAGGTAGTTTTCAACCTGCTTTTGACTGGCTGTCTCCCTGTGTGTGGCTCTTGCCATCCTGGTGTGTGTGTGTGCACGCACGCTTGTGTGTATTATTTCACAGGACTCTAGTTTTTTTAACATGTTCCTCTGCCCCAAATTATTAAGAAAGCATTGACATTTCAGTACTGGTAACACCTATATGAAAAACTAAAAAAAAAACAGACGGTCTGTTATAAGCTGATCTGCTTCCATTGAGAATTGTATTACAGAAACAATTTCTGGTCACCATTTCGTAGCATAAGAGTTTGATGTATGCATATTGATACTGGTATAAGTAAAAAATCAAGGCCCTGTCAGTTTTAATACCCCATTTTCTTGCACTGTAAATTCTGTGTAATTGGGTATTTGTCAGATTTGTGGATTTCAGTAGATTAAAATGATTCCATGGTTAAGGATCCATGTACATCTACCAATTTGGTCAGATGGATGTCTGACTTCAGGTTTTCTTGATCTTTATTTGGATACAGATAACTGGGCATAAGAATTGTCTGATGTCACAGTCAGCACTGGCAGTGGGCTTCCTACTTCTAAATGAAATCCTAAAAGTGGGGGAGGTGAAGGGAAACTGTGAGTGGATCAATAATATTTTTGGCAGTCTACTTTGGGCTCTATTTGCACTTTCTCAGCTTGGTACCTTCCATCCAGTCCTCAAGGTACTCCACTTCTCAACCTGATCATTTTTTTGGACCTTACCCTTAAAACTGCTGCTACTGTACATTGAAAAATATTTCAACTTACTTTCTCTGTGCTGTTTTCTGACTAATGGAAGGCATTTTAAAAATGTAAAACTTTAACTTTGGAAGCCATGGAGAAATGCTAAAGCAATAAGAATCATATTTAAGTAATGTGTAGGAAGTGTCTATCCCTGGGTTCACTAAGTCCTTACATGGTTTGTTTGATTTTGACATAGTGTCTTGTATGAACTCATCTTTGTGTTTTAGCATAATGTGGGCAAATAGACAATCATGGTGGGCTATGACTTAGTATGGTGGTTTTAAACGGATATACTTTACACTTGGTATATTTAACAAGACAGTCTGGAAGTATTTGTGAAATTGAAACAGAATTGACATCTAAATTGTAATGGTTGCCTAATCCCAAATACTCAGTCTCACAAGCCCGGGCTTAAAGATAACTGATTTATTGAAGGAATAGTATGCAAATACAGAGAAAGCTGAGAATGAGCAAAAGCGCGCCAAATACAAACTTAAGAGCCTTGCGTTCAATCCAGTCCCGCCCCGATGCATGTCAGCCGCCACCCCCTCCCAGGTGCTAGCAACCGTTACACGCGCCTGGGAAAGTAACCTTGAATAGGAGTGGAAACCCAAACATGCATTCCAATGTTGGAAAACAACGAGGAGAGCAGGAATGGAAAATACCAGCATAGAGTCCATTGAATATACACGGAGAAAGGGTTTGACATGAGAAACGTTACGATGTTAACAAAAGATCGAAACGCAGAGCATGACATAAATGTCTTCCTCCAATGTGTTTTGGGCACTTTCTTCTATAAAGCCAGCTGTGCTACCTGGGATATAGCTGCTGACTTTCATGGCAATAAATGACTGTTGCTTGTCTGGGCCAGCTCTCCCTTCAGCTGAAGGAGAGCCATCACTCTAAGTGGCAGACTGAGACAGTAGACCAGTGTTTCTCAACCTTGGCAACTTTAAGATGTGTGGACTTCAATTCCCAGAATTCCCTAGCCAGCCATGGGGAATGCCGGCTGGGGAATTCTGGGAGTTGACATCCACATATCTTAAAGTTGCCAAGGTTCAGGAACACTGCAGTAGACAATAAGGCCAACCCTGATACCTTCCATACCTGGAATGCTCACTTCATTGTGCAACAGGAGAAGCATCTCCTACCTCAGGTAGCTAGCCTTCTTGGGCTGGCCTTCTGGTGGTGATACTGCACATTGCATAGATTGACAGGTTCTCTTCTTGAAATGCCATCACTTTATACCTTATAGTACTGTGTTTGGAAACTTTTTCTGAAAAGTCTGGAAGTCTGCTTCCAGGTGCTACAAAAGGGTTGGGAGACAGAATGGGACAGAGTGAAAGGGGAAGTGGAAAAGGCTAAAAAAAAAAACAAGGAAGTAATTTGTTTTAATGAGAAAAGAGAGAGAAGAACAGAAGGTTTGAGTGATTCAACAGGGAAATAGAAAAGTGATTTCTCATGCAAAAGAAGACTGAGAGTAATTTTGATAGTAGTCTATTACTGTTACGTGAAAGAAGGTGCAGACCCAATCTCTGTTACAATGGAAGGCAGGTCAAGGATTAGTGAGCCGAAATTAAAAGAAAGAACTTTATATAGAATTTCCTGACAGTAAACCAGGTAAGAGTCTAAGACAGTAGTAGATTCCCACTGGAGGTTTTCAAACAGAGCAGGGGGAATTTAATGGCTCCCTGTAATGAACAGTGGGCTGTACTAAATGTTCTAGAAAGGCCCTTCCAATGCATATGTTCGGTCATATGGCATTGTTCCGTTCCTAGATTATCTCATTTGATTATCTCATTTTATGCAACACTCAAATTGCCTATTTGGGGGAGCAGGGAAATGCACACATACGTTTTGTGTGTGTTTTGATGTGTACACTGAGGTAGAACTGAACAGATTACGTGATAGTAAAAAGAAAAAATCTAGATGTGGTGTTTTTTGGTATACAGATATAAAATCAGGTACAGGCATTCTGAAACATTCCAGTAAGTTGTAAACTGGATCTCAGAAGCTTGCCCCCAAGAGATGCTCCTTCCCAAATGTTTGCTTGAAAGAGCAGCTGAAATCTGGATAAGCCAGCATTTAAAGTAAGAACTCTGACATCTCCAGCATTTGGGAAGCAGCAACTGATGAAGGCAAGGTTCTGGGGGCAAGTTAGCAAGATGTCCACTTGCTCAGAAAGAACCCTTCCAGAATATTTTAATTACTGAAGTTACCCCTCTTTGCGAACCCCAGGTTGGATTAAGCATACTCATACTCCACTTTTTGTTTAGTGGAGTAGCAGTTTTAATAAATTTTGCACTGTTTTGCAATGTCATTAAACAGCAATAAAATATCATTTATACAGTATTTTTATGGCTTTCTTTTGTATGCTATCTGTGAAAGAAGTTTTATTTGGAACGTGCATATTGTTTTAGCCATGTGATTGTGGAACAGGAAATTCCACGTATTGCATTTTTAAATTCATGTTAGGATTTATCAGTGAAACAGAATCCTGATGTATTCCACCCACTTAGATATTTTAATTCAAAATAATAATAAAACACTTTCTTTTATAGTCAACACACATAGTCAAGTTCCAGTCCACGAAGACAGTGAAAGGAGAAGAAATGGTACCTTACTGAATTCAGGTTCTGATCAGCTCCAGGAAAAGCTGACATTGGCAATGCAGAGGGAGAAGCTTTTGAAGGTATGATGCTTTCTTTAAGATGCATAGTGGCTCTGACAGTCTGAAAAAGGAAAGGACAACAACTTAGAACAGTGTTTTGGCCATCAGGAGAAACCAGTGCAACGGGAATGAACTTGCAGAAGAGTTGTTGTTTGCACAGTTCCCACCACTGCTGCTGTCCCACAGCAGAGATACTTGTAAGCTTTCACCTATGTTTTTGACGCACTGCAGCTTGTCGTTTCATATGAACTTGACAAAATGTGGTTAAGCTACATATCAAGCCTGCTTGAAATCATGGGCTATATATCTGACACTCTTCAACAAGCCACAATTAAGAGTCACCACAATGTAGGGTCTAATTAAAAAATGGAAAATGAAAGCTTTGATTCTCTCCCTTGTGACCATATTGGTCACAGTAAACCAGGGACAAGGAATTTCTTGATGCTCCAGAATTATTATTCCCAGGAGCCTCAACCAGCATGTCAGATGGTGAAGGATGCTGGGAACTGTAGTTGAGCAAATAGCTGGAGGCCTGCATGTTCCTCTCCATTGTTGTTTACGCTCCTTTTGCTTTTTGTCTTTCTAGAGGTTATATGTGGTCATGAAGCATAGAAGGTTTCCCAGGTTTGTTTGTGTTAAGCAACAGAGGGGATCTTGCCTCAGTGGAATAGTATGTGGTTTGCCTGTAAGTGGTCAGTCCCTACCATCCCTAGCTAACACAGAGAATTAGTCAGTAATGGGAAAGACTCAGCCTGGAATCTTGGAGAGCTCAAAAAGATAGTGCTTGGCTCAGTGAATCCTCTGATGTGGATTAAGGCAGTTTTCTCTATTCCTAATATCAAACTCTTTTATGAAAGCTTATTTTTTAGCTTGCAGATAATGAGCTAGGGACTTGTATTTCTGTCAACTAAGCATATTTTAATCGTATGTGTTAATTTGTTAATAAAGAATACCTATTTTGTCAAATTAGTGACACTTGATAATTATGTTTGAGAAATCTAATTTGAGAATCTCTCTCATTCTCTCTCTCTTTTCCCTTTTCTCTTTAAGCAAGCTTTGCAATTTCTGCTTTAGAAGTTTGAAATTGGAAACAAAAAGAAAAATTATCTTCCTCTGGTAACAACATAATACCTATATTTACAAACTACAAATAGGGAGATTGGAATCCTTATTGCCCCTATAAAAACATCCCTAGTGTGTTTGCTTACATTTGTTTAAGTATCATTGCGACAACATGCAGATGTCCAGCTAATACTGTGTTCATAAGGTAACCTTAAGCAAGGCTCTTTTTCTCTGCTTTAGTTCTCTACCTGTGGTAACACCTCTTATTTTATAAGAGGATCGCACACATTACAAAAATAATAGATGACAAGTGCTTTGAAACTCAGAAACCGTTATATGAAGTCCAGACAGCATTATTGTTTTTAAAGGATGCACTATTATTTTCAGTACACGTATGTCAAAAGGAGAGAGGTCCATCATACCTGAAAATCAGGAGGGAAGAGGTATTTCCTGTTTTATCTAAATGCAAGCAAGGAGAAAAAGACTTCCTCAATAAAACAGGTAGCAACATGCTTACCAAAAGAAGTGCACCAAGAGGACACTCTTTGGAGCATTCAGGTCACATCCAGCTCAGAAAAGGGCTAGAAGATCTGTTGGGAGACCTAGAGGAGGAACAGGGTGGAAGCCAGAAAAAATAAAGAGTTTTTCCTGCTATACACCTAACCATAAACTGAAAGCAACCGGCAAGGTCTTGGTCCCATTCCTCAGATGGGAATGGTGAGGATTCCTGTTGAGTATTCACCTGGTTTTGCTGGTGCTGCTGTGTAATTTAATTGGGCTCTTCATACAAGTGAAATGTAAGGCTACAAGCCAGTAATGGTGCTATAAAAACAATTCCTACTTCTACTTTCTTTTGTCCATTGTAACCTTTTTGCTTAATTCTGCTGTGCACTCTTGAATAAGTATCTCTCCGATACAATGCTGCTGTTTCTGCACATAAAAAATTGAATCTCCTTCGAATCAAGCTGTACTCATGGTGACTTCAGGGAGGTATAGCTACACTAGAGAAGTGGTTTGTCATTGGAGGTTTCAGGTTTTCCTTTTTTGTTTTGTTTAAGTTCTCAATGTAGCCTACAGCTGTGGAGTTTCCTGGTGTCCATCAAGTGCTTGCCAGGGTCAGTGAAGTTCTTTTTTAAAAACAGTGAGTCTCCTGTTATGAGAAGCTTACAATCTAACACTAGAGATGCAACAAAGGGAAGGGGAGAATTGAGAAAATGCATTAATTCGGTTGCTTTACCTAGGCTCACTTTCACTTTCAAGGAATCATTCTACTTCCTGGGCTTTGTCCAAAGGTTTGAAGGAGATAGGAAGGAAGGAACACAACATACGTATTCTAAAAGACAGTTCCAAGCTTAAGAAACAGCAAGCAACAAAGGAAGACTAATGCAAAGCTAGAATGGTGGAGCTCCAGGTGGCAGGGAACAACTTAACTGAATAGATTTTATCCCCCGTTTTGTGGGTTTTATACTTCTTTTATTCTTCCAGCAGTTTTCACTTGAAAATCAAGGATTTATGACCCTCCAGAGGTTGTTGAACTATAACTCAAAGCAGCCCCATGAACAAGACTAGAGGCAAAGGATGCCAGGGGTTACAGATTGCCCATCTCTGCTTTAAGTATTTGGAATGTGTTGTTTAGTTTTTTCTCACTTTGGGATTTATTTTTAGCAATAAAAAGGTTCAAATGTTTTCAGTCTTATAGACAGAGAGATGGACATGGACATGGACACAGACCTTTTACAGGTTCATTCTTCAATTTATCATGTGAAGTTGGGGATTAGAAAGCCTTCATCCCATAGTATTACTTTCTATTACCTTTTAAACTTTTGTTCTTTAAAATATGTATATATTACTTAGAAAGGTCAGCTTGCTTCTTGTTTTTAGAAACCTGTCACTGTCTCAATACTTTTCACATCTTTCATTTGTTCCTTCTTCTGTTGCTTCTCTCCTATTACTTATCACCATTTTCCTTGGCTCTGATCTGAGGAAAATGTGGTGCTAATAGCTTTCCCTACCCATCCAGAAATAGAAAAATAGATTTCATCCTTCTACAACCTTTCTATCAAACACATCTGCAAATTTATTTTATTGTATACATTTACATAGGCAGCAAATAACAGCAAATGTTCTCTGGGTGGCTTACAGAAAGAAAAGAATAGAATACAGAACCCAGAGATTGACTGAGCAGGATTTTTAATCCTGGTAAAGTACTGGTGGTATCCACATTATTTTCTGTTTCCTTTTTGAAATTTTAGACTGTGGAATCCGAAATGTATTGCACATAGGTGAGCTTTCATCACTGCAGCAGTTTTCCTCTTCTTCAGTTTGATGAAGTACTTATCTCCATAACAGTACTTTGCAGCACAATTCTCTACATGTCTACTCAAAAGTAAATCTTATGGATGAGCCATTAAGTAGATAATAATAGGATTGCACCCTTCCTCTTTCCCCACTCAAAATCTGAACAAAAGCAAATTTGTTTCAGTCATTTTGTTTGTCACTGGTTAAGCAGATTTACCAGACTGGAACCAACTGGGCTTTAGCTATTAATCATTTTCACCATGTTCCTACTTCTGATACTCAGTGTTTTCCAATTTTGACTCTGGACTGCCATGTGGCAAAACACACATCCAGGAATAGAATTATATTGAATTATTGCTTTTTCTACTCATAGTAAATTGGCAAATGCCATGCATCCATCAGAGCTGGAGATTTTGATCTTCAGGAAAGTACAGTTTTGTTACGCTGCTGCTGCTGGCATAGCTTCATGTTTTTCTTTTGTTTTTTCTTACTGAGGTTTTCCCCCTTTTCTGTATAGACTGTCATTATATGCAGAAAATTAATAGATTGTATCCTAATGATGCAGGAGAAAAGTAGACTATTTAAAAGCCTTAATATTTTATCTTTGAAGCTTTATATATTGAGCCTTGCAAAATCCTAAGTCATAAGTGCTAAATAGCTACATTTTAACTGCTCCAGAAATTATGAGCCTTGAAGACTATTGTCACTTCCTTTAAATGTACTTTATCTTGATTCTAGCACATGCTGAAACTAATTAAATATTAGTGAACAGACTACATAAATGGAATAAGACAACATCTCCTGCATTTCTAAGCACTAATATGCATACTGGTGGTGTGGCTCCTTTTATGTATGTACTCAAAATAAAACACAATTGTTTTGAATAATTGTCCACAAGGAAATTAACTGCATGCTAGAGTAAATGGATTATAATTATTTCATCTTAACTTAATGGTACTTACACAAGTCTGATTTCATTTAGGAACACAAGGGGAGTCCTGATCAGATCAAAGGCCTAGCTAGTCCCTTAATCACATGACTCTGGGAAGCCCACAAACTAGTTTTGAGGGTATTAGGGACTTCCCGCTCAGTTTAGCCATACTACCTTGGGCCTGGAGGCCATATTTAGCTATCCTAGTTAGTAGCCACTGCTAGCTACCAACATCCTTGATGGATTTTCCTGTGGTATTGGAGCCATTTTCCAATAGTGAATGCTATACAAAGAACTCCCATGAATACTTCCACTGGAGTATTCCAATGAGTGAAGGGGAAACTTCTCTGTACCCACTTTCATTGTGGCATATTATGTACCCTTATACTGTACCTCTCTTAACCTACTGTTTCTGTTTTCTTCATAGAAAAATCGTTCCAGTTCCCTGATCATTTTAATTGCTCCTTTCCTGCCTCTTTTGCAGCTCCACCATGTAATATTTTTTGAGGTGCAGCTACTAAAACTGTGTGCCATATTCCAAGTGTGGTCACACCATAGATTTGTATAAAGGCATGATGATATTGTCAGTTTTATTTTTCAATCTTTTTCCTAATGATCTCTAACATGGAATTCGCCTTTTCACAGCTTTTTCACAGATTGCTAAGACTTAATTTAGCCTATAACAATCTATTCTATAATGACATTCCTCAGAGCTTGAAAATTAACCAACTGTGCGCTCTCTCTCTCTCTCTCTCTCTCTCTCTCTGTGGTTTTTTTAAAGGAACAATTGGAAAGTGAGAGTGTAAAATTAAAAAAAACTGAAGAAGATAGTAATTTAAAGGAAAAGAAATTTGAATCTATTATCACCGTCAAAGAAGATGAAATAAGGAATCTGAAAAAGCAGCTGAAAGAAATAAATGAAGCACAAAATTGCATACAGGTATCAAGATATGAAAAAGAGGTAAGAATATTAAAGAGATTCAGATATTGTAAGATTGAAACTAGTTTCATAAGCCATAAACTAAATGCAATGTACTCTTTTATAAATAAAGTACTCTGCCCATGCTGATTCATGTTTATTTTTTTAAAACAAAATTTCCTCTGCCTTTTGGGTAGAAAGCAGATACACAATCTGTCATTCCTTTGTATCCCTAAGTTTACTTCAAGGACCGTACTGGCTTCATTTACTCAGACAAACCTTTTTAAATCCTGAAATCTGTGTAAAAGATGGATTAGCAGCACGTGGCAGCCCCTGGCCAACCTTACCAGGGCTCTGAAGATAAGCAAGGTGGGTCCAGTTAGGGTACGGGTAGGAATGCCATGGGAAAATTTGGGCTACAGGGTAAACTGGAAAATTTTTAAAACAATGGAATACCACTTCCTTATGGCTGCCAAGAAAGCTACAAGGATATGTCCATGAAGTCCCCAGAAGTCGAGCTTGCCTTAGAAAAGACTGTACTTTATCCTAGTTAATACAGCAGGCTTTGAAATAAAACGCCCATGTAATACTGGGCTAATCCACACGGTGGTAGTAAAATATAATAACTTCTCTCCATCGACATACTTCTCTCCATGCTTGAGAAAACATATCAGCCCTGGCTCAGCTTTAACGAAGAGCAAAGTGGAGTTCTTGATAGTTTTATGATGCATGTTAATGTACAAAGGCTTATGCATAAATATGTATGGATTTAGTAATCCCTGCCCAGTTCCATTATGTGGAGAGAATTCTACGTGGAAGAATATTTGTATGAATTTGTGTTGTATGAAAATGACTGAATTATGGGAAAACCTAATAAAAGAATGAAATGCAAATCAGCATTGAATGTGGCATTCTTATTTACCTAAATTCCTTATTTC
Organism: Candoia aspera; assembly: GCF_035149785.1. NCBI lineage: Eukaryota > Metazoa > Chordata > Lepidosauria > Squamata > Candoiidae > Candoia > Candoia aspera. The sequence goes on along the minus strand of NC_086153.1, from coordinate 198,834,997 downwards.
TTACGTATAAGCGCGGAACCCGTGTGAGCAGCACTCCTCAGTTAACTCAGCTATCCAAAATACTTTGGGCATATTCTAGCACCTTAAAATAATGAGGATGTGATCTGTAATCGATTTCCAGCATACGGTGATTTGTGGATTTTATTCTTTTTGCATAAAAAGTAAGGCAAAATGCCATTATGATATTAACTAATATTTTATTGGTACTATATTGCTCTGTTAATTTATACAGCTTGTTACACTGTTATAATTCAGCAATTTTCTTTTTCCTACTTCTGATCTTTTAAAGGCAAGGAGTGAAAAACATCCTTCGTCTAGACAGGAATTATCATCAGGGGCTTCTTCTGCATCTGTCTCTGAAAGGTATTGTACTGTTTTTTTTCCCCCATATAATAATGCATTGTTTATCCTTGCTTTCTGATTTTAAAAGATGGGGAGGTATTTCCCCCCTCACCTCTTACGTTCTCTCTTCCCACTTGTAAGAGAGATGTCTGGAACTACTTTTAGGCTGGGTTGACACATTACAACTAACGTGATTTGTTTGGTTTTGGCTTTTGTTTTGTAAGTTATGATTTAGGGCTTAGGGCAATATGAGAACACAGGCAACTGCAGATAAGCCAGGCTTATTCAGTAATCATGATTAATAAAATCACAGCTTAGGATGATGTGTGAATCCAGTGCTATAAACTGAACAATTAATAACATAGAAGCTGCAATGGACATGACACCTGGTGCCTTAATTAACAGAAAGGAAATGCCTGGTCCAAGCAGAAGAGCAAATGGGTATGCCTATGCATTGAAACATTCACTTGCTGGATTTCACGTTGATCAATTTAATTCTACTTGAAGCCTGTTTGGGTCATTTTTTGTATTCTGGACCTGAACTGGAGAAGGGTTCAGGCTGGATCAGCCTCTCTCCAAAGTCAGAATTATGATCTCCAAGAAGAGAGAAAAGCAAAGTGCTTTTACCCTTCATTGTACTCACTGTCTTGCATCTTTTAGGATATATTCCTCCCTCCAAATTGCTTTGGGTCCTCAGTCACCCTTTTCTGATTTCAAGCTCCAAATCCAGGTAGAACCTTCACTACCTGAATATCCTTAAGCACTACAAATGGGGAGAGGTTTTGTCCATAGATGTATCAAGGAGGGTTGTTTTCTACATACCATTCAAAGATAAATGACAGGAATATGCTTAAATTTATTTTGCTTTCATCCTGAATACCAAAACAAAGATAGTGTATTGCTTCATGTCTGGCTCTAATTAAAAAACACACATATACAAACACACATAAATAGCAGAGAAAAAACTCTTGATTTTTTTTTTAATTCCAGAAGTTAAATTAGTTGTTTTAATTTCTCACATTTTTCCCCTGTATAATCCCCATCCTCCAATATTAATCTTGTTGGAGGCCAGAAGGACAGATACAGAACCCCTGTAGCCTGCTTATATCTTTTTATTCCTTAACGGGGATTATAATAACTAGGAATCATTTAGTTTGTGAGGAGAAGAGGAAAGGTGGGGTTTAATCATATTTCTGTGTAGTATTGTTTCAGTCAATTTGAGAATCTCCCCTACTCATCAGCTATCATATGAAGTTGCTGTTTTATTAAAATTTCTTGAAGATGGGATCATGGATCCCCTACATCACTTCTGATCTCAAGTCTGGGTTGCAAGCACAGATGGTGCCAGTGTTTTTAACGGTATGCTTGTTGGGTTAAAGAAAACAGAAAAACACCATGGGATGATTCTTTACATCTGAAATCATTAATCCTTAGGGATGAACTGGAAAGTGCATTCTGGGGCATGAAGGAAGAATTCAATCGAATACATGCACTGGCAAGGGCGCAGACGGACCAGCTGAGTAAATTTAAGCTACGGAGAGAACCTACAACTGGTATTACATTATTGCAGCACTTTCTGCTGAAAACTATGCTTTATTGTCTTCTGACTCTTTACATGAACTGCCTAGGGGTTCAGTTTAAGATACCTTTTTGTTACACAGAATGCCATATAATATAGCGCATTTATTTTATATGCCAATAACCCTCATGTTTTGGGAAAAATACCAGTACATCATCACTTGCGACATGTGATTTGACAGCTCACTTTGCTGTTAGTGCATGAATTCCATCTTGCAGTGTTTTTCTTGATGTGCTTACTGGCAAAATGAAGTCTTTTTGGTCACTCCAAAAAGAATATGTGGAAGGAGAAAGGCAACAGTGTCTGGGCTACTTCAATCCTTCCTAACCACCAAGTTGATAGGAAAAGCATACTGTGACCTCATTTGGCTTCATGCTGCTTAGGTTTGGGAATCTTGGTCAATTAGGGCTGTAACTGCATTCTGATGAATGCAGTTACATCTTTGCAGCAGACATTCTCACTGACCCAGGGAACTCTGAACTGAGATGGTTGGGCTGGAAAGTGAGGTCCCATCTCCCCTTGATACAATAGTGTATCAGGGTTGGTTGGTTGGTTGGTTTTTAATACCACTGCACTGAGATCATCTCAGTGCAAAACAAGCATAATGTGAGGCTGCTCGAGTTATTTAAGCAGATACTGTTTTGCAGGTTGGTTGCTGCGTGGTACACAGAAAGGATGCATGCTATCCAGGTTTGCTTTAATGCATGTTCTTTGCATGCATCCATCCATCAACTCAATTGACATATCCTGAAGTGTAATGTGATGGATTTAACCCATAGTCTAAGATACCTGATTTCTTTTGAAAAAAATGAATGGCACAAGAGGACTTATATGTAACTCACATTTATTTCTAGGGACGGGGCTCTCTGATAACATTTTGAGCGGATTGCAGATGCTGCAAACTAATTCTTAATTTTGTTTTTGAGATTAGTTCTGTTTAATGTAATGTGAATGTCTGAAAGCTACTACGTGCAAAGCATTTCAGGCTTGAGCAAATAAATACTCTCTTCCAAGTTTGAAAGCTATTTTGCATTCGAAACGGACTATTTTGAGCATTTTGGAATTATTTTGCACTCTGACAACTCTGTTTCGAGTTCAAAGCACACTGTTTCAAGCTCAGAGCACTTCCAAATGATTGAAAGAGCCTTTTTTTGAATGCAAACTTGTTTCAGGTTTTGAATTTAAAACAGTTGAAATTTGAAACATTTGCACACCCCCTACTGAAAGCCCTTTCCTCACCTCAGTTGTAAAAACCATCTTTGCTAGATCAAACCAAAATCTGTCTAATCTATGACAGCCAACAGGGGCCGATCAGATGCTCCTACGAAGTATATGTGCTTATAACCCAATTTTCAACATTCTTTGTTCTCTAATAATAGCTGCATCTGATTGCTAGGCTTGGCTGATTTATAGCCAACTTCGAAAGCTTATGCAACTTAGGAAGAGCTGATGTAAACGTTTCACTGTATAACATGCATTGGAAGAAGTTAAGTCTGGACAGAGCCAGTCATTTCCATGAATAGCTATAGGGCAAGCTATTTCGACACGGCTTTTAACCTGCTAGTTTTTTCTGTATTTTGGCAGAAACGAATATGGACTTAACTAAGTCCCTAGCAACTGCATATATTTTAGCAAATTCTACACTCTTCCTGGCTGAAATGATATGACCTGATGTGCTAAAAGGATTGCTTATCATCTCTCATCCAGTGGTACCTCCTTGGGCTTGGATTTAAAACTATGGAAGAAAGAGTAGTTAGTGGCCCTTTTCAGCCATTCTTCCCCCAGTGACTCCCCCCAGAGAGCCTCCTGAATGAAAGGGGAGAATCTTCTTGAGGGAAAGGAGAAAGGAAAGCCTCCTTCTGTGTGGGGTGAAACAGTTAAAATCCGTGCTAGAGCACTGAAAGAAATGAGACTGACTTGAATGAAATCAAGATGAATTGAAAGAACAGATGTAGTTATAGATAAAAAGGTAATTTCATTTAATATAGAATATAAAGATATTTATATATAAATAATGAGCCCTTGGAAAAAACTGATAGTCTAATTGCTAGGCTGCTAATCAAGAAAGCTTTGAAACTCTGAGGCATAAAGGCAATTGTGTAATATTATATTTTAGTTCCAAGTAAAGAGTTCTAACATGTTTATTCCTGAAGAGAGGAGTTAATGGTTGGCATGGAGGAATACCAATATCATCCTGCAGTGTCAGATAAGGCAATAAGGGGGAAAATGCAGTTTCAAAAAGCTGTTTATGAGCTTCTTAGATCCTGATAAATCTGCCATACTGGACTGGAGGAGATTTGTCAGGCAATTTGTATTACTGAATTATATGCTTTAATCTGGTCTTTGGGATATATTTTAATCTTTTCCTTTGCATCTTTTTTACCAGAAATTCCATTCTCCAAGCCTATCCAATGCACTGATGAACAAACAGATGACCTTTGTAATCCTTGGGTTAAAAAGGATGCAAATAGAGATGTATCTCACTTCCCATCTATTGCGTCAAGAGGAACGGGCCAAGACGAGGAAGAAAACTCTGTGGAATCCCTTTCTAAGCTTAATGTCAAGTTCCCACCTACAGATAGTGATACTGAATTCTTGGAGAGCTCCCCAGAGACTACACCAATTCTAAACACTTTGATGACTGAAAACATGCTCCCAAATCAGCCATTTAACATGGACCATGGGGACCAGGAGGTGAGTTTCAGTAAGATGAATTCTAACTGAAGGAGCATGAGCAATGACTATATTAAACTTCAGTGATGCATAACATGTCAAATACAAATTTACCCAAACCCTCTGCTCACACAAATCTAGCTCTTGAATAAAGCTGCATGTTGTATAAAAACACTTTTCTTTTATAACTCTGGAACTAGAGGCTAATAAACAGAATATCTCTGAATTTAATTTAATTTAAATGAGAAAAATGTTGGGCACCTCAGCAGGTATCAGTCTTTTAAAATATATACCTTTGTATTTACGATTGATCTGTAAACTGTAAGATTGAGTATGGACTTTAATTTCTTTCTGCTATATATTTCCAGGGCAGAACTTACCTGCTTGCTATCCTAATCTAAAATATCTGCATTAGCCCAGGGCTAAGCAACACAGTGTCTGTAGGTACCAATAAGTTCTGAAACATCTCCCTTGGAATCTGTCAAGGTATCTGGAGCTAATTTGCTTTCTGATAAATGCGTGTTTTGTGCCTGGACCTGGCCAAACATTTACTGAATAGGCAAGCCTTTTCAGGACCACATGCTCTCAAAATTTCAAATGTGTTCCCAACCTTAAAAAAGTTGCCTATGCTTTTATTATACTCCATGTGTAATAGCATGGTATATCACTATTGTAATGGTATTTAAGGTTTTGCTGTGGTACAGGAACTAGTGTTCTCCATTCTGATTTTTTTTTAATGATGATAATGATGAAGTATGTTTTTAAATTAAAATGGAGGTTAATTTTAGGCAGGTGTACAGGTGATATGTGAATGACTGCAAATAAATGATTCCTTTATAAGTTGTTCTTTCTTTATCTAGAGGCCTCACCTTGCATGCAGTCCAGATAATTGAGACTTCCTTTTCCTGCCATGTTTGAGCAACTCTCTGCATATAGTCATGATGCGTGCATGGAGTTGCCTCTAACAGCCAGCATTTTATTAAAACTTTATTCTTTGCTCCTAAGACAGTATTCTCCTATTTTACATATTCCAGATGTATAGGACTTCAGACTCTTCGATGATTGCTGAGTGAGGTCCAATACATCTGGAGATACAATCACAGGAAGGCTGCTTGGGGAACTCAGTGGTATATACTTGGTTCCTCTCTTCCTCCCCATTTTTATCCTTCTGTAGGTCAGTAGTAGAGCACAAGCATTGCTTACAGATAGCCCAAGTTCAGTCTCTAAATGTAGATGCTGGAAAGTAATTTCTCTGCTTAAGTCTCCAAAGAGCTACTGAAATTGGCAGTGGGTACATGATAGTTTCATACATTTATAATCCTATCGAAACTACATGGTCTTCAGAGCCCTCACAGCTTACCTCTGGATTAGCAGCTAAAAAACTTAATACTTATTGATTGCAGCTTTCAGCCTAACATATTTGAGAAAAGGTTTAATCCTTCCCCATTTGGTCTTTGCAGTGCATGGAACATTTACGACTTCAGTTCTGAAGTGACTCAAGATATTTAAGCCTTTCAGATAACATTACAATGAGTGTTACGATTCTCTGTCCGTTGGCTCAGTCCTGATTGTTTGTCCCATGCTGCTCCACTTCTTTTCTCTCTGTACTATCTTAGCATACTGCTGTGCCATATTGCTACTGCCCTGTCCCCATGCTAGCAGCAGATTGGGCTTCTATTAGGCTGCAAACCTAAACACATGCATAAAGGAATAGATCCCACTGAACTTAATGCAGCTGTCATCTGAGTAAATACACACCAGATTGCACTGTGCAGGGGTTCAGACACAATTTAAATAAAATCACCACTTTTATGAACAGTAGCTTCTTGTCTTTGAATTGTTAAAGAATACATACCGACACCTTTACCTATCAGACAATTTCACAATGTAACATTTTTTAAGTGTTTGAATTTGTTTTCATAAATTAGATGAAATTTTTATAATGCATGTTTATTTTACGCAGAACAAAAGCTCATAAAAGCCTCTATCGGCTATGTTCTAGACAAGACAGATACATGTCGTGTGAATACGTGCAGTCTAGATTTCTGCACAGTCCTTCAGGTACTGAAATGTTTGCTCAAATATTGAGAGATGACTCCATCAGACTTTCAATTGCACAATTGAAAGAGAATGGGTATCCACCCAGTCTTGCAGTATCCATTTTTTCCCAATCATAAAAGCATGTAATAACCGTGTCTCCTCTTACTAGTTTTCAAGTGATGAGTATTTAATTCAAAAGAAAATACCTAAAAGGCAATCAAGTCTTCCAGAACAAAATTCATGTGAAATACCCTCTGCCTATAAGAATATTTCAGTATACATAACTGATTTGTATATTTATACCGAACTGTTTATCTTCTTCACTAGGTTTTAGTTTTTCACCTACGTTATTTGATGACTAACCAGTTTTTGCTTTCCATTGCATCGAATTCTGAGCTGAGTTGGTTCAAAACAAATTAAACTATTTCTTCTTTTACTACCAAGATTCCTGTGGCGTTATAAAGCATTCATTCTATTACTTCTTCCTTTTCCATTTCTCCAGTATGTCTTCTGCTTGTTCTTTTAACTAGTTAGACTGCGTATTCAATTCTCAAGAGATGGCACCCTGCATTGTAGAGTAAAGCGTGTGAAACAGCTGGTATGGGATTCTAAGTTGATTGAGAATTATGCAGTTTAAATGGTAGAGGAGAATAGAAGTCGAAGTGCCATAATGTTGAAGGTGTTCAGCTAAAGAATTTGTTTTTGAAAAATAAGCACATGCATTTTTAAATTGTGAATAGCCAGTACTGTACTATATTTCAGTGATAGCCAGGATGTCTTGATATCTTAAGTGTTTACATTTGGAAAGACAACTGGCGACAGAAAATAGTTCCAATATTTGTTAGTTGTATCCAGGAAGGAATGTAGAACATAAGGCCTTTGATTAAAATTATGTATCTTATCCAGAAACATAGGCAAAAGAAGCCAATGCTACTTAAGACTTCATTAAAGATACAGACACATATATTTGCTTAAATATTTTGTTGATTTTGTTATCTCTAAATTCTTGCATTCCTTTCTAGTATAAAAACACTGGCTTGTTTTTAACTGATCAAAATCTCCACTAATTTATAGGCAGGGAAAGAAGTTTAAATCCATGGTCCTTTTAAGTAAGAGGGGAAAATGTGAAAAATCAACTTTGCTAAAAATAATAATGGCCCCAATTCCTTCAGCATGCTAACATGGCTCTGGCAAGCTGGCATGAAAGTGAAGACAGGATCCTCCACTGAGAAGTAAAGTTGGCCTGATTTCAGAGTCTGATTTGAGATGTATTCAGTAAGACTGAGAGACTGTCCTCTCCTGATAGAAATGGATAGATTCACTCCCTGAGTCAGCTGAAGATAGCTTGGGGCAGCTCATTATCTTGCCTGCAGAGTAAATGTAGACAGTATGAAAATGCATTTAAAATGTTTGGATCCTTGTATACAGGATTAACCTTGCTGACATCCTAATATTGCTGATTTACACACTTGATTCCCCCATCCCTTTTTCTTCAGCAGACAAGAATTTCTGTCATGTATTTAGTACATGTGTTAACAAGTAAAGATGAGGAGGGGAAACTTAAATGCAGCGTAATTGGCAACCATAAGTCGTTAGAACTGTGGCTCTCAGTTGATGTAATAAATTTAGCTCTTCCTTGCAGACTAAATATAAAAACTTGAGTCTGCTTTCTTAGTGTATTGCAGTTTCTTAAACACCTGGATTGAAAACTGTAATAATGAAAACAAGAATGTAGACTAAATTGAATGGTTAGGAATCCGGTGCGTCCCTGTGCTGTGGCTCATTTAGGGGTCTAGTTTAGAACAGAGTGCTCCTTATTTTGAAGAAAGCAAATATAAAGGGCATGTCACACCTATTGAACAAAGTACTTTAGCATCTGTATAGATGAATACAGTTTAGAAATATACATCCCAATACTTATACAAATACATGGTTTTTAACCACCTATTTAAGCAGCAAGCCGCTCAGTTTCTCTGACAACTGAAAACTATGTTAGGAAGGAGCATGCATAAAATAGGATGAAATAATTACGATGTTAATTCATTTTCTTGTAACAGCATATTTTACTCAATGGGCTGCAATTTAAGGTCACACTTGTTCGTTGTTAATTCTCTTTTGATTCTTCTTTGCAACTGAAATAAACACATTAATGAAAGTCTTTCCTTTTAACATGAAGTGGTAGTAGTTGATTTACTGAATTCTAATGGTGTTATGCTTCATTTAATTTATCAACACATGTGCACTGAAATTGTGGAAATGAAAAAATGTATTTCATTGATCAGTTAAAAGGCAACTAATTGCAATATTAAAATTATTGCAAACATTCATAACTCCCCAGTAAAAGTGCACTATCAGCAGCAATCCAAAATAAAACTTACCCAGATACCTTAGTCTACAGTGAAAATTTAATCCAAATAAATGATTTGTTGGGCAGGGTCACTTTACATTAGATGTTAAGTGAAGATGTTAAGAAAATTCTACATGTCTAGTCAAAAGTGAGCTTAAGTTCAATGAAACTTATTTCTAAATAAGTAAAATTGCAGACTGAATCAAGTTCCAACCCAAAACTCAGTTGAAGCATTCACACATTACTCTTAAGCCAGTATGTTTTTCATTATGGTTTGTTGAACAAGCTACAGTGACCTAAGACACAATGGGTGAATTCACACATCATACTTATCCAAAAACCAAACAAATCACATTATGGCTTAGTGCAGTGCTTCCCAAATCTGGGTAAATTACCCTAATTGGGTAAAAGGGTTTTTCTGTGGGTAAGAACACATCAACCCATTGCCCAATCCCAACAGGGACATTTAAATTTACTTAAAGTGTTTTACCTACATTGGGTAAAAAGGACTTTCTGATAAGCAGTTTTGGGTAATGAAGGAAAAAGTTTGAGAAGCGCTGGCTTAGTGTCAGGTGTTAGCCAGGCCAGTGAATAAAAGTTCTCAAGAAAAGGGCCTCTGGCTGGTGTGTGTGTGGTCAAATATTACAAAAATAACATGAAATACTTCCTGTTACAGTTATTAAAACTGCCAGTTTAAATGAAGGTGGAGTTGCAAATAGGTAATTAAAAGCACACTTCCATAGTGATACTTAAAACATGCATCAATGCTTAGGTTTCCAAAGCAAATTACACCAACAAAAAGTAGTTAGAGCTTGATGTAATTATACCTAATTATCCTGGAAGGATTGACAACTGACCACAGTACAAGATGTACAAGAGAAATCTGCAAAGGCCCTGTGACAAATATTGAATATTGTTTAGACAAAGCATTAACTCCTAAGAGAAACAGTGGCTGCTTCTCTCTGCTCCATCCCTTTTAAATTAACTACTGTATTTCAAAATTCATGAGGTCCTGGAACATACGAACGACATGGGTTAGGGGTATACATATTTGTATATACTGTATTTAAATATCAGAGAAAGCATCTAGACTCAAATTGTATGTTCTTAAGTAGTAATATAGCCCAAAGTACTTCTAGAAATCTATCCTGGACCTTGTACCCTTCTTGTTCATAGCATTATCACACATTCAAATTACATATTATCTTTAAAAAGGAGCCCAGTCTTCAAACACTGAATGAATACTTGCTTACCAAAATTATTCTGATTTGTGTGCCATAATCAATGAACTTTTTAAGACTTTAATATATATGTATTTTGGTTGTTTTAAAAGTATGAAATGCTGATGGTCAAAATTCTTACATAATATGAATACCAATGCCTTAGCATTATATTTACAGAAGTAAAATATATGCCTATATTTATCATGCTGGAACTGCTGACCAGACATGCTAGTTAATGTTAATCAGTTCTAAAATAAAAAAAGGTATAAATATTTTACATGCTTCAATCTTTAGAACATTGTTTTTCAACCTTGGCATTTTTAAGGTGTGGACTGCTTCAGACAAAGTCAAAGCTCATTCTTCAGTCAGATGAAATACTACATATTTAGGTAGACCAAACCAGCAATAAACCATAGTCAGTGAGAATGCAACACTGATTTTGCACAAAGCATTCACTCCTTTTTTCCCCTGCTTCTTACAGCCTCCATGGAAGTCTCACTGTACTCAAGACACTGACTTGCTGGAACTTGCTTCTGCAGACTCGGAACTCAAGCAGTCAGGAGTATGTGAATTCTGTCAGAAAGTTTTCCCACCATCTCTTACATCCAGGGAGGATTTTCTGAGGCATCTGAATTCACATTTCAACTTGAAGTCTTAGCATCACTGGAAAACAGAGAAGTTTTATTTAAATCAACTGAGGATGCTGTGCTTTGATTTTGGTCCCAATATATATAAAAAATTCAGAATATAAGGTTGCATTTATAACAATCTGTTGAGAGTTTCATGCCCACCATTAACATAATTAAAATCAGATTCAAAGCCCTAAAATAAATATCCTGAAACTCCTTTTGCATCAACATGTTTTGTGTTAAAACTATGGTTGTAGAGAGGGGTGCTGAATGTTAAGATTGAGTCTGAAATGTAACAAAAATCAAGCCCTTATTTTGTATATAGAATTGATGAGTATATATTGTGCCTTTATATTTCTAAATAACTTATATTTATTAGAATACTTTTTAACACTTAGCATACTAGTTGGAAGAGGTACATGGAAGTAAGTGTTATGCATTTTAGTGCTTAACTCCAAGTACATATTGATGGCCACAAATAATGCATTTAACTGTGAACATGTTACGTCCATTCCCCCTCCCATTAAAATGAACTTCTTGTGCATGTTGCCCCTTCTGTAATTAGTAATAAACCAATAACCCACATGTTTCACCTACTTATAATTGGAATATTAACATTAAAGTAAACCATAAATGCATTTAAACATAAGTATGCATGAAACATATATGCAGGTGTGAGTGCTTTATCCTGTGGCCCATATCAATTTACTTTATCAAACCAGTTATCCAGAACAGAACTTTGTATTGTTGTTAACAGAAAGTAACAATCAGTTTCTATTTAAATACAGTAAATGCTCTTTTCTCTATACTACAGTAGGACTAGAAGTAGGACTTTCCATATTAAAAAAACTATTTAAGGTCATTGTGACATGCTTAACTTGAACTGAGGTGTGGTGTTTAGTTCTTATTTCTAACCTTGAACAGAACTGTGGATCTTCTTTCTGGAAAGAAGGCAATGGCTATGTAGCAACAGCCAGGTCCTGTAATTAGTGTCCTGCTATGTGCTTAATTGAAGCCATTGAATGCAAAGGATTCTGTCATCTGCAGTCTGTTACATACAGGGAATTTATAACCAATGCACAAGAACTTTTTTTCCCCTGAATGGACTGCCCTCCATACAGAATATTTAATGAATATCCAGCACTTCATTGATCTTGTTTGGACTGAGAAGTGAAGAAAAGCAGGGCCAGGCCTGGTTTGTACTTGGATAGGGGACATATAGACATATCTATGAAATCACTAGGAATCAAGCTAAGCTCCAGAGGCTTTATTATCTTTCTTTTACTAAATAGCACTCAGATATTAAATATATGGGAAAGGCTGTAGTTCCATGATAGATGAAGTATATGCTTTGCATACAGTTATCACTGAGATTCATTCCCATCTTTACCAAGCAGAGCTGAAGATATTGGAGGGCCGTTACAAGTCAATGCAGATAATACAGAGCAAAAGGGATCAAGTATCCAATTCTGTATAAGGCCTCTTCCTCTGTGCTTATATATATTTAACTGTCCATGCTTAGGAGAAATGAACCGTTTCTTTCTCCTCCTCTCTGTAGAAGAAATCCTATCCTATCCTGCTAGGTTGTTCATTTTTAAAGCTTCTCATAATCTAGTTCAGGGGTTTTTTTACCTCAGCAGCTTCAATATGTGTTGGCTGGGGGATTCTGGGAGTTGAAGTTCACATCTTAAAGTTGCTGAGGTTGAGAAACACTTGTCTAGTCAATCCTCAGTTTCCAAGGAAGCTGAAATCAGCACTGATTCCAGCCTGTTCATCTTCTTTTCATATTTTCTCTATTCCTAATAAACTGGCTGGAATTATGACTAATCTTAAACTGCTAACAAGAAAAAAAGGAAAGAATTATATCGATAAGGCATAATCTAATAATTGTGGAATATGGTAGATGAGGTTTGAAACCTCTGGATGTTGAACTACAGCTTCCAAAAGCTCCAGGCCAGCATGACCAACAGTGGAGGATCCTGAAAGCTATGGATCAGCAGCACCTGAAGTTCCCCACTTCTGAATTAAGAAGAAACTGCACTTCAGTAGTACAGCCACAAAGGCCTAAGGTAAAGTCCACAATCTCCAGTTCAAATAGATTAGGCTTTCCAGGCTAAGTGAATTAAGTCATTTATATTGAGCATATTACAGTAATCCATTTTACCTACTACAGTGTAATATTTTTCAGGAAGCTTTACAAAATGGATAAATGCAGACTATAGAATTTTTGTTCCAGATGTAATGATTTGTACAGTGATCAGTTTTAATAAAGTGTCAATATATGCAGTTAAAAGACTTCCTTTTTTCTCCAAATGTCTTGTACAGTAGATACGTGACACGTCAATTTTATAACTTGGTTGGGGGAATGATGCCTTGCATGATTTGTTACTCATTTGCTTATGCAAACATCTTTTTACAACTTTGGTTACAACCTCTAAGCCATCTTTGACAAGCTGTTAACTACCTTTGGGCTAAAACAGGTATTTTGCAGGTTTTGTCTATAGTGTGCTCCAGAATATGTTTGGTTTTCTAAACCATTTACAAAAGCATATATGACAGGAACTGAGACACCTCTTCAGGCCTGCTGTAGAGGATATATTTAGGGAAGAAAATGCATTGCATGGTTTGAAAATAGTGTCTGATCCTAAAGTTATGGGAGACACAATGAAGGGAAAATAAACAGGAATATGCATTTTTAATGTGATATATTTATGTTCTCTAAACCTTCCATCTACAGAATGCTTCTGTGTTAACAAAAACAATCAAAATGGACACTGAAAAATGAGGGGGAACCGCTAGTTTGTTTGAAAGGGAACTCTAGTTTGCACAAGTAAACACAACACACCAAAAGGGATCCCATGTGTCTTGGGATGATTAAAAAAAAAACCACCCATTATAGCAGATTTTGGGAATCTCAGAAAGAAAAGCAGATTATATTACTACCTCCCCTCAGATGCGAAGAGATTCTTGTGGCTGAATGTACTGCAACATTCTACTGCAGGAACTATTACCTTTCTAGAAATAACTGCTTATCCAATCCAGATTTCATTTGTATGTAACCCTAAATTTGTTTTTTAAATGAAACTGAAAATACAAGAATGCAATCTACTGAATTAGTTACTGATTAAATAATGCCCCGCAATTCCCAACCAACCAAGATGAGTGATGGTATATATCTACTGCCTAACACTAAGATACAAACTTCGTTTCCTCAAAGGATAAAGAAATCCTGCTCCAGGGCTAGAATAGTTGGCAAATAAGACAGCCATCCATGATTTCAGCCTGGGGAGCAACACAGATGCAGAGTCGTAGAGTATATTAGCCTCTCAGTATCTCCCATCATAAGTGAAGACCATACTTCGAAAGCAAAATTCTGCCAAGACCTGTCTCCAACAGGATGTCATGGTATGCCATGATTTGACCATTGCAGAATGCAAACTACCAGTAAGCAAACACCCAAGTTGGAAGTATATGGTACACTTCGTTCTGCTGTACGGGATTACACTATGTTTATCTTGGCGTGGGTGGGAAAAAAATAAACGCCTGCCTCTCGGAGCTTTGCGGGGCGCGGGACATCCCGTCTGTTTCCCTCACCAAGGGAAGCTCAGGTGCTAAGATAGAGTAAAACGCCGCCTTTGCTCAGCAGAAATGACTGAATTCAACAGAGGCCCGACTTGTTTATAACGTACAGTAATGGAAGAAAGCAGAAGTTGGGGAAACAGACAAGCCCCTCCTATTTTCCCCCACCTCGGAAAAGGTGCTATTGCCATTCTCTCCCTCCCGCGCAGCATAATCATCTACTGAGGTGGCCATCTTCACGCTCCGGCAACCCTACGAGGACCGTCGAGGTAGGCTGGGCGCCAGGACGGGGGGCAACTTCCAACAAAACGCAGCGCCCAGAGAAAGGCGCTGAGCGGGTGAGGAAGCCAGTCCGGGGGCGCTTCCTGCGGCTTTAGCCTTGGATTCCGTTCAGGCGCGTCCGTGCTGTCTCCTATGCACCGACGCACACCTTTCTTCCCTCGCTCTCCGGCTACCTCGCCAGCTGCTTCTTGTAATGTAGTTCCCGTAATTAGGCTGTCACTGCTCGTTAGAGGCTAGCGGGAAACACTCTTGTGACAGATTCCACTAGTTCATCGAGGGGGTGCGATTTTCGAAGGGAAATTTAGTACATTAATTTGAGGTCTCAGCTCTGTCCTTTTCTGGAGATTCCCTCTGCAGTTTGTTTATTGCCACACTCAGCTAGAGTTTCTTTCCCTTCGCCTTCCAGCCCGCCAAGAAGCTCCAGATCCGAGCCAACCCACTACTGCAGGTTGGCCGGGCCGCGGGGCCTCCCTTGCAATGATGTGCCGTGAGCTAAAGAGGGCGTGCTAGAGCTCCCACCCCCACCGGCCCCGGGAATGCTCGCGAGGGGAAGTCGGCGAAGGACTGAAGCGCTTCCTTTCGCCCGCGGCGGCCCCTACAAATCCACCCATTTCTCGGAAGCGCTTTGGGTAGACTCGCATTTTTCCCGCCCCAGTCTTCCTCCCTTTGCAATTCATGCAAGGTTAACTCAACAGAGAAAACTCAATCCAAATGGCAACTGGCATTGCATTTATTAAAAAACAAAATCTGAAGGAAAAGAGGGAGCTTGGGGTGGGGGGATGAGAAACGGGGAAAGAAAAGAGAAAAAGCAGCAGGCTGATTACGAGGTGTCAAAACTGCCAGGAGCAAGAAGGTGATAGCAATCAGGGGTGAGAAGAGTGCGCCATTCGTGCGGGGCAGCTAATTATCCGTCTCATTTGAGGCAGCAGCGTTCGAAGCAGCAGCGTTCGCCTGCTGAACGGTGACAGATTGGCGCGGAGGAGAGGGGAGGTGTTAAAACAATGGAGCCGGGCTCGAGAGCGCTGCTGCATGCTAATCAGCCGGGCCTCCTTCTTCCTTCGCTCTGCTCTGCTCGCCGCGATCCCGCCTTCCCTACTCCTGCGCCGGAGAGTAAACTCATCACCAACGCTTTCGCGCCCATTCGCATCCCGCACACATGCCCAGGTTCGCTTCCACGAATCGGGGGCGCAGTCCTGACTCCTCCAAACCCATTTGGGGATCCCCTGTTGCCTTTAACCCAGCCGTTACCACCACCGTCCCTAATTACGCGAAGGGAAGGGGGGCGGGACGGGCCAGGGAGGGGGAAGAGCAAGCGTTTAATGGCTGGGTGATCTTCCACAGACCAATTAGGCCGACTTTCAACCGGCTGGCGCTCAGTTATTTATTGAGTACGTTATTTTACTAGGGAAAAAGCAAGCCTCCTTGACATCCTTGTATGTGTCCACGTTAAGAATTCGTTTGTTGAACCTTTTTCTGATGGGGTGATTGAAACATGATCGTGGCTAAATCAACAGCTAGGACTACTGGATGGGAACTTTGCCGAACAGGCAGGTGCTCCTGTCGATGCAACCAGTTTTGGCTGAACTACGTAAGATGTGATTATTTGTCTTTGAGATTCATTTGGGACTGAGTCCTTTATCTGAAAGCCCACTGTTTCACAGAAAACCTGGCTTTGAAGAGCAACGTGTGTATTTTTAAAACAGTAAGTAAAAATCCAGTTGGCTCACTTCCAAATAAAACATTCATAGAATTGATTTTACTAATGATTTTTTTGTTTCTGTCCTGGTTTGCACTCAGCACGTCCCTCACACTTCTCAAAATGTCTTAAATAATCCAGCTTGGAGTAAAATAAGAACACTGACCAACCTAGATCAGTTCAAAATCCAAGAAACTGCAACTCTTTCTCAGACTAAACACATACTCCTTTTTCTTCATTAAAATTAACAGTACAAATCCTACTCAGTGCGATTTACTTCTGAATAAATTTCCTAAAATAGCACTGTAAGGGTGGACCTTTGCTCCAGGCCATGGCAGAAATTGGCTACCTGACTTTGTGGAAATGAAATCTAATTTAGCAGGTAGCATCACATTTTCTTTTATTGTGAATGTTTGGGAACAAATTCTTCAGGAGCCAGTTCTTGATGTAGAAGTTTCTCTTCAAATTACTTACTACAGGTTACAAATAAATTAACCCTATAGCTTGAGTACTGCAAAGCAGACTGAGCCCTAAAATAACCAATCATATTTTAGCCTATGCTGTTATATGAATCCAATGATAAATTAAGATGATGGAATACATCAGTTTTAATTTTCCCCCATTGGCATTAACTGATTGTAACACTATGATTAGCATTTGTACTTGCTGTCCCCACCATACCTCATTTCAGCTTTGGAAACCATTTCCACTCTTCTGAGTTTGACAACAGAGGGCCTTTAAACAGTGGCTCAACAGCCCACCCAACCCTTGTGCCAATAAAACGAACTGCCACAATTAATAGAGTTGGCCAGATTGTACCTTCTATTTTGTGTTGATAGTATTGTATTATTCAAATCCATGACTGTCATGATATCTAACCTTTTCAGGCCAGTGACATGGGTAAAGTATCCTGCCTGTGACATAAGGGAGGAGCTGAGCACATCTTTCCATGTGACCAGTCACACTTCTGGTCACCTGACCTCCCCTTCCCTAAAAGGGACAGGGAAGCACTATGGAATGTTCTATACCTTGTTGCGGCAGGGCACTGTGAACTTGAACAGAATAACTAGTTGCTTTCTGGAATGGGATAAGATTTCAAATTTGGACACAGATCAGCATTATACCATCAAATGGAAACACTTGGGAGTGCCAGCATATTCTGGTGCTGATGGAAAACTGTAAGAAAAGGGCCACATTATGCAGAACGTAGCCCACAGACTGGTTTGACACAACATTTGAGTGAAAATTACCTTGCCCAATTTGTGGCTCAGTATGTTGTATGAACCCAGGTAAAAGGATTATGTCAGTGGCAATGGCAAGTCTGCCATGATTTCTGTCCACTAAGAATTGCAGAGCCAGTGGCTACTTTCAATATATTTTGGAAGTTCAGGCCACAAGAATTCCCCATATAGCTTCTCAGAAGCATAAAGGGTGTTCTGCATACTGACTGTGTAGCATTCCCAGAAGCTTTCCAAAAAAATCATTATCATCCACATCATCTCAGTTCATCAATTACAAAACATCGCATTACTTGGAACAACACATATATTACAGTTACCTTTAACTATCCTAGATCCTTGAAAGGATCTGATACTAAAAAGCAAGAAAATCCAGTCAAAACTATTGAGTAGACTATGTAGACATCAATAATAGTAATTACAACAACAACTAAGTAGGGTGGGATCTCGTTAGTACCTGGGTATGAAACCACTAAGAAATGCCATGAGTCTAAACTAGACTGAGAAGTTAAAAGTGCTGGCTTTGCTAGGAGCACACAGGTACAAATTGGAAAAATAGATTGTAGAAGGCAATGGCAGACCACTTTTGTATTATTTCCAGGAAAAATGGCATGAAGATGCCCAGGTAATCACTAGAAGTCAATTCCAGTTCCAGGGAAATGTTATATTTAAATCAGCAATGGCATTTCCAGGTGCCATCCAAGACTACAGACATTCTCAGAAGAAACACTACCTTAAACAGCTGTTTCCAAGTGTAGGGCACTGAGCTTACACAATACAGTATGCTAGGCTAAAATGTGGTTGGCTACTTTGTGGTTCTGTGGCTTCATTCTTACAACAAACTGAGCCACCAACTGGTCAGATATAATTTTAACCTAGCAAAGTGTGCAAATAAGACCTGTATGGTTAGTTTATGGTTTGGTGTATTGCATGAACTCAGAAAAAGGAATAAAATGTGGTTAAGAATATTCCCAGAAAATGCAGTCAAGCTTCATTAAGAAAACTTCCAGAACATGGAGAAAACTGTATTAAGTTAACCAGGATAAACATGTAATACATCAAGTATGTGAATTCTGCCCATCATTTATAGCTCAAATGTATTGTCCAAATCCAGGCAACTGGACTAATTTAGTCAACCATGTTTCAACTGAGTTAGTATACAGTATAAAAACAGCTTCAGAGTGAGGGTGCCACTCTACCGTCTCAAACAGCTGGTTTCAAGTGTCAGAAAAGGGCAGCAAACAGTTATTTGATCTGTCGTCATTCAATTTTAACTGCCAAAGAAAGAGAAAAGGCTTGTAAAATTTTCTGCCAAAATAATTTGATAGGTCTTAGCTCCTGCACCTTGGATGAGCGGGTGGGGTGGGGGTATGCTGTTCCTCCACATCCACCACCAAAATGTCTTCCACTGACGAATTCCTCAATTCAGAATAGGTCTTTAATCCCAGGGTTCAGAATTGCAGCCTGTTATGACAGAGGCCTCAGATAAATCTGGAGAACAATGAAAACATGACACTGTGGCAATCTAGCTGAGAATTAAACCTTGTGCAAATGGCACAGTTGCCCATGTCGATGCTGCACTAGCACCCCACTTCCCCAAAGCAGCCTGAGTTTCTCTTTCAACCCCTTGCTCTCAGCTTCAATGGCTCGGGCCCTGTCCCTGCACACCACCTCTTCCTGATGTTTTAGCATTCCCTCATTTTAAAAAAACCATATCCTTCCTCCATGGCAACTGGAAGCACCCAGTGCCTCTTACTCGTCTTGAGAGGCAGAGGAATGAGCGTTGGATTGTTTACTGTCAAATCCTTCTCAGTTTCCATTCCATCCTGCCCCTAAAGATTTTGATTACTATACACTTCTCTTTTAACATTAAAATATTATTTATTACAGATTTACACAAACGGCATGGCTGTTTTTAATGTGAAGAGAGCAACATATTGAAGCATGCTGGAGAAGGATCCCCATTAACAGTCTGGGAGCGAAGCGCTCAAGAGTCGCGCATTCCCCGGGATAGTTCAAAAGGGAAGCCCGCCAAGCCAACGCCCGTGGGGAAGCGAAGGAGCTCGGCCCGGCCTGCCGGCATCTCTGCAACCGGCGAAGCCCCCTCAAAACAAGACCCGTGTGAGGTTGGGAAATTCTTGGCCATTACCCTCCCCGGAGAAATCGCACGCCTCCGTAGGTCTGAGTTCCCACACTGTTAATTCTACCCCGGGTCCGCGGTAGCCTTTCCTGCACGAGCGTTAAAAACTGAAGGGATCCTGTTGCTTTGGTCGGTGGGTTCTTTTCTGGCGATTCTCAATCTTTTACTGTGGAAGAATACTTTCGGAGAGGCGCCCGAGCCTTTTGCAAGTGGGTGGCGAGGGATTGGGGATCATGGTATCTGGGAGGCTGCGAAAAGGGGGGGGAAGCTACAGAAATGGTCTGGGCCCCGCTCAGCTCCTCTTAGGCGCTCCGTCGAAGCGCGGGGTGCAGGGACGTCAAGCTTCCTCCACCGTCGCTCGCTCTCCGTTCTTCTTTGCGGACAGAAGGGGGACCGGACGCATTTGCTTTGATGCGGTTCCCCGACCAGATGGCCCCGGGTGTCGCTGCTGTTGCTGCCTCTGGATCGCCTGTCTCCGGCTTTTCTGAGATCCCGCCAGATTATGCTCCGAGGAAGAGAGAAAGAAAAAAGAACTGAGCAGAGACTGATTCGCAGCCGCCTGGCTGGGACGTCACCTTCATTCCCACGTAGCGAAGTGGACGTGCGTAGCTGGGCCTGGTGAAGCGCGCGGAGAAACTGCGTGTTTCAACTGCGTTGCAATTAACCTCGAAAAGGAAGCGATTTGAGACGTCTCCGAATATGTTTCCAAACGGGGTCCAGGCAGGAAATTCTGTTACATAGCTTTTCTATATGTGTCCGAAAGTGATGCCACTCAGGAGGGGGGGGGTGAAGCGGACTACACAGTCCACCAAATCTTATGCCGAGAAACAGTTTTAGACCTTGAAAGTGCTACTTGACTCTTTTGGGGTGTTTTCATTAAGCCTAGGTCACTTTTTCCTCTATGAAGTGGAAAAAAGAGAAGATGGAATAAGAGAGAGAAATTTTGCCTTTGGCTTTCCGTTTATTGATTGGACCCTGGGCAAAATGAAAAATGGCAAGGGTACTTTTTCCCTCCCAAACAAGTTTTTGTTTCTTTTATTGTTCCTTTCTGATTTTACCACAGGTCCCAGGTACTAAAGGGAATGGGTAGGGAGATGGTTTTTCTCCACAACGGGCTGGAGGTAATTGAAGAGTGGGAGATCAAGTGCCAAAGTAAACAGCAAGCAAGAGGAAGGCAGGCAGATATTGATAACTAAAAATAAAATGTTTTTAGGGCTCTGCTGGACCAAGCAAAAAATCATCCTGTGCGGTGGAATTTTGGTGAGCGTGCTGGTTTGGCATCTTTGCACACTTACTTTAAACCCCGTTTTTATAAGCATAAAATTATCATGAAATCTACAAGGTAGAGACACCTATCTGGGAGTGAACTCAGTGGGATTTACTTCTGCATCAAGCCATATGCAATGACGCTGCAAGACTACAAAGAACTCAAAGCATGCCACAGCGATTCACAGACACAAAATGTGAAACAGCCAGCACTGAGTGCTTTTAGCTGAAGAACCATAGGTACTTAGGTAGAAGTAAGCTCCATTGGGTCTGTTGTTTGCAGGAAACACTGAACCCTTTGATATAGGTCCAGGCTGTATTGGCCACTGATTTTAGCAGCAAAGTGCAAATTTGATTTTATGAACAGTTTACTCAAAAATACCCCTCCCCCCAGTTCCATATGGCTTTCTCCCATATCTGTCCTTTCTTAATTCTTGAAATGTAAGGTTTTAAAAGTTCTTCTATTGGTCTTGATGGTACCCATAAGTTTTAAACATTTATCAAAAGGGGGCTTTATTTTTCCCCCTCCATGCTTTCTAGCACACCTAACAGCTTTCCAAGGCAGAGAACCTACTGACTGCAGACAGGAAAGTGGGACTTGGAATAAAGTAAAACCTTCCATTTACCACCCAGCCATTATGATTTTCCAAAAAAAATGTGTGTTTCTTTCACTTCTGGTTGACACAGCCCAAAAGAAAGTATATTTTGCTTTTGAATAACTTTAATAGGCTCATAATGACTCTTGCTGCAATTATTATAAACTTCAGCTCCTGGCAAAATTCCTATGGCTTTTAACAGTCTGACAAATAGGAACCCTACTGGTGAAACTACCCATTCAATGTATGTATGTACATGGAAGAAAAATGTCATCTCCTTCTTAACCTAAGAAATTACTACTGTATTTAGATACAATCCAATTTCAGTTGCAATTTGTGGTGGCTTTTTAAAATTAGGTTGCACTGAGTGAATAGAATGAGATACACAACTTTCGAAGAGAGATACTGTGTAACTTGAATGGCACCCATTACTTCATTAATTGCATGCCCATATCTGAAAATCAGTTGTTTGAAATTAGTATTCTCTTTCAAATAACATGCTTACAATTTAATTATTGCCACTGTATGTTTAAATGTAGCACAAATGAAACAATACCTCTTTATTGAATCACATATTGTAGTCCTTAAAATACAGTAAAGGCTTTTTTTTAAGTTTTGATGTTCCAAGAATACACATAGCATAAAAGGGAAGCATATGGTTGCACTGAGGTGGGACATTATTCCCATTTCACAGATAGGAAAACATTCATTTCTCCACAAGGTACAATTACTAGTTTAATGGAACTGAATGGAGAACTGGAAAGGAAAACTCTCTGCCGTCTGCGGATCAGGACTCCGGCTGGGTTAGGCCGGTAGCTTTTTAAGCTGAGAGCAAGGGGCGCGTTTTGGGAGGGTCAAATACTTAACCTTTGAACTAGGCTTTAGTTGCTGTCTAATTGATAAACGGCCTCGGGTGCCATCGGCGTACTCAGCTACAGCTAAAAACAATAACTGCTAATTAGGCACCAAAGCAATCGCCGGATTGGAGGAGGAAAGAGCGGTCCTACTCGTATCGAGAGCCTGTCCTCCGCCGAGCTTGGCAGGACTTGCAACAGGCGTTTGGAGGAACTGCCTGCCCCCCTTGGAGGCCCAACGCCGCGCTCCATCCAGCGGAACGATAGCAGGCTTCCTCCCACCGGACGGGGCGTGATTCTCGCGGGTGACACCATCTATCTTTCACGAAGGCGAGAATGTAAATCCCCCATCTCAAAGTCTTCCAATCGACGAGGACAAGAAAGGGCTAGAACCGAGAAGGAAGGGGCGGTTCTACATAAGCCGGAGTCAATTGTCTCGCGTTTCCTGCTACAGTACTGACTTCGGAGCAGGCGGTGCGTCCGGATTGCGCGGTAAAGGGCAAGCCTGTCTTTTCGTCTCGCTGACATAAACTACGCCCAAATTAGGATGTGGGGAAGGTAGCCTCACGCCCTTTTGAATTTCTGTGACCTGTCCCTCAGGTGGAAGGGGCACCTTGCTTCCTCTGATGTGCCATCAACCGCGGCGAAAGAAAGGAACACTGGACCTACAGGATGTGGTGGGGACCCTTTGATGTTAAACTCAACACATCTCCATGGATAAATCGGTGATATCAGGCGTGCCAAATAATAACGCGAATCCTCTTGAGCAGATTTAGGATTCAAAGCCAGAGATTTAGAAGGCTGTAGTCAGCCTCCCTCAACTTGGTCCCCTCCAGACGTGTTTAACTACAAATTCCATATTCCAAAGGGCCATGATGGCTGAGAATCTAGGGAGCAGTAGTTTACCACTTTTCTTGAGCACCAAGTCGCAGATAGCCCTTGCAAACCTATCTACCTTTTTAGTATACCATTAAAGTATAGTTGATGGGATAGTTGATGTAAGTAATCTAATGCGAAATTTAATTAAGTATTCGAAATCTCTTCAATACTGCCAGGTGACACATTGCTGACCCGCAAAAAAAAATCTGAATTGGTACAAACATCCTGAACTACGACTTGGCCTACTGTATCATGTTTTAGAAGAGCTTTCTGCGAAGCCAGTAGTTGAAAACATACTGTACCAGTAAGAAAAGTAGTTGCCGTTCAGTAAAGAAAATGTTAAAAAGCAAAGCACCCTTTTTAGTTATTAAACTTCAGTAATGTAGGGATAGTCCGGGAGGGCTCTTCTCTCAGGAATCAGGGAGCCGAAGAGGTAACTTGTCAAGCTCCTATACAGAAATAGCGACGCTGGGTGTTCTTCTGTTAAAGAAAGGGGAAGCCCCTCGGAGACCATCCTCAGTGCCGAAGTCCTGGGGCGCACAACACCGGGTCTTAGAGAGTCCGCGGCGGGGGGGGACGGAAGGCTGCAGCTCCTTTGCTCAGCCCCGCGCCTGCTTCTGGAATATGCCCTCCCGCCGCGCTCCGTATTGAAGGGCGAGGACGATAAAAAGCGGGAGGCCCAGCGCCCTGCTTTCCGCAAGACGCGAGGCCCGGTGCGCGCAGCAGCTAGGCGCTTTTCGAAGGAGGCCGCTTGAAGCCACGTGGTCGCGCCATTGTTGGCGCGCGAAGATTAGCGGCCGGGTTGAGTTCTCCGGCAGGAGCGGCTGCAACCGGCGCTGGAAGGAGGAGCCCGCCTGGTTCCCTTTCGCTTCAGTTAAGCGTCCCGCGCGTCAACCCCCAGCTGCTGCGGGGCTCTTCCACTCCTGTAATCGATTGGTAGTTGAAAGGCTACCCATAATTTGGCGTTTCGTCTCTTTACAACAGGAAATACAGGCTGGGCCTCTCCTTACACGAAGTCATTTTCTGAGTAACCATGAGGTACTGAATAAAATTAATAAATAAAACCCCAGTGGGATGGGTTTACAACAGACAAATCAAAACAAATGACCTTAAGGTTTACTGTGATGGCTAAATGCAAGATTGTGGCTGTGGGATGCAATTTTTATGTGTTTGGGGCTTATTCCCACTAAAGTTGGGGTAGAATTCCCTTCCTGCCTATGCTAGGATTGAGTTTACACAATTTACAAAGCCATAATGTAGTCTGCTAGTTGGTTCTTGTTCTTTTTTTGCCTGCCACTAGTGTCCAAATAGTTTTTGCCTGCCACAGACATAATAGATTAGTACAATATCCTTATGATTACTGCTTGGGTACATAAATTTGCAGATGTAACTGTTAACCATTAATGAATTTCTTTAACCCATTTGGAGGAAAGCATGAGACAGCTGAAATAGGTGGACATAATTGATGCGCAAAACTCACTGATGGGCAAAAAAGGAACAAGCCTGCTTGTTTGGGGCTTGACCTGTTCTCTGACCCCAGCCAGTAATGGTTATGGCTGAATGTGTTGGGTGAGCAAAGCCTGTTACAGCCACTCTTCTGTAGTGCCTATCTTGTTTAGTGACCATTTGCAAATATGACAGTAATACATTTTAAAAAATCTTTTTCTGACTAATGCTTGCACTTACGACCAAATTTCTGCACCTGGCAATAACGTACACCGAAATGAGAATAACGGTGGTGTTGCTGCATGAGAGAACTTTATCTGAATGAGATACCAGCAATCTTCACAGCATCTCTCTCTCTCTGTGTCATGTGGTTCACTTACCCACCATGTTGCTTCTGATTTAGGGAACAAATTGCTGTCGCTAACTGAGAAGAGGGTGTATTTCTTTTTAATATCCTGCCAAATTGGCCTGTCCAATTTCCAAGTCAACTAACTGGTCCATTTTGGTATTTCTTTCTGCCTTATCAGTCCAACTGATGACACAGGACTGGAAATGGCCCATGTGAAGACATGTAATGTGCTATTACAAACCATTAGAAATGTTTGAGTTTTCTCCCCTTCGCCTTCCATGTAGACGGAAGAGAAAAGCTCATATACTCTTCCCCCCCCCCTGCAGGCTAAACCATGTACAAACAAGCAAAATATATGACACTTTATTTGGAGGTCAAAGATGCACCAGCTGCTGAGACAAATATGAGGAGCCCATATTGCTCTGCCCACAATGAAAGACTGGCTTTCACAATGAGATCTCACTGCCTTTTGAATTATTTTAAGGATGTTATATGGGTCTAACTTTACCTTTTCTCTCAGGATCAGCTGTGGAACTTGGAACTGGGAAAATACTCAGGTAAATCTCACTGGTGGAGATTCAAATCTTTTTACCTGATTTCCGTAAATCTGAATTTTACCCAGAGCTTTGAGATTCATGCCCAGAAATATAAGTAAAAACAATAAAGAGTCAGTCCTCAGAGGGAAACTAACTACACTGCTCCCATGACATATGTAAACAGAAAGCCAGACATGTTTTAGCTCAGTGTGCTGTGTGAACCAAGCCGGCCCATGTAGTTAGTTATGTCAACTCAGGAAACCATAGTTAAGTTATTTATGTGTGTGTGTAAGTTGCAAACCAGCTATGGGATATGGCTGAACTGAAGAATGGAATAGATTTAAGATCTGAGAAGGAGGCTGCCTGTTTTTGTAGGGATAGAGAACGTTGGGAGATAAACTTGGAAAACTCCCCATCCTATAGACAGCGACATCTCTTCATTCCCCTCTTCCAGACAAAGACTCAGAGGCAGTGTTGTGTTTGGATGTTAAGGTAGATCTCTTCCCCTTCAGGGCCATCTTGGCAAAACTCAGTTGATTTATCAGGCAACAGGAGATTATTTATCTGTCTGTCTGTCTGTCAAATTTGTCACTGCCCATCTCCTCCCACCGGAGGGACTCTGGGCGGTTTACAACAAAATAATCAAAAAAACAATAAATATATAATAAAATTCTAGTATAAAAGTGCACTATAAAACAATTACACATAGCTACTAAATATAAATAAAGTCCAGATGGCTGTGATCTCATTCAGTCCTTGTGTAGGAGGGGCACTTCAAGGCACTAGCCAACCCCAAGTATGACTATTCTCCTCCCTGCCCCAGACCAGGTGGCAGAGCCAGGTCTTCAAATTCCTCTGGAAGGCCAAGAGCGATGGGGCTAACCTCACCTTCAGGGGCAAGATGTTCCAGAGGGCAGGCGCTACTGCAGAGAAGGCCCACCTCCTGGACCCCACCAGATGAAATTCTCTTACCAACGGGGTCCGCAACATGCCCTCTCTGCATGATTGGGTGGGACGGGTTGATGTAACAGGGAAGAGGCGGTCCCTCAGGTAACCTGGACCCATGCCATGTAGGGCACATGTAGAGCACATTGCAATAGTCAATATGGGAGATAACAAGGGCATGAGTGACTGTTAGAAGGGCCTCCCAATCCAGGAAAGGACGTAACTGGTGCACAACCAAGTGGAATGCTCAGATTCCACTTGGTGAAGGCAAGGAACAAAAACCCAGGGCTGAAAATCAGGCGCGGAGAAAAGAAGGCAGGTCTCTTTTCACAGGCTACGTTTTTGTTGGCAAGTCTTGTTGCTGACAAGTCTTAGAATTTATCTCAGGATGTAGCTTCACTTTTGTGGACTGAGACCCTAACCACAATGACCTGGGAATAGGTCCCAGGCAGGGACATGGAAGGATAACACATTGGGTGTGTTCACAAGACAGAAAGAGCCAGAAACTAGCCAGCCACATTTGAACCCAGAAAATGTCAGCACAGCCTCTGTAGCTAGTTTGTAGTTCTGTGCATCATGCAGACCCACAAAATAGGGTTCTTGAGTAAACTAAAAAATGTGTGAAGCCAACCCAGCCACATGCCTCTTATTATGATTCACTGACTATGGTGGGATCTGTTTTGCAATTGTGACTAGGAATGATCACTCTAATTTCAGCGGGCAATTGTATCCATAGTTGTTAGACACTGAATTGGTAATGCTAAGTTCCATATACATCAATGGATTTGACTTCTGAATAAACACATTTAAGATTGCACTGTTAATATAAGTGTAAAACAGACTGAGAATCTTAATGTTTGACTTAGACAAAGATCCTTACTGCTAGCAGCACAATCACAGTAACTAACTAAATATTCACCATTGGAGGGGGGATGCAAAATGCTCACCCCTTTCCTCCAGTTCTCCCTGATACTGTGTCAGCTCTTATACTAGGACAGTATTAGCAGGGCTTCAATATTTAAGTTGCCCCTTTGCAATTAGCCAGATGGGCAGCAGTGTGTAGCTTGAAATGTTGCAACTAATCAATGTTTAAGAGGCATGTTCTTTACTGCTAAGCCTTGGCATCAATGTATGTATGTCTCTCCTGACTCTGAATTAATCAGGTTTCTAGATTTACACAACGCATTAGATATAGAGATGACTCAGGGTTGTGCAGATGCAGTGGGAGTGCAGGATACTTGATAGACTCGATTCTCATACTCAAAACTCTTCCCCCTTAAATCTGCACACAAAATATTCAACCCTGCTCCTTCTGACATCATGACTACCTATGGTGTCATGGAGGTCAGGAACCAGATTTGCAGCTGCAAGCCTCATAAAGGTTGAATACCAGTGCAGTAGAGGGAGCATCTGTGAAGGTGTATGAGAAAGGAGCTAAATCTGAATGGAAATAAGATTTAAAAAACAATACCTGTTAAAGGAGTTGAGCTCAAATGTAGTGAATCCAGAATTACTGTGTAAAATCAAAGATTCAAGCAAAAGAACAAATATATGTTATGACCAAATTGTGAATTTGAATCAGTAATCTATATACTGCTAAAACTCTGGTGTCTGTTTGATACTTGTAACCTTTAACCGGGCAAAATGGTGCATCACAGGCCAACAATTTTTGAACCAAGGTACCTCAAATGGGCTAAATTACAGAATGTGTCCAGAATCCAGGACCCATAACTCCTGTGGAATAGAAAATTGGCAAATCTTATAAAACATTTAATGACATGATACAAAATGTCATAAAACATTTCCTGTGGTCAACTCCTGTTGTTTGACTGTGCTACAACAGTTCAACATGGGGATTTTCAAGGTAGATACACCTCTGAATGTCTCCCTGAATTTTTAAGAACTTTTCCAGTACATTAAAAGCTCTGCCTTTGTTGAAGGCATTGAGGAATCTGGTAAGGAAATACCCCTGAAATGATGACCCAATGGGTCACGGGTTCTCCAGTGTGAACTAAAACCTATTATGTTTTAATAGTTTTTAAACACAAAAATTATTTGTGTTAAAATATCTTGAAGCCAAATATTGTTTTCTCATTATTAAACAGATTTTTATAAAATTACTGCTAGCTCATAGACTTCAAAAAGTAGCTGCCCACTACAATTGGGGTATGCAATTTTCTTATGCCAAGGGCTGTGCAACTTTTGTTAGATCAAGAGCTATACCAGCCTTTAAATGACACATTGAAGGCCTCACCACAAAGAGGATGGAGCCACATTAAAAGATTTTGGGAAGTGGGTAGAGAATGAATGCTAAGATTATATTTTTTTAATTAATTTCAGTATTTAGCTGTTAAATTTTAACACACATATGTAGTGAGCCCCATACCCACACAAAATTCTTATAAATAGGGGGGTAGGATGAGGTAGAGAAAATTGGGGTCAGCATGGGGATTTCTTGCTGATGAGCAACAAACTGGAGAGCTATGAATCTGATCTGTTATGGGCTGGATATGTAATGCATGAATGCACTACAGATTCAGTGTCCATGTTTTCATAAAAATTGGGTTACTGAGAAAATTGGGTTGAGTTAACCATGGTTGAGTATGTCATGCAGTCCCAGCCACTTAGAAACCACAAATTAGCTGATCATATTTTACCTTAGTATGGTTGGTTTATGATACTAGTTTATAGTTCAGTGTGTCATGCAAGTCTATATAAGTGGTTTGGATATATCATGCTTAAGTAAACCTTGGGTAAAAGTGATGTAAGAACGCAGACAATTGCTTTGCGGAAGAACCCTGATTAGTTTAAGTACAGTAGTGCTATGTGGGATCTCCAGCAGAAGAAAGCTCTTGATGGTGGCAGAAGCAGCAGATTACACAAATGCAAGTTTAAGCACAGTTTTTGTCTGACAAAGCCAGGGAGACTGCTGTATAAAGATGAACAAAACAAGATTGAATATATTAAAAAATAGGGGAACAATGGTAGAGAGTGTTGGTGCTGTCACCAACTACAATTTCCATAAACCTTAGCCATCTCTTCTGAGTTGTCATGCAAAACATCTAGAAGGCACCAACCTGCCTAATCCAGGAAAATTACTGAGCAGCCCTGTCACCCAGCTTAAAAGGAGAGCTCCCTTGACTCCACCAGGAGCTTGACCCCACTTCTGGATTCCCAATTGTTGGGGGGGGGGTCACATTTTAGCTTTCAAAGCATCTTTACAGTAGTTGGGAAGGCTTTCCCCACTTGATCACTGACACCAATCACAATATATGTATGGGCACTAACTCCAAGATATTGTGCTCACCTTTGACAGTACATGCTTGAAAGCAGAAGGCCCCTGATTCAACCACCAAAACATCTTCAGTTAAAAAGGGTCAGAGAGTGGGTGAACCTTCGGCACAAGAGATGCCTTTTGGTCTTCAATTCCCACATCTCTGGTCACTGGCCCTGCGGGGAGGGGGGCGGACTGAAATCCAGAACATCCAGAAAGCATTGAGTTGGCAACTTGTCTGCTCTATGGGGGGTTCCTTCCTCTCTCTCTTCCATTTGCTGGAGGTCCAGTACACTATGTACTTTCCTCAGAGTAAAACCCAGTCAATTTCACTTTCCCAAAGAGCACCTGCGGTCTGACAGATCTGCGGGGAAACCGTGCCCTCCTCCAAGCTGGACCCGTAGAATTGCAGGCGGGCATGCTCTAAAACCAGACTGAGTTAAAGATGCAAGCAACCCAGGAGTACCCTCAAGAAATGGTAAAAAAAAAAAAAAAAAGTCAAGATGATGATTGCCCTGCCTGTTTTTGATGTAAGTT
Source organism: Candoia aspera (assembly GCF_035149785.1). Taxonomy (NCBI): domain Eukaryota; kingdom Metazoa; phylum Chordata; class Lepidosauria; order Squamata; family Candoiidae; genus Candoia; species Candoia aspera. The sequence goes on along the minus strand of NC_086153.1, from coordinate 198,804,547 downwards.
GAGACAGGCTGTCCTAACTTTTTTTTTAGCATACCTCCCAGACATCCTTGAAGCAAATGGGACCTCATGTTGCTGAACTCATATTTTGAGTTGTCCTCACTGCAAATGGCAACGTTTTCTGCTACCTTCTTTCTTTATGCATCCTGTGAGTTAACTAATAATTACTGTACAGAGTAAGAAAAAGGAAGAAAAGCTGTTTTATTCAACAGAGCCCTCCGGCTGCAAAGCTAAGGACAATCTGGTTTCTGGTGCAGAGCACTCGCATGGCTTGGCGCTAAATAAATGCGAATTAACACACAGCTCCTTTACAGTTGGGAAAAGCAAGTAGCTGCAAGCCTCCTTGCAGAAATGGGATTCCTAAATTTCACGATCTGAGACTGCGATGCTGTGGAGAAAGAAATCACCCGTGGGTCAGGTTACAAATTTGGACTCTTTTCTGGGAGTAAATCCCTTCGAATTATGCGGGAGTTGATTTGAGCAGAGGCGTATAAAGATGCGCGGGGATGCTCCGGTAAACACGCTTTGGAGCGGGCCGCGGAGTGACTCCCGTTACGGGTTTCATCACACCCCGCCCTGAGACATGCGTGGGACTGCCACTCCCATTATCCCAACCGGACAGGTCCGTAGGGTTCGGGAAATAGAAGATGTAATCCAACGCGTCTGGCCTGGAGGTCTCCAGGAAGGGAAGGCTGCGCCCGCGAATGCTTCAAAACCAGACTACCGAGAAGCCTGAACCAAATTGCGCCGAGGGCAGTTTCGGCAGGAGCCCGGCGTGGCTGGGAAACCCTTTGTCGCCGCGCCCGTCGTAGCACGGAAGTGCCCCTGCACAGGAGGAGCCCCGAGCTAGTCTGCCCGCTCCTCCGACGGCATCTTCCGCACTCTGAAGCGGGATCCCTCCGAGAGACGCTGCGAGCAGTATTGTCAATCCCAGGGGACTTTTCCCTGAGAGCGCCAGCCGCCAAACTGGAGCCGCCCTCCCGGGTCTCTCGTCAGCTGGGGCTGCGGCGCGCTGGACGGCCTTGGCTGCGCTGCTTTCCACGGGACGGTTCTCTCGGTTGTTGCATTGTTTGTATTAATACGAATATCTTGTTCTGTTTGTTTTGTCTCTTGGGAGCCAATAAAGCTGTGAAGTTTTTCTTTACACCAAATGCAGCTCTACGGGCGATCAATCAATGGGTAGTTTTTGGATAATCTGTGAGAGTGAGAAATCTAATAATGCAAGCAACTCAGAAAAGGAAAACAGTCTATTTTCTCTTACGTTAGCAGAGCCAGGACTAGAACCGCATATGCAAGGCATTAGTGCATGTCTCGGTGTGTGTGTGTGTGTTTGTGCACCCGCGCGCGCGCGGGCCTGTGCACACTACAGACACATTGCATATGGCTATTTTTATCGACGCACGAAAAGCATATGAAATTTATAGCTTTAACCACATATTCTGTATTACTGGAAGCACACGAGAAAGGTGGGTGGATGGCAGATTATTGCAGGCAAAAAGAGAGGAAGAAAGGGTGGAGGTTTCGGCTGACGGTTGCAGTGACAAAGGGGAAGATCTCTTCCTGACCTCACAATGGTCCAATTATGCGGATGGGATGCAGCTGTGGCAGGAAGGTCTCAGCAAGCCGGTGGGGCCGCCCTGTTAGGAAGCAGCGGGACTCAGGATTCGTCTCGGTGGCCCAGGACGGAGCCTTGGGGTACTTTGTACGCTAGGCTGTCCCGCTTATTATTACAACTTTCGCGTACTTTCCCCCATCAACACTCCTTTCCCTTTCTCGAGGCGGCCGGAGGATGGGTTTCTAGGACACAGCTCTACCTTCTCCAACCTGGTGCTCCCCAATAGACCAAATGCCTGAAGATTAAATTAGGGCCTTGAATCCGACTCCAGTAGGATTTGCTGCCTATTAAGTCTGCACAGGATCGCAATCTTAGCCGCGTTGTTAAGGTTGATAACTGATAGCTCCCCCTTTCCGTTTTTTGGCCGAGGATCTCACTTTAACAATGTGGGGGATGTCATCACAACCACCCTGTGAGGCAGGATTGTTGCGATGCGGGGAAGAGGCCAGGGACCCTCTTTCAGCGAGTTAGCTTCGTGGGAAATTTAACTAAGCCCACCAAACGACACACAACAGCTATGACCCGACCAAATCCAGCGCTTTAAAGTCTCACTGACTTCCATCGGAAAGTTAGGAGGTACAGTTCGGAGCTGAAATAAATGGACCTCTGCCTTGGAAAGGCTCCATGCTTCAACTGCAATTGCACCCTAACTTGCGAGTCAGCCCCATTAAACATAGCGGGGTAAACGAGGCCGGGCATCCTACACCCGGAAGTACGTCTTCAGGAAATTTGTGAGTGGCTGGGCGAGGATCCGCAGGCTTGGCTGCCATTCTGCCGCCCTTATGCCCGCGAATAACCCCCATTCACATCAGGATTGCCTTGAAAAGATGATCCAGAGGACCATATTTTGCCACCCTTGGGAAGGTCTTGATCCCCCGTCTTGAAAATTATATCTCCTAAATGGCTCTTTCGAGAATCGCGGGAGGCGCGTCGCTGGGTTCCCACGCCACGGGAAGCCATCATGTGTCCTGGTTAGTGGCTTAATTGTGTCATGGGAACCCAGCCAATTGCGACGTATGAATATAGTACGGCAAACCAAACTATCGACGTGAACCTGGTCTCTCTCGCTCTCTGAACAATGAATGGTCTTGAAGACCCAGTCCTCGGCGCACCTACTTAGAGGCAAGGCCCCTCGAGTTCAGCGGGGCTCACTACCAGGTAAGGGGCGGCAGGGCTCCAGCTAATCTGGCTGGGCTGCGAAAGAGCCCCAGCCGCCACCCCCATGAGCAGCTGGCTGGCAGCCGGAGCCCCGCTTTCGACGGTGATGAATTGCGAAGATCGCTGGAACCTTGTTTTAAAGTCACTGGTAATAATACAACAAGTGAAGCCACAACCACCCCCATGACTCTGGAGATGACAACTGAAAATCCCCACAAATTATTTAATCAATGAAGCGTCTAACACAACTCTCACACTTCCCGGTCGCCTTGTTAATAAATGTAATTTGAAGTAGATTTATTAAAGAGGCGGAGCGGCGGGGGAAGAGAGCAGCTCAAGCCGCGTTAGGCGCCGTTCGCATCTCCCAGATGCCTACGGACCCTCGGAATGAGGTGTTAAAGAGACAAAAGTGACCCACACCGCCTTTAAAAGCACAGCATGACCATGTAATTTTTTTTCCTTTTCTTCTCTGCACCCCCCCCCCCGCACACTTTGCGGTTTAAAAAAAAGATGAAACTTCTCTCCAACTAGCTATCACCCAGATTTAGTGTGAAAAGTAGTGTAATTGTAATTCACGCCATCAGGGTCTACGGCTGATAGACTATCAGCTGTTCTGTAGTTAGGGGAGGCCGCCTTCTTCCTTCGCTTTCTCTCCCTCTCTCTCTTTTTCTTCCCTTGGAAGAGGAAAGCTGCCAAATGCTCCGCGATACCTCCAGCAAGCTAATCGGATGCCAAAACAGCAGCTGCACACATATGCAAATTGGCAATTAATAATATAACATTCTGGGTTGGGGGGGAAGAGAAGAAAGAGAGAGAGAGAGAGATTTAATATTTTCTCCCCTAAGGGAGAAGGAAAGAGGAGCTACCTGAACGTGCCTAGCCTTCTCAGCGCCAGCGGAACTTGATCAGAGTGTCACAGAAATAATGAGCCACTGGAGAAAGGGTGGCCAGCCTGCTCGCTCGCTCCTCGCTCTCTTTCACGCGCAGGGATCTTTGTGATCCTGCCGAGTTTCCCCAGGCAGAATCCCACTGGATTTCCAGAAAGGACAATCTCCAATCAGCACCGCTTTTGTCTAAAGGAAGGGGAAAAAATCACCATACAACTGTCCGCCTATAAATGCTGTCTTCCCACTAACAGCCTGATCTCCCTTCACTTAGGGCAGCAGAGCATCATCATCACCATCACCACCACCACCACCATCATCTGTAGTCTTTAGCAATACACAGTGCACGTTTATCGAAGGGCTTCTCCAGGTTCTGGAGCCTGTGCAGCTGCAGCAGCAGGGCTAGGGCACAAGCAAACTGGGATTGCTGGGACCCAAGAGCTGCTGCTGCTGGGTTCAGAACCGGGCAAAACGAGGCAGCTGCCTCAAACCTGGTTAGAAAAGGGCTGCAGTTTTCTAGCTCTGGAAATGATAGTAATGATCAGGGCCTTTGGGCTGCCCGGAGGGAAAGAGCCTCCAGGGAGATGCCCACTGCCCCTGTTCCCTGTCCAAGCTCTGGTCACAGCACAGGAACAGAGGCAGGCTTCCTCACAGAGGCAGGCTTCCTCGCCCCATTTTTATTCCACAACTGAGGCTGCCCCATGCCTCGAACAGCGGTTCCACGTGCATACATGAAGCAGAATGGTTTGACTTCCAAGTCTTCCTCTGCTACATTTCCTGCAAAGCAGGCCTCTGCCCAAGGCTGAGATCAAATGCAATTCTCTGGAACTATAGCTCACACCCAGTTGTCTTCCACCCATCTCCCCCACTTGTTGGAGAAGACTTGATGGGTCATCTTCCTCCTAAGTTTTTCAGGGTCTCCCAGGTGGAATTGGTTAGGGAGTCAGGAGGAAGGAGCAGAATGAACCAGAAAATTGGTTTATTTGGAATTTGGTTCTCAGCTGAAATAGAAAGACAAGCTACATGGGCAAAAAGATGGACAGAAGATACAAGCTCATAGCTTAGCATGGTAGAAAATGGATGTGTTCAATTTGGAGAGAAATATCATTTTTATAAATATTCTTAAGGCTGATTCTGATGTTAAGCTAAACCCTGACTGGACTCAGGCTGGATTTAAATAGTGCATGAATAACAATTTTTCAGAAGTAAAAGGGGCATTTGAATGGGATGGGATGATTACTACTAAGGCATTCATTTATCTGCCTTAGTATCAAAATGAGTGTTTTTATCTCACTTTGCAAAGAGCCCATCCAGATTTTGACAGCTTGCCTCCTAATGACTATTTCCTTACAGTGTACAAAGTGTACACTTATATGTAATATATTTCTTTTTAGTGTCATGCATATTCAGTTGCCAAATGCTATCATTTCCAGAACTTTAAAAAAAAAAATAAAAAAAAAATCTCTAAGCATAGTAGGAAGTGTAGTACCCAAACAAGCACTTGGGTACATCTAATAAGTGTAATAATTCTGAATCTTCTAAATTGGGACAATTAAAGGGGAAAGAAAGTGAACCAGGAGATGTACCTTTGTGTTCAATATTATTTTGCAAATCTCATCCACAATTCTTTTTAGTATATCACTAACACTATAGTTTCTGCTTCCCTTTGAGGGATACTTAAGGAACAAATATTGAAATCTGTGTGCATACATACGCACACGCATATAGAACGTATCTTCAATTTAAACATATCAGCAGAATGCAAGCAGCAATCATCATAAAATGTATTAACAAGAGACGTAAACAAAACATGGCATCTAAAAACAACAAATAAGTTTTTTTAGATATTTCTAGACAGATTTAACTTTTCTCCCCGGCAGTAACAACCATTTATATTTATTTTGATTCAATTTTGTAATTTCTGTTTTTATAGGATAAATTTATTGGTCTGTGATAACTGTGGGGTAGGTACAACTAGGATTAATTTGAAATGTAATATTTCACATATACAGAATGCTTTGCTACCTGGCTGTGTCCTCCAGTAACCGCTTCCCCAATGAGGCTGTCAAAGTTGGTGGTCTAGATCAACAACTCTCTATCCAAGATCTGTACAGTCTGCTGCAATTTGATGCCAAATCACATTTTCGTCATTGGCAGGCATGCCAATAGTTTTATGTCATGTTTAGTTTTATCATCTGGTTTTGTCACTATCCCCCTTGGACATATCACTAGCTAATGGGAAAATACCCACAAGCCAGAACATTGTGCAGTTGCGGGACTCCACCTTAGCTTCCAGAAGCTGATTTGTCTTCTTATCCTCTCACATCTCGTTTGGGCATCTTAGAAGTTAAGTAATGTGAGATGAAGAAACATATGGGAAAACAGCTCCCAGTGATAAACATGTGTCTACCAAAAAAATAATCTTTTAATTGATTGAACAGTACCAGGCAATTTCTAATTCTATCAGATATAATTAGACACACACAGGGAGACCCCAGGCAGAACTAGCCCTATGGAGGAAGGAAACAAGGTCTGCCATAGTTGTGTGCCTAGTAGTCCCTGTAGAGTTGATAAACTGAAACTAACCAGTCCCTGGACTATCCAGCATCTTACTTTCGTGGGAGAAATTTATTGAAACTGGCAATCCTTTGTATCCACAAAGAACTGGGCTTCTGTGTCTGCCATGCCACTATTTAGGAGTTGAAGAAATCTCCGTATAGATTCTCTACCTTCTCTCTTAATATAAGTCTGCCCAGAGATTATGCTCTGATTTTTGCTCTACTCTCCTCACAGTATGGTTGGAAGGAAGACTATGGGAAAATTTGAGTTTAAAAATGGGAGATCAGCTAGAAAAGGATCCAGCATGCAGAGAAATGAGAATTGTAGATCCTGGACAATGGCCGAAGGGGAGAGGCCTTCCAAAACACACCTATTGGTATAACTACAACAGATCACCCCACCTTGTTACGACAATAATAAATAGATAAGCACTATAGATTTTATATACCCTGAAGCCGTGGCAGGGCAGTATTGGTTTAGGAGGGGGAAAAACTGTTTTTATTCTGATGCTGTTAAAATCCTAGGCTAGAGGCATTGTGAGACCAAGGTGAAACACTGGGATTCCCCAAGCATTGTTGCCATGCTATCTACAAGTGGGAAAATAGTGAAGAAAGAAAAAAAAAAGTAACATTTGGAAAATTCAGTTTAAATTTGAATGCTTGCTCAATTAGTTCAGGCTATTAGCACTGATTCTTGTATCTAGCTAATATTTTAAAAATTACAACTGTCTTTTTTGATATGAAGAGATTCTTCAGTGTTGTTCTTCATTATTATGTCTGTGCTATTTACTAGTGGAGCCATTACTACTCCTGTTGTTTCCCACATTATTATTAAGAATGAGGCACATACAGTGCACAGCACGAATGGGATCTATACAGAGCTGTAAAAAAGGTATGCACAGTTTCCTGAATCTAAAATTTAAGGACACTTTTAAAATAATCTGAGGCCATGTTTCCTAGTATTTGAATCTCAGAGAAGATAAACAAAGAAATTGATTGCAGGCATACAATTAAGGGTTTTGGAATCTTTCTTTGTTGCATTGTGGAGCATGGATTAGGCAGACATTTTGTGCTGATAAAATCATTTAAAAACTATGGCTATTATTTCTACCATATTATTTTGTTTTGTAGTCATTTATTCATGTATGTGTGAAAAAAAGAACAAAAGCCAGATGCAAGTAGATTCTTCTGAGCCTGCACCCACTCACTTTCCACTCCACCTCTTCTAAATAAATTGTTCTGCAAATGTGTAACAAGAAAACATTTGTGAATATGAAACTGTACAGCATATTGATGATTTCCAAACAAGACAAAAAGAGATGGCACAATAATCTTAGTTTAACTTCCTTTTAAATGCTTGTTGAAATACACAAATTCTACAGACTTTGGCTCCTTTGCTTAAAAAAAACAGCTTCAGTTTTTTAGCATGTTGACAAATTTTCTGTGGAGAGATAAATTTTCTGTAGTTTGTCCCTAAAGAGTATCTAAACAAAATAGAGTGATTGCCTTTTTCCCCTTTGTGAACCAAATAATGTGCAGACTTCCCTCTGCTCAAATTGGATTTGCGCCATTTGTTCTTGAAGAGAATGAAAACAAAGGTATCATTCCCCAAGTTTTCATAAGGTTGCATTGTTCGAGTCATGCCCATTCTTGCCTTGATCCCTGGAAACTGTAGCGTTCCTGGCCATTTCTTGGCTCTTGTTTACTGAAATGTATTTATTTATATTTTAAAGATTGATAAGGCTGCCCAACTCAAATAATGTAGAGGAAAAGATGCCGTAACTTCTGATGGCAGTGATATTCTTACCTGTATTGATTTCTGCCACTTACAAGCAGTGTCTGTTCCACCACCCTGGACTCTTAATAATCCTGCTCCTGTGGAAATGAAATCTGGTGGTGGCACATGGCATTGGATATTTGGTGAGAGTGGAGATTTGGATTTGGAGCAGGAAGCGCTTCCCTTCCCAAGGGAGTGAGGAAATTCAACTGGATTAACAGCTGTCAGGAAGGAAGAGAAGCTGCCAAGCCAAGCCAAGCCAAGCATTTTAAAGTGATCAGACCTTGAACACACATCAACAGCAGCCTTGCTGGCTTCGCCTGATGAATGCCAACACTGCAGGCATAAAAGCAGGGCACTGGCTGGAAATGCATCTCTTAGTTAAACCATAAATAGAACAAGAACTTCAGGGTTTAGGAGCCAGGCTGATAGTAAAAGTGAATACTACAAGCAATAGCAGTATATCTGAATCCTTGTCACATCTGCATCTCATCTCACTTCAGTACAGTTTCTATGAGTCTCACTTTCTGATACAAATATGGTCTAGGTCAAGATCATACAGCCCAGAAGGGAATGATAAAGCTGGGGCTATTCTAACCAGCAAGTTCTAATCTAACCCAATTTCCTGAACGGAGAGGACTCAGTTTTAATGCTTTCTATTCCTCCAAGCATTGTGTTTTTGGTGAGGTTATCTGCCTTTTCTTTTCAGAAAGAGGGCAGGCAAGGTAGACGCACAGACAAGCACCATGGCCCTCAAACATTCTTGTAATCTTCAAGAAGGAAACCTTGACTTTTGTGCTCCTTTGATTTGTAGTCACTCTTGTTCTCCCCTGAGAAGGGAAAAATACCCCTTTACCTTCCGGCAAGTAGCTATTTTTTACTTCTTTCTGTGTCTCTTGAACCTCCTTTCAAGCCAAAGTCCCTATCTCCACAACTTCTCTCATCCCTAAGAACTGAGTGACCCTTTTCCTTTCAAACTAGTGAACTTTCTTCACAGGAACATCTATAAACATGGTTTTACACTCACCAATGGTGGGAATTCCTGAAGTAGAATGACCTTCCCTATTAGAAGACTCAGTGGGCACGGAATGGGATGGGGAGAACAAGGTATGAAACAGAATATATTGGAGAAGGCGCATGTGGTTCCTAAAATCCTGAACAAGTATGTCACATCATTTGTTGCTGGTCCACCTTGTGAATACCAAGGTAAAGCTGGTCAATACGAACACAGACGATATAAAAGAGAAATTTTACACCTACCCCTTTCCTTTGGCCCAATAAGTATATATGTATTCCCAGCTCTGTTCAATGGATCTGGTTCTAGTTTTTGACTCCAAAAGGGTATATTTTATTTCAATTAGCCTTGACTAATTATCATTATATAATTCATATAACCCTCTTGATCTATAGTTTAGACTGTTTTCCATGACATTATTGGATATGGCCTCTCATGAATCTCCAGCTAACCAGAGAATTAGTATAAAAATCCAGCGAACATATATTTTGTTTTGCCTATCTAACTTTGATCATAATTTTACTCCAGGTAACTTCAAGAATAGCCAAAAAGGTCAATGAAATTTAAAATTCTGTTTTAATGAAACCGATGGAAATAATACCTTCACAGGCCTAGCTCCAATTAATCTATGGATGTAATATATTTATGTATTTATTTGTTAGATTTATATTCCACTAGAAGATTAAAATGGCATACTTAACATTTATCCTCCAACTTTTCCTGTAACAATACTCCTGTGGGATAAATAGTGCTGAGAGACAGATTGGGCACAAAATCAACCATTAATGCATCACCATTGGATCAACCAGTAAGCTTCCATAGCTGCATATAGATTTTACTTGGATCTTCCTAGTCACAGTCCAACACTTAATCACTGAACCACACTGGCTCTTATTTAAAAGGTTGAGCACTGGTCTTATTAAAGTTGATTAATTGCCTACAAGTACCAGATTTGAGCTGCAAAATGCTGGATAACCACTAGATTGCGGCAAAGAGAGGGTTTTGCAACCTGGATCTAGTAGCCCTGTGACTGAGCTGAACTCAACGCAATGTTCAGAATCCATCTTCAGTGCAAAGGCCACACATCCCAAAACTTCAAGGTTTTTTTTTTTTTGATATCTTCAGGTAGATTTGGCCACAGCAATTTATACTTCATTATACAGCAATTATACAGCAATCATTATAAATTATAAATTACACAGCAATCATGTAATGATTATATAGTATTAATCAAACATTATATCAATGAAATGTAACAAAAATTGTGAATGCAGATGCTGGAGAACATATAAGATAAATCAGAAATAATAGAACATGCAAAAGAAAAGGTGCCTCATAAGCTTAGTAGTATCAGCTACAATGACCATTAGCCGTTCTTGAGGATTCCAGACAGAATGGAACAGGAAGAGAACTTGGATCTTTTATATACAGAACAGGCACTGGACCTCTGAACTTTAGCCCTTCTAATTATCTTATCTAATATAAAATACTTTGCCAGACAGTACATGGGAGGAAGAGCAGTGGTGCAGCAGTGGCAACAGAGTTGATGTTGATTCTTGACCAGGTAGCAGCAAAAACATGCGTTCAGTGGAGAGTGATATCCCAGCTGACTGGTGGCAACCTCCCAGCTGAGTGGTAATGATGACAGCAACTTGGGGACATTTGACCTCATTGGGGAATCAACTGATGGCAGCAGCAGACCAATGGGGGAGTTGGAAGCCCCCCAAGTCCTGCAGCTGTCACAAAGCTTATCACACATGGCAGCACCCATCTTGTCTTCTACATTTGGCACCTGAACTCAGAGGGGAAGGAGTGTATGCTGTGCATTCCATCTATTGGCAGTGCACATCCAGAAATTCCCACTCACAGTATCCAAAGAATTGGACTGCAGAAGGGTTTTGAACAGTGAACAGAGTGGATTTCAGCAGATAGTGTTGAGAGACTGGTGGCAACTGAGATGGAGATGCCTGCTGTCCCTCTGGGTGAGAGATGAAGTGGGGGGCAGTGGTGATTCTTAGTTCATCCTAGTTTTAGTGGGGACTGAAGATGTTGTTTATGCCTTTAGCTGAAAGTGGGGGTGAACTAGGAATGCGGTATGGTATATATTGGGGGGAGGACTGACAACCTGACATTTGGAACCACTAATGATAGGCAGAATAACCATGAAACCTGACTTGCCAGCGAGTTGATAGTTGTTTCATTGGTGCATTAGACAGCACTCTCTGACCTGGGAGAAGGATGGCAGGGTTGATGTATCAGGGGAAGAGATAGGCAATAACCTCATGGCGGTGATGGGCAGAGGGAGATATGGTGGGAGATGGGGTGGACCATTTTCAGGGAAAGCAGTCTTGGTGCTCTGTAGCAATTCCACATTCCAGCCCCCTGTGGTCTACCCTCATGCCCAGTCATCAGATCCTCCACGGCTCAGGTTTCTGACTGTTACTGAATGCCAGGTCAGCCTGTAATTCACCCAGGATTTGGTAACAGATGAGAGGACTAACCTGGTGTGTATTACCAAGACCTGGATGGCTGCAGGTTGTGTGTGTGTGCCCTACTTAGAAATGTGCTCACCTGGGATTCAAGTGTGGCTCCAGCTGCAGCCCCAGGACAGAGATGACAGAATGGCTGTAGTCATCCAGGAGACTCTGGTGGCTTTCAGAAGGGCTGCTCCACAGATAACTAAATGTGAGAGACTGTTTGTAAAGCATGGCTGTAAGGATAAGATGGGATTACTGCTACTATACCAGCCTACCTGCAGCATAGTTGCTTGCCTGCCTAAACTGCTCAATGCTGCAACCAGGTTGGCAGTAGAGTTTCACAGACTTATGGTACTGGGGAACTTCAATTTGCCTTTGCAGGATGCAGAGTTGGAGGCCACTCTGAAGTTCATGGCAACTATGGCCCAACAGACAACAGAAATCACACATTAAATCTGTCTCATAGCAGTGGTGATGTGATGTAAAAGTGGGGTATGTTAACAGTTTGTTTGGGGACAGGCCCAGTTGTTATTAATGGGAGGAAGAGGTCTAGCCCTAAGCCCCTGCTTTGCAAGGTTTCTCTAACCCTAACCCACTCCTATTTAACATCTACATGAAGCTTCTGGGTGAGGTCATCCATCAGCATGGTTTTAAGTATCATCAATATGCTGATGATACTCACTTATACATCTCTGCCCTTGGCTGGCCAAGCGATGTCTTTAAGGCTCTTTTCTGGTGTCTGCAGACTAAGGAAGTTTAGATGGGGAAGTACAAGCTCCAGCTTAACCCTAATAAGAATCACTAGCTGTAGGTCTTTTAGGGGGCCCCAGATCTGGGGATTTTCCATCATTAGTTCTGGATGGAGTAGCACTCCTCCAGACAGTACCAATGTGCAATTTGAGGATCCATCTGGACTCTCAGCTCTGGCCTGAAGAGTAAGCAGCCACTCTGGCCAGAGGGGCCTTTGCACAAATACATCTTTTGTGCCAATTGCATTCATTCATAGATCAGGAAGCCCTGCCCACAGTCATTTATGCCTGGATCACCTCTCACTTGGACTACTGAAATGCTACCCTTGAAGACCACTCAGAAGCTCCTACTAATCCAGAATGCATCAATGCAGGTAGCTATGGGTATACTGTAACATCACTGCTTTGGAAAATTCATTGGCTCCCAAAAGGCTTCTGGGTGCAATTCAAGGCGCTGTTTATATATCCCACAAGATCTGACAAGGTGGGCATGCTTTAGGTCCTTCCTATTAAAGAATGGGACCCAAGAGACATGCCTTTTCTGTTGTGGTAGGTGCCTTGTGGAACAGCATAACCCCTGAGATTAAGATGGCCTTGACCCTGCTGGCCTTTTGTGAGGCAGTTTCTCTCTTGAGCATTGGGCCAGGACATTTGGTGAGCCCATTTTCAAGGGTTATTGGATAGATTGAGATTTGCCTTGGACATACTGTGTTTTTATCTGTTGTTTTGAGTTTTTGTTGTTATTGTTAGCTGCCTAGAGCTGCAACTGCAGTGTGGTGGCCATATACATTATAATTAATTAATTTTCCACCAATCAACTATCAATTCAGAATTGTATGATTATAGTCTTGATTATATTTTTAGAATAATTATACCTTTTATTTGTAAAATTCGGTTACAACCTCTAAAACAAACTGATTACAAAAGATGGATCTTAATTGTTGTAAACTGAAAACAGCACTTAAAATACCTATTATAATAGATGTTACTACAGGTTTGTTACAGGTAATGTTTAGAAAAAACAGAAATAAATATTTTTTGTTGTTGTTGTTGTTGTTCACGTTTGATTTATAAAGCTCTTTTTAGTCCTGTTGAATTAACTGGGATACATCTGGAATTTCTACTTATTTTTAACTCATGAGCAATAGAAAAAGAAACATTAATAAAATATAGAGAGTTTAAAAGAGACTTGAAGATAAGCAAGAAAATATAACTATTTGATTTGCATTTATTCAGGCAATCAAGGAAGAAAATTTCCAGAAGATGCAAGTGGAAATCTAACTACATGTTATGTGAAAGGCAGAAAGGGAATAAGAATCAATAAGCTAAAGGAGTGAAAAGCAGCAGGTAAGAAAAGGAAATATACCTAAATCTAGGTTACATCAGACCATTCACTGTACAGTATTTCTCTACCTCTATTCTGCTATTCTCCACAAGATGGGAATCTCTAATCTGGGCATTATCTTGCTAGCCAACATTCTGTGGCCCACATCCCGCCAATCAGGAGTACATGCAGTGTACTGATACAAACATGGTTTATTCCAAAATGTGTCACAATTACTCTATTCTTCTCACAGCATATATTTGGGGTGGGAAATTTGCCTACAAGTAGTATGGTTAGTTATTCCCAAATGCTATCATTTTCTAGCAGGATTCTGCACTGTAAATTCAGGCCTTATTAGTTTTATCATCTGCTTTCCATCAAAAATATGCCTAAACTGCCAGTTTCCTCAAAAGCTCCCTTCTGTTTCTTTAGCCTTTTCCTTCCCAGTATCTTCTGCAGTGGTGCCTTCAGACTTCTGCCTTCATGTCCACCTGCCTGCCTTTTATGACATCACAGTAGCTCAATCATCTGAAGCAGTTCAAAGGCTGACTTTCTTTCTCTCCGAGTTGCTGTGAACTTTTGCCCAAGTTAGTAAAACTATTAGTTTTCTGCCAAGACTCTGTATAATTTATTTGCTATCTTATTTATATTTCTGCAACCATTGTCATAGGAAGAGCTCAGCACTGTACTATAATATAGTTTATTAACATTTTTCCTATATGATTTCATTGTAAATATTAATAGTTATATCATTTGCAAGAATTGCATTACAATCTCTGATTTAGCATTAAGCAGAAATAATGTTAATTTCCCCCAGGGGAAAAAAATCAGGTAAGAAGCAAGCAATTAAATCTCACTGAGAATGACAGTCATTGCAAATGCGATAGATGGGAATTCATTGTGGAAGATCAATTACTCAGTCTTCAATTTTGAAATCAAATTGATAAATTGCCCCTTTCTGCTTCTCTGCATAAAGATGCTTTTCTTTTTTCTTCTTCTCTCTTCTCTTCTCTTCTTTTCTTTTCTTTGGCAAGAAGACCCTACTTGTAACTTCATGAGTATCAACAGTTAGGGAATATATATTCCAAGTCACCAGTGTCAAAATATTTCCCAAAGAGATCTAGTGATCTTTGCCCATATATGACTTGTTTATATAAATACACAGAAGATTTCAGTAAGATATATTTAGCTCACGTATTGTAACTTGCTCATTACTTCTTTGCTTCTTAATGATGCTTCCTGCTAGTGAGCTTGACTAGACTGTACTGATTATTTTATGTCTGAAATGAAGGAATTCTATTAAAAGATGATCTAAATGAAGAGAACCATTTAGGAAACTCCTCACAGACATCTGATTAGAGCTGTCATATATTGCTAAGCTCTCTGTTTCCAGGATCAAATGCTTTATACTTAGTTTGTTTAGATGAGTCAATGCAAATCTCATCTGAGACTTAAATAGCTTTCTCAGAGTTAATTTTGTAGCTCCTTTTCATTAATTGGATTATTTTTAAGTTGTGCTCAAATCTTTTCGATTTAGCATTTAGAAAGGAAGGGTGGCACCTGAGCCTTTCATGTGATTTTTTTTTTTTTTAAAAAGGTGGGGAGGGGGAGAACTTCTCCAGAGATGCTCAAGAGCTTGGTGAGGAACACTTGAACTGCATGCTGTACATTCATTAGCATAGTAAGTTTCTTTTTAGGTCCCCAAGATTCAAAAGTGGATTACCATGTGTGATGGATGGGTGGATGGATGGATGGAGGATCTTTTTTTTTGAAAGAGGTGTCACTAGGTACTTCCTTTAGTGGTTCTCTGAATTGTGACCAAGAATTTGAAGGTTATCTACTCTAACTCATTAGATAGACAATTCCAATCTGGTCTTGTTTTAAATATTTTAAATAATGCTGCTCTCAAGTGGCATAGAAGATTCATGCCATATTAAAAAGGAAACCATTCTAACTAGGCCTTGTTGCTTCAGAACAGATGAATGCTTCCCATTTGGAAGGGAGAGAGAAATATAACAGCTATTACACACACAGCATCACTCAGCCTGAAAAAAGCAAGGAATTTCTGAACCTATCATTGACCTTTCACTTCCAACCCTCCCAGCCGCCATATTAGTGCGCTCCCACCAAAATACCAGCTTGTGTTTACAGTCTGATTTCTCCTGATGGTGAATGGGCGCATACTCACGAGCACTCGCTCTATGTGCACTCAATGGGATCATGATCTGGAGAGCTGAAAATGTAAACACAAGCTGGTATTATGGTGTAACTAGCAGTTTATGGAGCTTTGTTTGAATATTTAAAAATGGGCACACTGGGCAGAACAAAAGGAGGCAAAAGCTGTGCTGCTACACAGAGGAAATTTGGAAAGCTCCTAATATTCCTTCACAATTCAAGTCTGGAATGTGGGGGATGGGAAGGGAGAGAGAAAGAGAGACTACTCAAATGTGCCCCCCTACTTTCTATTGTCAACTGAACTGATAACACCATTTCCTTTTAAAATGGGGTGGTATTATTAACATTTGCTTTTCATTTTCCATTTTCTCAAAGATTATATGTTATAGAAAATTCACAGCTACCAGACACTGAGCTAAGAGCAGCAAATTTAGTAGGACTCTTTTCTGAAGGGAACAGAAACAGGGCCTTGGGCCAATATCAGTGAAAGAACTTGTAAAATGTATCAGGTAATATGTACCCAAAGCTAAGTATGGCTCATCTTATTTGCTATCAAGCTCAGAATATTGGCAGAAATACATTAGCATTAGGAGAAGAACTCTGAGACACCAAAATTCCTGAGAATGAGAGACATCATCTTCGTGGACCACCTGAAGAGCAGCCAAGATGGAGATTTCCATAGATGAAGAAAAGAAGAATGTCAGAGAACATACGTGGCTGCAGGGGAATGTTTTCTTGACAACACTTACCATTACTAATGACCCGTCCCCAAAACTTGCTCAGCTGTAGAAATTTCAACTTCAGCACCACGTACTACAATGGAAGGAACAAGAGACATACTACCTCCCAATACATAAAAACAATTATAAACATATACAGCACGTCATGTGCCCAAACTGGTTAATGGTTTGGTACAAAAAGGTGATTTTTAAAAAAAGTAGCTCCACAGACTACTGGGAACTTTTAAAGTAATCTGATCCAGTCTAACTTGTTTATCCAATGTAGTTATTGGGGCATAGCATTTGATTTACCAAGTAAATTAGGAAGTTTGAAAACCCCAATTACTCTTGAAGTTCCCTGGGTAACTTTGGGCCAATCATCCAAACTTTCTTTCCCAAAACTGCTCATGGCTGTTGTGAGGATAAAATGAGAGGGAAGAGAAAACCATGGAGGCCATCTTGAGCTCTTTGGATGAAGTATAAGAGTAGGACTTCAATCTAGGTGTAAGTATTCAATAGTAAAAATCTAGGCATAAGTAGTCAATAGTAAAATCTTCTTAAGAGAAAATATGGCTATGATTGTGTTATCAGATAGTCACTTTTAAATCAACTGAAATCTATCGGCCTAAATTTTCACATTGATTTCAATGGTATCTAAGAATGATCAGCTTAGGCTGGATTCTACTAAATCCTCCTCCCTGCATGCATGACCACAGACTTCTTTCAGTTCGTGTTTATTATTCTAAGAAGCTCTTAGAGATTGGTCAACAATATTGTTACATACTTAACAGTGTTACCTTGGGTTTTAGAATACAGTGAAGTTTTGAACTGACACCCTGTCCACTGCTTTTGCCTTCTGACTATTGCACCCTCATATTTCTGGAGATTACTAACATTGTGGTAAACTGAAGAACATTTCCATGCAATGAGTTTTATATAAGTGTAAATCCCAATTAATATAAACCTCATGTTTATATTAATTAATATAATAAATGCCAATTATATTAACCTGCAGGGCACCTGCTGTTCAAACTCAGAAAAACTAGTGTACTGATTAAATCACTGTTTTAATCAATGTACCAATTAGCTTGGTATACCTTATTATGACGTCCCTATTGAACTTATGTATGACATGGTGGTTTTGAGTCAAGACATACCTATACTAAAAATGTTCCCAATTAGAAAGTGGTTTAACTCTCATTTCTCCATGCAGTTTTCTTGGCAGCATTAAAATTGCTTTCTTCCAGAATGGTTTGCTAACTTTCCAGCCTATCCAATAGCCCTGGAATTCCTACAGGGTCCCTCATCCAGCTGCTAACAAGGCCTAACTTGCTTAGCTTTCAAGATCAGCCATGACCAATGAGGTGCTGCCATTTGACTTTTGAAAATATTGCCAAGATATTTACATAAATAATAAAATGCAAACTACAATGCAATAAAGAAATGAACAAAAAAAACCCCAAATAAAATTAATATTATATGTTAAAAACAGCAATGAAACATACAGGTATCTGAAACTTTTAAAATGTGGGGGACACTTAGAAATACGTTTTCACCTGGTTTAATAGAAAGGTAATGTTAATGGCAAGGAATCAGTTTGGCTGGAACAAAAATTCTATAAACCATAGCTAATTCCCATAATTCTTTGTTAGCAGGCAGGAAATTGGGAAATTGGACTTGATGACTAAACAGCTTTAGTTTATAATTTTAGTGTGGCCAACATTGTAGAATGAAAGGACTACTGAGATGAAAAGATAGGGAGACTTTGAAAATGAGAAGTGAACCATGAAAAAAATGTTCTGATTCATACTGATCACTATCATTTAACTGCATAGTTTGATTTCATATCCAGTATCAACTTTTATATTGGTGCTGTTGCAACAACTGGTTCAATCAAATCCAATTTTGAACCCATTCCCACTAAGGGAAAAATGTGAGTTCCTCCCCGTACAAAATGCTATTTTCAGCAGGCTATTTCAAAGTAATTCCACAACTTCCAGGACTGTATTAATCATATTTGCCCACTGAGATGAAAGAATGAATGTCAGCTCCCAAATACTCTTTCTAAATTGGCTTGCATAGCAGGAACAGAAAACACAATTTTAATTCAGTTCAGGGGGCTTTGTTTGTTTTTTGGTTTTCCCAGCAGCAAAGGAGAGCAAGTATAATACCATTATATAAAACCATGGCACCGCAACACTTAGAATACTGTGTACAATACTAGGCATGCCAAATTTTATTTCTTTAAGAGATTTAGATGCTGATTTTCAAGGGAACTTAGAACACTGTTTATACGTAAAAAAGAAAAAGAAAACAACAGGCATTTAAAAAAAAACTAATGTAATAAAGCAGGAAAGACAAGCTACAGAAGGAGAAAATACTATAAATTAAATCTCTGCTCCCTCTGGACAAATTAATTGTGGTTGCTGAATGAGGAAAGTATTGTAATACATACAAGCAATCCAGTAGAGCTACTGTATTTCCACTTTTCAGTTCACTTTGGCATAGCTGCAGAGCAACTCTGTGGCCCTCCTGTCCTAATTTTGAATTACAGTTTCCAGCTTTATTCACCATTAACCATGCTGGCTGTTGCAGTTTGGTGACATCAGACCTTGGAGTCCTGTTTGTCAGACTTCAGGCAGTGGTCTGAAAGTGATTCCTTCCAAGCTGATTCTCAGAGAGTCTGCTGAGCAAGATTTATTGAGAAGAAAGGGATGGGATTTCAAGAATTTTAGCAATTAAATTTCTTCCCATTTAGAACCAATATATCCTCAGGACCCTGAGGATAGATGCTTTTTGATTGTCTTCTAACAGACTTCCTGTGGTCTGCTGAGAAGGCGAGTGTTTTCACTGATAACAGAGATGCTGGCTTTTTACATAACAGCCTCTTGAAACTTCATCAGTCTGGGAACCAGCTCTTACACAATTCCTGGTGTAGAGGCTTGGTGGCTCACTTAGATCATAGCAATTAAAGTTCTACCAGGCAAAGCCTCCTTCAGACACACTGCAAGACTGACAGAACTCCTGTGTTGGAGATAGAACATATTGTAAGAAAGCCAAAGTGACCCTGAAAGGTTGAGAGGTGCACGAGAGTGTTGTGCCTTTCCTCATGCTTATGCCTTGTACAGATCATCACACATGACAACCCTCCTCAAAGAGACAGCATGGCTGACCTTCTGGAGCAGACTTGCTCAACTTTTTGACCCCAGAGGAACCCTTGAAATATTTTTCAGGCCTCAGGGAACCCTGGCACATTCAGGCTCAAATATAGGCTAGAAGTTACAAAATTATTATATTCATTTCATGGGTAGGCCTGTATATATGCATTAACAGTGTTCTTAAACTAAGAATAAGGAATGAAACTTACCTCTTTAATGTGCAGTTGCCCGAATTTGAAATACTTTCTGAAATAAATCGTGATCTCCCAGGGAACCCCTAGTAACCTCTCACGGAACCCTGGTTGAGAAACCCTGTTCTGGAGATTCCCTCCACTGAATCCACAAGAAATCTGGGCAGAAGCCTGTTCACACATTGCACTAAGCCTTGATTTCTTGAATCAGCCATAGTGAGAAATCTAGTCCAATTTGCTGAAGTTTTACCATCTTCTCTTCTTATAATTTTACTTTTACAAATTAATATTGTGTATCAGCAATTTCTACTTCAAATTCATCATTCAGACTGCATGGTTTGGCAGTATTTGTACAGTATTGGAAGATGGTGTGCAATTTCTACTTTTTGTTCCACGATGCTATCACACAGTATTTGTCCAATAGAGCTATGCTCTCAACATACTTTTTAGCAACTGAGCAAAGTAGCTTCTGCTTCTCTTCCTGCCCTCATCTTGAACAGAGATGATTAGGACTGGCTGGGGAAGAGAACAGGGAGGCAGGCTAAAAAGACCTGATTTAGGAAGCTGCCTAAATGGTGAGAAAAAGGAGAGATACATCTAAGTAGTCTACAGTGAGGCACATGGTTCAGCTAACAATGGAATCAGATTAAACAAGAGATGACTGCCAGCTGGTGTAACTTTGAAAGGCAGTTAGACAAATTCATAAGATGGCCATCAGCAACATTATGCTAAACTATTAAGGGGTTTCTTTGGTTGCGGTTTAGCATGAAGTGTAAACCCAGCCATGTTTGCAAACCTTCGCTAGCACCATGTGAGCCCACCCATTGTGGCTTAGCCAACGTTGTGGCAGTAGATTCACACTAGTTGTGACGGCACTATATTGGGTCCAGTATCAAGCAGTAAGTCTCTAAGCACCACCTGCTGAAACATGACAGGGACCAGGGCACCTTCAACAAAGCACAGTTAGAAGAAACCATAGTTTAGTACAACATGTGCACTAGCAACCATAGCATCTGAGTTCACGTGCTATATTCAGCCATAATGCTGTTGGTTTGATTCTGACTTAGCACACTGAGTGAATCAAGCCGTGGTGATTCATACACCATGGTATATGGTTTAGTATGTAGTACAAGTCAAGCCAATTCTAGATTATTCAGTAAACAATGGTTCAGAGTAATGGGCAAATCAAGCCATTTTCCTGTGTCTTACCTTTGCCTGTACTTTCTCTTCCTTCCATTGGTTTTCTTCTCCCTGTTCAGCTGAATAAAGGGGATGAGAGGGAAGTGGGGAAGAGATTGAGGAATTAATTAGTGGGGTGTTAGGGAGGCAAGAAAAAGGCAAGCTCAGTGGGATTCAGTTGGGAAGGTTCTTCCCACTCCCCACATGGAAAAATCCAGAGATGAGGCCAGAAAGATGAGTTTGCAGCACTGTTGGTATTGTGAGCCATCTGAGAAGCTACATTTGATAAAGGGACTGGTCTGATTGCTTGCATTGGGAACAAACACAACACTTCTTTGAATAAAAAGACTCACCCCTATCCTGGTGTGTTTGTGTTTCCCTGTCTTTTGTTAGATGACTGCAGTAAAAAGACGAATGGGCTTCTTCTGAAAGACAGGAAATGCATTATACAAGGTTTATGTAACACAAGGATGCTTATAAAAACCCTTCCTGAGCTGAGATTTGTGCTGGATGCATTACAAGGGAGTTTCAAGATTCTGGCCTCTCAGACTCAAAATTGTGCCTGGCTTCCCTGTTTTTGTTGTTTCTTTCCTCCACTCTTCACAGCATAATTTTAAAACACTATTTATGACATGTTCAGTCGCTTGTACAGGCTGCCCAAGTGTAACTGCCGTTATAAGGTAGAACATCTTGCCTCGTTGTAATACATTATTCTATGTACAAACCTCTACAAAGACAGCTTGTGAGCATTTCACAAATTATAATAATGGAACCACCTACATGTATAGCAGTGCTGACAGATCTACATCATCTTATTTTCACCTGCAGTAAGTTCACACTCAGCTGCTACAGGAATATGCATGCCCCTCTTCTACGAATGTTCTGAGAATATATGCACGCATGCTGTTTCATACAAATGTTGAACAGCAATGGCTCAATAAAAGACTTTCAGTTGTGATGAATTTCAAAGAGCATAGGGACGTAGCCCCCGCCCCACCATCCCTGTACTCATATGAAGCAGGACAACTATAAAAACAGCTGTGCCACCTTTGTATGCAATCACGGCTTTTATATCATATGGACATTGCTTCATCCTTAGACATCAGAAGAATTGCAGTGCTTAAGCAGTTTTGGAGTATCATAACTGGCTTGCTCAAGTTTGCATTTTCTGCGGGCTTCTATAACTGAAATGCAACCTCACTCGTGGATTATCTAAATTATGCAACAACTGATTGCAGAGCAGGTAAGGGATGGGGCAAGGTGAGTTGTGAAATGAGCAGGATCAACATGCTAGAGATGACTTCCCTCAGTGATGGTGGGATTGCCCCTCTTCTTGTTCAGCTTTCCACCTGCTAGGGAGCAGTACCCCACCTTCTGCTTAGCCCCCAGCACCTCTAGGCTGACATACCCAGGTGCCTTCAGATGGGTTCTGCCACTTTACCCTTCTAAGTGCACTTGCCATGATCTGCCAAAGCTGAGTAGAAAGCTCTCCCATCTTTTGTGGGGAGCCTGAGACTGGACACAGCCAGTTCCTGCTCATGGTCTGTGAAAGATACTAGATTGCTCCCATCCCATCCTCTGCCTAGTACCTAGAAAAAGGTAATAACCAATTCTCAAGGTCCAAAGGGCTAGATAATTAATTCAGTAATAAGTAATAACACTTGATCCCATGAAGCATCAAAAAGAGTGTGTTTGTCTAACCTGCAAAGTCTCCAATCTTGCTGAGGTAGGTTGGTACAGGTAATAGCTTCAGATGTGAAGTACGATGGAACCTATCCTTATCTATAGGTGTATGGCTACTGTGTAACCATTCCTTTTCACAGATTGATTGCAGGCTATAGCCTAAAGTGTTTTGTCTGACATTTTCTCAATGGGAGCGAATGGCTATTGAAAACTGCTTTGTGTGTAAAGGAAAGCAGTATGTGTGTGAGAGAAAGAATGGGAAATAGTTATAAATGTGTATTGTGGGCCATACAGAGTCATTTGGAGTTGAGTGGCATCAAACTGAACAAATAAATAAATAGAAACAATAAGGGCTTTTGTTGGTTGTTGTTGCTTTTTAATTTTTTTTTTAAGCATTAGAAGCGAAAAAGGAGTTTTTTGACCACTGGTGACATTTGAGTTGCACCACTGGGCAAAGGGCTTGTAGTACAGAACCCAGCGGTCTAGAGTCATGTATAGCTCCCCAAACCCCCACTAGTTGCTGCTAAATTGTAATTGTGAATACTGTGTGGAAAAAGAGAAAAGTGGTTACACACAGGCAGAATTATCAAAGAGTAAGTGCCTGTAATGAAACAACATTAAATTTAAAATGAAGAGTCCTTATCTTGCTTATGGTTGTTTCAGACCCACCAAGGTTGGGGTGTGTCAGCCCTGGCAGATCAATAAAAGGCCTTGCCCTCTTGCCTCAAAAGGCGATTAAAATAAAACAAGGCAATGAAATGTCATCATTTAGGGCACAATTTTTTTTCAGGATGAAATCTCTAGTCTTGTATTTGAGCATTATTGTTTAAGTATTGGCCTTATGGAATTAAATGCTGACGTTTGTTTGCTTTTTAATACTTATTGTCATTTTCTTTAAAAAAAAGGATAGAAAAGATTGGATTTTTAAAAAATAGATGCCATTTCTCTACTCAGGTATCTTTCCCTTTCTTGAAGCAAGATAACTGAACAATGTAATTCAAATTAATGTCTGGTTATTTTAACATTGTATACATTTTGTATGTCCTTAACAGAATTCTCTTGTTCTGCTAAAATGATGCAATGACAACAATAGTGACATAGCAAGAACACAAGCACTGCTGGGCTGAGTAAATGCATTTTGTTTCCAGGTACAGTAAATGCCTCTAGAAACAACCAAACCAGATAGCAAAGTTGTTCCATTTATCCCCTGCACTGTACTATCCAGAAGTATATTGCTTGCAGTCATGGATAATACTTCTTTAGTTATTACATATTTATCCCCCAGGGGTCAGGGCAACATGCATACCTCCTACCACCACCATTTTATCCTTGCAAGATTTCCGTAAGTGAAGGTCTGAGAGAAAGAGACCGATCCAAGACCAGCCAAAGCAGGAGACTATAACCCACCTTCCCAATTTGGTCTGCTTTTGTTCTTGATTCTCCATGAACTAATATGGAGCAGGTAAACCCTTGTCAGGGCAGCATAACTTGTAGCTTATCAAACATGTGACTTGCCATGCTTGCTAACCCTATTTTAACTGCTTGTTGTCTGGTGGGACACACAGCGTAGTGTAGTACTACAAGTTTCAGGAGATGCTGCAGCAGACAGGAAGAAGATGGACTAAAGAGAAGAGGGGAAAGAAACAAAATGGGGGACTGAGGGAGTGCTATATCTCAAAGTGTTGTGCAATAAATAGTTTTAAGTTACAAGTTATTCTGGTGTCTCTGTTAAGAACCCTCTGTGAATGAAAGCAACACATGAAGCTCAGGCCTATGGCAGAGGCATTTAAGAGTATAAGGAAATACAGGTAGTCCTTGTTTAGCGACCATGATTGGGACTGGCAACTTGGTTGTTAAGTGAAGTTGTTGCTAAGTGAAACCATGACTGTGCTTATGTCTTACTTAAGCTTTCCTTTGCTTTACAGAGCTGCAAAGGTCATAAATGCAAGGATTGGTCATCAAGTTACTTTTTCATCACTGTTTTAACTGCGAATGGTTGCTAAATAAGGCAGTCCTAAATGAGGACTACCTGTAGGAATCTGTCTTCTGCCAGATCCAATGAGTTATTCAATATTGTCTTTTCCAAATGTATTGGACTATAGTTTAGGCCATGCTGATTATAAATCTTCGGAGTTGTAGTCTAGCCATCTATTGTTCACCAATTGGCCTATTCTCTAAATTTTCACTGTTTTTTTCCCCCACCATCCTTTTATCAGAAAACGAAATCTGGGGAGATACGCATGCAAAGCATAGGCTGCACTAGTTAGTTAGGACCCTCTGCAGAGGAAACATCAACTCCACAAAGAATAAGCAACATGCTGGTTATTATTCCAGCTGAACAAAACAAGGAAGAACCATTCATTCATTCATTCATTCATCTTTGCAAAAGTAATACTGCCTAGTTTACTCTAATGTTATCTAATTTGAAAGTTGCAGAGAAAATATTCACAGTTGGCATACATACTCACAAGTGGACTAAGAATGGTATATACTCCAAGTATTCCTAAAGAGAATATAATGGGAGCAAAGTTGAAATAAGTAGTAAATTCAAATGGAAAAATCTAAGCACTGAATGTCTGAAGTCTAGTTAACTATTAGATGCAAACTATTTCTGCAAACTTTTGCAAATAATGAAATTAATATACCTGTAGATGTGATTGTGCAATGGAGCACCTTTCCTTCTCTATTATACTCTTACTTCTTTTCTCTCCAAACCCTGTACCGATAGGCCTAATTCACACATGATAAATCAACCACCTGTAGGACACGGTGTACACTATTTGCATTCAATATCTCCCCCTACCATTCCAGTTAAATTTTAAGCCATCACTAATCATGGTGGGAAAAACATGCTTGACTGCATGGGGAATTACTTCATGTAAGGAAAAAGTTATTATCAACATTGTTGGTAGTGGCCACTCACTCATATGGGTGGCTGGATGTGCAAACCTCAACCAAATGACTTTGTATTCAGTGTATACATTGTTTACGGTGTAGATATGCATCAGAGTAGTGAGAGAAGGCATCATTCAAGTTCAATTTCAAAACAAGAGTAGAAGCCAAAAGAAGTGCGTATGGAATCTTTTGCACCAAACTACATGGCATTTACTCAGAGAGGGTGTGCAGTTAGAACTACACATTTGCCAAGAATTTCAGCTCTGATAATTCCCCTTTGTTGTCCAGTCACACAGATATGGGGCTTCCTTTCTTTATCCTATGAATTATAGTGTTCCAGGGAGATCACCCTTTTGAGATAGTATGTTTAATTATGTGATACTGGAATTATCTAGAAGTATGAGAATCTGCCATGCATTGCAGGTGCACAAGGGACTACCAGACTTATATGTTCTGCAGTAACACACTTCTATTTCATATACCTTTGGGTGATGCCTTAATTGCAGGGTAGCTGTTTTATTTTATTTTATTTTTTCTGTGGGAATGTTTGAAAGTAGAATTCATAGGAAGAGAAAACTGAGTTCATCCTTCCAAGCAGAAAGGATAGGGACAAAGATATAAGAGTTTACAGTGATATCCTTGACTAAATGTTGTCTCTTATGCCTTTGCCTTTGAGTAGAATAAAGAAACCTACACTTCTGAGTTGGATGAAGATGTGTTTTCTTCATTTTAAAGATGCAGCACAAACTGTATTTCAATAACATTGCATGCTATGTATGGTGAATACTTTTAACTGAACAAGTATCAACTGTCTAAAATAACAGAATTTCATCCAACATTCTGTGAGTGGATTTTTGCTTGTCCAGTGAGACTTACCCTGCTATCATCCCCCCAATCTGCTCCAAAACATTCCCCAGCAGATATGGGATGCCAGGATGAATTTGTTCCACTGGCAGATATCTTTCTGTCAACTGATTGTCAATTGGATTCAACCCAGGAAGAATAATTCAGCCAGTTTGTAATTCAGATATTCTGAATGGTCATATCACATGCCCCATCCCAGACATAGTTCTAAACACAAAACCAGTAATTTTGGAAGACTATGCCTCTAATGTCATTATACTTTTGAGGAGACATAATAATTCAGATATATGTTTGCTATTCTGAATATGGTAATTTACATCTTGCCATCAAAATCTAGATAACTTCTATACCAATGTTTTGTTTTGTTTTTTGCTTAATCATGCTAAACTAGCTTCTTCTCTGAATACAGGGATGTACATTTAACTTGGTTACCAGTTAGACTTGATCTGGCACTTTTAGTCGGGCATCAGAGTTGCATAACAGGCCCCAGCAAAGAGGGTATGGATTTATTCTCCATAATTCCCAAGGGTAGGATATGAACCAATTGGTGGAAGCTTTGCAGAGAAAGATCCAAACTCAAAATGTTTGGAAGAATTTCTTGACCATGAAAGCTATTAAGCAGTGGAGCAGCCTGCCTCCTGGCGTTGTGGGTGCTCCATCACTGGAGGTTTTCAAACAAATATTAGAAAGCCATTTGTCTAGGATGGTCTGAGGATTCTTGCCCTGTGCAGGGGTTGGACTGGAAGACTTCCAAAATCCATGCTAACCCTATGATTCCATGCACTGGGCAAACAGAACACAGTTCTGAAGAAAAGTATTTTAGGAATATAACTCCCAGAATTCTCTGTCAACAAGGCTGATGAATAGAAACGCTTGGAGCCATAGGCCCAACATGTGGAGGATAGCAAGGTATGGATGCCAGTATCAAAGCTTGGAGGTTGTTTCCCCAGGAATGAAGCCAAAAGGTGACTTAATTAAGTTGGAGAAAACTTCTTTGCTGGGGATGTTGAAACAATGCTGGATTTAGGAGCAACCTCAAGCTACAAATATGAGTGCCTTGTGGGGAGGTACCAGTGAAATCACTATGGTAGGATGATCCACTGACAAATAGTACTTGTTCCTTATCTGGATTCAGCTTTATTTCACCAGCCCCCAGCCATCCTGTTGTAGATACAAGAACTTGCAGGGAACATTTACTGCCTCACCTATTAGTTTAGATAAAAAAGAGAGGATTTCATGTGGATGGGATAATGGTGTGTCAGATGTGATACTCACCTGGCCTGCTGATACACACACAAAGCATTCTAGATCTTCTGCAGAGTTTGAGAAAGGCCTGGCCAACATTGCATAGCAGAAAGAATGCATGAGGAAAGAAACAGTAAAAGAAGTATAATTTAGAAGAAGGTGTTCTTGAGTGAGTGAAAGAAAAATGAAGGTAATTTTTACTTAGAAAATAATATGGTGAGAGGAAAGCCTGAGGTACTTAAGTCTGTCTTAAGTCTGAGCACCTGTAGTGTGTTCTCTTCCTTTATGGAAAGTGAGTAAATCAGATGAGAAGCTGAGCTGAGCTGAGCTGAGCAAGAAAGGAAAGAAAGGACGGAAGCCTAATAAGTAAATAACAACAACAACAAATTAGGAGCAAATCACCTAGAGGCACGCAAAGTAAGTCTTTTAGACAGGAAAGAAGATAAAAGTGCAGAGTCCCTTTGCTAATTATTAATTACCTCCATGTCTATTGCTCCTAGTGGTCAACAGATTAAAAGGTATGGAAAATCAGATCGTGCAAAGTTGAATTCCAACACTTCTATTGATACATACATTCCTAAGATAAACACTTTGGAGGAATTTCCAGAACTAAGGATCTCTGGAGTTCTCCTCTTGTACCTTTTACCACTAAACAACTGAATTAACAGGGAAGGGTTCTTTGCTTGTTTATCGGCTGTGCCAGAATGACTGAGGTTATTTTGAATGATCTAGCGGTGATATTTATTCACTCGCTTACTTTGTAAGAGAATTTTTATCTTAAAGCTTATTCCTGTGTTAAGCTCCTGCAATTAATGGTCTTTTATTAAAATGACACAGATGGTGTGCTTAACACACATTTGCATACTGTTACTTATTTTAATGCCACAACTACTGCAAAAAATGTTCTATTGCTGACTGCTAGCAAAATCAGTGTATAGAACTGATGATCGCTTTTGACCTTATTTTCTCCTAAGGGGGTCAAGCCTTTAGGAGTCAGTGAATCCAGTGAAAGAGACAGCCAGGTTAGTCTTTTGCAGCAAAAACAAGGGAGTTCTGTGGCAATGTCATCACATTTATTCTGCCAGAAAGCTAACATTTAAGCCATGATAAATGCCATGGGGTTTGTGGCTTGTGTATCTGCATGGAAATGTGTGTGTGCGTGTTTAAAAAAAAATGTTTCAGCATAATATCTTTGCAAGACAGAAGCCAAGAAGAAACTAAGTAGCATTTGTCTAAAAAGGAAGTGATGGTATTCTTTACCGACAAGGATCAAGGCTCATGAGGATTTATAATGAGGAATAAGTAAAAAAGGATTTTTAAAGTTTGGAGAAAAAGTTTGGGGATTGCCATTCATAATTCCTTGAGTTAGCAACAACACGCTAAACAGATGTATATAGATTTGCTCATTTAGATTCTCTGGCCTGTAATAATAAGGGCAATTCTGATTGAAGTGTTGCAAAAAGTAGGTTTGTTATAACACCATACTTGCACTTTGAAGTGAGGGTTTTATTGTCCAATTCCTATTCCTCAAACACAGAATTTTATGGGTGCCAAGATAGTGTGGTCTTTTCCTTGTAACCCTGCAATGTTTTTGCACTAATTCTTCTATATTTTTTCTTTAGGGAAAAATTAAGGATGGAAATATGGAGCAGCCACAGAACTAAGTTATTATTTGCTTAATCATAATTTGGTGAATAAGCTAGTATTGGCTTGGTCCATTTGTAAGACTAACTCATATAGCAGAAGGATGCAGTATTTGGGGGGCTGCTTAGCAACTTCTGGCATCCTCACTCTATAAATTTAATTTCATTTAAATTTATTAAAATGTAATTAATTAAATGCAGTTAATACATTGCCTAAGTACTGAATAAACTACATTTCAATCATATTAAAAATTAATTTGAGTTGCAATTTTGGGAAGGATTCTAAGGGAAGTAGTAATTGTCCATCTATTTAGACATGGGATGTTAAATTTTATGGAATCAGTTGAGCGCATACAATGTTTTACCTGCATACATAAAGTGGCTAGAGAGCCAGTTTGATGTAGTGGTTAAAGGCACCAGTCTAGAAACCAGGAGATGGTGAGTTCCAGTCCCACCTTAGGCATGAAGCCAGCTGGGTGACCTGGGGCCAGTCCCCCTCTCTCAGCCCTAGGAAGGAGGCAGTGGCAAACCACTTATGAAAAACCTTGCCAAGCAAACTGCAGGGACTTGTTCAGGTAGTCACCAGGAGTCAAGACTGCCTCAAAGGCACCAATAAATAAATGGGCTGTCTCACATATCTTAGTACACTTGGCAAGCATGCACCAGAAGTCAGCATTTTTTTAAATAATAAGAATTCATTGCATGTTAGAAAAAAGGTTGATTACATTGAACCTAGTTGCAGGATATACAGTGTGTGTGTGTGTGTGTGTGTGTACACACACACATACTCTGTATATCCTGCAACTATACACACACACACACATCCTTATAAATTAGAGCAAATGTATAATTTATTACATTATTAGTAAGAATTATCAATTTACTGATTTTAAATGGAAGTTAATTTCTCTTGGCAAAGCTGACAATGTTAGTATTTGTCAGCCCTCCAAGGAAACCAAAACCATGAGTACCAATACTACTTTTATTGAAAAGTTACAGTAACAGAATCTTGCAAGTCTGACTTTTGGTGGGGACATGGTGGACTGAACAGCTGTGCCCATAGGCTTAGCGAGCAGATCTGACAATGTGGCAATTTTTGGGGGGCTCAGGCAGGTTTTCCTGAAGCCCAGGAACATTCTCCAGATAAAGGAGAACCCTGGAATCACCCCATCTGTCCTCCAGATGGCTGCTTGCAGCCAGAAGATCACGAACAGCTTTCACTCTCGACTGGTAAGAGCAGCTGGGAGACTGGGACATCACCATTTCCAAGCCGCGCTGTAGCCTTAAAGGGACACTAAGACCAGCCACCCAATTTCTAAATCACCCAATTTATTATTTTTTTTTAAGTATGCGTACCCTAAGAGAGACTTTCTACAGCAAGGAGAAGCTGGCTCTCTTGGTGCTTATCATTATTTTTGGGATTACTTTTCAAAAATTTCTTTTTTAAGTTTTGGAATTTGTCTTCCTTCCAAATATAAAGGACTGAGAGTAAACAATTGTCTTTCTGTTATTATTTTGTTATTAAATTTGAAGATATTAGCATTTTCCTACACGTTGAATTGGCTGATTTAAACCTTCAGCTTTCTGAGTCTACTTTCCGTTAGGAACTGTCTACTTAACTTACTTCCACTTTGTGTAAACATACTGCAGAACTTTTTCATATCGTTGACTTTCACTGGTTAAGCTCCTAGGGGGTGCCATAATCTACTGTGTGAGACATGGAGGATTTTAAACAGATTTTTTCTGACTTCCATCAAGATTTTAAACAGATCTTTTCTGACTCCTACCAAGTTTTTATACAAGACATTCAGGACATTGTGGAAAATATGAGCTCTAAAATGTGTCATCTGGTTGGGGATGTAGTGGATGAAACTGGGGAATTCCACAGTGATAGAAAGGTTTCTTCTAAGAATGAGATTGGGATTTCTGTTGAGATGCTGGATGAAGATTGGATAGTGGAATTAGAGAAATTTAAGGGACAGAGGGATCTGCAAGCAATAAGTAAAATTGACTTTTTGGTGAAATGCCATGAAAAAGAAGAGGTCATTATGTATGGGAGCTTTTCTGAAGAGAAGTTGGAATTTTTGAGGGAGGCAGTTAGGTTGTTTGATTTTTTTAAGAGAAAAGTTCTGTGCACATTGTGGGGACATGTAAATGCTTTGGTTTATTTTGGCAGAATAAGGGTTAAAATTTTTTTATCTGGATTGATTTTAGGGTTTGACTGATGTTATTCATTTTTAAGGATATGGATTAAGATTATTAGGGTATAAAAATGTTTATTTGGATGGTTTTAAGAATTTGATTTAAGGTCATTGTTTTGAATTGCTTTTTGGGGGGTTTATTAAGATTAAGTTTATTAAAACTGTTGTATTATTTAGTATAATGGCAGACAATTTATGTGCTTTTTAGTTTGATTTTTATTATAGTAGACAGAAATGTATAGAATAGTAGTAGGAAGGAAGTAATAAATGTTATTTTTTTGAGGGGGAAAAGTTGTTTAGGAATTTAATATGATTTTTTTTCCCTTTATTTTAATGTAAGGGGAGGGAGTAACTATATTTAGTGATTTTTATAATGTGCTAAAGGGGAATGATTTATAGAAATAATGTGATTTTAGTTTAATATAAAGTAAGTGATTATGGGAAATTTTTGTATATCCTTGCTGTTAAAAGTTGGAAGTCACATTTTTTGTAATGTTGAAAAAAAAATTCTTTTGTGTTTTCACACCTTTTTAGTTTTTCTTCTCTTTTTTTGTAGTTTTTTTTGTAGCTTTTATCTTTCTTTTCAAACTTAATAAAATTTATAATAATAATTTAAAAAAAGAATCTTGCAAATAATAAAAAGAAGAATCTTGCAAGTCTTGCTCCTCTCCTCCCTTGCCTTTGCTTTCCAGAGAACTAGGGAGGTTCCCTTCTATGATGCTTTCCATGCCCACTTTCCTTCCGTGGGCTATCTCTTGTCTGACCATTGTCTAGGCTGCGGCTCCTCCTCCTCCTGTCTCCCAGGGTTATTCTCATAGGCCATTACAGTATTTGAAAGGGAGACCGAGGGAATTCAAGGGTTGTAGCTAGATCGGGAAGCTGAAAAAGCATCTTGGAAGAAAGCAATGAGAAACCATTTCCATAGTGTTGCCAAGAAAACTGCATGGACTTCAACTCAAGGATTTGTCTTAATTAATCTACCATGAGGATCCTGTCTGCAGGATGTGATCACAAAGTCAGGATGACAGCTATGATTATCAAAACTCTCCATTTTTTATGTGTGTCACACATAAAAAACAGGTGAAGCTATGATTGCATTGTCATGGCCACCATTTGACTTTCTGACCATGTCCTATGGCTACCTCTAGAAAGAACTTACTATAGTGTAGTATGGAGGAACATTGGTTTTTTCTATTATTGAATATTGTCATAAGATCTAGGAAACTATTAAATAGCAATTAATATGTACCCAGACAGGAGAAGGATTCCTAGCCCAATCATATTTATAGATAGCTAATAGGTGTATAATTTTGAAGCAATAAATTTTAGGATATTATAATATAAATGTACACTAACTTAATGCATGTGATTTTATTTGGAATATATTGATATGCTTCTATGTTTATACATAAATCATAAAAAGGACATCACATAAATATATTTATTTAGCTAATTTCCAGTTCATCTTGAGTTGAAAAACATTTCTAAATTCTTGTCTGCAAATGTTGATACACGAATTTAATGAAATATTAATATTTTCCCCAAATAATCAGTATTGGTGCTTGATATTCAGGTTAAAGACAGTGTTTGGTGTTTGACAGTTAATTATCCTGCAATGGTATCTGACTGCATTTTACAGTTCACAACTCAAAAAGATTTTGTATTGGACATCAACCAAAATCAAAGCAATCAAATGATGGCAACAAATATGAAGCACTGCAAATTTGTATTTTGAGATAAAATGTCACATTCATGATTAATATTTTCAATATCACTTTCAGTGACTGGTTGGATAAACATTATATCAAATATCAAATAAATAGGACATGTTCATGTTAAGAATGTCCTTACCCCAGCGAATCCATCCACCAAAAGCCAGTCTACCATGTTCTTAACTACACTCCCCAAAGATGTTGATTTTCAGGTTTTGTAGAGTCACTAGAAGACAGAACAGTAGTTCAGCGTTGATTTTGAAAATCATTTGTATCATAACTTTTACTGCCTTAAGAAAAAGCTAAGGCTGCCACTGATACAGTAAAACAAAAACAACATAACCTAAATAGTTACAGAACAAAAACAACGTAACCTAAATAGTTACAGAAAAACAGTGGCAGGAAAGATTAGCACAGGAAAAACTCAGTTAAGCAGGTATGTAAAAGAAAGAAACTTGCCTTCATATGACCGTTACTACCATCATCACCACTGAGATATCTCCCGGGGGAATTATTTCCATTGCCTGGGGTTAAAAAAAGAAAAGTCTCCTTCCATCAGTATTGATGCTGGTGACATCATGGACACATCATGGGAACAGTACAGAAGTCATTTGGTATTGTTTTCTTCTAGAATGTTTTTACAGCCTACCTCCAGAGCTGCAGGATTTCCTGGTAACTTCTCATCCAAGTACTAACCAGTTCTGATCCTGCTTAACTTTCATAAATCACCTAACTGCCATCCAGTTGGACAATTTTCTAGGACGAATCAGACAAAAAGGCCCGTCTGCATTACCAACGCCCTTACAACCGATAGTGGTTTGACCCCAGTAACATCTTCTATACTCCCTCCTTATTACAGTTTAGAAAGGGGCTTGAAACTTATTTATTCACCCTGGCCTTTTAATTCCACTGTTTGGTTTTGTGTTTTATGTCTCTCATGTTTCTAATTTTGCTTTTATGGGTGTTTTTTATTGAATCCTAGGAAGCTTCATAGCCATTAAGGGAGGAGGAGGCATACAGATCCTCAAAATGAATTAATAAATTATACATGGGGGAAGAAAATCATGCAGAAGTATCTACAGGGAGTGGGGAGTTAAAAGATCGAAATGGTGGTCACACCTGCATGATGGAAGTCCCGTCCCTTTTTTCCATGTGTCATGCAAGATCATATCGTTCTTTAAACGTTGTGGTTTTCAGTCGTTAGGGCTTTGAAAGTGATCACTAACACTTTGACTCGCAGTATAAGTAAGGCTCAGTGTGTTAGTACGTTAACTTGTAGGGTTATACAATGCTTTGGATTCGGCTTTGGAAAAGGTGGTTTGGAATGCATGGAAGATGAACACAGCTCCTGTTTGTGACTTACTAAATTAGCCTTGTTTTTTTCCCAAGGTTACATTGTGTGGTTGCTGTGAGGAGGCTTCTGCTGCAACTACAGCAAATGCAATTCATCTGAATTGAAACTAAAGCTTTGTACCACCCAATTAACGTGGAAGGGGAGAGATAGGGCATATTCATATAGTAGGCTAACTCAAGTTTACATCTAAGCCCAGGAATGGATTTTACCTAGGAGTACCATACCAGACAACTTTGCAAATCATTAAGAATGTTGCCATGTTGGTTGTTTTCAATGTTGGCTTTGCAGTATTGGCTGGTCAACATTTGTTAAAAAATTGAT
The DNA here is from genome assembly GCF_035149785.1 of Candoia aspera. Lineage (NCBI taxonomy): Eukaryota > Metazoa > Chordata > Lepidosauria > Squamata > Candoiidae > Candoia > Candoia aspera. The sequence continues at coordinate 198,769,653 of NC_086153.1, read as the reverse complement.
AAAATATAAAGTTTTTAAAAATGTAGTGGGAAGGCTAAACTCATGATGACCTTATTTCCCTTTTGTACCAAGGGAGGGAGGCAGGCATTTCTGGGAATAGCAGAAATAACACAACATTTTAAAATGGGTTGAAATGTTAGCCCCACTCACTTCAGTGATTTTGTTGCCATAGTTCCCCTTCAGCCACTGAAGAGAGTAAGAAAAAAAGTGTCCTCTTCTTAAAAGTTTGGGGTCCTCAGTTTATGGCTTACCACAAGGTCTGAACCTAGCCAACTGTGACTTATTCAAGCAATATTATTTAAAAATCAGGCGTAATGTGATATGTGCTCCCAGGCACTAAGTTACTCCTGAATTAAGGGGTACAGCAGAGGTGAGCAAGCTCAGGCCCAGGGTTGTCTAAATTAGGCAAGAAGAACTGATTCCTCCTCCTTGTCCCCAAGCTTGGCTGGTGCCCTGGATTCTTACCCTACTGGAGGACCGGACTAGCCTTGTCCCCTGGCTGCAGCAGCAGAGCCATGGCAATAGCACAGGGTTTCTCAACCAGGGTTCCATGGAACCCTCGGGTTCTGTGAGAGGCCACTAGGGGTTCCTTGGGAGATAGTGATTTATTTAAAAAATTACTTCTAATTCAGGCAACTTCACATTAAAGAGGTAAGTTTCATTCCTTATTTTTAGTTTAAGGACACTGTTAATGCATACATACAGGGCTACACATGAAACAAATATAATATTTTGTAACTTCTGGCCTATACAGTATTTGAGCCTGAATGTGCAGGGGTTCCCCGAGGCCTGAAAAATATTTCAAGGGTTCCTCCAGGAACAAAAGGTTGAGAAAGGCTGCCCCAGACAAAGCAGCCTCTGCCAGCAGTGAGGGGGCCGATACAAAAGGACCAATAGGAGTGTGAGGCAATAGTGAGGCAATGAGCAGCAAGAGCGTGGAGATGAGTCATCCGAGTCTGCTAGTGGAGATCATGAATTGGTCCCCTGTCTCTCCCACATAGAAAGAGGGATCACAACCAGTTTACACAAGATGAACTAGCTAACTAACATCCCAAGGCTCCATGCAGCCCCTACACTTCTTTCTGCAGCCCTTGGAGTCCTATCTGACCAAGAACCAGGAGGAGTCTGGTAGCACCTGTTTTGACTAACAAATGTTATTATCAGGCAGAAGCTTTCGTGAGCTACAGTTCACTTCATCAGGTGGCTGCTAAAAACTGATGGCATAGCTTTCTGCAATTTTGAGATGGGAGTATTTTAAAAATGTAATAGCTAAAATAGCCGTAATCTTGTTTTTTAAAAAAGCAACCCTCTCCCCAACAATCTAAAAAAATTTCCATAAAACCCTGGCCACTCCCATTTTGGATCATCACCCTACCCACTGCACCTTCCCCACCCCCACACAAAAAATATTAAATGTGGCCTCTGGCCATGCAAAGGTTGCCAATCCCAGCTGGGTAGGAATGCCATCTTCACTGTTTTGATTTTCTGTTGCGTATGGTTGAATTTCTAAATGAAGCTTTGCAAACATACTGAGGATTGTGATGGCTATTCCTGGCTGTGGATTCCTGGCTGCCAATTCACAGACTGCAGAGGCATTGGGTAGTCTCCAGGCTACTTCCAGATAAAGTATTTGCAAGCTAGTTGCTCATTGTTTCCATGTTCTTTCCAATGCCATATGCAGGCATCACTTTGATTTGATTGTCACTTATAATACAGCTACATCCATCTAATTAGTCTGTCTGGCTTCTCCAATTCAGTCTGATGCTACTTAGATTTATTTTGTGGCTGCAACATTTCTTACATTCAGAAATATACAGCAGTGACATTCTTGCATGGATCATGTCATCCTAAGACCATCTGAAGGGAGTTTCCAAGCATTCTTTGAGATATATTAGTAGCTAACAAATAATAAATAAAATAATAGTTGCATGTAACGGTGTGAAGAATATTCAACCTTATCCATCTCAATCCTGTTTTCTCCATTTCTTTGCTAACTTTGTCTCCAGACTGATGGACTCAGGTTTTATTTATTTTTACTGAATCCAATTCACTTCTCACACTATATACATAGTGTGTACACTATATACACAAGATAATATCCAGGAATCTGCTATTCCTGGATATTATCTTGGTTTTTAGTTTTTATTTCCTGTACACACTGGTGGATATAATGGAGAATAAAAGGAATGATGTTGGTTTTACCCTCCTTATTTAACTATTTCTAGTCATGGGAATATTTTGAGAGAGAAATACTAGAAGGTGAATGGAAATGAATATGGAAAACCACCTTCTTAGGTTCTCCCTCAACAATTTTGCAGGAAACATACTTCAAGACTTTACCCTTGGCACCTCATTCCAGTTAAAAGGAATTGTATATTGCCTTAATGGAAAAATTAACATATATATTGAAATCAGTTAAAGAAATAGAGGAAAAATGTTTATGTATCATATGATTTTATAAAGTGCTCTAAAATGAAAACTGTAATCAACTATCTATATCACATTACAAGAGACCATGGAAGAGATCAATATTGAGAATTGAGTGTGTGTGTGTGTGTATAATATTAATACTAATAGTGTCCTTGCCTTATAAAGTATTAAGAATTTATTTATTTGAATTTATAAAATGTTACTGTTTGTACAGCCGTTAGCATAAAATAAATTTTATACATATATGTACACACATATACATATTCAGATTAGCTTTCAACATCCCTGCTATCAGTTTTCATTAAAGAAAGATGAACATTTCTTTGGGCATATATTCTGATATAAAAATTATATTGGCCAGAATGTTCACGTACACTGTATTTCAAAAACTTGCCAAATCTATTAGATCACAGAATAGTGGGCGGGGGGGGGGGGATAAATGTATACACAAATCATAGCTAATATTGCCATTATTTACTGTATTTGATATTATCATCATTTGCCTTGAGCTGAGTTCTATTTTCATATCCCTTGATTTTCTTTTGTTTAGTGGGAATAATTTTGCAGCAGTTTTAAAACTGAACAATAACAACATATTTTAGACACTTTTAGACATTTTTTCTAAGTTTCCATTTTTAATGTGCAATAGTCTAGTCCAGCACATTAAACATTTCACATACTGGATTAGACCACAGCAAAATAAGGCTGCAAAAAGATTGCCCTTCAGAATAAATGGTAATTTGGAACTGTTTAACAACATATGGTCTCTTTTGCTTGACATATATATATTCTTAATCATTTTGATGTATATTTTACATCAAAATATAAAATACCATCTGTCAAAAGTAACAACTTGGATATTGGCTTTACAATATGCAATTAATTCACTGTATTTCCTAATGTAAATATTTCTCCTGTTTCCTCTCTTTTCTTGTTTTGAATATGTATTTATTTTATGGTATTCCAATATATGTATCAGTCATTAGAAGACAATACTATGACTTGATATATCATTAAAAGTAACAGTGGGAGTCTGTTTTCACTTTGTATGCTAAAAACCAAAGACATCTACAAGTGATCTTTAAAAATCTGTATAATTCCATCAACATCTATGGGAGTTGTGACATTTTAATGCTTCCTGATAGCTGAATCCTGTAGAAGAATACTGTATGTGTATAATCAGAAATATGTATAACCAGAATTAAGCCCCACTGAGCTCAGTGGAGTTTATTCTCTGATAACTATGTCTAGGATTACAGCCTTAGAGCCTTTTTCCACTACTGAGTTAAGGCACTGTCCATTCATCCTTAAATTGGCATTAAAAAATGCTGGCTTAAATATCCTGTCCCCATTGTCAATCCCTGTCCTGCTTCCATATGTTCCATGACTTACAGCTAAATAGTGATGTCCTGATTTGAGACTTGAGCATGCCAGTTGTGAAAGACAAGGTGATGGATTTTCTCCTCTGGCTTTGCTGCCATCTCTCTTCAGCACATACCAGCCAGTTAGAAAAAGACTCACCAATCCATTTAGCAGGAATGGGAAAGGTCTAAGTTCAGTATTCTGCCTGAATACCTCTAGGCTGGTTTGGCCTCTTCTCCCACACTATTTCAGTACCTCTCAAGTTAAAATAATGTAAACTTGAAAAAAAAATCCAGGGAAGACATCAGAACTAAACCCTGGAGCAGAGCAAGGCAGATCCTGCTGTGATTGTGCAACTGGTCCTGTAGAATAGGAGAAATGAGTAGCTGTTGGGCACCCACTTGATGGGAGGAGGGATGGGGTGATTGACAGTGACTGATATAAGGAATATATCTATATTGATATCTGTATCTATCTATCTACTTGGAATATTGTTAGGCAAATTAGCACAGACAGCCCCTCTTCTTCTCCAATAAAATAGTAGGGCTCTGCTAACTTCTCTAACTTCTTCTTCTTCTACCTTGTTAGTAGGCTGGAGAGAAGATGGTATCAAAAACAAAAAATAAACAAAGGGGAGAAATGACAGGTGTAAATGAAAGGTAGGAAACAAAGCCCTAGTGCAGAAGGCAAACACTGGGAGGGAAATGGCTGCAGAGGCAGCTGGGTAGTGCCCAGAGGGAAGGGGATGTGTCTTCTTCTCCAGACATTCCCAAACCACAGTTTTCTGTTGATACCCACAACTGGTCACCTGGCAACAAAGTGTTTACAGATTTTGCACACTTTGAGGTTATTCTTGCATGATTTTGAAATAAGAGTAGCGCTAATGATGACCTAAGACTATCTCACTTATTGGGATAGAGACATGATAACGGCAATATTGCCCTGACTGACTCGACTAGACATGGAAGAGGTGCAATAAAGTTCTTTATTTGCAAATTGTTAAACACAATAACTAAAAGGCAATAAGGAATAAACTGGTTTCGAAGTCAGTAAAGTGGCCGGCAAGGCGAAGCAGGACTGGACTGGGAAGCTGGAATTCACACAGCAGCAGGGCAGGGCAAACCAGGTAGAACTGGAAGGTTGGAGTCACAGAGTAGCAAGGCAAGGCGAAGCAAGGCTGGGCTGAAAGGCTGGAATCAGAGAGCGGCAAGGCAAAGCAAAGCAAGGCGGGACTAGAAGGCTGGAGTCACAGAGTAGCAAGGCAAGACTGAGGCAAGGTTGAGCTTGGTAGCAAGGCAGGGCTCTGAGGCAAGGCTGGACTCAGTAGCAAGGCAAGGCTCTGAGGCAAGTTGAAGCTTGGTAGCAAGGCAAAGCTCTGAGGCAAGCGGCAGCATGGCAGCAGGGCAGGCAGTGGAGGCAGGAGGCTCGGGGTCGGCAGACAAAGGAAGGAGGTCAGCTGAGGCAGCACGTTCCGAGGGCAAGGCAGGGAGAAGTGAACGGTTGTCTCCGACAACTGGCTCTGGCTTCTGGCGCTCTTTATATCTTCAACTTTCCCACCTTTTTCACACAGGGGCCAGTCACTTCTCTCGCTGCTCAGCCTGCCTTTCCAGCCTCCTTTCTTGCACACCAATAGGTGGTGGTGAATCTGCCTCCTGTCTGTCTTCAATCGGTGGCTCTGGATCTTGCTGCACAAGGCTTTCTCTCGCTTTTTCTGCGATCGGCTGATTCTCCTCCTTCTCAGACAGCCTCCATCCTGACAAATATTGTTGACCAAGCTTGGGGCGAGGATTAGCATTGTTAGGCCATTTTTGTTCTGGAGTTAAGTGCAAGTAGGGATAAGGCCTAAGTCTGATACAGTAGATTGGAGATGAGCAACCCACAAAATGCATGTGACCTGTGGGATTATTACATTAATAGTTGGGACTTAACCTCTGGGAAGTAAGTAGTGGATAACAGCCTTAATTAATTACAGTCTTCCATGATTTACACAGTAAGACCAAGTATAGCTTGATTGGTTTTGATTTAATGTGTACAGACTCAACCACTGTTGTGTTTTTTCAATAAATGATAATAGTTTGTTAATTAACATTATTTAATTCAATTATGTAAGGGTCTTATTCCATATCTATCTTTATTCTGCCTTTGAGTCAGATTTTACTTGGGGCAACTACATGGGCCAGTTTTCTAGGCAACATCTTCAGAAGTACCTTGACATTGCCTTCTTTCTAGGGCTGAGAGGGAATGACTGGTCCAAGGTCACTCACCTGACTTTCTTGCTTAAGGCAGGACTGGATCTAGTCTAGCACCTTAACCACTAGTCCAGACTGGACCAGTCTCATGCTTTATTTAATAGATAATTATTAAGTCAAGATAGCTTAGTACAATGTGTGAACTAGGTCTATGTAGTCTTAAGATATTGGTTGAATGATACAAGCTATAAGTAGACCTGTATTCATTTAGTGGGCTGCCCTGCTTCATTCTGGCTGTAGCCCCTTCCATTCCAAAAAGCTATTTTTATGGGTAAGGGAGGATTAAATGAAATGTAATTAAATTAAATTATGCAATTTAGCATAGGAATGTACATATAAAATGATAAACACTAATAATGATTTTGCACTATTCAGTGACACAAATTCAAGATAACAAGCATTGCATTATGGTTAGACACAGCACAGCCAGCTCTGCTGCAATATATGTAAACTAGTAAGTTTGTGCTAAGAGTTGTTATTATGATATGGGGTGCATAAAGTGGTAAATAAACAATTTTGGATTATGTTTTTGCTACACAATTCACTTTAAAAATGCCTTTAAAATGGAGGCATACACAAATGCAACTATAATCATTATATTATTTGTCAAAACCTGAAACTGCCATGCTCTTAACAATGACAATACAGGGAGGGGAGTTTTTGTTCAGTTGGGTGGTCCCTGCATTTTCTAAATATTCATTTGGTGTTCCATGATTGCAAAAAACTAGAGAAATACTGATCTAGCATGACAAAACACATGGTCAGATAGTTTAAGTTATCATATCTGGTTTGGAAAAAAAATCCAAATAACAATTCAGTGAAAGCAAAGAGAGTTTTCAGAATCTCTTTCCTGCCATCTAGTGATCATCCAGATTTTTGCAGCCCAGATTTGGTAGCACCAATAAGTTTCAGTAAAGTGTCTTAGCATCATACTATCATGAATTTGCTAGAGTGCAATGGAAAATCTACTGTATAGGCCTTCATATATTGTTCAGTTATAATTCCCAGGAGTTTCTGCCAATACAGTTAATACGGAAAGCTGGAATACTAGAAGCTGAAGTTCAACATCTGGAGGCCCATCATCCCTGCACTTTGCTCTTCTGTTAAAGTCTGAGTGCATAGTTAAATATATCTCCAAAATGTACCCATTAGGAGATACAATGAAGCCAGTTGGTATGTGTTAAAATTTCATGTAAGTTCTGTAAAAACCTGCAGGGTAAAGACAGTGCATTTTTAATTATTATTTCTGCAGGAATAAAGTACTCATTTGAGACTCAAGTGTACTTAGGTCATGCACAAACCTGCTGTTATCTCTGTTTATTAGTGCAAATTGGCAGCAGAAATTCTGTCCACTGAAATAAAGATTAAAACACAAATCAGGATGTATATTTATTCATATAACTTTTGGGGTGTTGTTTGTATTGTTGTCTTGGATTCATAGGATATGTTTTAAAGAGCTTAGGAAAGAGAACTGAAGAAGCCCGAGGATGCTAGATTCTTGTCTGGTAAAGATGTGTTTTTCTCCTACTTTCTGCCACTATTTCTGTGCTTTGTGGGACAAAGAACCAAGGGACAAAGGAACTTCATTCCAAACATCTTGGATGACCAGTTCTAATGAATTAGAGCTTTCCCACCAAACAGTACTGCATTTGTCATCATTCTTGATAACCTTGCAAAAAAGAATCCCATACTAGAAATTATGATGGGAAAGGGAGGAATCATGAGAGTTAAGACTGTTCCATTTGAATATACTACATCTTCCTGACTCTTTGACTAGAAAGAGGAGAATTGGTATATATATGTGAATCTCTTTTCCAAGTGGTGAGATTCCGGGGATTCATAGAAGGTCACAAGGGGCTTCTGTGGGAACCTTTATTATCCTAAGATTTTCTGTACAGTGTAAAATCAGCTCTGCCTCCTTTTCAGAAAGTCTTCTTGATATAAACTTAGGTCTGCTCTTCATGTGTAGTTGGGAAAATTAATCCATCCATCATATTTTCTTCTACCTTCTAAATCCATTGAGATACTCTACCAAAACATTATTAACATTATTATCTGTTATGTTTTAGCCTAATCTAAACCAAGTCTTTATACAGGATCCATTAGTTCAAAATAATAAAAGCATCAAATATAAAAAGGAATCAATCAGGAACTTGAATGATTAAAGAAAGAAAGTTATGGATGAGATTCATAAGGACATTTGAGAACAAGAGTGTTTAAACAGGGGTAAAAGAAGCCACCACTCCCATTCTAATTAAATCATGACCACTGTAGCCTCTTAAAGATACAGTAGTGGTTAAGGGAGTTGTCTCAAAATATAACACTGCTAGCTTCTCTTCCTTCCACAATACAAGTAATGAATATCTAGTGGTTGTTTGGATTTTTGCAGCCCAGATATGGTAGAATAAAAAAAAAGAGAGAGAGGCAGAGAAAAAAGAGAGACAGAGACAGAGAAAGCAAGACAGAAAAAAAGAGACAGATACAGATATGGATACAGATACGGATATGGAAAATCATATTGTGGAAGAATCCAGGAGTAGGATCATTGCACTCTACAGGTATGTGGCATTAGAGAACCAAAAGACAATGGGAAACTCACGTGGAATCTTTGCCGTGACTAACACCAACCTGAACCTCTGTCAGTAAAGGAACAACTACTCAAAATTTGCTTCCTCTCTTCTTCCCTCCATCAGAAGAAAAATCCACTCCATGTGCTATTTGCAAAAGCCCTACTGGATCAGACCAAAGGCCCATCTGGTCCACTATCTAATTTCTCATAATGACAACCAGATGTCTCATATTAGGGCTACCATATCTGGGCTGCAGAAGTTAGAATGACCACTAGACAGCAGCAGAGATACTAAAAAATTTCAATGCTTTGCTGCCATGTAGTGATCATATGAATTTTTGCAGCTCAGATTTTGTAGCCCTAAAGCTACTTAATTAAAACATTGTTCTTCAGCTAGAGAAGTTCCTAGAGTTGCTTACAGATCCATAAAAATTAATTATGTTGATCTTCAGGAGTGCAATCTTAAAAAACATGATTCAAAAGGAAAAAGAAATGAAGGGGGGAAATGATGGTGACTCTGATTTTTTTCTCTCTCTACCTATAATCCAACACTGTTATCTTTTATGTTAAAAAGCATACACAAAGGAAATACAACCATAATGCTTTTATCCTATATAACACTTCCCAAATAATTTTAATAAAATTAAATCAGAAAACAATATATCTATTTTAAGCTATTCTACCAGAAACCATTAGAAAACAGAGTAAGTAGTTACGCATTCAAAACTCACATTTGTCATAATATTTAATAAGCAGATCCAATTTACTGTAAGTATCCTGTCCTTGTTCTTTTGTTTTCATACAATGTATTAATTAAGCCATAATGTTAGATTCCCACATTTTTCTTATATTATCACTCATTGTAATTATGACTGGTGATTTTGAATTTGGAATATAACATTCTTTATGTTTCTGACATACCATATATTGATTAACAAAGAAAATATTGGGTGAAGTGGAATTTCATATCCTAAAAACTCTATTATCACATCCTTTTCTTCTAAATTCTTTTTGCTAAAAGATACTTACATTATAAATAAAAGTCCATTTCCAGAAAATGCATAGATATTTATCTATCATTTATTACCACAGAAGTAATAGAAAACTTTGCCATTGTTATATGATGAAATTTATGAATATCACATAAATTGAATTGAGTTAATTTGGGTTTTCTATCCGCTTACATAAAATTCCTCAGTGTGACCAGGAAAATTCTTTAATAATAGTGATCATCTCAAATTGGAATAAGAAACCCAAATGAAAAAATATGCTCCAAAGATCAAATCATTCTTCATCGATATGGGCATTCCCCTTGCAATACCAGAATTTTTGGGAATTTGTCCTCCAAGATGGCTGAAGGGAAAACATTAAAGGCAACTCTGGAAAAGGCCTATTTATAATTGAAGCAAGAGAATATAAATACCTTGCAGGTGCAAGCCTCTGTAGTTTCCTCAGCAATCAGGGAATTTTGGTGATTTGGCTCAGCTCCCTGAGGCTGACTTTAGCTGTTCTGATGGAGACTTGATAATTTCCCTTTTATCCAGGGATAAGACCAGCCATGGAGACTAGCTACAATACATGAGCGAAGAGCCTTATAGCAATACAATTTGGGTTGACAACCATCTCCAATTGGCCCAGCAGGTCTGCTCAGGAACACTCTCCTGTGCAGTAGCTGTTCCACAGTGTTGTTTTGGCTGTGAGGGAGACCAGAACTCAGCTTTTGCTCCTGGTTGTTGTGTTTTCATGGGAATATCCTGACAAAGTAGTCACTGCCTTGAAACAAAAGTCAGTATACCCAAGAATTTAACACCTCTTTCGTATATATTAAAATCTCAAACTCTAGCTCTTCAACAACACTTATCTAACAGCTGCTCTGGGATGCACAAATCCAGATACCCAGGAAACGGTGGCTAAGAAAGAGAGGAAACGCTAACACTTTGCTCCCATCTAATGGTTTATAAATCAACAATCCTGGGGTGAAAAATCAGAAAATAATTCATTAGATGGAACACCCAAAACATACAAACACTGCTCTGACCCACTTTCTGCACGGCAATAGGTGGCAGCTTTCCCCATGGTTGGCGACATCAGACACGACTGGAATTTCAGCCAGGGAGACCACCAATCACTGCCCTCCCAGCATTGTGCCATAGAGCTGCATAGATAACAGTAAGCTCAGCCCGATTCCAGATGCATTAAGGGCACACTGGGGACAGCAGCATGATTTATGACAAATAATTTCCTTTCAGCCCTAGGATGGGAGAAAAGCTTGCCAAAGTGGCTATAGTGGGTGAACCACATCATGTTTTAGAAATAACTGAAGGTAGAGCATTCAATAGAGTTGTTCCTATTGAACTGCATTACTTGTCTTCTCCTTAGTGCCCCTTCATCATTACCTTCACTGTCCTGTTCCTTGGTGTTTTTCTTTTTCTTCTTTTTTCCTACGTACAAGCCTTTTTTTCCAACTTAATCAGTTCATTAGTTATAGCACATTGCTAGGTCCTGGCAATCTGTATGTTACCCCAATCAGCGTGGTGCTTGCTTTGTCTTACAGTATTCCCAGGCCATAATCTGCACAGCTTTCCTGCTTTCCATACTGCCAAACACCTGGTTCCATAAAATGCAGAAGCGAGCAGAAAGAGACAGAGCAGTATTATACTGGCAGCAATTCTTGTCACCACAGCAAAGGCCGAGTTCCTTGAAGCAGCACGAGCAAGGAAAGGCTATCTCTATGTACCAGCAAATATGGTGCTGCCTTTGAAGCGCTGGAAATGGCTGCTTTTCCTTAGGGATGATGGCATCCTCTCTCGGGAGAGAGAATTAGGTATTCAAAAAGCTATTTAAACCTGAAAATATCCCTATGCATATACACCTTCTGGAAAGGAAACTCTAAACAGCATCTTGCTGCTTCCAGCAACAGAAAGCAATGCTTGTCTCAGTGAGGAAGTGTCCAACGCACTTTTATTCTGAAGATTCTGTAGTCACCACATCTTGCAAAAATGTGCCATTTTCCAGCATGGGGGGTGGGGGGCAACTTAGAGCCAGGTTCTCCACTCCCATCTTACTGTTGAGCTGGTAGGGCTGGAATTCTGCAACATCAGGAGGGGAGTAGGTTCTTCTGCCAATAAACCTTTTTCATTTTCTTGTTCATTCCAGCTTTCTTCTTTGTGTTAAAAAGAAGATGTACATTCCAAGATCATGCTGCATAGCAGTTTATATCACCAGCCTGCCTTCAGTCATATCAGGGAAATAAGCCGAGTGTCATTTCAAGAAGAGGGATAGCCAAATGGAGGAATGGATTGTGAAGATGGCAGAACTTGCAGAAGTGGCTAAATTGACTTGTTTGATTAGGGAAGGAGCAATAACAACTTTTATAAAAGACTGGAGAGAGCCAGTTTGGTCTAGTGGTTAAGGTGCTGGGCTAGAAACCAGGAGTCTGTGAGTTCTAGTCCTGCCTTAGGCATGAAAGCCGGCTGGGTGACCTTGGGCCAGTCCCTCTCTCTCAGCCCAGCTCGGTGCAATGTAGACTAGCCTCCTCATGGCGCACTCTGGGCAACATGACTTGGTCATGGCTAAATAGTCTACACATCTGGCTGCTGGACCTCACAAGGATTTCCAACAAGAAAAAACAGCATGAACACTGAACTGCTATGCCATATGATTATAAATAAATAAATAAATAAATAAAAGACTGGAAACCCTTTATGGATTTTTTTTTGTTGAAAATGGATAAAAATGAACTGGTAATTTCAGGATTTATTGATTAAAGAAGGCTGTATATGGGAAGAAGAGAACTATGTTATGTAATTTGGGAGGGTGGAAACAGTATTAACTATGTTTTTAACTTCTGCAAAGAAGATCAGGTCATTTTTTAAAATACTTTTTTCTTTTTTTCTTTCTCTTTTCTTATCTATATTGTTGCTCACTTTTTCTTCTATCTTTCCAATTTTTCTTTTTATATCTTTTTCTCTTTTTTCTCTTTTCTTTTTAATTTTTTGTAGCTTTTAACTTTGTAAAAAAAATTCATTAATAAAAATTATATTAAAAGAAAAAGAAAAAAAAGAAGAGGGATAGCCAAAGAATAAAAGCAAGTGTCCATAGCTGGAAACTGTAACACTGCAGGCCAATAAGTCCAGAGAGGACACCACGCTGGGGAGATTAGTCATAGAAAAAAAATATACTCTATACTCTTCATAAAAACTATATCTAGTTGAAGGGAAAAGACACCTGCACTTAAGATGAGTCTCCCAAAGAAAATTGGACAGAAAAAACCTCACCTGTCTCCGTAATTTTATTCACAGCAAATCCTTCTCAACCTTCCCATTTTAAAAATAAATTATTTAGGGGGAAAACTATTTTCCTTTCAGGGACACAGAACCTTAAGGTCCCAGTTAGAATCAATTACAACTGAGCAAATAATAGCTGCCAGAGTCAGGTAACTAGCTTATTTCCCTTTGTACTGAGAACCCCCAAGAAGATGGAATATTTGATTTACGTATCTTCTGGGTAGTTTGTCTAGGTTCTAGGACTAATAATTTATTTGTATTTAGAGGAAATTGTCCAAGCTATTGTTAATGGAGTAGGAGAGTTAGGTTTAGTTGCCAGATAACATATAGAGAGAGTGTGAAATGAACCAGCTTTGCTGGCTGTTTTCCAGGAAAGCTTTGCTGGCTATCACCCAAAATAGTTTTGGCAGTAGCCATGTCAGCAGCCAGGATCATCACAGATGGCTATCACCATGATACTCTGCTTGTAATCTTCCCAGATGCATCTGGCAGATTGTCACTGGATACAGATTTTTGGACTGTGGAGGGGCCTTTCCACTTATCCAGGAGAGCAAGTCCATGTATCCCTACCATATCAAGCCAATTTCAATTGTGCAAAAGTGTCCCTAGCCTAGAATCCTCTCACTGGCTATCAGCTGATTGATCAACTATCCTTGACCTGACAATCAGGTGTTCTTGATTTGATACTCATCAATAGGGAAGACATAGTTGAGAAAGTAGAAAGAGAAAGTAACAATGCTGGAGTTCTTCATTTGAAGAGAAACCAAATCTGAGCATATCTTGGACTTCAAAAAAATCAGATTTTAATAAGCTCAGAACAATAATAAGTAGGACACATGGGCATCCCCAGGATCTTGCTGCTTCTGTCAAAAAGAGATGCCATAACACCACTAGCTCCACCCCTTTGGGACATGCATGTGACATCACAACAGCCAGACAAAAGGGATAGGGCTTGCATTGCAATGGCACAACACTACTTTTCCCATTCTGCCTCCCTCAGCCCACCCACCCTACTCCTTCTGCAAATGCCACTGCCATGATAGCAGAAGCTAATGGGGAAAGGATCTCAAGATGGATCAGAATGCATAAAGAAGGACACAATAAAAGCATAACTGCAAACAATTCCATGAAAAATTGAGGCAGCAAAAAAAACCCTATGTGGATACACAGAAAGCTTCATGAATATCGGAAAAGAAAAAAAGAATACATACAAGAAATGGGAAGATGGCCAGGTCAAAAAGGAAGAGTACAGTCTAGAAGCTCCAAACTGTAGAATCAGTGTCAGGAAAACAAAAGAATCAGTATTCCAGCTGCTCAATTAAGAAAACAAATAATAACAATGAAAAAGCTTCTATTTTGGTTTAGACTTTTCTGACCAAAGAATGTGTGTTCCACAAGATCAAGCAGTTGTGAAAGCCAGGACAAGGAGACAAATGTAAAGCTTGAGACGGATGGAAAAGGGGTTGGGGAATACCTCTCTGAATTAGTTTAAATCTCCAGGACCAGATGAATTGCATCCTGGGGTACCAGAACAACTAGCAGATGGTCTTGCCAAACTCCTATACATGATCTTTCAGAAATCCTGGAGAACAATTGACTGGAGGAGAATAAGCCTTTCCCCTCTCTTCAAAGAGGGGAAAGGAAGGTCCAGCAACCTATCTATCTGGCTTTGATACAAGGGAAGATTCTAGAGTGGCTCATAAAGAGATCAGGTGCTTATAAACACCTAAAAAACAGTGTGATGATAACTAGAAGTCAACAAGCATTTGTCAAGAATAAATCTTGCAGGGTCACCTTATCTCACTTTTAAATCAAGTAACTTCCTTAACAGATTGTGGGAATACTATAGATAAAATATACTTTGACTTCAGCAAGGCACTTCACAAAGTATCCCATGATATGGTAATTAATAAGCTAATGAAGTGTGACTGGCATGCCAATTAGATGGATACATAGCTAGCTTGAATATCCTCCTGAAAGAGTTTTAATCAATAGTCTCTCCTCAAACTAGAGAAAAGTTTCAAGTGGGATGCCACAAGAATCAATACCGAGTCCTCTATTCTGCAGTATTTAATGATTGGGGTAAAGAGGTGGAAGGAATGCTTATCAGATTCACAGAAGATACAAAGTTGGGTGGGACAGCTAAGACTCTAAAAACATGAAAACCTTGATGCTAATAGGTGGAAGAAATGGCCAGAAAGTAGATGAATTAAATTCAACAGGAATAAGTGCAAATCTGTTCATCAGGAAACAAAAAGAAATAGGAATAAGACCAGGGATTCCTTTATCAATAATGGTACTTGTGAAAAAGATCTTGGAATAGTAGTTGATTGCAAACTGAGTATGAGCCAGCAGTGTACGGCTGCAAAAAAAGGCAAATAGAATTTTAGTCTGCACCAACCCATGTATTATTCCCAAAACAAAGGAAAAAAGTCCATTCTGTTCTGCTTTGGACAGACTGTTCCTCTAGTAATGTAAATCACCCAGAGTTAAAGCAGTGAGATGGATGGCTATATAAATTTAATAAATAAATAAAGTTTAACAGTGCAACCAATTGCCCTTTGAGGTGCAATTGCCCCTTCCATGCATGCATTGAACCAGAGGCTAGACAGCCATCTGTGTAAGGCAGTGTTTCTCAGCCTCAGCAACTTTAAGATGTGGCTGGGGAATTCTGGGAGTTGAAGTTCATACATCTTCAAGCTGCTGAGGTCAAGAAACACTGGTCTAAGGTGCTTCAGTTTTGATTCCTCTGCTGACCAGGGGGTTGGACTGTAAAGCAGGCCTGCACAACATACAGACCGCAGACCGCCAAGCAACCTTGTGCACCTCGCTGGCATTTTTCAAAACTTCAATAAATCCACTGCTGCCGAATGTCAAACCACCAGGAAGGATCTGCCACCACTACAGTACCTCAAAAGACATGCTGCTGAGCGCCTACAATGCCTCACCAATGCCACCAGTGCCAGTGCTGCCTCTGCACTGCTGGTCACCGAACAGCTGATCAACATGCCAGGTATTCCTTTGTGTCCCACAATTCTTTTTATCAATGTGGCCCTTTCCCCTCTAGAAATTGTGCAGGCCTGGACTGGAGGGTCCCTTTCAACCCTATTATTTATGCTTCCATATCCTAATTATGAACTTTTTAAGGCAGGGCCATATATCTACAGCAAAAGCCTGGACAACCATTAGATGGCAGGAAAGAGATAATGGAACTCCTAAATTTGCTGCCACCTAGTGGCCACTAGATTTTTGCAACCCAGAGATAATGAACCCTAATTAATTCACAGTTAAAAATTCTGCTCTGCCCTTTTAATACAATTTTAAAGTCTTTTTAAAACAGACAAAATGAAGAGGAAAATAGCTGTTGAAATGTTTTAGATGTGAATCTGCTTATTTGGAAACCTGGAAATGCTTACCTCTACTTTAGTGCGATAGGGCTTTTAGCATACATATTTGAATATTCACATGGTGTATAAGCGTTAGCCATTATGAATTTTACCATCATACACATCTTGAAGTATAAGACTAGTGCTGTAATTCTGTGTAAACAAACTTAACTGGGATTCATCAGACTGAACACACTGAAATGTACTGTTGAATAAATACATAAAGGATTGCCTGTACATGTAGAAGATGGAATACATTATTTCTGTAAATATTTCATATGCCCTCCCTATTGCCAATAAATATGGTGGCAGAGAATGTGAATAATTATGTTAAAAGCTGAAGAAAATGTGAGGCATAAATACTTGAAAACATTAACTCAGATCCATAGCTTCTGGTATGTCTATAGATGCTCCTTTACCTCAAAGGAAGCAGCAGCTTGGTACGCAAATCAATTTGTGCCTTGGAATTGCTCCATCCATTAAGAATAAGAAGCCCTTGTCTGGCGAGTGAGCGTGGGGTGTAGATTCTTGCACCTGCAAGGGGCTGCGATATCAAGATGATTATCTGGGCAAAACACTGGGATCTCATAATAGCGCTGCACAAGTTACAAACTGTCTTCTCAATAGAAAGAAATATTGGCTCGGTTCCCAGTCAATCCAATCCGTACAGCACAGACACAGAACAGACCTTTTGTTATGAAAGGCAGAAACTTCAGGCACCTTGCTATAAGTGCCAGAAAGTGAAGCTGTATTTTCAAGGTAATTTAATTCTCATCAGTGGTGTTCTAAATACACTCTTAGCACGATTTATGACCCAATAAAAAATACAGCCTGCCAGGAAGCTGAAAGATAATTCAAAGATTTTCTTACATGATGTGTTTTGTGTTGTACAGTAGGCATCAGACTTCCACCACCTGTTTGGACTTCCTGAACTGCAAGTTCCACTTACCTTGTTTGCTCCAAATGACAGAACTCTCCCCCAATGGACCAGTTTGAGGAAGGCTGAGGTGCACTCACATGCTACATATAATTCCTTGAGATCCTGCTTCTGCCCTGTGCAGTGAAATAAAACACCTGCATTAATCATAAAAGCATCCACTATGGAACACCCCCAGTCTGTGGTGTTTCCCTAAGGGCCGTTTCACCTCCATCACTTTTCCATGCTGACAATACCAATTTTCAAGGGCAGCATTTCTATAAAGGAAAGAAAAAAATGGCACCACGTGTAAATCACTATAATTGATCTTAGCAAATGCAATGCATCAAGGCTCGCAGTCCTACTGCGTTTAGGATTCCAGGAATGTCACCTTCTTTAACATCCAGTGGAAAAGTGCTGCGTACCCAGAACCAAAACCGGACCGAGCACAGGCCCAAAGCTAACAGCCTTCTCAGGCTGAATCACAAGGGCTTCAGAAAAGCAACTCAAGCGCGCGGCGCGAGAAAAGCTCAACCAACGATAGGCATTTCTTACACTGTACTGTACAGAAGGGGAGGACTAAGTGGGCGGGACAACTCGTTGCTAGGATTCCGAGCTCGAGTACACGATTGGCTGCCAACGCGGCAGCGGAAGACGGGACTGTAGTAGGTGCGGGTGTCGCTCTTTGGCCCCGGAAGTGCTTCCGGGGACCTGGGACACTACACCGGGTTTGAATGAATCGGGCTGATTCATCGCGGCCCGGCGGAGCGGAAGGTGTCGGGTGGGGCGAGGCGAAGTGGGAATTCAACGGCCACAGGTAGGCCGCGTGCCATCCACGCAAGCGCCCGGGAGGTGGGAGCGCGACCGCTGGGCTCTGCTGGTAGGAGAAGGGAGCCGGTCCGGCTCGGTGCAAGAGCTCGGAGGGGTTGTCTCCAGGCGGGGCACGGGCGGCCCCTTTTTGTCGGGTGGCCACTGGTTATTTCCTCCCCCACGCTTGTTCGGGAGTAAGACTTGCTGAGGAGACCGGCACCTTTAAGGTCCCCTTTCAGTAACAACCTGAGAGAATCCCAGGAGCGAGAGGCCTTCCGTGAAAAGACGCCTGCAACTTCACGGGGGTTGCGAGGAAATAAAGTTCAGCTGGACGGAGCTTTTCCCCGAAAGGCGCCTTATCTTGACCTGCGCCCCTGCCTGCCTGTTTGGGGGAACTTCGGTGCAGAGGAATCTCCAGTACGAAGCTGAGCTTCTAAAGTCCTCCTGGCGCGGCTGAGTTAAGAGGCGCCTGGCATAAAACCAGGCTGAGGTTGCCGCTCTGTATCTTAAGGCACTAGCGAGTTTCCTGAATTCATTGGGAGCTAACTTTGAGCGCGCAAGCAGGGTTGCGCTCCCAGCCTCAATACGATTAACGTTGTTTTGAGGTTGGGAAGTCTTCTTATAAGGTTGGGCCCCTTCGAAGCCGGAGTGATGCGATCACTGCAAAAACGGCAGCTGCTCTTGTCTTGTAGCCAAAAAGATCTCTGAGCTCAAGCGGCTTTGGAGTAACTCTTCCGATGTTGAGCAGCTCGGTGCACCTCACTTGACTATGCTGCCTGTTCCTCATGAATTTTTGGAACCCAAAACGAAAACATTCTGGGGGGCCTTCCTGGTCTCATAGCTCCTGCTTGATGAGCAGTTGGTAGCTGTGGCCAGGAAGGCCTTTGCACTGCTTCATCTGGTGTGCCAGTTATGCCCCTTCCTAGATCTGGAGGCCCCTCAGACAGTCACTCACAGCTTGACTACTGCAATGTGCTGTACGTGGGGCAACTCCTGAAGACCGTCCAGAAGCTTCAACTGGTCCAGAATGCAGTGGCATGGGCATGCCTCAATATGCCCATGTAACACTCCTAGTTTGCGAGCTGCACTGGTTGCCAGTTTGTTTCTGGCTGCAATTCAAGGTGTTGATCATTACCTATCAAGTGCTACATTGCATAGGGCCTGGTGAATTTGATTCAGCAGGGTTGGCACACTTCAGGTTCCTTCACTTAATGCCATCAGTTGGGTTCCCAGAAGCATGCCTTCTCTTTCCTGGTGCCTGTTCTCCGAAATTAGCCCCCCCCCCCCAGGTCCAGATGGCCCCACCCTGTAGGAATTTTGAAGAGCCTTGAAAACCTGGCTCTTCAGCTAGGCTTTGGTGAGAGTGATTAAAGGCCCGTTTAGGTGGATTTGTTTTTACTCCTGTCTAGTTTGCTCTTTTATTCCTTGTTCTTGTTTATTATTATATTGTTTTATTCCTTTTAATGTTTACTTGTGAACTACCCAGAGTTGTTGGGAATTGGATGGTCTATAAATTTTAATAATGTTAACATTTGTTTTGTAAATGTTTTGAGGAAATCATAGGCTGGCATAAAAGAAGGCAAAGTTAACTAGCCCCATATTTGTTTCCAGCTTCTACAGGTTCAGTATACAGGTAGTCCTCGAGTTATGATGGCAATTGGGACCAGAATTTCCATTGCAAAGCGATGCAGTCATAAAACTTGGCATCACATGACCACATCGCTTAGCGACAGCATTCCCTGTTACTGTCATTAAGTGAATCCCACCGGTTGTTAGCCGAGGATCCACCCCAATCTAAGCCATTCACAGTTTGGTCCCTCCCAGCCCCAAGCCTTGGTTCTTCCAAGGTAGATGTGGTGGATTCCAGCGCTGCCGCTGGTTCTCAGGGAGAGAACACATTCCAGACAGATAACAGGCTTCGCAGCCTGGACACTGTTGCTGGGAAGGTTAACAGGTTCAAGGTAGCTCCGCCCTAGAACCCTTCTAGGTTATTTCCCATTAGATCAGTTGAGTAGTTTTCATCTGGCAAGATTCTGTCTATATGGCAAGAACAATAAAGAACTAGAGTTGGAGATATTGGTTCAGCATGGTTCTTGGCCTAGTTCCTGACAGTAAGGGACTGCTTCCCCTTCAACTCCCCCAACTGTCTATTCCCCCCCCCCGCCACCTCTCTTTCCTTTTGGCCATCCTGCACCCTGCCTTGCGGGGTGGCAAGCAGCCCGGGAACCACACAGCTCTGAGGCTGCTTGCCGCGCTGCAGCTCAGGGGCTTTTTGGCACACAGTGGCTCTGGGGCTGCAAGAAGCCCCTGAGCCGCAGTGCGGCATGAAGCTGCAGCTGCCCCAGGAAGCCCCAGCCAGACCCAGCACTGTGGTGCAAAGCCGCAGCCTCCCTGGAAAGCCCCAGCCACCCTGCCCTTCGCCGCCCCAGCTGACCTTCGCTGTGTTCTATGTCCTGTTGCTGATGAAGTGTGCCTGGCCTGGTCCTTCACGAGGCAGCTGCTGGCCACACAAGGCTGTCTTGCAAGGAAACTGCCATGCATGACCTTGGGAAGAAAGCAGCTGCCTCGCAAAGGGCCAGGCCAGGTGTTCTTGGGCAGCAGTGGGAGCAAGAAGAGGGCGGCGGAGCACAGGGCAGCAGGGACCATGGAGTGCCGGGGGTCTAAAATACAGAGACGGGGAGATAGGCAAGTGAAGTGAGTTGAAGCACCCCTGTGGTCGTGAATGTGGGCAGACTGCCAAGTGCCCAATTTTTGATCATGTGATCATGGGGGTGCTGCAACAGCCATAATTTGGGGGGCCAGGTGTCAGTACCATTCATTCAGTGCTGCCGTAACTTCAAATGGTTGCTGAACAAATGGTTGTAACACGAGGACTACCTGTAGTACATTTAGCATGTTTTAATAGATAGTATTTTTCACTAGTTATATCTCAGAAGTTATTCTTGCCAAGAAAGCTGTTTGATGCTTTTGGTTTTGTTGCTGTGACAAAAATATTTAGCTCCATTATAATTTCTGTTAATTCTTCTGTGCTTCTGCTATAAAAAGCAGATTTGAATGCAAAAATGCAGGTGCAGCTTTACAGATGTACAGATAGAGTTGAAGGGTTTAAAAACAAGGCATTTCCATTTTCTGTCTTTTTGCATGAAGTATCTTGCCCTGTATGTATACAGGTGGTCTTCGGTCAACAACCATTTGTTCAGCAACTGTTCAAACTTACAACAGCACTGAACGAGTGGTACTTACGATCAGTCCTTAAAAGTTCCAGCTGTCCCAGCACTCCTGCGGTCCCATGATCGCGATCTGGGCACTTGGCAACCAGCTCACACTTATGATGGATACGGCATCCTGCAGTTACGTGATAACCATTTGCAGCCTTCCCTGCCGGCTTCCCACAAGCAAAGTCAATGGGGAAGCCAGCAGGGAAGGTTGCTAGCCACTCCTGTAAGTTGCTCCCACTCGCGCCACTTTTTCTCCCAAGGAGCCCAGCTACAGAGTATGAGATTCCAGGGATCCTGCAACAGCTACCCAACAGCAGCCACCTGCTGGCCTGCTTGCAAGCTGCCTGGGACTTGCGACTTCCTGCCGGCTTCCCCATTGACTTTGCTTGTGGGAAGCTGGTTGGAAGTCATGAGGAGGTCCTTACATAATGACCTGTGATCTTCACTTAATGATGGCAATGGAGACTGCCAGGATTGTTGTCTCTAAGCAATGTGGTCATGTGACACCATGTTTTACGACCTCATGGCTTAGCAATGGAAATTCGGGTCCCAATTGCCATTGTTAAGCAAGGACTACCTATACTTTAATTTTTAAAAACTGACTTACAATTGGCTTTGTTTTAATATACATTCAATTATATATTGTATTAATTTAAGTTTCAGTTACTGTTTGGAGTATGTTTACGTGAAGCTTGTCCCATCTCAGTGATTTAGTACAGGTAAAAAAAGCAGTTCTTCTGTTACTCACATTTGCACAAAACCAAAATGTTTTGTGACATAGTGATTTCTATTTATATATCTGTATAAAGTTCTCTGATTTCAATGTAGTAAACAAAGTACAATGAATTACCTCAGGGTTTTTATTTGCATTTCCTACTATAGCAAGCATGTGTTTTAATTTATCTCTGAACAAACAAGGAGCAAAATTAAGAAATTAAAGAGGGAAGTAAAGCGAAATTTGGCCGCCAAAATTACCTGTCACTAGCTGTCTGTGTCAGATGTATACCTGACTCTGGAGATTATTTTTGAAAAAATACACTTGGAGGTCATTTGTGCAACGTTCTTTCAGAGAACTCAGTCTTGTAGGGTCTGACACAGGAAACTCTACCTAATAAGTGTTAAAGTTAATTGGGAGATTTTAACTGGATGAAGAATGAAAACTGGAAATGTACAATGTAGAAAGCTTAAGATAATTAGGAAGTCCTGCTTGTGGATAGTTCTTGGTGCTCATACTCATCAGCTATTAATTTTTGACAGTTCAACAGCATTATCTGTAAAAGTTTGTCCATGTGGAAATATAAAATGCCTTTCAACATTTAAAACTGTGCAAGCGTTCTAGATAGCTAAGGAAAGTTGATTATCATCCACTGTTTAGAATGGACGCTGATCTACAATTATCTTGGCTGTAGAGATGAATTGCAGAGTCATGTAATAGCCGCCCATCTCACATAAGTGACTCTAGTTCATCTGTATGACCTTCCACTGTAGCCTGCAAATACTCCCAACAGTATTTCTTGGGTTCACATAACTTGGTAAATCATAAACCAAGTTTTACCAACCATAGCAATGGGATTCACATAACATGCTAAGTCAGAACCCAGCAAACAGTCTAAATACACATTCATATTTTTTATGTTTTGCCCCAAGCCATGCTTTGCTTAACCTTAGTTTCCTGAGTGAAGCATATCTGGCTGGCTTCAAACAGCTATTAAGCCAAAATCTTCCACATTACGATGTGCTAGGAGAGAATCCAGCAAATGAGAATCTATATAGAAATGTGGATTGAGTGCTATATCCATTTATGTGTAACTCTTAATTGAATGGAGGACAGAATGCTAACACTTAATGTTTCTTCTGACAACTGTTTTTCCATGTATGGAAACTCAGTCCTAAATTGTCCACAAAACAAATTTCTTAACAGTTTTAATATGCTGATTTTAATTTATAAATTTGATTTTGGTAAGTATGGTATTTGCCAGATCGGTTCAGCATGCAAATATTATTGTAGAGATAGCTTGGCTGAATTTTCCACCTATTGATACAAAGGATAGCCTGTGTTTCTTAAATAAACAGCTCTAACTTAATTTGCCAAGTTGAATCAAATTTGTTCGTTAGCACCTATAATGTGATAGTCTGAGATGTAAAAAAAAGTTTATTTCGTTAAGTTTGATCTATAGCATGTATTAAGAGACCTAATTCCAAGATGAAATAGCTCACATCATCTTTTTCATCATCATCATCTTATTCTTCTGCATTCTGGGTAATAGCTTTCTGCAATATATCTAAGATATTTCATTGGATTAAACTAATTAAGAAGAAAAGAGAAAAACATACATTATTTTCTTAAACTTAAATTAACCATTTTACATTGGGGGAAAAAAACCAGAAAAGAAAGCAAAGTCTGGACAAAACAACTTTTAAAAGTCTGCTTGAAAATCCTGTCTTGACATTTCTTGAGAAATGTAATTCAGATGGTAATAATTCATATAAGTGAACAATCTGTTGCTGCAGTCAGGGATAGATTTGACCTTTCAGTGTTATATAATAATTCTCTTTAACTATCCCCCATGCATGAAAGATCCAGTTTTTGACGACTCTGAATGCTGCGGATATAACTAAGCGGAACACAGTATACTTAATCGGCAATGATTGTTCTAATGTTGTGTTAACAGTACTAGTATTTCAGCCCAAAGTGTGACAATAGTAGGGCAAGAACAGATACATGAATTAATATTTCAGGTTTAAAATTGAATCTCTAGCAGCAACCCACTTATGTACTATCCTTGTTAACATTGTCTGAGATGTCTAATATGCACAAAACAGAATTTTCCTTTATGTTGAGCTCAATTTTATGATAAAAAGAAATTAATGTAATTTATTTCAGGTAATTTCTATTGCACAAAGAAAAAAAAATCTTCAGTTTCACAAAATCATTGAATGCATTAAAGTTTCAGTTGACCTATTGGTGGGTCTACTGCTGATCATTCCCTGGGATTTGGAGAATTGGCAGCAAAGGAGCCATTCCCCACCACTTCTTTTACCTCCCCCTCCCACACTCCATAGAAGAAGAGAAGGAAGGGAAGCTCTTTCCAGTGCCAGGTCTCCTGGCACCAACAGGACTCATTTCCCCTAACAGTGGAGGCCAAAGAGCCACTTTCCTTCCTACAGGGGAAGGGAAGTGGAGTCAAAGAGGCACTTCTAAGTAAAGCTGTGCCCATAGGCGCCAGTGAAAGAGCCCTCTGTATAGCTCCCCCATGGGGCTACCAGCTGCTCTTCTGCAGGCAGAGCCATGGTGAAGCTACCTGTGGTTTCCTCACAGGGCTGCTGGCAGTGCTGCCAGGGAGCTGTAGGTAGTTTCACTATGGCTGCCTCACAAGGCTGCTAGTTATGCCAGCAGTGCGCCAGGAGCTAGCTTTTTATATATACCATATATGTCCAGCAGTCAACTGGTAAGACTGATGGATATGTGATACCTTGTTGTATCTTAGTGGTGTATTAAGTGATTGCTGGATATACACTTAAAAAGCTCCTTGAGGCTTAGGTCCTGCAGGCTTAGGTCCCATCCTAAGATGGGAGCAACTTTACTATAAGGGAAGCATCTCTGCAGGTGGCCCTCTTGCAGTACCGCAGAACCTCTTGGGAGAAGCGTATCTTTTTATACACAAGGCAGCCAGCACCAAAAGACCTGCTTCCTAGCCCCCTTCTCCCAAGCAGGAAAAGCAGGGAGACTGGCTTACAGTATTTGCTTCCAGTTCTCTAAGTTTCACAGAGATTGGAGAAGTGACTGCAGAAGACCCACTTACCCATTTTCCCTTCGGGGTGGTGGTGGTGAGAACTGGTTTTTGTTGCTGAGAGAACTGGTATGGAAAAGAAAAGCTTTCCTTCCTTCCCTTGCCCCTACTGCTGCCCAAAAATTAGCAAGGGAGAGGGGACTTTTCAGCATTGTATGAGAGCCCTGATTCTCCTGCTGCTAAAAAGTTAATGGCCAGGAACTCAGGGGGGGGGGGAGGTGTCTGCAGTAGCCTCAGGTGGCTGGTAAAACAGGACAAGCCCCCACACTAAGCTTACCTTGGAACAATTTGCTGTTAGACCACGCAGCCCAACTGAGGGGTGGAAAAACAGCATTTTTGAGGCAGAAGGGGGGAAAAAAACTATGAATGGAGGCTGTCTTTGCAGTGAGCGGGGGGGGGGGGGTTTGCTGAAGACAAAATCATGGACTCTTGTCTTTAACATATAATTAGTGGAGCATCTTTTCTTTGCAATGGGGAAAGGAGGAAGTATGGATGAGCCCTAGGTATGATTAAAGCTAGATCAGGCTGATATTTTGTGAAGAAAATAGAGAATTAAGTAGAGTTTCTGTCACCTTTTTTAATAGAACGTTCTTATATTTTAAAAGTTTGTTTAGAGTTGAAATGGGGTTTCAGTATTTAAAGGAATTCTTAAGGTATATTGAATAATTGTTACTTATATTTAGGTAAGAGTTTCACCTGACATCTAAACTTGGAGGCTCAGCCAAGAACTGGAGCAACATTGCTGAAAAAAGCTGAAAACCAGGTGAGTACAGTGTAAAATTAAATACATGAAATGATTTCCTTAGATGTTCATGGCACTTCTACTTAGAAGTGGAACTATTTGTGTGTTCAGTCTCAGCTCAGCTCATGTGTTATGAAGAAAAATTAACCTTTATTGATTGATCTATTACAGGAATATTCACCTTATATTAATTGGATCCTTGATGATGATCTTGAGATAATTAACTTTAATTAAAAGTTGTGAGAATTCTTTTGGATTGTGCCCTGTGGGCATGATTATAATTCTGAATAGTTTTGTTTTGTTTTAATTTTAACTTCAGGGAAGCATTTAGTATTTTTCAGTTTTTGTTTTTGACTGGCTACAGTTAAACATAATGTAAGGATTGAAGATACAGAGGGCAGCATGCAGATAGAAATGAAAATATTAACCTAGAACTTCAGGCCATCCTGCTCACTACATTAAAGTTGTGTATTCATGCAAAGCACTTCTTGATTTGTAGCAGCAGCTACATCTTTTGCTTTAGAAGCTGCCCTGGCTGTCTGCTTGCATGTGCATGCCGAGCGACTTCTGTCTGCTCAGAGGCACCTCCTAAAGGTTTTGCACAGCCCAGTTGAATATTAGTATTCAGTCAAGACCTCAGGTGGGAACGAATGACCTGCCAGATGTTGGTAAACTGCAGCTCCAACAGTGGTGAAGATTTGGACTGTTCAAATAATTTGAGTGAAATGCTCCTTTAAGTCACTTGCACAGTCTTAGTGAGGAACGCTGGACGTTTTTATTCAGTAACATCCAGAAGTCTGCACTTGGTGATATGCTAATAGTATTAAAGATGTTCCCAGTCATATTAGTATGTTGCATGTTAAAATATTTTACTATTAAAGCAATATAACAAACGCCAGTTTGATTCATTTTCTTTCCACAGTATTTCATATTTAATGATATATATACAACAACTATGTAGCCCTTAATATTTTAACTAAAGGCATTTAATGTTTACTTTATGGTGTTCTTTTGGTGTAATGAGTTCATTAAAAAAAGCTTTTGATGCTAATTCAGAAATCTAATCTGCTCAGTGTCTTTCACATGCAGTTTTGATGCTAACTGACAAGCTGTAAGTTAATTAGCACAGAACTTACTAATGAGGATGTTAAAAATCTTCACTTTTGAATTATTTTTATATTGATGTGTTCTGGATAAATTGAAGGAAATTAATCTGCTGGTGTTGAGTTTTCTTTAGTTTGCTGTGCAGATGCTTTCTGGGGGTAGGTGGGATCAGAGGAGGAAATAAATGATTTTTGCAATAAAAAAGGAGTTAAACAAAAAAGCTTGTCTTTTTTAAAACTGGGGATAACCCAAAATCAGTACGCTTAAAGTACAGTTGTTAATTAGTATGGAAGACAGCTTCTTGAATTAATATGTGGTGTTAATTAACAGGAAGTCTGATGTTGTGTTGTAATTACGACCAATATTTTTGACATAATGAGTGACTGAAGGTGAATTTTATGGAGAACAGTTTAGTAAACACATTAGAACCTAGGTATGCTATCTGTTTGTTTCTTTCTTCAGGAAATATGGATCGACTTCTACGACTTGGAGGAGGAATGCCTGGTCTAGGACAGGTTAGTATCCAGCTTGCCAAAAACCTTTTTCCAAGTTTAAGTTACAAACTTAAATCATGTCCCTCTCTGGAAAAATAACCATTTGAGGAATTAGAACAGAAATTGTGTGTATAATAAGTGCAGAAAAGGAAGCATTGTTATCTATTTTTGATGAGCTTATTTGCCCTATTGTAGAAGAGTACCTGTAGGTTTGCTGTAACAAAACACAGCAATGTCCTCCCTCACCTCAAAGTTTGTCGCTGGCTTTAATTTAAGTTTCCAAACAGAACTTATACTTGCTCACTTTATCAAGAAGCAAGATCTTTTCATTTGTCATATATTATTGTATATTCTGATCCATCAGGTGCTGGAAAATTCAAACCTAAACAAAATCTTCCAGAATTAGTCAGCAGGTGTTATTCTCAAATCTCATTCATGTACCCGTGCCCCTGCCACAGGACTGTCACTTCTGCTCTACTACCTCAAAGTGGGATCCCAGATCTGCCCCAGAGTATCTTCTAGCTCTTTGGATCAGGTTTGCAAGATATTAAAGAGATTCTCCCACAGGAAGAACCTTAGCAATAGAACATAATCACAGCATTGGATCCAGCTATAGAATGCTCCATCTTTTTCACCCTGTCACCCAGATTAATCTTTCTTCTATCTACAGAAATGGCAGTTTTAATCATGGTATTAACTTACCCATATTAACAGTACTTGGGAAAGATGCTCATGGATGTTTATGCAACTACTGCCCACTGGTTTAAAAAGAGATAGATGAGAGCCATTTTATCAAATAGCAATATTGACTTTATTAATGCTAGATTTCTTGTTGTTTTTTAAATTTATAAACCAGCTTTATGGTTAGTATGCATAATATTTTAAAGCACAATATACAGTAGTAATAAAATTGTAAATAAAAATCATCAGAACTATTCAGCCAGCAAGTAACCTAATGAGCGTTTTGGTGTGTTTTTTAATGTAAATGTAAAATGCCTGAGCAAAAAGGAGTGTTTAGATCTGACACTGAAAGGAAAACAAATTATCTCTCTATTGTGAAGACATTCCAGAGTAAAAGTGCCACCACAGAGAAGGCCTGCTGTTTTGCACATGCATAATATATTTCTTTCACTGATACTCAGAACTATCAATGTACTTCTGAAGACCTTAATGCATGAGCAAGATTTACAGATGAAGGTATTCTTTTTGCTTCCTAATGGCTGAGGAGCCAAATGTAAAACTCTTTTCCTTTTGACTTCATACTGCGAGCTGCATTTATGTCCCTCCATATTTTAAATGATAGACTTGCTGCTTTAATACAAGGTAACTTAAGACACAGACATTATTTTTCTCCCTGAAATGGAATATTTCACTAAGCTGTTAGGGCTATTCTATTAGTTTAGATGATTGTGCAACTAATCCAGAGCATGAGGATATTACCAAGACAGTACTTTTCTTTTAAAAGTTAACTTTATAGCAAGTATTTGCATTTTGCACTTTCTTCCAGGTCCTTCTCAGTAAATGCTGTTTAAAAGTACATTTTTAACACTATGCATTTGGAACATTTCTCATGAGCCTCATTCTTTAACACAATAAGAGATTGATAATTATTGTAGTTTTTCTTCTGAGCCAGAAAATTAGGAAAAGAGACACATGCTGAATTTAATATATTTATTGTTGTTTTGTTCTTGTGACCCAGCATGGGATAGTGGTTAAGGTGCTAGACTAGGAGTGAGGAGACCCAGGTTCTAATCCTCCCCTAGGCATGAAAGCCAAGTGAATGACCTTGGGCCAGTCCCTTCCTTTCAGTCCTAATCAGCATACCACTCTGCAAAATCTCTTGTTGCATCATGCACTGATAGCTTTCTTGTAAGAACTAGGTAAACGTAGCGCAAATAATAAGTGGACTCTGCAACTGTGCAGGACAAACACTAGAGGAAAAAAGCCTCAACTCTGCTGTTTTTTGTCTGCTGTGGGGACCTATTTTGATAGTGCAACTTTGTGATAAATAAGACAACAGATTTTTAAAATCAGCAAGAAAATTGGTAGCAGTTAATGGAGATCGGAGTAATGACAGCATAATTAACGTAATCTGCTGTCTCATTATGAGTGACACATTTGTATAAGGATGGATTGTCCAAGACTTGAAGCTAGTCCAATTTGTCCAGGTAGGTAGGAATCTAGAGGTAACTTGCATGTAAACATGCTTTTAACATGAAAGACCAAACACTGCTTGGCTGGAGCCCTCTGATCCAAATAGATGTTGTCCTTCCACTGACTGCAAGGCATTAAATCCTTTCAAACAAAAATGAAGAACATTTTTTACAGTTTCTCTCCATGCTATGTCTCATGCCGTTCTGGAGGGTCTCAGACATTTGAGGCCAGATTTGGGGGCTTATAGACAGTAGAGGAAATTGTCATTTCCAGCTTCTGTTAGCAGAGGCCTCCACTAAATCGAAAGTCTTTCCGTGAGCAGAAGGGCCCTAAAGAATGCAATCTGCAGTATTTTCTTAGACATAGAATATTATTAATGTGTGGAAGTTTCTGAGATGGAAGTGAAGTACTGTAAAAATGAGTCTTTGATAACCTGAGATAAAAGTCTTGCTTGCAGAGATGTTGAAGGTATGTTTTAAACTAAAAGCTGAATAGAAGACCTTTGGAAAATCACAAAATTCTGAGGCATTTCTACTTGTGAATGCCCCTGCCTTCTAAAATCTATTCTGAACAGTCAGAGGATTCAACAGGGAAATGGTGGTGGCATGTGGTACAGAAAGCCCCAAGAGGAAAGAGAAATTAGAAAAATAACACCCCTTTTCTGTAAGTGGAGATAGATGCTAGAACAAATGCCATTGTTATAAGATTCCATATCATGAATATTAAAATATTACAATTTACATGTGAAAGTTTCTCTAGATTTTGAGTCTCGTATACCTAATTATATCCAGGCTCAGATTTGGACTCCATCATCACCTATAGGATTGTTAATTTGCATTATGACTAGATCTGTCTGGGGACTTTAGTATCTTACTAGTTGAACTTGGAAGCTAAGCAGCGGTTGGCCTGGCTAGCATTTCTGTAGGGCACCACCTGAGAATCTAGGGCTCTTTGCTCAACTGGGATTTTGAAAAAAAACATAGAAAAAAGCCTAGGCGAATCATTTCTGCAATTCTGCCAAGAAAAAAACATGGATGCAATTATCAGGAATTGAGCTCACCCTGAAGACATTTTTACATTTTATGTCATGATTAGATATAGGCAAGTGGCTGCTGTAATTGGTAGGATTTCAACAGTTTGAAAGTTGCAGTCATGATTATACATGCCAGCTACCCTTATATGATGGGACCTTGCAGAACTACCAGTGATACATAGACTCTCCTATGAGATTGCTTTGTGATAAAAGTGCAATTGGTTACATATGAATTATTTGCTATTATAACAAATCCACATTCAAATACTTTCTTTACTTTTGAATGTAAAATGAGTCAATGGCTTTATCTGCCAGAGTGTTTTAACATCAGTTATCATGTATTATTCCGTTTCCCCATACTGGAATACATGTTGGTGATAAAATGTTCACAATGTTTGGAACTTTTCTTCATGAAAAACAATACATCATGTGGAATGAAGTTCTGTATGTGTGATGTGTTAAAATTACTATCTTTTAAGTCGAACATAGGTTGGCTGGTTATAAACTCTATATTTTGCCGTAGATATAATGTACATAGTGATTGAATGCATATCCCACTTAAAGATGAGAATGAGGTTCCTATGCCCATGATTGACTTGAATATGAAATATTTTCTCACAGCTAGTCAGTTGGGGTGGCCTATGTTTACATACTTCTACATTTTAAAAGCAGTTTTATCTAAACCATTGCGTAATTATGAAAATAGTCTAGGTAAACAATTCCAACACCCAGCATACTTCTTTAGAATTAGCCCCGAACTACCCTTGAAATTCCCTTGGTTTTTGAAAGCAGTTTGCTTTCTGTAGCAAAGAATTCCCACCGTTGCATGGAAACAGACAGTATACCTAAGAACATTGAAAAAAACTGCACTGATATAGAAGACTGATAAAAGGTCTGAACATACGATTTAGTGCCATTTTCTGCCCTACCTGTCTGCTTCAAGGAGGCATATAGAAGTAAAAATCTGGCTTGTTGTATGATTTTTGAGGCCACCCAGATATTTTTGTGATGCCCTTTGGATTGGGGGCTAATGCTGTGGCCGCTGCATCTTAAGTGGGTGCCTTGAGTAGCAGTTTTAAGCGATTTTTATTCAGGGCCCGCCTTTAGACTAAACGTGGATATAATTTGCTGCTCCTGGTTCTGACCCACTAAGTATTCCTAATTACCAGTTGAAGACCTGTGCGTTCAAGCTTTAGAAGTGGGCACCCTCAAGTTTCTTCTCTCTTTTTCTGTGCCCCAGGGGAAGAGGTTAAACATATCCAAGTATTTGTTTAATTCATAGTTTGCTTGCAACTAAGTTTTCAGAACTTTGATTCTGGAATGGACCCTTCATTGGAATATGACTATCACTTCCCGGAGAAAAGGGTTAACAGTCTTTTCAACAACAGCAGTTGTTTGCACTTTTTCTGGCATTAAAGTGTATATTAGTGAAGGTAGAGTATGGCTAAATTTTTGAAGAACTGAAAATGATTTCATGGATTGTAGCTTTTTATGTCAAGGTTGTAAAAGATGCACTATACTTTGTTTTCTTGCAACAAACATGCAAAAGAGCAGATAATTCTCATTTCCCAAATAGCAGAAATAGGTACGCTTGCTTGTTCATAACCTTTATAGTGAGCAGTATTAGAACCAACCCCTTATTCTTACATTTGCTAGTATCCATAATGTACACAAAGCATGCGAGAGAGAGGAGATAGCTGTACAATTGCCGTGTGCTCAGCAGGGGTTCAGAATTTACCAATGTTATCTGGTAAATTTAAATTAAGTGTTCTTGCTGCATTTCCTCTTCTGAATTTTAAAATGTCATTTCGAGTGCACAATAGCACTGACAGCTGGTGACATGATGATGTGGGTGGGTAAATAACCCAGAGTAACACTGTATACAGCCCTCAAAAAGAGTAACTGAAACGCCAGCAAAGTCTGTCCTTCGATACAGAACACTTCATCTTGCCACACTTGCTTACTGCAACTTCAGTTGGATGCTTTAAACGGTACCCGGTGGGAACAGCTAGAAAGGTAGACCATTTGTTTTAAAAATGAGCATGGAGGAGGGGTGACCTGTCTCTTAGCCGTGTTAGCACTTCTACTGGAAATCAAGAGGCAAGAATTGCAAATAGCTATTTTGTTTGAATAATCGGCTTGCCAATTAGCCATCAAGTGCTTCCATCTGTGAAACTGTTGATCAGATGGGTTAGTTGGGACACTTCCAGATTAGGGCATTGTACATGGCACTTGAAAACTGTCACTCTGAAAGAGGTTTCAAGCACTGCACTGCTTGATGCTGTAGAATTGATAAAACCTGTAGCACTTAAAAGACCTGCCACTGATCTAAAAATCTTGTTGAACCTACTACTAGTATAATATATGTGGAGGTTAACCCTGTGATTTAATTTCATTTTGGATTATCTAATAGTGATCTCTTAAAAGACCTAAATGTTTCTTTTAATAGTTCAAGACAAGTATATTAAGCTTGCTTTCAGAGACTCTATTGGGCCTCTCTTTTGTAAGCTTTCATAAGATTGGTATTTCAGTAGTCTGACGTATTAGGAATTACCATCATAAATAGATTTTCTGCCTACAGATAAATTTTCTATTTTTATTTAATTTTAATGCCATGTTTCTAAAACTGTGACTTTTGATAAATACGATCAGATTTTTAAAAATAGAATAAAAAGATATGCTAAAGAATATTGGTCCGCATCTTTCCCCAAATAGTTTCTTGTAAAAAAAAAAAAAAAGATAAATGCAAGATTATAGAACTTTTAATATTGGTCTCATTATGCTGAGATGGCTCTATTCCTGTTCTTCTTTTTAGGTAAGCTTGGAAAATGTGGGGCTGCAAGGGGAAGTCCACGCTTGATCCCAAATGGAGTAATACTTTATTTGCTGATCAAAGAACTGCTTTCTTCATCCTATGGATTAAGATTCTGGAAAACTTGCTTCCAGGACACTTTTTTAGTAGTAATTAACATATTGGTTAGGGATAGCGAAATAAGCTAATTGAAGCTTTTAATAACTTATAAGCACCTAAGTGTTAGCAAGCTTTTGCGAAAAGGAAAAAAAGAAGAGAAATAGGAACTTGCTTCTAGCTTACACCCTTCTTCCTACGTATTGGGTTAAGCAAACATATCCTGCACACTGCAAATTCTTTGAAGACCGGAAAGAATGAGTTCTCTTCTGCTTGACATATGTGGACTGAGTTCCTATCACTCCTTAAGCATTTTACTATTTATTTGCAATAGTATTGTAAATGGTACCCGGTGAGAACAGCTAGAAAGGTAGACCATTTATTTTAAAAATGGGCATGGAGGAGGGGTGGCCTGTCTCTTATTCAGGCATGACCTGAATTATTACTTCATCAGTGATATAACTGAGTTTAAATATCTTTAAAGTTTCCCCCCCAAAATGGAAATAATAGAAATCTGTATAAATATTGAAATGATCCAAACAATGAAGCACAGACAACTGTTTGCAGCCCTTTTTTTTCTTTCCAAAAACATACAGCACACTTTCAATGATGCTTTGCTTACAAGAGAGTCACCATATCAACCTGTTTGCATTTCTACTTCTTAAAATTTGACTTTTCTCTGTTGATCTCTTGATCAAGGTGCATTTTCTCTCAAATAATTTAGATAGATAGATTATCGTAATATCCAAAATAAGATATAATCGTATTCCACATCCTCTTCCTTGATCATAAGCTCTTTAAAGCATTGTAGATGTTTCTAGCTGTTTTGTTTTTGATGTTCTGATAGCATCGTGTATGGAAAATCATTTCTAATGTACCTAAGAAGGAAATCTTACAGTACCTTACTATAAAAACAAGATGTTGTGTTCCTGTATTGTCTTTGCTTCCGCCATCCTGATTTTTTTCACAAGTGTTGATTGACTACTGTAATGTTATTTAATCAACCATACAGTTTCTCAGAACATTTCATAAAGTAGATTCTCTTATGGTTTGTTGCTAGTAGTGTGTAGATACCTTCTAGTGTAATTTGTGGGCCCAATCCAGTGCTAAACAGATCTTTATTATTCCATACTCTAGCACGGGAGGAACATAATTACCTATATTATCTTTGCTTTTTAGCAGACTAGAGTGAAATTGGCAGGCAACGTGATGGGAAGGTGATACATGCAAAATTTCATATAGGTTGATACAATGATTTTTAAGCTATGCTGATTTTAAATATATTTAAATACTTAGCTTTGTTACAGAGACTGACTGATGAAATTTGCAGCAGTAGTAGTCCCTACAATGAAAGATGCTATTAACAAGTTTATAATACATTTGAGAGTGTTTTGTGTAAAGAGAACAGGTGTTTGTAACAAATTATGATACCTATCATGGCTACGCTGGAGCTGATTGTTGCTGGTTGAGATGGAGGTACAAGAGATAACTCAATTTTATATTATCTTCCATAAAATAAACCAGTTTATAAGCCACATCAGTTTACACTGGTTAAAAATAGAGTCACTGCTCAGCATGAGAGTCTGGAAATGGAAGGGGAGTGAATTATACAACAAAATATTTCTCCCTTATCCAAAATCTTTCCACACCTCAAGAATTTGCAACAATGGCCTAATTCAGTGCTTCCCAAACTTTTTCCTTCATTATCCAAACCCGCTTATCAGAAAGTCCTTTTTACCCAACGTAGGTAAAACACTTCTAAGTCAATTTAATGGGTTTGTATGTCATTACCCAAAGGAAAACCACTTTTACCCAATTTTGGGTAATTTACTCAGGTTTGGGAAGCACTGGCCTAATTGAAACTCTGATTTCAGGGCAGACCTGTCAGTCATTGAGTGCTTTCCTTCCTTACCCTTCTGTCATGTTTAACCTAAACTCATGAGACCGTAAGTGTTTAATAGATGAATTGCACATGCTGGCCATGCACTTCACATTACCAGTATATACCAGGCTTCAGTCCCAGATCTTTCCATGTTGAACAGTGGAGTCTGGATGGGAGCTCTATGCATGTTCCTTTGACCATGCATAGAATCTGTTGTCTTTCCAAAGACGCTGGTAAGACCTGGCTCCAGTTCCACAGAATTTCTATTTTTGTTCAAATTAGCACTGTTAGACCTCTGATTCAGTTGTTACTGCTTAGGGCAGCAAGGACAAGAACTCAGGGAGTGAGTCCAGATATACATGGAACTGTTGGAGATAGGATGAGTGTACACAGTCCAGTTCTACAGACCATGAGCCATGGAAAAGGTTATATGACTGGCTCAATATCACTTGATGAGCCTTATAGCCAAGCTGAAATTTAAACCTCTTATCCAGCCTGCGTATGCTACTTCACACTTAGCTCTCAAAATGGTGTTGTTTAGATGGTGTTTTCAACTCCATATACTCACATTACTAAAAGTCTTCTTACGTGGCCTAAGTATAAATAGAAATATAAAGTTACTTGGTCATTCATTCTGTTTCTATGCTGCTCCATTCCTGAGAAATATTGTCCATTGTTCCTAATCACATAAGAAGATATTTGCAACTTCTTAAACAATTAGGCACATTTGCAGTAACTTGTTACCCTTTTCTTTATTAGGAAAATCATTTGTCCCAGATTCTTCTATTGCAAGTCTGCAGATGGTTGTACATGTCAGAATACATGTATACTTGATTACTTGTACATCTCCTTATAGTCATGTGTGTGTTAACCATTAGATCATTCATAGATTACTTCTAGTATATAGTGAATAATAAAGTGTATACATACTACAATTATTTTTAAGAGGCAAATGGTTTTTGTGCCATCTGAAGTAGCACACACTCTCAATTGTCTCTAGGTGTAACAGCTGAAAATCTGTACTCCAAGAGTTAAGTCAGCATGAAAGAATTCATTTCCACTTTAATGACCTAGCCTTGCTGGGTTAGGACGATGGGGAACATGCTTCTGACTTGCACTCCTATTGCCAATTAACACCTCCTATAACAGGTTGTCTCAGCTAGTCATTGAAGCAGAGGCAGTAGAAGTAGTTTACATGCATCTTGTTTTTCACACTAGTTGTTTAATACTCACAAAATTAAGTATTAAAAGGTTCCTATTTTTATTTTACTGGGTAAGAATAAACATGACATTGTTGGATAGTTGTACATTTGCTTATGCTGTTTTGTTGTGCTTATATTTTAAAAGGATTTTAACTGAAAATAATGGATGGAAATAATATTGGATCTAACCATCTAAGAATTTAGTCTAGTTACAGAGAGGTCTCCTTTATAATGACATTTTTAAGAACTGAGCCACTTTTTCCACATTTAAAAACATTTTTTTTAAATAAAAAATGCAGCACCATTAGACTGGGAAGACTATTCAGTAGGAGTTTTACATGTTTTTTTCTAGGTCTGCGGTTCTTTTTGTAGTTGTGGCGTTTATTTATTTTCCATCATTTACATTTAAAGAAATGTATGGTGATGTAAAGGGCAGTGCTCTAAAATGACACTTTGATTCATGATAAATCAGCAGGTATTCTAATAACATAATAAAACTGGCTAAATAATTGATACCAGTTCACACTAAGAGAAAGGTGGAGTAATATACCTAAAAGTGTTAACAAATTTGCTAAAAGGCCTGAGTAGATAACACTTTGAGGCGTTAGTTTTATGCTGTTAGAATGGCAAATGCCTTTTTTAACACTTAGTCAACAAGGGCTGCCCAAGGAAAAGTCACAGCTTTTATAGTTGGATTATATTCGAATGCTCCTGAAGAAAAGTAGTGCCTCATTTTAACCTCATTGGATTGATTCGTGATCTGACTGTTGGATCTTTGTTCTTTTAGATTTTTAGAAACATTGTATATGTATTTTAAAACGCAAAAATGCTTTTTAATTGTGAGACGCTACCTTAAATTCTGCAACTGCTAATAAGGAATGGCTGAAAGAAATGATTGATGCAGCTTACAGCTGATACGATTGCCCTGCAGGCAGGTCAGTTCACTGTCTAACACTTGGTAGACAGTTTAGTCAGAAAGAAGCATCTGTTTCTTTTCTTAAAAAGTATAATCAGGATTGATTTTCCTCGCTTGTTTTGTATGCACTGGGTACAAAAGAACTTTTAAAAACCATAAACTTTTTTATTTCTGTGGTTTACTTTAGTTGTAAGTAAAACAATCAAGTTTAAAGGCTTGCTTCAGTTTTAGTCTTTGGTGGTGATGTTAGCACATTGATTCTCTGGGGAATTTGATGCATCTGGTATATCAGTGAAGAGTATATTTACTTTTCATCACCTTTGTAGATCACTGGTTAGAATGGAAAATGACAGGCAGATGTGGTTTGATGTATAATCTTAACAATTTAATATACATGGGCTGTGCATCTTCATTAATGTTGCCCGGCGGTGAATGGGAAGGGAGGGGAGAAAAACACAAGGCTCTTCTACATTTTGTGGCTTACAGATGTGCCATCTTGTATATCAGTGAGCTTATAGATAGGTACAGAAGAGTATAAAATAATTGATCATTCTGTAGAACTGAGGATGTCCAGTGTACCTTGCGATTTACAGATAGTAATTTTCTGAGCATCATTCTTGGTTGTAATTTGGTGGATCAGCATCTATGTGTTTCTTTTAGTCTCCTTTAAAAAAAAATAATTTGCTGTATTACTGTAGTTATTTACTTTTCTACTTATGATGGTAACTGTAAACAGTTCACATGACTGAAGATTTTAAGTACAGTTTTGTTTAAATAGATGTCCAGAATTTTGTTTCAAAATAATGCTATAATGAATCAAATTTTTGTTGTTGCTCTGAAACTCTTCACTTTGAAATAGTACTATTCAGAAGAAAATGTACCTATACTTGGGGTATCAATTATACACTCATATATAATACAGCATATTTTTCAAATGAATATGCAGATAGGCCTATATGGCTGAATTGGCACATGTAAGCTTAGTTAAAGCAGATCTAAGATAAAAGAATTGATTCTCAGCTATATCTGAGAAACATATACTGTTGAAACAGCAACAGCCAGTGGAATAAATCCCCCCCACCCCCATCATTACCTCTTGAAGGATCAGATCTACTCTGAAGATTGAGGGGCCCTCAAGAATTTAGCACAATAGGTAGAATGAGACGTCCTGTTGACCAAATGACTGTTTGCTTATATCAAATGAAGCTATCCAGTTGTTCCTTGTTAATCATAATATTTGGCATAGGATTTTAAATCAACTAGCTGAACACAGTCTGTGGTGTAGAGCACCTTAGGGAAATTTGTTTAGCATTCTTTAGAAGATAAAAGAGGGAATAGCATATAGTCATATACTAACAACTTGTGGTTAAATTAAGAGACATTGTGAACATGAGTGAGGGCAAAACAGTAATGTGTAAAAGCCCATAGGGTAAAAAGGTCCTCTCTAAGCAAATACATAAAATAACATAGCAATTCAAAAGCTAGTATTAGCATGGAGTTATCTGTAACCTGTCAGCAGAATGAAATATTAAAAGTTGCATTCTATACTTACTACTGTTAGAAGTAGTAATATAGGGATCAATTGGGGGGGGGGGAAATCAGGCTATTTAATGACAATTCTGCTTTTTTCAGAAGTTAATAGAAAATAATGATTGTTTACAAAAGGAGGAAATAGATCTGGGTATTCCAGAGTCCTGGGCAATAATGTAGAGAGATCAAAATCACTTAAAGTTTGTTAGCAAAATTCCTGCTACTAATTTTTAAATTTTCTAATACAGTCCTTCCTTATAAAATATTCTCAATGGCTTTGAATATTATCCATTGCCCCCTTTTAATGGTGCGTTACCATTAAACCTTCAGTCACAAATGGTGGCAATGGTTTTCATAATGGCTATCATGAAACCTCTGTGTTGTTGTACAGCCATTGACATGACCTACTCTCAACTGTAGTATTTAGAGTAAGGTCATTTGCAGGACTTAAAAGCAGGACCTTCTCAATTGTGGGCTCAATTCTTTGAATCTCCTGTAAATACCCAATTTCATCTTTTAACATTCACATATTGATATTCTATGGCTAAGTAGATATTTTAAGCTGTTTTAAATATAATGAAGCAAAACCAATATAGTGTTAAGTAGAAATGCTTATTGCATGCTTGATCATCAGCATATATTGGTTGGGTTTTTTTATTTTTCTGTAGAGTTATCCTTGGTCAAAAGCCACTGTTAGAAGATGATTTTTTACTAGTATGTTGTTATTCTTTTTTTTTTTTCCCCCTGTTCAGTTGTGTCCGATTCTCAGAGACTGTCTGGACAAGTCCCTGCAGTTTTCTTGGCAAGGTTTTTTGGAAGTGGTTTGCCATTGCCTCCTTCCTAGGGCTTAGACAGAGTGACTAGCCCAGGGTCACCCAACTGGCTTTGTGCCCAAGGTGGAACTAGAACTCAGTTTCCCAGTTTCTAGCCTTATGCCTTAACCACTACACCAAACTGGCTTTCGTCATTATTCATAGGAATTGCATAATTTTTATTTTGAAATGCTATAGTTGGCATTCTGCACTTGAGCAATACATAATTTTGGCCTTGGTCGTCATTCACACCTGAGACAATTGTGCTAATTTTTTATTAGCTACTCATAAAGCAAAGAGCAGAGTATTTTGTTCACAGCTTTTCTGCCTAGGGATTGGAGGTCCATTTTTCTCTTTCACTGCACCAATGGATCTGCAAAGTGCTCCTGTAGCCTTTTTCCAAGTTCTCTTTAGCTAAAAACTGATGAAGCAAAGGGAAATTGTATTTGTGTTGGTGCCAGTTAATCATGCTAGCCCAGCAGCATTTATATTCACACCACTGTAAGAAACATGTAGTTAATTGGAGATTGTGTGTGTGTGTGTGTGTGTGAGAGAGAGAGAGAGAGAGAGAGAGAGAGAGAGCGCGTGCGCACAATATGTACAATTTTTAAAATTCTGGCTAGGTAAATGATGCACAACAAAATAGATTTGACTGAAATTGAGAGACATATAAATAATAATGGGCACTGCATAAATGGGAGTTGGATCTATGTAATTCTCATTATAGATGCAGGGCCAATACTAAGAGTGATGGAGTTCACATATTGTGCTAAGCCACAATATGACTTGCAAGGTTTTGGCTTAATATATGAAACTAACCATTATGCTTATTCATCAAACCATGGCATTGATATATTGCAGTGTGTGAAGTCAACCAGTGACTTGCTGAAAGACACTACAGAGTTTGTGGCAGATGCAAAGTTTGAATTAGATCTTCTAATTCATAGTTCAGCATCTTACTAAGCTTGTTTTCACATATGCAGGGGAGGATATTGAGTGTTTCACATACATGGAAACAAGCACAGTAGCCTTGTATTCTTCATATGAGTCTTTTTAAATGGTGAAGGAAGAGAACAGTTGAAAACCTCTTATATTAGTGTGGGGGTTTGGGATTGCTGCTATCATTTTTGTTTTAAAATTCTGCAACTAATTGAACTGAATGTGTTCATGCTATGTCTTTTTAAAATGAAGCACATCTTATTTATAAAATAGAGTTGTGTACTTTATAGAGTGTTGTTTCTTTATCTAGGGACCTCCTACAGACGCACCTGCAGTTGACACAGCTGAACAGGTTTACATCTCTTCTCTTGCACTTCTAAAGGTAAATATTTGTGTGTTTTTTAAGTATTGTACAAAGCACTGAATGTATTATGAGAGGGATGTTTCTTCTGTGTCTTGTATCAAGGTGATATTTTCTGAAGCATTTAAAAATCAGGTATATGAAATGGTTGGAGTATCAGAAGCCCTCCGGGTATTGCAGAACTATAACTCCCAGCAATAATGCCAATGGCAAAGGATGCTGAGAGTTGTGTGGTCAAGCAACATCTGGATAACTATAGCTTCCTGATATAATTTGTTATATTCCTACTTCCATTCAGTTTTTCCTTCTGTGCCCAGTAAGATTGGTCAACACTTAGCATCTAATGAGTAAGTTTAATCCTCATTGAACTCTTTATGGGTTCTTTGCTCTCCATTTTTTTTCCCACTGTATATTTTTAAGGAGTAGGTAGTAGACTGGTAACCAACTAATTTTACTACTGTGGCAGCTGTCTGTTCCATGCCTGGAGATAGTTTACAAATAACCTCTAAGTGTGAATCACAAAGTGACTTATTCAAATTATGTGATGGTTTTTAAAACTCTTTAGAAATCTTTGAGTTATATCAAAAGAATCAGATTGAATATAATTATGTGCATTTAAATTACTGTATCAGTCTTTATATATTGCAACAAAAACATTGAAGTATTAATATAATAATACATTCAAAAGCTTGGGAGAATGAAAATATTTTTGCTTGCTGCTGGAAGGAAAATGAAGTCGGTCCAAGTGTTCATCCAGGGCTGAGGATACATTCCAGAATTGAGGTTCCCAGGGCAAGGCCTTTGAGGAGGACAGTGGGCTTTACAGGAGAGTACCAAGGGGACCATAAATTAACTGGGAATCAGTTTTGATTGTATAAACCTGGCATAATATGAACATATGACCAGTATAACTATTGTGGTAATAATTTGCGCAAAGTGAAATTTCTTACTATCTTTATAAGCAGCCCTATATAGAATACATTGCAGTAATCAAAATAAGAGATTAGCAAGGCATGGATTATGACAGGCTGTTCTTCTCAAACTAGGGCAATAACTGGCACACTGATCAAAGAGGGTAAAAGCTGTTTTATGGTCAAAGATGACACTTGTGCTGTAAAAGCAGAGAGAGCTTTTTCCTATCAGTATCACAGTGTTCTGTACCATTGTGCTCTTCAGAGGTCTCCAGGTTCTTTTTCCAATGAAGATATTTTGAGCATAGATTTTGTAGATTATTCTCTACAAACAGAACTGATAGGCATTGGAAGGAATAATATATTTTATAATAATACTCTTTTCCCTTTTTAAAGGCATCATCTTACTTCTGAGATATGATCTATTCTCTTGCCATCCCATTGTCTTTTGCTTTCAAAAATTTGATTTCTCCATTAATAGCTCACTGTGAATCATTAAGTAATAATACAGTATTTTCAGAGAATGCTGCTTGTGGCCTTATAACTCTAAAGATGTGAATATATAATAGAAAAGAAATTTAAAAACCACCAGAGAATCAAGCATCTGTTCCTTAAATATTATTCAGTAGAATTCTGATCTTTCCAGATGTTGAAGCATGGTCGAGCTGGTGTTCCCATGGAAGTTATGGGACTCATGCTTGGAGAATTTGTTGATGACTATACTGTCAGAGTGATTGATGTGTTTGCTATGCCACAGTCAGGAACGGTGAGTACTTTAAGTTAGTACATGTGCTATCACACTGGATAATTGTACTTCAAAAATGTTCCTCCCCAACGGGCTTAATTTCTTTGAAGAAGATATTGATACATGCAATGCATATATCTAAGCTTATAAGAATATGATGCTCTATGTTCTACACAGAGTCATAAATAACTGCATTGTTTTGTAACTTGATATTGTCAGTTGCATGAAGTATTAAAGTCTGTGGTAAACAATATGAAAAGTTCATTCAGAACTTATTCATACTGTTTTCCTGAACCTTTTCTGTAGAAATTTTTGACTATGGTCAAAAATACATTCAAGATATTTCTGTTGTGCTTCAAACATCTCTTTAACCTGGCAGTAATTAAATGCTACTAGGGGGTAGCCAGATGTTTTGTTTTGAACCATTTCAAGGGAGAAACAGGCTGCTTCAAGCATTTGGGAATGCTTTGAGCTTGAAATAGAGCTGTTCCAAGCTTGAAACATTCTGTTCTGAGCTTCAGAGAGTCCATTTTGTGCTCACAGCAGAAGTTTTGTACTGGAAATTGGATATTCCATCCCCAGTTGCTACCATAAGGAAGAAAAAGGTGTGAGTGCATCAGCTCTACTTAAATGAAATTTGAGAATTTAGTATATACCTTGAAGTGATCTGATGGCACAGATCCATGTAGTGTATAGGTTACAAGGTTACATAAAGATGCCCCCATTTTGCTGGCATATATGATTAATTTATGTCATCTTCAACAAATTTTTGTTTTAAAAATACAAGCAAAATATTAAAATCACAAAAATATCATGAGCAGGTAACAAAATCCAACAGCTGGCTAGCTAGCTTGCTTGCTTGCTTGCATTTCTATTCTGCTGCAATAAAAAATGCTTGGGGTTTACATAGAATTTAAAAACCAATTACAGTATCTATGGTACCAGCTTCCGTAGAAACAATAAAAATATCACCAACCTGACATAAGAATACAAACAATAGAAATGGAAGTTAAATATGGCATGATGAAATTAGGGGAAGGCTCTTTGAAACAAGTCTGTCTTTAATAAATTCTGTAATGTCAACAAGGAGGTGGCATGCACCAACTTTCTGCAGTCAATTATCCAGGGATAAATGACCAGAGAAATACATTATGCCTTAAATTTGGCACACTAGATCCAGTAGGATATTGCAGTTGACTGTATAAAAAGCTATTGAGATGTCCAAGTGAATAAAGCTATTTTGAAATCAGATAAATACGAATAATCATAATCAGTTTCATCCAAGAATGGGGTGTGACAACAATCTGTTTAGGCACCTTGTTCAAGAAAGGAATGTTGGTAAATAGTGGTAGTTCTTATTAATGATCTTTTCAACTAGTATAGTCTCATATGTATCTTTTTCAAGATGGTTAGACCATTTCCTCTTACAGAGCATTAAAAAATTTCTTCACTCAGTTGGTCATTCTGGTCTTTCTTTGTTCAATTTAAGAACAGATTTATGTCTTTGATGCTGTATTTCTAATTACAGATACCACCCAATACTATGTTATGGCTGGTGACCAGCTAAAACTTACATATTAAATATGACCAGACATTGCATATTTATGGACTGAATTGCAGAATTAAGAGTCCAAAGTAGATAAGAGTGTATGTGTGTCTTAAATTATTTTTGAGATTTATTTTGTATCACTTTGAAGATAACCCAGAGATGTCAAATTATTTCGAGA
Organism: Candoia aspera; assembly: GCF_035149785.1. NCBI lineage: Eukaryota > Metazoa > Chordata > Lepidosauria > Squamata > Candoiidae > Candoia > Candoia aspera. The sequence goes on along the minus strand of NC_086153.1, from coordinate 198,725,176 downwards.
AGCTGCATCCATCTGCCCTTCAAGAATAGAAGATGGCAGAAGAGAATTGTTTCTTCACTACTATTACAGAATGGGTTTGATGAAAAGCTGACCTGTCTTCAAAGAGATGGCTTAATATAACAAGGGGCAATGCTTTGTTCCATCTTCTTTACTTCTAAAACATTATTCTAAAATTTAAAAATATTAAATTTATAAACTTAATTAAAAAGCTGGATTTTGATGTGGAAGCTACTGGCTAAGTCTGTCATATTTTGATTCCATAAAAATCAGTGGTAATTTACTTTTTGAATTGCTCTCAAAGCATGACTGGATACATAGTAATGTACAAAGTAAGGAATCTTGGACAAAGCAGTCACAGCTCACTTCATAGGATGTTCTAGGTTTAAACTGCTGTGCACTCCTGAAAGGGAACAGTGAATACAAATGAATTAAATGTGTTTGTTAAAAGAAACATTTTGGTAATTTCTGACATCTCTCTTCATTTTTCGTAGAAAATCACATTGGTTACTGTCCCAAATCAATCGTGTGAAAAAATGTAATTACTTGTACCAAAAATTACCTTTGTTAATCTGTTTCCAAATGCAGGGAGTCAGTGTGGAGGCAGTTGATCCTGTGTTTCAAGCCAAAATGTTGGATATGTTAAAACAAACCGGAAGGTTAGGATTTTCTTTATTGACTATAAAAAGAATTTTCTTTATTGACTATAAAAATACGTTATAATAAAACTCAAGTCCTCTTGATTTCCTGTCCTATCATTTACTAGTGTTTAAACATAATCTTATTCCTTCTGGGTGATTTATATGATAGATTTTTTTTTTAATCCATGCAGTCGTGTCCGATTCTCAGAGATTGCGTGGTCAAGTCCCTGTGGTTTTCTTGGGAAGGTTTTTCAGAAGTAGTTTGCCATTGCCTCCTTCCTAGGGCTGAGAAAGAGTGACTGGCCCAAGGTCACTCAGCTGGCTTTGTGCCTAAGGCAGGACTAGAATTCACCATCTCCCAATTTCTAGCCTGATGCCTTAACCACTACACCAAACTGGCTCTATATGATAGATTATTTACATTAAAGTACATTTAAAGATGACAACTGTTGAGAGACTCCAAATGAAGTCCTGATTTTTTTTTTAATATTTGAATTCCCCCCCCCCCAAATAATCTTTATTGGGTGTACAGGAGAACAGTAGTTGAAAAATCAGAATAAGTGTGGCTAACTGTCACCTTTCCACTGTGTTAATACAGAAATGTAATCTATTATCATATCAGTCATATAATAATGGATTTAATATATTGTGGAAAGCCTGCTAAGTGTTTCCAGATTCCTTGTGCTGGTTGTCTCCAGGTACGGAGTCATTACAATATGCAATAATAGGTTACATTTCTGTATTAACACAGTGGAAAAGGGACAGTTAACCACCCTTATTCTGATTTTTCAACCACTGTTCTGTACACTGAATAAAGATTATTTGGTGGGGTGGGGAAACATTCAAATATTTTTTTAAAAAATCAGGATTTCATTTAGAGTCTCTCAACAGTTGTCATCTTTGTGCTGAAATTCTTACACTGATACAAAAACTTAAAACTGTAGAAGAGTTAATTTTAACAAAAGACTCAACAGCCAAGCAGAACAGTGCAAATTGCTTTTTGAGCAAATCTCTACTTCAGCTGGCTTAATTGATATTTAATCTTTTGCCATCGCTTGTTCCTATCATCCATGCTTGAAATGGATATTCTGCAGTGAAAAACCAACTTGACTCTAGTGTGTTAGAGTAGGTATTTCCCAAAGTGCTGAAAGGATAAAAACTGGATGGGAGGTGTGGCAACAGGATGAAAAACTGAGAGCCTGACCTACACTTGTTACTACACCTCCCTTAATTCTAGCACTCCTTCACCACATTTTCATGTTTTCATTATAATGTGGTGAACATAAATATAAATGTTTCTACTGGCACTTCCTTTTACCTTAGTATTTTCTTATGCTTCTAGAAGTGTTTGTATTACATTGTTGCCTTTCATATGTTCTGCTGTAAATAGCTGAATTTTCTAATGCCTCCTTTATTCCAGACCTGAGATGGTTGTTGGCTGGTATCACAGTCACCCTGGCTTTGGCTGTTGGTTGTCTGGTGTGGATATCAATACTCAACAGAGTTTTGAGGCCCTTTCAGAAAGAGCTGTGGCAGTAGTAGTGGATCCTATTCAGAGCGTAAAAGGAAAGGTATGTGCTAGTTTATATTAAGGGAGGGGAAGTGCCTCTTTTGATGATTTTTTAATCAAATCTTAAATTACGGATTCTTTTACATGGAACATTTTGGAATATAGATGACTGTGTCAACCATTTCTTTAGATAAAAATATGAGAATTGTATCCTCCCCCCCCCCTTTTTTTTTGCTTAAATATAGCTAGCTTGAGGTACATAGAAAATTTCTATTTTCTTTAATTATTTTCTGTCCTTTTGTTCTTGAAGAACTCCTTGGTCCTTATGGGTATTAAAAAGAAACTAAATTAAAATTAAGAAACTAAAAAACTTTCCTACATGGAAAGCATTTCTATTAAATGCAATACAATTTGCATTTTAGGGCCAAGACTGTTAGTACAATTTAGGTAGGTAAAATCTTCAGTCTTTTCAAAATGAAATCATAGATTAAATCCTTCTCTAGAGAGACATGATGTTCTTTCTTGAAATGGAACATACTTTTTGCATGTCCTCCAAAATAAAAACTTGCCCTAACAACTTTGCAACCATTCACATTTTAGGGTAAGTTTGCAGATGAATGATTATGCAGAATCCTTATGAAAAGAGATTAACTTGCAAAGCATATTGGGTTATAGTTTGTCCTTTGTTGAAATCTCTTTTGTTCTTGTTTGATTCTTTTTTTATTTCTTTCTAGCCCCATATGCCATTTTCCTATTTCCTGCCTCATGACAGCAGGGAGCAGCTCTATTATCACCTTCACAGAGCTGTCTGCAAATGTGAGAGGCAATTCGATTTTGCTCAGCCACAGGGAGAGTGGATTAGAAAAACTACAGAACATACAGAAATTGGCTAGGTGGTTACTGCTTTAAAATACTGCTGAGGTGTTTTGTTTCAGCATGCTTTTCTATTGTATTACGGAATAGTCAGTCAATTAATATGTATGACATTTGTGCAATGTTATAAATATTTTAAGTATTTAAGTTTTTGTGTTAATGGATCTGTGATCGTAAGCTGGTTAACCAACTATAAATGTTGCCACTTTCTTGATAGGATGAAATGATCACTTGTATGAGTATGAGAATAGCAGCATATGGCCAAGTTAACGGTTAATTTTCATTTTAAGAGTCAGGTATATTTCTACATGTGTGTCCAGTCAGCAACCCCTCCCCCCAGTAAAAACCCTTAAATGGAGTGACTTAAATATGTAATTGTAAAATACAAAATGGTGCTTAGCATTTCAGGTTGCAGGGATACTAAGGAAGGAGTAAAAAAATCAAAGGCAAAGAAACAGTTACTTTGGTGATAGCTTTTGTTGTCCTCATCTTCAAAACTTCTCCTATGATGCAAAGCAATGCTTTTGTACTATTACAGAATATTCATTGCTTCCTATAGAAGCTTGACAAGTACAGTGAGGATTTGGGCATTGAGGAAGTTCCTATTCTGTCTTCTCAGCCATTTTTTGTAATTCACTAGCTTTTCTTGATGAGTCTGTCCAATATAATCCCATCTTGTTAGTCCAGTTTACCTTTATAACTGATTGGATACATTTATAATAGGATAAGTTTTTGTATTTCTCTGGAATTTTTCAAAAGCTTTTTAAATCTATATTTTCTAAAACTGAGACTTAATCTAAATTAGAGAGATGTGCTTGTAGCTAGGAGAATGAATTCTACAAGTTTTTCACAGAGTATCTCCTTTCCTGAAGAATCTGCTTAATATTTGAGAATACTCCCTAGCTCATTTTTGAACCTGACTATTAGGTAACAACTGATGCCAGGAGTACCTTTGCCTAACTTATCTTGATGTGCCAACTCTGTCTGTTTCTGACAAGATCTCACACCTGCTTTTGTTGCATCTGGGCAAGGTTATTGCACTGAAGTTTTATATTCTGTTGTGCTATCACTAGAGACCTCAGACCTTGGTCCAGAATGTTGCAGTGAAAATGCTGGTGGGTGCTTCTACCTATCCTGCAAGGAGTGTCTTAGTTACCTGTTCGCTTTCAACAAGTTACCAAATTACTCCCAGCAGCCTTCCTGAACATGGCATCCTCAACCAGGATGGGCCACAAGGTCTATATGGCCACGGGTCACTGACAGTGACTACACTGACTGTAGTTTGGAAGTCAGTAGGTTAGGATACAGCTATTCTGCAGTAACTGCTGTGTGATTACCCTAGGCTATCATGGACCTACCTTCTAAACTATAGCTTGCTGGAAGGAAGTGTAATTGCCATAAGTTCAATTGCCCTGTTAACTTCAGTCTGTCATTTTCTGAATTTGTTGTTGTTTATTCGTTTAGTCGCTTCCGACTTTTCGTGACTTCATGGACCAGCCCACGCCAGAGCTTCCTGTCGGTCGTCAACACCCCCAGCTCCCCCAGGGACGAGTCCGTCACCTCTAGAATATCATCCATCCATCTTGCCCTTGGTCGGCCCCTCTTCCTTTTGCCTTCCACTCTCCCTACCATCAGCATCTTCTCCAGGGTGTCCTGTCTTCTCATTATGTGGCCAAAGTATTTCAGTTTTGCCTTTAATATCATTCCCTCGAGTGAGCAGTCTGGCTTTATTTCCTGGAGGATGGACTGGTTGGATCTTCTTGCAGTCCAAGGCACTCTCAGAATTTTCCTCCAACACCACAGTTCAAAAGCATCAATCTTCCTTCGCTCAGCCTTCCTTATGGTCCAGCTCTCGCAGCCATATGTTACTACAGGGAACACCATTGCTTTAACTATGCGGGCCTTTGTTGTCAGTGTGATGTCTCTGCTCTTAACTATTTTATCGAGATTTGTCATTGCTCTTCTTCCAAGGATTAAGCGTCTTCTGATTTCCTGACTGCAGTCAGCATCTGCAGTAATCTTTGCACCTAGGAATACAAAGTCTTTCACTGCTTCTACATTTTCTCCCTCTATTTGCCAGTTATCAATCAAGCTGGTTGCCATAATCTTGGTTTTTTTGAGGTTTAGCTGCAAACCAGCTTTTGCACTTTCTTCTTTCACCTTCATCATAAGGCTCCTCAGTTCCTCTTCGCTTTCAGCCATCAAGGTGGTATCATCTGCATATCTGAGATTGTTAATGTTTCTTCCAGAGATTTTAACTCCAGCCTTGGATTCCTCAAGGCCAGCTTGTCGCATGATGTGTTCTGCATACAAGTTGAATAGGTAGGGTGAGATTATACAGCCCTGCCGTACTCCTTTCCCAATCTTAAACCAGTCTGTTGTTCCGTGGTCTGTTCTTACTGTTGCTACTTGGTCGTTATACAGATTCTTCAGGAGGCATACAAGATGACTTGGTATCCCCATACCACTAAGAACTTGCCACAATTTGTTATGGTCCACACAGTCAAAGGCTTTAGAATAGTCAATACATTTTCTGAATACTTTGCCCTATTCTGCAATTGTGGAGTACACCTTGATGTCTAAAATAACTGTATTTGGAAAGCAAAAATAACTTAGAATTTAACTCAATAAGGAAACCATTTTTGGACTATAATTTCATATCTGGACTTGTACCACTTCCGAAAACTGGATTTTTCTTAATACAAAGTTGTTAATATTTAGGTCCTCAATTATTTGTTAAATATAGGTAGTCCTCGCTTAAGGACGGTAATTGGGAATTTCTCAGTGATTCAGTCGTAAAGCGCGGTGTCACATGACCACATCGTTTAGCGATGGCAATCCTGGCAGTCCCTGTTGCCATTGTTAAGCGAGGATCACGGGTCATTAAGCAAGGGCCTCCTCACACTTCCTGCTAGCTTCCAACAAGCATAGTCAATGGGGAAGCCGGCAGGAAGTTGCAAGTCCCAGGTGGCTCATAAGCAGGCCAGTGGGCAGGTAAGCGGCTGCTGCAACGCAGAGTGAGTGCAGTGGGGCTGGGGGTGGCTGCTGCCAGGTGGGGAAGAGTGCACAGGTGCAAGTTGGCTGCCAAGCGCCCGGATCATGATCACATGACTGCAGGGGTGCTGGGACAGCCAGAACTTCGAGGACCAGTCATAAGTACCACTCATCCAGCACTATCGTAACTTCAAACAGTCGCTGAACAAGTTGTCGTTAACTGGGGACTACCTGTAAGAAAAGATCTTTCACTGAGTAGACAGAAACTGCTATACTGTAACTTCATGACTGCTTCGTGTTTTATACTGTGCTGATTACTGTTGTTGATACTTGTATATCAGTTGATTTTAATAATAACCTACAGTTTTTAAAATGATGTAAGATTTATTTACATAAAACCACACTATTGTTATATTGAAATTTCTTATCTAACATAATTTCATGGTTTGTAAATTTCTTGTTTATTCATTAGGTGTTTTTTGTCTCCTTTCCCTCTTGTTTGTCCTTTTTCTTTACTTTAAAATGTTTAATTAAAAATAAGAAAAAAAATAAAGCCTCCAGTATGCAATTAGCAATATAATATTAAAAATATATTATTAATATAGAAATTCCAGTTAATATTTCAGAAGTGTAAAGTGATTGACAGATTGATTTTCAGTCTGCAAACATCTAGCAGCATAAAAGAAAAAACCACCAGAATTTTAAAATATGTTTTGCCCTGCTAGGATCTACTAATACCTGTTTAATATGCTTCCATTGTTTTTCATATCATGAGATCATAGCATTTTCTCTTGGAGGTGACTGTTTATTTATGTATTACCTTTTATTCAGATGCTCCCAGCAAACATAGAGTTCCCTTCTACTGTTTTTCTTCACAACAAAAGGAAGGTTGGATTGAGAGAGAGGACTGGCCCAAGGTTATCTAGTTTCGTGGCTGTGGGTAGACTGGAACCAAGTCTCTCTGTTCTTAGTCCAGTGTTTTTTAGCCACTACACCATACAGGCTCTTATGTAGGTTAATAGCAGTACTACTATTATCTGTTTTGTTTATCTGTTAAAGTTTATTTTGTATGAAATTGCTTTTAGTAGTAGTATTTCTGAGGTTGAATTCATGGATGTCCTTTATGAGGAACCATTCATATTGTGAGCATGATCTGCAAAGAACATCACCTTGTAGTTTTTTCTGCCTTTTCACAAACTTTCCACAGTGTGGAAAAGCCTAATCATGTGATGAGTCATTAGTCATAAACAATTGCTATGTAAGGCACCATAATGTACCCATGAACATACAGTAAATGGTCTTCACTAGGGAGTTGTTTCTTGCAAACTGGATCTTGCATATCTACAAATGTGTGTTCATGCAAATGGGACTGATATTCTCAACTCCATACCTGTGAGGTTTATAAATGATTTCTGCTTAAAAGTAGCAATGACTGCACTGTGCTGATTCTGCTGGATTTTGGTATATTCAGTTACATGATAGAAAGAGGAAAGAGGAACATTTTTCAGAATGTTCCAATGACTTCTTTATCTTTCAAGACTCCATTAGTTCCTCCACAGCTAACTGGTAGGTGCTAATATGCAGAGACACCCTATTGTATGCTGTTGCTATGCAGGTGATGTTTTCATCCCCAGCAAGTCTTATGTTTATCCATGACCTGGCACTGACTGAAGACCTGGTGAGGGTGAGCTATCTGAACCATGATCCAGAAATTTAGAAATAACTATGACTGACAGATCTTATAACTTGAGACCTATGGATGTCTTGGACTCCAACCATAGAAAGCATTCCCCTGTTTGCAGCTATGGATTGATTTTTCACTCCACCCTTAGAATCATGGGCTTTCTTTTTAGTTGAGTGCCTAAGGCTTTCTTTTTAGCTCAATCTGTTGAAAAAGACATGTCCAGTTGTGTTGGATGGACTGAGCAGCCATCATTTACATATTCATCACCTTGAGCTTGAACTGTTGTCAAGTATTTTGCGTAGAACTGTTCAGAGTCTTCAGCTTGCATTGAAGTAACAGCTCTCTGCTTTTGGGTAGGTTGTTATATATTACAAAGTCTTCACGAGATCTCTAATGTCATCTAGGCTAAAGCAAAGTGCCAAGAGACCAATACTCAGAGATTTTGTTCTCTAAAGTTATAAAGAGCTTAAGCTAATTACCTCAGAAGAAGAGTCCTCTTCTGTGTAAGCTTCTCATTTTTTCCCTATCGTCAGCTTAGAGGACCCTGTGTCATGGAGAGATGTAGGTAGTGCTAGATGTCGTTCCTGCAGCCAAACCACATCGTGAATTTAATTTTTTTTATTAAGAATTTTTATTAAGAATTTATTAAGAATTTTATTAAGAATTTTGATTACAATAGTAAAAACTAATACAAACTAAACTTAGAGAAAAAGAATAGAATAAAAAATACAGGGAAAAAGAAAGAATATAATGAAGTAAAAGAAAAGAAATATATAAATTGTTGACTTCCAACAATTAAGGAGGTCCATCTAGTGGAACTGAGAAGAAGGGCCTTCTCCATTGTGGCTCCCTGCCTGTGGAACATCATCCCCGCAGAGATAAGACTGCCCCCCAACTTAATACTCTTCCGAAAGGCCCTGAAGACATGGGTTGTCCAGTGGGGTTGGGGATCCCAGATTGAGACGGAGCCCATCAAGTGGTTTGTTTGAACGTATTGTTGTTGCTCAGGGGTTGGGGATGTAGTGGGTTTTGTATTTGGGGCTTTATTTCTGTAAGCTGCCTGGAGTCACCTATGAGTGAGTTGGGTGGCCATATAAATTTTTTAAATAAATAAATAAACCTTCATCACTGGTATGAACAAATTTAGTAATTCTTTGCCCCCTATAAAGTTATAAACAGATATATCTTCATCCCATATCCCATCTCTTGTCTATAAGCAAATCCATAAACTTTTCAATCCTGATGTCAGCAAAAAGTCCACAAAGGTTGCTCGAACTTTGCAAGAGAAGTCTTATTTTAACCTTGATCAAATAACCCAACTTTATAATCCTTCCTTTTACTTCTAACAATCTTAATCTTTAATTCAAATATTGTAGGATTTGATTCTCTTCAATTTTCTTTATCCCATTGCACAGATTTCTTCAAGGCTTTAACAAGCCTCTTTTGTAAATCCAATAAGAAAACATTTTCCAGGTCATACTCTTGGTTTATCGTTTGTATTTCCCTTTTAATTTTTAAAACTTCACCCAGTTTCTTTTTGTATATCCAGCAAAGCATCCTTTTCCAAATCAGTCTCTTGGTCTCTCATTTGTAGCTCCACTTCTGGTACTTTCTCTGTCTTGTCAGATAAAATTTGTTCCACATCTGTCATTCCTTCCTTGACATCTTTTGGACATAGTCTCTCCATAGAAGCAGACATCATTACTGACAGTGTTGATATTGTAGTTACTAATTTCTGGCTCCATTCGTCAAATATCTCGTTTAATGTTTCCGACGTTACAATGTTTAATGTCATTTTGTATTTTTTTTTCCTTCTGCTTAGAATCTTTAGTCCCCTCTAGTGTACAGTTTCTAAAATCATAAAGCAACTTATCTTTCTTATAGCTTACAACAGCCAGGATAGCCAAGATAAGTCTGTGTCCCACAAGAAGCTATTTATTTTTTATAGTTAATTCCAAAATTTTATAGTAAAAGTCAATATTCCAAATTTATCTGGACCCTTAGTCTGTTTATAACTTTCTCCAATCAAAAACTTATTTAGCTTTTTGCTGTTTATTTTAGATTCTTTTAAGTTCTTCAGCTTATAATTAAAAATTTCTTTCGTTCAGGATTGAAGGCAAACTCACCCAACGTTTTCAAACTTGTCTTTCCGAAGATCTCTAATAGCTTAAAAGTAGTTAATGAGCAATTTCTGAAAGCAATTAGAAACAGGTTTGCAAATTTAGTGCCCTTTAAAAGTCTCTCCCATGGTTGGGAGAAAGTTGGCTAATCCTGTCAACTCCCAGTGCTCAAACCTGCAGAAAACTGCTGCCCTGCGGTCTCCTCTCAAGGAACAGCCATCCGGAGCACATGTGGGCAATCTCCCGTCCTCATCCAGAGAGGTTCCAAGGAACTGACCTGCTCACTGGTTCCTTGGTCTTTGCCGCAGTTGTCTGCTCCACTTTTGTGGAGTTGCCTTCAGTTCGCCATACCTCCCCCAGAAGTCCCTGCAGTCAACCACATTGTGGAAGATAGAATCCGACAATGGAATCCAACTCCTATTCCTCACCTTTTCCAGAAGAATAGAAACAACTTTTTCATTTTTCTAACCCAACATTTGCTGCCATCAACATAGGAAAAGAAACCCAAAACATACACTTCGATGCCCCAAGCAGAGAAAGAATTTAAAAGCTCCAGAAAGATAATTTTATTGGAAAGAGAAGAAAATGCAGAATCAAATCCAAAAGTACTGTACCTTCAAATGAAGTTGTTATATGTTTGTTTAGTTACTGTCCCAAATACTTCAAGAGAGATTGACAAAGGGAGAGCAGGCTGGTTGAAAATACAACAGTCCCAAATACATACCCACTTCTTCTATAACTCTGGAAAATAAATCAGATTCGCTTCCAAAGCCAAACTGAATTTCAGCACACCATCTCAATTTATACTCCCATTCTATGCAAAGGCTGAATTTACACAAGATTCTTGGTAGAGTTAATTTCATCACAGGAACACTAGTATGGTTTGTAGAAATATCCTGCTCATTCATGGCTGCATACACCAAAGATTGCTGTGGGCTGTCTCCTCTGAACTCTAGCCCAGTGCGCTTTGGTAGGTCTTTGCTTGTCCCCAAACTAAATTGGATCCTCTGGTCTCCTGATAGGGTTGTAGCTTCAGATTCTCTTCCCTTAGGACTTAGCTTTTTGTGCTTCTGCATGTTCTTAGTACTTGGTGCTCTCCCTCCATCAACTGTTCCACTTTTATTGGGTTTCCCATCCAAAACGAGCTCTTTGCTAACTGGTTGTGCACAACTAGAACTTAACTGGTTCTCAGTCTGGACAGTTCTTTGGCCTGTAAGCCTCCTAAGAGCGTAATTCCCACAATAGAGTTAGGTCTTCCCATTGTTAGAAAATGACAAGTTTTTGAACTTCAGGATATCTATATAACACTGAATGCAAACCTTTCGCCTACAATATTCTTGTATATAATGTACTCTCAGTGGATTAAAATTCAACCAAATGTACCTTACTTCCAACTAAAGCAATATGTCTCTAAAATGTAGAGGAGGAATCCTTAAAATATTTACAATAGAAACATTCACTAGAAATACAAGAAGCGCTGAAATGTCCCCATCTTCATAAAATGTCCATCTTTATACCAGTTGCTAGTTATATGAGCATTCTTACTATATATTTCCCCATGACAGAACTCATCTATAACCCAGCATATGAATAACTGTCCAAAATGGCTCAGTTTGAATTGGTTTTTTGATTACCTGAGTTTAATGAGCAGGAATGTAAAGGTATCTGCATTGTCAAATTCAGTACAGATTCTTAAAAATAAAATTTAAAATAATATTTCCAACTAAGCAGTAAGCTACTCCTGTGAGAGGTATATTTAAGTACATAGTCTCTATATAGAACTTGTGCCGAAATTTGAAATACAGAGCTATGATGGGCAGCAGTATCTGAAGAATCCTTTATCTATCAACACGTCTTTCTCTCAGTCAATTAAGTACTATAAGTCTATTCTCTCCTCCCTTTTTTGCCATTTATACACTCTCTGGCAGCTTCCTCCAGCCATCCAAGCTTTACCTTCAGTGATTCTTGATCTTAGTATCCTCTCTCCCACCTACTGTATATTTCTACTTCGTTCTCAGAGCTAGCTGACCTATTTTTCTTAACTTGCACTACTGTCAGCCCTACAAGGTAGACCAGACTAAGAAACAGGCACCATGTAGGCCTAAATCTACTTTTATTAGAACAGCTGTAGTAACAGAATCTTGCAAGTCTGAATGTGCTTCCCCTCCTTTCTTTTTTATCTTCATGTAAATGGGAGGGGCTGTCTGAGGCATTTTCGTAAATCTCTTTGTTGGTATGGGCTCAAGCTTCATTTATCTGATTATTTCCCTGGTAACAGATCTTCCCTCTGACCTTCAATGCTATCGTCTACACTCTCTACAGCTACTTTCTCTGATGCTTCTAATCCAGACTTTCCCTTCATGCTGCTTCATGTTTGTTTGGAGATTCCTGCTGAACAATGTTCAAGAATTCATAGGCTGTAGTTTGCTTGTTTTTTTAATTTTAAGTGTGGTTATAGACTGTGATAAGCTTCGTCATGATGTAATTTGTGTTGAATTAGTAGCTATAGATTCAGCCATAGTAAAATGCTTCACAGTTTAATGTTTATATTTAAGTGTTATTCTGTACTGAATAGTCCCCATTTTAAAATATTTTTTTCCTAATGATTTTGGTGGAATAACTGCTTTATTTGGGTAAATACTCAAAATTTAAGTGACCAGAAAAGAGATGTCAGCCACATTTTTTAAACCTTTAGTGCTTATTTCTCTGATCCTTCTGCATTTCAATGGAATAAGTAATTGATGCTTTCAAATCTGTAATGAAAGACAAGAACAAGCCAAAATCTGTGATTATTTCAGTTCTTTGAATGGCTTTGGAACTAATTTACCCAACCTCAAATAAGTTATCTCTGGCATCTCCACTTCTATTTCCAGTAGCATTTTTAGAGTGCCTAGTAGGGAACAGGAACGATATTGCCAAAAGTATCGTCTTTGTTTGCGTGTTTAAAGCATTTATATGACTGCCCAACTCAAACAGTGTGACTCTGGGCAGCACACCAAAAAAAAAGGAAAAAGAAAAGCAAATTAAACCAACTATATAGAACAAACATAACATTAAAACCAAATAAACAGTAAATGGCAAACATGACTAAATCTACGGTAACTCCTAAGAATGGTGATTCTACTCATTCTGGCCCAAAGGGGCCTTTGTTAGATCAGAATACTAGGCTACCCATTTTAAACTGTATTTTATGGTGTGTTAAAGGCTGACCTGTATTAAAGCTAATTTCAATATCACAATTTGGCTCTGAACAATTTATCTAACACATGGGATCTTTAGGCACACAAGTAGGTTCAAATAAAGATAAAATTGGCTGTGTAAATTCAGTTTCAGAAAATGAGTGGCTTGCCCAGATTAAAGACTGATGGAGAATCTGATCCTAGTTTACCTAGGATCACATTACATAGTTGGTGCTAGACAAATTCAGAATTCTGAGCAAGGAGTACAGGTAGCTTATGTTTAGCACAAGGCTACCCCTGCATGCCTAACCTCCAGATTACTGGACTTCAATTTCTAGAACTCTCAACAATGGCCAAACCACTTGGGGGATTCTGGGGAAAAAACTCAATTTGCAGAAGGGAGATTAATAAATAGTTAGGAGATTAAATCTGTTTATTGATGGCTTACTGGGAGGTGCCAATTTCACAAATGTTGTTTACTAAGACCTTCAGCTGAATCATAGTAAGTACTAGTATTTTCGTACTATGTACAACTACTATAACTATGTTTTACCTCATGATTACTCCATATTCTGGAAGAGAAGTGTAAGGTCCAGATGCACACAGAATCTCCTTATTCTCTCCTTACCATCACATGTTCAGCTTAAGCTATAGTTTGTCATTTCGACTGAATAAGTGGACATTCTGAAACATATCCAGAAATTATACTTGGCTGGTTTCTGATTCTCCATCTGGAATGCAGGCTCTAATAAGCTTGACATCATGGTGAACTTTGGTTAGTACTAAACTAGTAATAGAGAGAGAAAAATATGTGCTGTATTAGCATGTGGAGGGGGAAGGAAGATGAAGAAATGTATGCGTTTGCAGCTTATTTGCAGTTGGAGGGTCATTTGAATTAAGCCCTCGTGTTTTTCCAGCTTCATTTCTCTTCCATTTTTGTCTCATGCTTTCTTTTTTCTCTCTCTATAGTGGTAATTATTTGATAGATAATATATATGTATATATGACATTCAAATAATTGCATACTTGGGTTTTCTGTTGCCTTTTCAACTGGGTGCAGTTACATGAGATAGTTGAATAAAAGTTCCAGATAGAATACTTCATTAAACATAGAGAGACTCTGGGCCAAAGTGTGTTTTTAATGCAGTTACACTCAATTTGCTATACTTCAGAGCAGGCAGTTATGCTTGCTTGTTAAACTGCAAGGGTTATTTTAGTTTATTTCCCTTTTTTAAATGAAAAAGTTCCAAGTAGACTTTTCATTTAATAGTATTAATTTTTAAATGCCTTTTACCATGGGGGATGTAGAATAATCCATCTCTCTTTGGTAAGGCATAAAGCCTGGAAACTCGTGGTTTTTCTGCTTGTGGTGTTACAGATGCATGCCTTTGCTTGTCAAACTAAATGTATTATTCTGTAGCTGTCTCTCCGCTCTGGATATTCAGGTTGCTTGGTAGACCTGACCAAAGCAAGCAAATTCTCCAAGGATAAAGAAGGAAAATGTATGCACTCCTAGGAATCTTTTTTTCAGAACTAAAATTGACATTTTTATAAATAATTACCATGTGTAAGACCTCAAAACTCACAATCACAGCAATTCAGTGGTATGCATTTGGCATGAGTCAATTTCTGTTCTTAGTGCTTTTCATTGGAAATGGCATAAAAGTAAGATTTCTCTGAATTTTTTATGCTGTGGGCTTACAGGGGACCAAAGATGTTCTTTGGTCAGGGTTGTTTAAGTGTGCACACCAGCATAAATATCAAAGTGGTCATAAACTTCAGCTGCACTTCAAGGATCATAGTTCCATTTAATTTTTCAAAGAATCTAGAAACCAACTAAGCAGTTGATAACAGTTTAGTTGCAGGTGATGAAGGAGATTTTAGATGGGACATTACTTCTCCCTCCACACCTGGAAATAGTTACATTATATCCTTTGCACAAGATTTCTTATGCAGTGCTGTGTCTTCTTATAAACATGTGCATAAACAATGGCTGAATGCTTGAATTGCAAGCGCCTTAATGCATTTTTTAAAGATAGCTTCTATATGCCATAGGGCTTGGGGGACATTTTTTGCAAACACAGTGATGTCAGAAGGAGCTTCAATTCTAACTAACAATGCTAAGTTAACTGATTGCTGTTCATCGCTTCAGATATTACACCCGTATTATTAGTGTATTTCCCCCCCTAGAAGTGCTGCATGTGATGATGTAGAAATATTTAAGAAGTAGAGATCTGGAGGTATATGGGCACTTGTCAGTTATAATACCCCTGGAAAAATCTTGATTATAACAAGTGATATATTGCTGAAAGATTTTTTAAGTAGTAAAAATATTCAGTGTATTATTCTAGAAATAGTTAGCAGTGTTGAGAGAAGGATTTATGTATTAATTTGTATATAATAAATAATAGGATGATTTGGTGAAAAAGTT
Organism: Candoia aspera; assembly: GCF_035149785.1. Classification (NCBI taxonomy): domain Eukaryota; kingdom Metazoa; phylum Chordata; class Lepidosauria; order Squamata; family Candoiidae; genus Candoia; species Candoia aspera. The sequence goes on along the minus strand of NC_086153.1, from coordinate 198,709,747 downwards.
ACTAGGAGAGCTGTTTGAAAGCCATCTTTTGACAAAAGCAAGTGATTGTGTAGATTATTTATTTGAATAACAACTGAAAGTAAAATGGAAAGTATTTTCCAGATAGTGATGATTTGTAAGAAACAGATGTAAATAAAAATGTCATATTGATTACGTTGTGGTAGTTTCCAGATATTTAGTATCTTATTTCCAGTCATTGCAATTACTAAAGAATCTATGTTTTTCAATTCCATGCATCCCACAAACTAATTATATTTACAAGGTCAGAATGAATACACGTTTTCAGAAAAAATATAGGGTTATATAAATGTGTCTTCTCCTTGGCTGTTATATCACAGTTTGTTGATCTGGAGTATAATGTGTACAATTCACAAATTTGTCTGATAACAGAAAGTGGTGTGTGATTGTGTTTATTTTACTAACTAGTATATTCACAGCAATCACTTCCAAATATCTCTCCAGTAAAGATGTGTTAATTACAAAACAGACAAGGTCTTCTATTATATTAAAGCTACTAACAAGAAGACAGCAGGAATCACACATGTAAATAGCATCATCAACCCCTATTTTAGTCCTCTGTTTTGATCTGTGAGTTGCGCATAGACCAAAGGTGCTATTAAAGACTCACTGTATGAAATAGGCAGCATTATATGAACAAAATTTATTCAACAAGAAAACAGACCTTTAACATGAATTTAACAAGCCTGAGAAATTATAAACTATCATATGCTGCAGATTCATGCAGTGATAATAAACAAAAAAAGGAAAGTAAGAGGTTTCCTTAAGCTAGCCAAACCGCTAATGGTTTTGTTATAAGCTGTCTAGTGTTGAAGTGACCTCTGCAAAGTCTCAAGGCACTTGCACCAGGCAGAATTAAATCGTCCAGTTGGTGAGAAGAATTGCAGGAGCGGGTAGCATGTAATAATAAAAAGCCACCTTAATCTATACCCTTTTCTCCCACCATGGCGTTAGAGGAAGCTCTTTATTTCTCATCTTTGGGAGAAGTAATTTTGCATTAAGCCTTTAGGCTGCATTTTAATGCACTTAACAAATGATTGTGGTCAAAGAAGCTAAGAGATTTTAAAACACTCAAATGCTAACAAAATTGCAAGCAGTATTAATTTATTTTCCCTCAACTGACCCTGTGATCCTACTGCCTGTAAAATTTCCTTTGCAGACTATAAGGTTACTATATTGCTATCATGCTTTGCACAGAACTTCAGACTATATCAACCTAGAGAAGGCTTAAGCTACGACATATATCCAAGAGCTCACCAGGGCTTTATCCTTGAATCTTACTGTAGCATAATTAACACCTCCTTCATCCATTGCTCATTAGCGCACTGGACATTAATGAGCCTATTTATTTTCATACGATTCTCTAAAGAAGGAACTTATTTGTTCTTACTGTGCAAAAAAAGCAATTATAAGATAGCTTAGAAATCAAAATGTAGGGTGTGTTGCTGCATTTATGCTTTTTATTGCGTCCCAGATCTAATTTTAGGTTGCAGGTTGTTCAGCATGTTAGTTTTCCCTAAGTCAGTTGCTATAGTGATTGCAATGAATTCTTTAATCTTGGTGTAGTTAGAATGCTCCTTCTTATTGGTTGCAATGATGCTGTTAAGTAGAAGCAAAATGTCACTCAAGTCATACTTTTGCCCAGTAGTTTGTTTGTTTGTTCGTTCATTTATTCATTCATTCATTCTACTTCTATAGCCGCCCATCTCAACAAGTGACTCTGGGCAGCTTACAAATTAATATTATTTTATAAGATTACAGTTAAGAATTAAGCACAGTAACATTTTGTAGTGCAAGCCCATAAGCACAACATCTTCCACCCAAACATATACAGGTACTTACCAAAAATACAGTGAAATAAACAGACACTCTCACATTGTTATTTAAGGCATAGAATTGTTAGTCCATATTCTGCACAATAAATATTCTTAAAACTTGAATGTGTCAAGACTGTTCCAAAACTGTTCTCCATGAAGTTCCACTGCAGAGCACTAGATGGCTGAAGGGATTTTCTCAGAAAGATTATTAAAAATGACCCTGTAAAAATGGGCCACTGTAATCATAGCATACTTGCAAAAGCTGATGCATGGCCATTTATTTAGCATCCACTGCAAATAGCTATCATGAAAAGTGCATATGGAGCTCAAATCTGAGTAGAAACAATTCTCTTATAAAATACCATTGCTGTCTTGGATAGGTTCCATGTTTTCTAGCGGAGCAGTCAGTTCTAATCCATTCTAGGAGTGTAAGTGTTAGTACTCTAAAATACAAAGCACCTTGTGATTCTGATATAGTGCCAAGTAATCGTATCTTCCCCTCTGAGTAAATTCTTTATTTGTGTCATTTCCTATCGAGTAAATCTCTAGAGAACTACAGTGTAGGATATTTAGTTCTGTTTTTGCTTACTTTTAATTTATACTCCTTCTTTGTAGTTGGGCATTTGCAGGTGTTCAAAAATTAGAACATATGGCTGAAATGCTGCTTCAAGAGTTTGGGAAACTCATAAGACTCAATGTTATAAAAAAAGACTAAATTCAAAACTAAAATGTGAAAAGTGAAATAGACGTATAAAATATTAAACTTTCCTAAATTGTTGTAGCTTCAAGGAAATTCCCAGATGTAGCAATAAGAGAAATACAGGTGTAAAACAACTTTGCCCATAGATAACCTTTCTAGTTACACAAGACCAGTAGTTTTGTACTATGAATCTAATCCCCTCATTATTTGATCAATAGTATCATTTGTGATGATAACTGTATACATAACGTATTTCTTGAGATGGCACATGGAATGCAACTAGTATCCAAAAGTGGTCATGAGGCAGCCTGTTAATAAGTGCAGTAATATGCAGAGCGCATCGGGTTACTGCATAAAGAAATCCATTTCTACCTTTAGGAACTACTGCTAGGGAGAATCAAGTTCTGTCCCTCCACACATTTCAGCATCCGAGTCAAGAAGTCTAAGCAAACTTCTTGGGGGGGGGGGGTTGTCCCTTAAAATTATGTAATCTGTAAAAGAATACACATAAATTATGCCCACTCCCCCAAAGGAAAAGTTCTCTCCGCTCAAGTTAATGCTACTGCATAATGTTATTGAAGGTGTCCTCGGCCAAAGTTGCTTGAAAACAACGAATCGCTCTGTTTAATATAGACCTAGGAGTAAGGAATAAGGGATAGTGCTGTAAGGTTTGTGAGGAGGAAGGGTAGGATGAGTGCATTATAAAATCTATATACCTATTCCTGAGGTTTTTTAATTCTAGCACGAATTGGAAAAATAGGTTTTTTAATAATTTGTTCCATCCCAGGATGGGGCTCAGTTGCTGAAATTCCATATTTCAGGGAGAGCCATGCTGATCAGATCAGTGTGAGAACATAAGAAGCTTCTTCTGTCTTAAGGGTTATATGCAAGTGCATTCCTAGCTCTATAATGGAAATGCCAGGGCTTCATCTTGGAGATTTCACATGTGAAATAAATGCTTTGCCATTGAGCTTTCTCCCTTTCCTTATTGGTTCATTTCACTACTCCTAAAATGCTTAGCCATACTTTGTTTTAACCATTGTTTATTGAATAAGTAGTATGTGTGTGGGTTGCAAATAATGATCAGATTCACATAACATGCTAACCCAGAACAAATTAGCTACAGTGTGGCTTAAGGTTTATGCGCAAGACAAATGATTGCATGCCTGGATCTGTGTATTCTCAACGGTTCCGTAGGAGGGGATCACCCAGCAGAATACAGCATGGCTTAGTTCAGTGTGCAACCCAGCCATTTTCTGCGTATTGTTTCCATCATTAGTAACCATATTAAATGGTGCAGATAGAACATTGTGTGAACTAAAATACAAAGACTGGGCCAACCAGCTGAACTCTAATTTAAAGACAAGATCACCATGTAAGCAAACTGGGACTTCAGTTTGTTTCATTTATTTAAAAGTGCTTAAAACAAATTGTTAGTGCAGGATTATCATTCAACTATTTTGTTTATTGAGCAGTAGAATGTGTAGATGACGCATATTTCATGCCTTGGGAGCATTAATACTTTGGTTGTAGCTGTCTTGCCCTTATGACAGAGCATAATGAGTATAAATTATCTTGCATTATTTTTCATTAACATTTATCCATACGCATGTTACCTCTGCTGCTGCCAAAGAGGTACAAAAGTCAATTTAAGTTCTTATCTGCTGCCCAAGAGGATTAACTGAAAGAAGAGCCAAACAGTTTTGTAGTTTCATAGTTATCTTTTGTTGATAGTCTCAAATTTGTTTCTTTTTTAAAGCTTCATTTATTTTGGTCTTATGAGTTCTCATTGGGTATTACTGAGCCTCCAGCTTCTTCCTGATGCTTTCCTTCATGTCATGATGCTGCTGTCCTCTCTCATCTTACCGCTAGCCCAACTTGGATTCAAATGCTGCTTCTGTACAAAAAGCATGTACATGAAGGGAAATTATTGCTGTACTATGGACAGTTCCTCATATGCAAATACATGCATATTTACTGAACAGAACAGTTAAGTTCCTCCAGTAGAAATTTGTAGCCACATTCATTCAGTTTCTTATATTGTGTATCATTCTGTATGACTGATGTACAGCTGAGAGAATGGCTTTCCAAAAGGCACCTATGAAAAGCGAACTGCAGACTGTAAAATTTACAGCTAAAAAAAAAAAGATTCTTGGAACCTCTGATCAACAGGCAAAGTTTTAGTGACAGAAAATTGGCTCTTTTGAGTAAATTTTTTTCCCCGGCCCTTAGTCTCTCATAGAAGCCCATCAAGATTTAGGGTTCCACAGAACAGTCTGAAAACCTCTGTTCTAGTCTTTAATCTGTATTGCTCCACATTCTGTCTACCTTAGACAATAGGGGAGTCAGTTGTGGCATTTTACAGAATTAAACAAAAATCATAAAGTTCTGAAAGTTACCAGCTGTATTACTATCATATGTGACCTTATTTTTGTTTTCCTTGCTTTTTGCTCTGTTTTACTCTTGGCCATGATACTGACAAGGTCGTCATAATCCATCCGACAGTTTATATAGCCTCTTTCCTACTTGCATGGAATAAAAAGCATCTGACTAGAAGGGAATACATGGGGCAGGTTGCTTGCTGACTATAATTTTGTTGTCATTTCAAGTATTCCAGTGGTATAATTGATGTGACACGACTGGGCTTTAAACATAATCCCTTAGCTTGTGCTCAGTTTCAGAGTTTGTCTCCCTATCACTCAATCTGAGTAGAGAAGATGTTGTTTTTAAAGTTACATTGTGTGTATATATGTATGTATGTAAACGTAACTATCAAAAGCGGGTAAGAGAGCATGAAACTTAATTTATTTTCTCTCATCACCTTGAAAGATATAGTAATTGGCGTCCTCTTGCAATACTAAACTGAGTTGGTGTGCTGATGGCAGAGCCAGCAGGCGGTTCTTTTTTATTAATATTATAATTAAATAATTTTCTGGAAAAAGGCCAAAAACAGATGCGACTTGATTGTGATGTCTCTGCTGTTCCTTGGTGCAATCACTTGCATTTGCTTCAGAGAATTGACTTTGCTGTCTTGTTTTTACAGGTTGTTATCGATGCCTTCAGATTAATCAATGCTAATATGATGGTCTTAGGACATGAACCAAGACAAACAACTTCAAATCTGGGTCACTTAAACAAGCCGTCTATCCAGGTATTTAATATTAATGTACTCACTTTGAATGTAGCTTAGAGAGAGAGAGAGAGTGTACAGAGAGACATGCACAAAATTTAATCTGACATAAATTTGCCTTATATGATACATGTAAGACAAATTTAGATCTAGTGATTACTTCTTGAATTTTTAGTCATTTTGTATGGCGTGAAGATGTTAGTAATGCATGCTACCCTTTTACTATTGCTACGTCCTGATAAAATGTGCTGCTATTTTAGAAATTGTTTGCGGATTTTTTTCTAAGCTGTTCAGATCATTCTGTATGCATGTTGGAGACCGTTACGTCATGGGGAGGGCAGTGCCTCACTGATGCGTCTGGGTTCTCTTACTGTAGGCCTGTACTTTCCTTATGGGTACAGAGGTCGCCAGGGCAGTTCAGGTAATTTCTTGGAAAACAGACACACTGACTGCAGGGCATCTGCGCCACAGTATGCCTTCATTTTGGAAGATGTCTGTTCCTTTCCTCCCAGATGCTTTGCTCATGGTGGCCTTGAGCGCTGGCAGGGGGCTTGTGTGCTCTCCTTCCATATTCTTATAGACCATGGGTGGTATTCACCAATAACTTTGTATGCATGGTAACAGATCCAGAAGCCCACTCATAGTATTGGGAAGAATCCTAAAAACTATTTCAGAATTAATTACTTAAGTATAGTTTATTTCTTTTAGTGGAGCTACATCCGTGAAATATGCATAGGATCGCAACTTACTGTTCTTAAAAGATATTTACTAATAAGTAAATATATAATATTGTAATAAATAATACCTATTTCCTAAATAAATAAGTTGGAAACTCAAGACTGCAGGTCAGATTGGATGAAATCCCTGAAGGAATAAAATGCCATGTTGTTATCAGTTGACTCCATGTTTCCTTTTTAGAGATGTCGATTTTCAAATTCTCAATTTCATTCTTAGAAATGTGAGGCAGCCATCAAGCACGTGTTCCCATTCCATAGTCCCCTGCAGATGAATTCTACATTCTTTATTTACAGTTAAAGATTATAATAGTACTGGTCTTAATTGCAAGCAATGCCTCTCATATTCCCCACTGGTCCAGGTTTTAAGATGACTTAACTAACCTTAGAGGGCACAGCTTTGTCTTAGCTGTAGTGAAGTTTAGCATGGATGCATCTGCATCCTCTGGTTGAGCTGAGAGTAAGGGAATTTGTTCTGGGGACTTGCTAGAAGAAAAGAGGATGTAATCATGCAGCTTGTTTTGTAGGTTTCAGGCCAAGCTACTAAATTACCCTTATAATTAACACTGAATGTGAGATCTACTTATCCATGGTAAGAGTTGGATATAAACAGACTTCCATGCAGAAAGCATTTTGTTTCTTAAGCAAGCATTCCCCCATGAATGATTATTGCTTTGTCATTATCATTGTCCTGCACTAAAGATAATACTGCAAAAAATATAATTTTTCTTTTAAAATGAATTTTAAAAGTCCCCGTTAGTTGCCACCAGAAGTCTAATTATTTCTCTGAAGATTAATTACAGGCCCTCTATTAGCAACACATGCTGCAAACACAGTACTTGTAGTTGAAAACAGCAAGTACTACTGTTGAGCTCCAGTTTTTGTTCTTATCTTGGCAGTCTTATCCATTAATAGTTTATACTCCTCATATTTCAAAATCTGTATGGACTTCATGATTGATTATTTGCAGATTTCCCTAATAAAATAGAACAACCTTTTTCAAGACCAAGGAATTTCTATTTAATAAGAATGAATGAAATTACTCTTGATTAGAATTGGTACAAACTACAAAGCATAATGAGTATGGAAGAACCCTCTCATGTTTTTGATTGGGTGCAGGCAAGCCTGTGCTTGTATGTTTCTAGAGAATATATTACTGGGCCTTTCAAGGCAGTATGTAATGACCTCTTATGCAAACCCCACGGTATTGTGCTGCTTCCTAATTTTTCTATTTTTTATTATTTGCTTTTGGAAAGTTAAGAAGTATTTTACTTTCAGTTCAGCTATTAGAAGTATAGCCAGCCTGTAGGATTGCTTATTGCTCGTGCCAGGTATAACCCTGGCTTGCTGTACAGTGTATTTAAACATTTCCTTTAAAATTACACGAATTAACATATCCCATTTGTTAGGAAAAGAACTATCAAAAAGGGATCTGCATATTGTTTGATAATATCTCTTTTCATATAAGATGTAATACAGCTACTTCCACTACCAAAGAGGTAGGCTGCTGTTTGACAGCTGAGGTCTCTTCAGCTGCAGAAACTGTAGCAACAGAATGGAAGTTTTACTAGCCGTATTCAGTTGAGAATTTAATTCTGCTTTGTACACATGTGACTTTTTTGGGTCCCAATCAGAAATAGTTCTGTGCATTTATTTAACTTGGTTTGAAATAGGGATTTAAATCAGAGTTGAATTGTGGCAGAAATTCAAATTCTTGCTCTTTGGGCTGTAAACATTTTAAAAGGTTTTGCATTAAATGCTCCACAATTAATATCTGTGACAAATTTATTTATTTGTTCCGCACCATTTATATGCCACCTCTACTGTAGATTCATACCACAAAACAATTTAAATCTGTTTAAATAAGTTAAAGCCATTTATTAGGGCAAAGATTAATTATACTGTATGCCAAGCTATTATTTTAAAAAGTATCTCTACCCTGTTGTATATTTATTCCCCTGCCATTGAAAATGTGTGTCAGCTTTTGATGAGTTTGCAATACTAGAAGACCTAGATACATTTAAGTAGCTGGGTATTTTCAAAAAAGTTCAAATAACTCACAGCTTGAATGCAATGTTTGAAGATACTATTCTGTTTTCTTTGGCAGAAATGATCAGGCGCATTTCAGTAATGCATTTTAAAACATTATCTTCCTAGGCTTTAATCCATGGGCTAAACAGACATTACTATTCCATTACTATCAACTACAGGAAGAATGAATTAGAACAGAAGGCAAGTTCTGTTTTTCCTAGAATATTTTCAGTTATTAACAACAACAAAATATCTTTGTCACTTCGATTCTTTATCTCAGCAGGGGCATTTTTCTGACCAAGAGCTACAGCGGATGGGGTAATATTGGGCTACAATTTGGGTTTTTTTTAATTACCTTAAGGTATTTTTCTTTTGTCTCTGTGTTTTTTTAAATTATTATATTGAACCTGTTTTAGGGATTACACTGCCATTTTTGTGTACTCCTCTCCAGTGAGTAGGAAACTGCTATTGAAATTCAGCAACCGTAATTGGAGGGACTCTGGGTGGTCCAGTAAGGCGGGGTCTCCGTTTCTGTCTAATGTCTATAGCTGATCCATTGTCACACCAAATAAAGTCTCAGTGTGAACTCTTGGTAGAAAGCATCATTTCTTCCAGAAGGAATCTGCATGCATAAGTAGTGAATGTGCTAGTAAATAAGTGGTTGGCAAAAATCAGTCTGATTTAGACAATTTATGAACATCTTTGTTTAAATTATGATAAAAATATGGCTATTCTATTTTTAAAGCTACATGTTTCTGAAAGCTATTTTCTGTTTCTGTAGTGCTATTACAATGAATCTGTTAATTTTCTTGCCTTTGTTTGTTTGTTTGTTTATTTATTTATTTATTAAAGCATATACACTCTTTTCTTACATAGCTCAAGCCTGCTTACACAATTCAAGTTACCAAGCCAGTTTATCCCTATAATCCATCCAAAAATAATTCAGCTATTCTTGAATATTTACAACCAACAAAACATATGAACAGCAGCAATTGATTGAAGATTTATTCTGTAAAGCGTGTTAGGTACAGTTTACAGGCCTTCTTGAACACTTGCATGTCTGAGTCCTTGTAGCTTTGCTCAAGGAATTTCTTGTATAACATCAGGGCTACCAGTAACATTCTTTAAAAAAATAAGATTAGGGTTTTTGTTTCATTCTCTGAGGTAAGTTCTGGGAAGGGTTGTTAGACCAGCCACATATAAGAAATTGTGTTCACATGTTATGACTACAGGCATACTTTTCTATCTACAATTCCAATAGTATTATTAAAAACATAACTCTGTATACTTTTTTCCAAGTTTGCTAATTCTTCCCAAATGCAGACATTTTAGTTTTTATGCCCACAACAGATTCCATCTGTTCATGATTAAAGTTGATTTTAGAGACATCGTAACTGTTTAGATATCTTTCCATGCTAATTATCTTTATTAGAGGATGTAGACATTAACTAAGGTCATTGTTCCGTCATAAGTGTTCAGTAATGTTCTTGAAGGTGACAGATTCAAACAGAAAGCAGTCTTCTCACTGGGAGCTCAATTGGGCTTGCAAGAATCAAGAGATAAGGTCTTTGCTGCCTCAAATTCTCGCTGCTGTAGTAAACACCGGAGGGCAATTTTGATGAAGTAGGAAACAGCTGTGTGAGCTTAGATGCTCTATGTGATATACCTGCACTTTCAAGACATGAAAAAACGACATTTGAACTGGTTCTTTTGCATCTTGGTTTGTACAGCGCACCTTTTTTTCCCTGCATTCTGGAGGTTGGGCTTTAAAATTAACCTATGGAAATGCTACTTTGGTTCATTGCACTGCAGACACTTTTGTAAAGGTGATAACAGTAATTGTCAAGTGTGATAAAAAAGGGGTTTAAGAAATGAAGACTATTTTCATTAACTTATGCGGCCTTTGCCCAGTGTCCTGGCATCCATTTTTCCTATACCTTCCTTGTCTGTATTCATGATTTCATACTCAAGGCTGAGAATAGGACTTCTGCCGTTTTAACACCAATTATTTATTGGAAGCTGATAGTCTGGCAAAAGGCCTAAAACCACATGAACCCAAACATGTTTTAGCACTCAATCATGTCTTCATAAATCCCCCTATGAGTGTGGGTTCAAATTTCACAGTGACCTTACAGAGCAAACAATTTTTATCTTATCAGATGGACTCAGAGGGAATAGAAATTCAAGTCTATGATGAGCTAATCTATGAGGCAGAAAAGTTATCTGAGGTAGCCTATGTAATTTGGGCTTGACACCAGTTTTCTAAATCTAAACTCTCCCACACTAGAAATTTTTGTGTCTCTTTGTATTTGTTATGATAAAGCATAATTGACCTAAGTTTAGCTCCATATTCTGCCTTCTGTGGACAAAATGCTTCTGATATGGCACTGGAATTTTGTTCTCCTTGAAATGAAGGATTCAGCATTCTTTGTAGATTTCCTGTTGTTGTGCCATGTTTTCCCCCACGCCTCTACTGTAAAGAATCTCTAAAAGGGAGGAATCTCTAAAAAAGAGTGGGCGTTCTTGCCGGGGGTTAGAAAGGAAAGAAAATTATTGAATATTCCCTCCCCATCTTTTTTTTCCCTGTTCTGGATTAGAACTCATCTTAAGAAATGCTTGCATCGTTAACAAAGAAATTAGGTCTAACCCAATGGAAATTTGTGATTTCTCATCTGTCCTCCTAATACCACTGTCATGTTCAAAATATATAGCATACGTGATTTTCCTGTATAAGCCACAAGTACAGTTATTTTACCATTTGCCCGTTATTCTTTTTTGTTCTTTTTTCTTTTGGGTAGATGTTACTGAATTTACATAAGAAAAGTTGGATGGAAGGTTTAACTCTTCAGGACTACAGCGAGCACTGTAAACTCAATGAAACAGTGGTAAAGGAAATGCTGGAACTAGCAAAGAACTATAACAAGGTACCATGTTGGGCCTTTGCCAGACAATTACTTGACAATATGATTTGTCAGAATAGCCTCCGGAAGTACTGATTCAAAAATTGACTCCAGTGTAATGTGGAGAAAAGGAAATACCCAACCTTGAAAAAACAAAATGGCATTAATAATTTCAAGAAATTAGCACAACCTGCTTGGGAGACAGACAGACCTTGCCTTTTACTTTTTTGAAAACTTGGGTCAGAGCTCCAGTCACAGCAAAAAAATGCTGAATTCTGTAAAAAGATGTGCAGGCCAAGAGTAATGAAAGGGCTTCTTGCTCATGTTGTCTGAGGAACTTCTGTTAAGAGTCAGTGACATTTGTATAGTCCATGTTATTTCTGGTTTTGTTCCTGATTTTTCCAGTCTCTTCATTGTATTGCGAAGATACGTTGCTCTGACAAAATCAGTATTAACCACATCCACCGAGCACTTTTAAAAATAATTCAAGTAATATTGAGGAAGGCATTGACTTCTGTCCTGATATACTAGTTAGTGCCTTTGTTAGATCACAAGAGTGAGGTTTTTTTAATATGTGGCCCTTAAAATAATAATAAAGCTTCAGCTTCAGTGGAAAAAGACAAACGTTTACATTTTAAGAGGTTTTTGAAATAGTAAGATACTAAATGCCAACCTTTTCTACATTTGTTTTACAGGCCGTGGAGGAAGAGGATAAAATGACACCTGAACAGCTGGCAATAAAAAATGTTGGCAAGCAGGTGAGGAATTATATTGGCATGAAAAAAAAATTATTTGTGTGTTTATTTAGTCATATGTGGATGATTTTTTTCTTCTTAATTCTCTATAAGAGCCATTTATTTCTACTATAACAAATTAAAGTCTCTGACTTAAAATTATATCAACAATGGACATAAAATTGACATTTGACATCTGCCACTGTTTCATATACAGGTAATCCTCATTTAGTGACCTTAATTGGGACAAACAACTTGGTCATTAAGCAAAGCAGTCATTAAGTAGAACTGCAACTGTGCTCATGATTTTACTTCAGCTTTCCTTTGCTTTACAGACCTGCGAAGGTCGTAAATGTGAGGATTGGTTGTAAGGTTACTTTTTCATCACTGTTGTAACTGTGAAAAGTCGTTAAATGAGGAGTACCTGTAAAGTAGTTTTTTTTCTTCAATAAACCATCTTTTATCCCTAGCCTTACCTATAGTGTGTTTCCTCTAGTATTCAGGATCTCTTAGTAATAATGTTGTAATCAAGAATGTTAAAACTGATACCTAATGGACCTGAACAACCTGGTTTTCCTTTTAATTTTAAGGCAATAATTTGGGATTATTGGCATAATAGAAACAACTAGGCTTGGATCCAAATACATAGTCCAGTGGAGCTTAGGACCTCTATTGCACAAGCAGCAGCCTCTGTATCAAGCAGCTTGGTTGGAACCCAGAATCTCCCCATGGCTTTCATTTAAATTCATTATGAGGAAGTCACAGTTTCTCTTACATACCTTTTTGTACTGCTGCCTGCTGTGGTGTGTTAAAAGGAAAATCTCTGGATTGCAACTTTATAATTCCGTTTTGAAATAAAAATCAGTGTTACAGTGGATGGCTGGAGGCTGGGTTATATATCAAAAAACTGCCATTTAAATATTACCTCAGTTTTAAATTGATCAGATGATCTTAACATGCTCAGTTGTGTCTCTGCTCTTTTCCTTGGGGTAGTATTGACTCCCATAACTCCTTCAAGCACATTTACTTGGAAGTGAGTGTAATGTTGTATGTGCACTCCAGCATGTCTAGGTTCAGAAGGACACTTGTCTAAGAAATCAGCTAAATGTACTCTACTTGAATCTATTTTGGTCAGTTTAGGAGGGCAGCATTGTTGAACTACAGCTTCATCTCCAAGCTCTAAAATAAACCACCTCAAGAAATACTTGATCTCTGTTTTGGAAAAGGAAGTCAAGACTTTTCCTTTTGAATTTGTGAAAGATTATTTCGCTACTGTTTTAATTGTGTTTTTATTGTTCAATATTCTGTTTTGCCTGTTAACTGCCTTGAATGCTCTCAGGTAGAAAGATTTAAATAACAATAAACTTCCAGCAGCCCTAAGCCGCATAGCTAGCTATGAGAGCTACTGGGGGATGCAGCTCAGCAGTCTCTGCACTCCTGCAGAACAATATTGTGGGAAGAGAAAATTCCTAAGGATCACAGAATATGTAGTTTTTTTATAGTTCTGAAATTTAGCAATACTATTAGATACAATCTGAATTATTGCAGATATTAAGGTCAAAAATTGCCAGTATCAGCTTTAGTTACCTGGATCATGAAACAACAACATGAAGTTAGAGAAGAAAGTGCTTAATGGCTTTTATCTTGTCTGATCCCTTTGAAATGAATTGGGCTTTTCCTGAAAGCTTTGCCTCAGATGATGATGATGATGATAATAATAATAATAATAGCAGCTATGTAAGATGCCTGGTAAATAGCATTCAAGAAAGCATGACCAAAGATTCAGATCCGGTGAGGAATCCTTATTCTAAGCTAACCCATTCCTTAATGAAGCCATATTAACCAATCCAAACATGGACATACTTTTTTTTAACTCCAGTAGCAAACTATGCATAAATTAACATTTTCTAAAAATAACATTATAGTAGCAAGTCAGGTTTTCTATTTCAATATAGAGAGTTTTTTTTCTTATGTGTATTTTATGGTTTGTTTTCATTTACTTAATTGGAAAGTGCTCTTGTTTTCAGTGAGGATATCTTAAAATAACATGGGATGAAATCCCAGTTCCATTGGAAGCAAATGGCAAAGCTCCCATTGATTTCATTAATGAACTTGATAAATAAAAAGAGTGTTATGATGGAGTTAGTATTTAAATTGACTTGTAACTTACAAATGCAGTACATATATAAATAGTTAAATATAGTATACTGTATGTAAGATGTATACATCATTGTTACTTCTGAATCATCATGTAAAGATAAATAATGTGCATTAGATTTGGCCCTATACTTACAAGATAGCTTTGGTTTTCCGGAAGAATAGCTTGTAACATGACTTGGGTATTTTGAAAGTCTATTTCAGTCAAGCTCGTGGCTTCAGTCAACTATCAGTACACTAATGATGAAGATGTGATAAGATCCTTCATTATGTTTATGATCCAAACTCTGTATTATAAACCACTAGGAGCTCTCTGAGCTGGGCAGTATAAAAATACTTGCACAGTATAAAATAATTTGTTTGCTGGCTAATACTTTTCATAACTTTGCACCACCATCTCTGATTCAGTATTACAGCCATAAATGGAAAATTCCTATATATAGTATACATTGTGAAAAGGCTATTTGTACTGGATTCATAGGGTAGGGTGTTTGATCAGCGGGATTCAAGGCAGTTTAGGTTATGAGGTCTATTTTATATTTTTTAATAACCTGAGATCCACAAAGTGGAGCCAGATGCAACATGGTAGCCACATTAGCTACATCCCATGAGCTGTATACCAGGGTAATGTATAAAATACACACATTTGAGTTACCACAAATCAGAGATTCCTGTAGTCTGATTTAGGACAGGGCCAAGAACTCTTTGTTGTTTTTATTTACAAATCTCAAAATCCTTACAAATCAACTGCAGATCATCCAGTGATCTATTATTGGAACCTATCCCTAATTCAAGTTTCAGGAAATCTGTATACCTGTTCCTGTGATCCAGAATGCCAGCGTTTTTGGATTTAGCTTAGTCTAGGAGGATTTATCTCTATGTGTCCATTGATGGCTGATTTGTCTGAACGCCAAGCTTCCAGGAATTCCCTAGCATTTTTGGATTTAGCTTGGTCTAGGATAGGGAATTCCTGGAAGTTTGGCATTCAGACAAATCAGCCATCAGTAGACCCAGAGATAAACCACATTCACACACCATTCAAAAGAGACAATAAAGAAACTAAGAAGGAAACAAAAAGACCAGAACACATCCTCTCTAGCAACCAACACCCAGATAAGTGGGGATTAACACCAGGCAAACAGTCAAGAAGGAAACAGTACGCTAATCAAAGAACTACCAAAGAGAAAACCACACCCCCACCAACACTGGCAGGGCAAGCTATTGTATATAAACAGGAAGCCAACCCCACACTCACCAGCACTGATGATGTTACCTAGTTGGGTGATTAAATGTCTGCAAGCAAGCAACCAAGCTCAGAGAGCACCAAGGACTCCACAGTATTTCTATCTGATAATTTTAAATGACCAAGAAAGTACTGTGGTTGGCAGTATAACACGTTTAATAAATAACTATAACATAGAAGGAAATGTAAATCCAGCAGTTGTTCAAAATCCCAGTTTTATGTCAATACTGAGACAGTATTTGGGCAGATATAAACAGTATGCAGCCTTGGGCAGTCTTAACAGCTCATAATTTCACCAAGATTTTTATTAGATACTAATTCAGATTGCTTGCATAATAGGACTCTGAACTTTAATTGCTTCTTAACTGTATCAGTTCTGCATTAAATGGAAACAATCATTTGTAAATGTGATATTTCAATAATACTTATAAACGATCTTTTAAAATTATATTTTAGGATCCTAAACGTCATTTAGAAGAACACGTGGATGTGCTGATGACTTGCAACATTGTCCAGTGTTTAGCAGCAATGTTGGATACCGTTGTATTTAAATAATGACTTACTCATAAATGTTATTTCCTGACTATAAGCATCCATTGTTTAAAGCACTGAGGCTAAGATATATTTGGATGTCAGAGACATCTGGCATCATTTGCAGTCTAAGAGCATCACTCTAACATCTTTCCATCTCTGTTGTGCAATTACTTTGAATATTTTTTAAATGCAAGATCTCTGCAGATTCTAAAACAATTCAAAACTAAGTTTAAAAAGTGTATTTTCATTTTAATATTTTGAAGATAATTGGCAGCATATATATGTAAGTTAATTATTACTATGTGGCTTTTAAAAAATCTGTTAACCTACTTAGTGTTTTGCTGACGTTGTGACTGGGAAAGAACTGTCAATTATTGACAGTACTGTATAAAACTTAGCAAGGAGAGAAATGCCTTTCAGTAAGCTGATGATCTTTGAAGACCTGTGCCATGGACATGATTTTTTTTCAAAAACCTGTTCAGATTACAGATCCCTTTTATATGAATAATGGTTAAGTCCCACAGTATTTTTACCAGCTTGGACTCAACCTTGAAATACAAGAAATAAAGCAAAAAATGCTCATAGACAAATGCAAAGCACTTCCCATGACTGACTATAGTGTTTGCTTCTAAAAGCTCCAGGATTGAAGCTTTTCGAGTCAGAGGGATATGACTTCAAGTAGGCCTAAACCTGTTCCTGCTGCCTTTAACTATGGATCAGGACTGTTCACCACCATAAGTAGGGTAGAATTGCATAAGGTTTTAAAGATAACTTGAGATTGTCTGGCTCTGACCCAATAAAATATTAATTATTGAAAGTGGTAATAACTAACATTAATTTGACACATTTGAGCAATACTTGTAGACAAGGAGCAATGAGTTCCTTATGAAGATGAGCCGCAAGTGCTATTAATCTTGCCAAAATGCCAATGAAAACCTGGTCATAGAACCTTCTAGCTATAATGATATTTCTGTAAGTTCCACATCTGCTTTGGCAAGCATAGAAGTCAGTAGAATTCCCAAGAAGTACAATTTTCTGTCCCTGTCCCCAACTTTCCTCCCGCCATACAGCTGTAAAGAGCTCTCCGAGTGTATGAACAAAGCTCAGAAGATAATGAAAGCCTCCGTCCACCATCTGAAAAATAACAAACCCATTACAGACACACAGTCATCGAAATACGGATATTATTTCTCAACCTACTCTGTAAATACCATTGAAATGCATGATGAGACATCAAATTACAATTTATTTTAGGTTTTTTCTTTTTAACTGAAAAATAGACATTTATTGAAAGAAAGCTGGAGGGCTTTTCAACATTATGTACACACAACTAAAGTATAAGAAAAAGAAACCATTGACTGCTTCACAAGATACTGCTATGAAAACCAATTTTTAATTTGTAAATGAAATACGAGTTTATAAATGAATAAAGGAATATCAATTGCTAATAAATATCCTGGGTCTTATTTTTTTTAATTTGTATAAGTGATAAGTTTAACCATCACATTACTTTAACACAACATTAAAAAAAACTAATATATAATGGTTTATTCGCTGTGTCCACTATATGCTGAAGTTCAGGTATACATCAACAGAAATCTTATACAGTACAAGAGCTCAAAAACATTTCCAAGATAAGGCTTTTCTCTTTGGAATACTTTAAATTTGAAATATTTTACTTTATAAAAGAAATATCAATCTAGGTAAGCACTGAGCAGAATTTCCAATAGTCATGGAGTGAAATATCAATATCCTGCAATGCTTTCTAGCTAATTAACACTTCCTTGAGGATAGGAAATGTTACCCCCTGCCTAAAGGAGGCAGTTATTAGACTTACTTTTTTTTATTTTCTTTTTTAGAAATCCTCCCTTGATCCAGCAGATCTGTGCAATTATAGACTAGTCTCAAGATATTTCATTACTGAAAAAGGTGATCATAAAGTGATGACCTCACAGCTCCAGGTGCATCTGGATTAAACTGATTATCTGGACCAATTTTAATTACACTTTCAACTGGTATATGGTATTAAAAATGTTTTGATCATCTAAGTGATCACCCATACTGAAACTGGACAGTGCGGAGTGTAGTCTTGCTAAATCTTGAGCATCAGGTTTTTTTATATACCATCCATCATACTATTCTGGATAGTCTGGCAGGATTAGGCCTTTAGGATACTATTTTATAGTTCTGCTCCTTCCTCTATCTGGGATGCTGACCTGCAGCGTTCCCCACTGACATGAAAAGTCTGGGGAAGATCCTTAGTGTTCAGTGTGCCAAAGCAGTCTGTTTCTTGAACATTGCCTTAGTTTGCTAATGGGCTAGCTGAGGGAGAAGTAGCTGAAATTAAATCCAGGATGGTGGTGCTGCTAATAATAGAAATTGGGACACTGAAATTCAACCTGTTTTGGGATGAATTGCACTTCCCTTTAAAACAGGACTATAGACTACATGTGGCACTTCAACTTCAGTTGTCACTGATTTGCAGTTGCCAGCTGTGGCAAAGAGTGTGTGTGTGTGAAATTATGGCCAACAGTCAGCCGCAATCATTCCTTAGTCAGATTGGGCAGCAATTTCCCATGGAGTGCTTATATCCTGTCTTGACCACTACAAAATGTTCTGTGTGTCTGTCTTTGAAAATACCCTGAAATTGCAATTAGTGCAAATGCAGCAACAAAGTGGACAAAATGCAGTAATCATGTGACACCTGCATTAAAAAATCAGCTCTGATAGCTAGTTGATTACTGAGTACAGTATAAGATATTTATCTATCTATTTAATTTAGTCACCACCCATCCCACTCAAAGAGCGACTCTGGGCAGTTTACAATAAAAGCAGAATAGTCATTAAAATACAATAAAAACAATGTTCTTAATATTGACTGATCAAACAACAGAACAGAATCTGACCATCTAATGGAATAGCTCAGACTTGTCTTGCTGCTAATATCAGCAGGAGTAAACGTGAAGGTGCTCCCACCTAGCATTTCACAAATCTGTCAAGATGCATCCCATTTACCATTTTTTAAAATAGGTTTTAGTATTAATTGAATAACAGTTTGTATTTTAATTTAAACTTCGTTAAGTCACTTTGAGCAGAAAGGTGAGGTATAAAAAGGCCTCCAGCAGCAACAGTTCTCCATACCACTGGATTAAGGCTGAGAAAGTGGGACTGCCCCTGTGCAATGGCTGTTCCACTTAGCACTCCATCACACACACGTTTCTGTTGTGCAATTCATCTTCATCTACAAGTCATCTGCAAATTATCTCAGTCCAAACCTAATTCATTGAGTCCTGTGGCAATGGGTGAGTGGCAAAGCAACAGGTGGAGATGACCACTGACAGTTGTAGTCTCAAGCCTACCCATGGGCAGCCCTTGGACCGGTGGTCATTTGTGTCAGTACCCAGGGCAACAGAGATGTCTGGCAGCATCCAGAGCAACTTGGCAGCCCTTCTAGGATAGCACTGCCCACGCTCACACGAGGGAGGGGGTTAGAAAAGGTATCCTAAACATGGCCTGCCCGACAACATCTGACTAGCTAACCACAGCTGGCAGATCATCTCCTTAGCAGTTGAGCAAGAAAAACGAACCAAAGAAAACTCATTTTCAGAGTCTGGAATGTCCATACGTTGCTGGATAGAGACAAGGTGTCAAGGCCTGAAAGACAAACAGCACTCACAGCAGCCAAACTTCGCCATTATAGCATTGACACTGCTGCACTCAGTGAGACCAGGCTGGCAGACGAGGGTTCATTACAGGAAGCAGAGAGTGGATATATGTTCTTTTGGAAAGGGAAACCACAGATTGACAGGACTCAATTTGTTTTTGCAATCAAAACTGCTCTGCTGAAGAACATCTCTACCCACTGGAATAAATGAATGCATTATGAAGTTCCACTTCCCTCTCAGTAAGTCCTGGTATATCACCACTGTCAGAGCCTACGCATCAACTCTCTCAAGTCCAGATGAAGACAAGGAATATTTCTATGAGGACCTGGACCAGATTATTTGAACAACCCCTGCCAGCGATAAACTCATCATTCTGGGCAACTTCAATGCTCAAGTGGGGGCAGACAATGACAACTGGGATGGAGTCCTTGGGAGACACAAGGTGCGAAAACTAAATAGCAACTGCCTGCTCCTTCTAAGCAAATGTGCTGAGCACAACCTGTGCATCACTGACACAATGTTCAGACTTGCAAACAAGTACAGAACTACCTGGATGCATCCCAGGTCCAAACACTGGCACCTATTTGACTATGTCATAGTACGTCAGCACAGCCTTAAAAGACATCACCGTCACCTGCGCCATGCGAGGTGCTGAGTGATGGGCAGATCACAGGCTAGTCCAGTCGGTCCTCAACCTGCACATAGCCCCTTTACATGGTAAGCAACCAAGGACTGAGAAAGTCATTCAACATCGGCAGATTGCAAGACCTAGGCCAAGTCCAATGCTTCCAAGATATACTTAATGAAGAATTATCTGGCAATATACTGCTTGTAGAAACCTGTTCTGAAAAGTGGATGCAGTTTAAAGATGTCATCACACAGACTGCAACAACTGTACTTGGACTGAAAACCTGGGTGCATCAAGACTGGTTTGATGAAAACCATAAGACCATTTCAGTAGCCCTCCATGTCAAGAACAAAGCCTATGCAGACTGGCAGAACGATCCATCATCTGTCTCAAAGAACGACAAGTTTAAGCACCTGCAGTCCAAAGCACAGACAGAACTGCAAGAAATGCAGGACAAGTGGTGGCAGAGAAAGGCTGAGCAGGTGGAACGCTATGCAGACATGCATGCCACCAGAGTTCTTCAGTGCCATAAAGTCAGTTTATGGTCCTTCAAGATCAGGATGCTCCCCCTTGCTGTCATCTGATGGGTGGAGCCTGATCAAAGACCAGGAAGGACTGAAAAACCGCTCAGCTGAACACTTTCCCAACCTACTCAATCGGCCGTCCACAGTTGATCATGATGTCATACAGCAGATTCCTCAGCTGCCAGTCTTGGATGCCCTATACCTGCCTCCCTCTACTGATGAGATCAAGAAAGCGATCTCACAGATGAACTCAAATAAAGCAACAGGGCAGGATGGCATTCTTGATGAGATCTACAAAGCTAGACCCAAATGCCTTACAGGTGTTCCAAGACATCTTGGAAGACATTTAGTCCACAGAGGAGATGCCTGACGACCTCCACAATGCCCTCATTGTTGCTCTCTATAAAAATAAGGGAAGCAGATCAGACTGTGGAAACTACAGAGGTATCTCACTGCTGTCCATCGCAGGCAAGACCTTTGCCTGCTTCCTCCTGAAGAGACTTGTCACTGTCTTGGAAAGGAACCTCCCAGAGGCGCAGTGTGGCTCTTGGCCAAATCAGAGTTCAGCAGACATGATACTTGCCATGAGGCAAGTCCAGGAGAAGTGCATCAAGCAGAACAAGCCTCTTTACTCTGTCTTCATTGACCTGACAAAGGCATTTGACACTGTAAACAGGGAGGCTCTCTGGATCATCCCGAGACCTTATGGATGCCTGAGGAAATTCGTGAAGTTGATTCAGCTACTCCAAAATGGAATGACAGGACAGGTTCTTTACAATGGTGATACATCAGCTGCATCTGCCATTTCCAATGGGGTAAAACAGGGTTGTGTGCTAGCCCCGGTCCTGTTCAATCTGTTCTTTGCTTGCATGTTGTCACGTGCTGTCCAGGGTCTGAAGGAGGGAGCGTACATCAGATACCAATTGACAGCTCTCTCTTTGACCTTCGCCGCTTGAAAGCACAGATGAAGTGCTTCCATACGGTCATTCAAAAAACCCTCTTTGCTGATTTTATTTATTTATTCAAATTTCTATCACCACCCATCTCCCCCAAACAGGGGGACTCTGCTCTCCTGGTGCACAAAGACAGTAATCTACTGTATAGTTGATGCTGAACAAATTCTCAGACACTGCAATGCTCTTCATCCTGACTATCAACCTGAATAAGACCAAAGTACTTTACCAGCCCATGCCAAATACCAACCCTGTAGAACCAAAAATCACTGTCGACGACACGCAGCTGACAAATGTGAACAGCTTCAAATACTTGGGAAGCATCATCTTGAGTGATGGGTCTTTAGACAAAGAAATTGACTCCAGGATCAGCAAGGCCAGTCAGGCACTGGGGCAGCTGTGTACATAGTGCTCAGTCAACACAACATCTGTATTTCCATGAAGCTGAAAGCCTACAGAGCTGTGGTTATCCCTTCTCTCCTGTATGGTTGTGAGTCCTGGACTCTGTACCAAAGGCACATCAAACAACTGGAGAAATTTCACATGCACACTCTCCGCTCCATCCTCAGCTTTCATTGGCAAGACCATATCTCCAACCTGGAGATTTTGGATGGTGCAAAGTCCACCAGCATTGAGTCCCTGATTATCAGAGCCCAAATGCAATGGGTGGGACACGTCATCAGAATGGATGACCATCGTATGCCTCACCAGTTGCTCTATAGTGTACTGGAATCTGGGAAGAGACCTTGAGGTCAACCATGCAAGCACTACAAAGACACAGTGAAAGAAACCCTATGCCACTGTGACATCCAGCCAAGGGAACTAGTAGTTGCAGCTGCTGGCAGAACTGCTGGTGAGCCCTGTCCTATGAAGCCTCCACCAGCCTTGAAGGCAGCCACTGCCAAAAACTGATAGAAATCCGTGAGCAGTGTTACAGAATAACACCAACAGTTACTACAACAATGGACATCCAGTGCCCCCAGTGTGCTAGACTCTGCACTTCCAGACTGGGACTGCAGAGCCACCTCTCTGTCCACAGATGAACTGCACAACAGCATGTCTTCTTTGGGCCCGAAGGACATGCACACACACATTTTACAGGATGTATACACACATGTATACATGCACACACACATTTTACAGGATGCTAAATCATATACACATGTTTTATAAGATGTTAAATTTGTTTTAACCTTTGTTATTGTTCCTAATGCATGGTGGCAGCATAGTACACTCCAGATATTTCTGACTGGCCTTGCTGGATGGGCCTGATTAGAGTTGTAGCTGAACACATCTAGAGAGGTCTGAGTGCGAGTGATTGCACACATACCTGTTTTAAAGTTAAACTGATTATACATACTGTAATGTATACGGTGAGACATATAATGTATACAGTGAGATCAACTTATCCATTCCTTAGATTTGTTTGGAAATTCTTTAGTGTTCTCTGCAAATAAGAGGAGATATGCTCTCCTTTGCATTTTTCTCATTACCAAGGAAAAAGGAACTACCAAGGAGGAAACCACACCCCCACCAACATTGGCAGGGCAAGCTACTGTATATAAACAGGGAGCAAACCCCACACTCACTAGCACTGATAATGTTACTTAGTTGGGTAATGTAACATCTGCAAGCAAATAACCAAGCTCAGAGAGCACCAAGGACTCCACTCTTAGTAATGTCTTGCCCCTGAAATTATCCAGCCTTTAGTTCAGATTGACCAGACCTCTTCAATTATCAACTGGAACCTATTCAGTCAATTAATGGAAGTGTAATAGCAAAGTTTTGGGATCTGGATGCAGTTTTTTTAACTCTCTAGAAATTGCAAGGCAGTGTGTAGTAGTCCTTGCACAAATTAACTTCAATCTCTAAGAGATACAGCACTCTGTTGTTATTTTGATCTATCTTCCACCCTTCTTTTGCCCAGATGACACACTTTTTTTTAATGTCAAGGACTGCATTACGTTAGGCCTTGTTAACCAGTTTGAGAATAAAAGTCTGCATATGGTAATCTTCTCCCCAGTACTGTTAATTGCTACAGAATTAACATACATTAGTGTTGTCTATTGGAGACGAAAGCTGGTGTAAAATTTAAGCATGAAATTTTTCATCATTAAAAATATGGATTTTATCAGCTCTTCAAGATGTATGACACACAAGCACACATATACATACATACATGTTTCTCAGGAAAGATGGAACTATATGTTAATGACTAAGAATATGGAATTCAAACATTCCAACTGAATAAACCTGGAACAAACAAGTGGCAGCAGAGGGACAAAATGTGAATCTGGTGTTAATAATTCAGCCATAGAACTGAGGTATTTATATCATGCAAAACAATGGTTTCCTATGTTAAAAATCGCAAGTTCTCACCATTACATTATTAAATGATGGTATTATTTTTAGCATTTGTTCAGTCTACTTTACATGTCTCAATTTCCTTATTGTAGCCCATCTTCTTCCATCCTCTCTACATGAAACCCGTCATAAACCAGTTGTGACCAGCAGCAGGACATCAAATGAAAGCTGATTAGAAGTTTAATCTACCCACTTCACTGCCTTGAAGAAGCCCAACCATGCCAGGCTTCTTCAAGGCAGTGGCTCACAAGATATTAAGTAAGCTATCTGACTGAGGACTGGAATTTTGGAGGCCCTAATTTTTCCATTATTTCTCCAACTGGCTTGTTTAGCCTACTGCAATATTTGAGCAACAACACAGTTTGTTACATCTCAAGTAAATTGTCGCCCACTCAAAACGGCGGAAGTGTGACAAAAGTCCTTCCTGCAACAATATAGTTCTAATGCCTGACGTTAGTACCAGGAGATGGCATTGCCTACAACTTGCACCACCTTAAAACACTAACGAATAGATTGTGGCATAAGCTTTTGCTGAAACAGACCAACAAGAACTGTTCCTGGGGGAATTTATTAATTAATTCCAACTTAGCAGTTTCATTTTGAAGTTTCCCTTTGAAACTTCTTGTTGTTGTTGCAATATGGCAACTTTATGGGCTACAACAGAATGTCTCGGGAAACAGGAGACCGATGTGTGAGCGTTACCACTTTGGGGCTAGAATTCAGTACTGATTGATAGGGGAGTAAGACATACATACTGCCAGATTTCTGTCCACTGATTGCCTGTGGTAGATCCTGAAATTTTTGACTGAAACAGAATGGTAAAGGACAGAAAAAGCCACACCACCTCAATTCTCTGTGGGAGCAATACAAGAGACTAAAACTTAATTTAATTGACTGGATATTTTTTGTTGAACTGAGGGGAACATTTTTCAATAACTCATTTTGGGAAGCATATTTTTGTCATCTTCCTAAGAACTCTCATTCCTCTTTTTTAAACAATATTTCTATCAGTATTGTGACATAGAAAGAGATTAATTCTGGAATGTGGAATTAAATCTCATATAGAATTAGTTCAGCTAAGAAATATGAATATGGATTTTGTTTTTTTTAAAGGGGAGCTTGAATTCCAGGGTTTATATAATAATTTAACCCGCATATTTTAGTGACTCTTTCCAGTTTTTAATATGCACTATAAATTATGTGTCAGAATTGCAAAAAGAGGAATAAATAGTCAAACCTGAAGCAAATTTCTGAAATTCATGTAGGCAGTACAATAAATAACCTGTGATTAACTAAAATTTGCAGTGCCAAATGCTAGGTTTCCAACCTTCCTCCAGCTTTTGTTGGAAAAATAGTCATCATCATATGGTAGATGGGTGGAATTAATTCTGGGGAAAAGCCTGGTGTTTTCAACTTTAGCTGTAATCTGAAACAGTTTTTTTTTAATGGCAAATAAAAACTGACCACTTGTAATACAAACCCTATCTTGCCCCACACTGCCAACCTGTGATTAGTAGAACTGACAGCCAATCAGGGAGCATCCTGGTATCCACAGCAAAAAGTAAAAGAGGAGGAGGAGGAGCGGGAATCGCAGACCTGTCAAGGGCTCCAACTGTACTCAGAGAGTACGATTGGTTCACCCTGGCCGCTCTCATTTTGCCTTGGTAGAGATGTTGCTGTTATTACTATCGCTACTGCTGCTACTATTACTACTGCTATTACACATTTCCTATGTTTTTTTATGTTGTTAAAAACCCTGGAGACAATCCGGCAAGTTTCGAGCGATTTTTAAAGTGCGAAATTCCTCTGAGGGCAAATCTCCCCAGTAGTGGCTCTTGAGGAACAAAGGCTGAGGGAACATGCAGCCTGGTGGCCACTTGACTTAGAGACCAAATGTTTCTTGCAGGTCCCAGCGGGTCACCGCAGGGTTTTAGCTAGACCCAGCTTTTATCAAATCTTTGATTATCATTTTAAAGGTGCATTTGAACCCCCTCCCCTTCCCAGAACCAATCCCGGTGCATCTTTTCTCTGATTCTAGCAACATGTTAATTTATTCCTACAAAATCCAGGTAATTATTTGTGACAAGCTTCTTATTATCACAGAAGAATGCTCGGCGTGAGAGGAAAAGTATTCAGAACACCGAAGGAACACAAGCCTAAGGAAAGTGGGGAGAGGGCCACGGGAGAAAGAGAAGGAAAAAAATCGAGCGCTGACTGGATGGTGGCCTGCTACTGTGGTTTCCTCGGAGCGCCTCTTCCCCCGCCCCGCCCCCACCCCGCATGCCTGCGCGCAAATAAAAGATTTATTTACCAAAGAAGCCAAGCCGTCAACCTCAAGGCAGTCATTCAGGCACTTCAGATTATGCTTCTTTCAATACCGAGAGGGAATCAGACTTGGGGTATTTGCGGATGGCGGCGGGGGAGAGACTTATTTCTCCGCCACCGCCCGCAGTGCCGCAGTTACTTGTATCCGCTGCTGGTCGGCGATTCCTTCGGGCAGGGCGCATCGCGAGCGGGCCTGCTGACGACCCTGCTCTCGCGCTGGGACGAAGAACGGGCAGCTCCTGGAACCCCGGGCATGATGCGCGGGAACCGGGGCCGCGCAATCTTCCCGGCGTTGCCTCTGGGGTAACTCGGGGATAACGCGGCCCGTCCAAGCGCTTCACCTTCAGAAAGAGGTGGGGCCTCTTCCCTACCCCTGACGAATCGCCTCTGAACCCCGCGGGGGCGTTAGAGCTGCCTCCGAGGAGGCTGGCCCGCTCGCGGCTAGGAAGTCCGGAGAGGGTTGCTCCGCTTCGGAGTTGCTGAAACCCCCGAGTCGCGTGGCCATTGAAGAGGCCTGCGCGAAAGGAGCGGGGCGGGATCCTAGTGCCCAAATTCATTCTC
The DNA here is from genome assembly GCF_035149785.1 of Candoia aspera. Taxonomy (NCBI): domain Eukaryota; kingdom Metazoa; phylum Chordata; class Lepidosauria; order Squamata; family Candoiidae; genus Candoia; species Candoia aspera. The sequence continues at coordinate 198,682,729 of NC_086153.1, read as the reverse complement.
TCTCTCTCTCTCTCTCTCTCTCTCTCTCTGACTTCCTGCACTGCACCCACAGAGGATAGAGAACGGCTGTGTAGGGTCTCTCTTTATTTCCCCCCACACAAAAAAATAAATAACAGTAAAAGATATATATATATATCATATATATATATATATATATATTCATTCTCAATCCATTTGCCTCGATCGTCGCGCGACCGGGAGCCAGGTGATTATCCTAATTAACGTCTATCTAATTAAATTACTGTCAGCGGTTAACCAATGGCAGGAGTCGTTTCATGCGTTCGGCAACCAGGGAGATCAAAAGTGCGGCTTGGCTGATTGCTGCACGGTGTCAATTGGCCAATCTCTTCTCCCAGGGAGCGGTGGTTGGGGGGGGGGGGAGGGAATCGTGGCTTCAGTTCGGAACCAGCCTTGGGTGGTGGGAGAAGCTGCTTTGGGTCCCTCGCCACCGAGGGTCCCGGGATGATGAGCCAGGGGCCGTAGGCTATTTCCGTCCCCCTCCCCCAAGCGACCCTGTGCTACCGCTACGCCATCCCCGGGCAGGCTTTGGCCAAAGAGCGGGCCAGGTCTGGAGCCATGCAGCTGGAGCATTGTCTGTCGCCTCCGTCGATGATGCTCTCCAAGAAATTTCTCCATGTGAGCGCCGGCGGCGGCGGCGGCGGCGATTACCCGCCTGCCGCGGGCGGATCCGAGCTTGTCTTGCACGAGCACCACCACTCGCACCCCCATCATCATCCGGCTGCCGCCGCCGCCGCCGCCGCCGCCGCCGCCGCCGCCCTCCTTTCGGCGAGCGCTGACAACCTGGAGAGAAGTTCACCTCTGAAAAAACTCGCCAGGGGGGGGATGACGAATCAGGCCGAGGCAGACAATTTCCCTGACTCCAAAGACCCGCCAGGGGACGCCCAGCCGCCGCCGCCGCCGCCTCAGCAGCAGCAGCAGCGCGCCAAACTCTCGCCTGTCGTCTTGGACGGCGGCGGCGGCCAGGAGCAGCTCCGTCCAACCTTCGATGGAGCGGCGGCGGCTGCGGCAGCGGCAGCAGCAGCAGCAGCAGCAGCGGCGACCGCGGCCGCGGCGGATCGCTACCTGCTCTCCACGCCCGCAACTGCGACAGCTTCCTCCGGCCAGCCCCCGGCCGCTGCCTCGGGTCCCCCGACCGCCGCCGCCGCCGCCGCCGCCGCCGCCGCCACCATGTTCCCCTACCCGGGTCAGCACAACCACGCGGCCGCCTTCTCGCTCGCCAGCCCCAGCCGCTACATGGCGCACCATCCGGTCATCGCCAACGGAGCCTACAACAGCTTGCTCTCCAACTCCGCGGCGCCTCAAGGCTACGCGGCTGCCGGCTACCCTTACCCGCAGCAGTACGGCCACTCCTACCAGGGCTCGCCCTTCTATCAGTTCCCCTCCGCCCAGGCCGGCCTCGTCCCCGGCAAGGCGCAGGTCTACCTATGCAACAGGCCGCTCTGGCTGAAGTTCCACCGGCACCAGACCGAGATGATCATTACCAAGCAAGGCAGGTAAGCGGCGGCGGCGGCGGCGGCGGCGGCGGCGGCCGAAGGATGCCAGCCAGGCGCAACGCCGCCGAGGAGAAAGCGGAGGAGGACGAGGGAGGCTGAGGGACGGGAACGGGCGAGCAGAAGCGCCCCCCGAGCCCAAGCCCGGGTGCCTGGCCGTGGAACAGCCAGATCTCCTGCCGAGACCTTTGGGCTCTGCTCAAAGTATTTTTCTTTTGTCATTTTTTTCTCTCTTCTTGCCCCCCTCCCCGCTTGTACTATCACTATCATCATCATCATCATCATCATCATCATCATCATCATCATCATCATCTATTGTTATTATCATCATCATCATCATCATCCTTCTCCTTCTCCTTCTCCTTCGGCTTTAGACCACTTCTGATCCTTTTTTTCCCTTTTCCCTACTTCCTGTTTCCTTTCCTTTCCTTATTTCCTTTCATTTTGCTTCAGCTTTTTAAGATAGAAAAACACTGGCGATCTTGTCTTTGGGACTGGAATAATCCGGTTCTTAGTTTTATATTTTATATACATACATACATACATGCATATATTTAAATACATCTTTCGGCCTACAAGTTTTCTCCCTATTTATTTCCGATATTTTTCTTCCTCGCTCTGACTTATTTAAGAGTCATAAACACGACGAAGAATGATTGCGATCGCAATCCCACTTAGGAACAGGCGCCAGGGTCTTCGGCACAGCTTGGGCCGTTTCTGCCGCACTTTCTGGCGATCACGGCATCGCCTCGCTTCCTTTGCTGACCCCGAGAGATGGGGAAGTCCGCCACTTCGCGGCTGGTTTTTGCGCGTTGAAATATGGCAGCCCGTCATCTGAAGGCAAAAGGCATTGAAATCGCTGGGACTTCCTTCCGGGCAAATTACCGTGGAAACCCGCCAGGATCTTTAGGGTTACAAGCCGATGTGCCAACCCGCCAATCCGGTTTCCTCGGAAATAACCGGATTCACTTGGCCATAAGTAAGCGGAGGGCCGTTTTCTCCCAGGCTCGATCCGCTAGACAAAAAGGCGCGGAGCGAGATGCCTAAATCGGTGTACCCTTCGGGTACTTTCCTCGGCATCATACTCTCAAGAAAAGATTTTCGAAGATTTTAGGGGGAGAGCTATGTACTTATAAAATTATTATCTCCCTCCTTTTCAATCCCGTCACTCCCCCCCCCCCATTTTCCCCGCCTTTTTTCTTAAAACAGGCGAATGTTCCCTTTCTTAAGTTTTAATATTTCGGGTCTGGATCCCACGGCTCACTACAATATTTTTGTGGACGTCATCCTGGCCGACCCAAACCACTGGCGGTTTCAAGGCGGCAAATGGGTGCCTTGCGGCAAAGCGGATACCAACGTTCAAGGCAAGTCCTCCCTCATTTCACGCGTCCTCTTTTCCCTCCCGATAACAAGGTACGCGGGCGCGCGCAAGGACTTGCAGCCGCGCTCGGTTCGCTTAGGTGAGAAGTCTTAATTAGTGGACTGTCTTGGGCCAGCAAGGCTGCACAAAACTGAGGTGGAGGCTAAAACTGAAGGGCTTCTTCTCCCCTCCCTTCCGCCGATTCCTGCCTTCTTTCCTTCAGTTTCCCGAGTTGAAATACCTAAAAACTTACCAGTAAAAAAAATGAAGGAGCAATTTCGTCTTCTCAAAGCCGGGAGATCTGGGAATTGTAGGGAATCGCCTATGAAGGGTTGGGGGGGAGGGAAGGAGAAGGGAAGATGCACTGTGTGAATGTCTTTCTTTCCAACATTGTTTGTTTGTCTGTTTGTTTGACAAACGCGGGGTTCTCGCCTTCAGGAAATCGGGTCTACATGCACCCCGACTCGCCCAACACAGGAGCCCATTGGATGCGCCAGGAAATCTCATTCGGGAAACTGAAACTGACCAACAATAAAGGGGCGTCCAACAACAATGGGCAGGTCAGTTGGGGCTCGAGAGAGAGGCACTGGGCCCTGCAGGACCAAGCGACTGCGTAGGCACCGCATCCTCAGCTCCGTTCATTTCAGTTGGGTCTGAGCCCGTTGTACAAATCCAGCCCCTCTTGTACAAGACCTGGAAGAAAGAGGCTAATTCAATGGTGAGGTTAAGCGAGGAAGATACGCTTTCGCCGGCGTGTGAGCCGGAGACCGTCTCAGCGCAGGCGATTCTGGGCGAAGAATTCGGAATGGAGGCGGTGGGAAGCTGATAAAACGGCCGCGGCTGTCTGGGAGCTGGCGGCCCTAGCGGCTTTTTTCAGACTTCGCTCCGCAATTCAAAAAGAAAAGGGGGGAAATTCCTCGCTGAGCCGGATCAGAGGAACAGCGTGGCCTGTCCGGGCTCCTTTCTTTCCCCTTCTAGCAACTTGCTTTTACTGGAGGGGGGGCGAGGGGGGAGCTGGAACTGAGGCGCAGATCCGCGCTTCTGGAGCAGGTGGCGAAGCTCGGCGGCGACTCTCCTAGAACCGCGAAATCGGGGAGGGACTGGGAACAGCCAGTTTGGAGGAGGCAAGATTGGAGCGGCGGTTCGGCTTCTCAGGAGAGCTGGGAGCGGGTCTGGGATATAAATTTCCTCCCCCCGTGCAAAGTAAAAAGTACCAGACCTTCTCCTAGCCCCCACCTCACCCTTTTCTCCGTCTTCAGATGGTGGTCCTGCAGTCCCTCCACAAATACCAGCCTCGCCTGCACGTGGTGGAGGTGAACGAGGACGGCACCGAGGACACCAGCCAGCCGGGCCGGGTGCAGACCTTCACTTTCCCGGAGACGCAATTCATCGCCGTCACCGCCTACCAGAACACCGATGTAAAGTGCTTTTCTCGCTTGCTCAATTCTGGCCTTTTCGGGATGGGGCGGGGGAGCGCAAGTGCAGCCACGGAGGCCGGGAGGGTGGAGGCGAAACTACCCGAGTGGCACCGAGTGGGAAATCGGGATTTCGGACAACAAAATGATGCGGTGGATTAATTCGCTTAAGGTGTTTGCGAAATTATTCTAACCTGCCTTCAAGTCCCGATTCTGCCCAACCCCAGCTGCAATTTAAAAAGAGGGGAAAGAACGTCTCAGATCCTTCAAGAAAGTCAAGAGTAATATTTCAGATCGCTTTAGGGGAGCCTCTGAACCAGCTTTGGATGCAAGAACCTCCCTATAGGCTGGTTTTGGCCCCGCGTCCCCACAGGCAAAGGTACCGCTCCTTTGCCCGGTCGGATCTGTTTGGAATGGCTTGCTTTTGCGACCCAAGGCAGAGCCGGCCCTACCGGGAGGCCGCGGTCTCAAAAGCAGATTTGGCGCGCCTCTCCAGGGCAGCAGATTGGTCCTTGTTTAATGCATGACTGCAGCGTTTGACTATCGCAGAAGGCGAGAGGGGTGCCAGAATAACTTGGCTGGATCTAGGACATCTGAGCCTTGATTTGTGGAGGGCACCCTTTGCTTCTCCAGGGCAGGCAGCAAAATGCCTTATGCATGCTTGAGAAAATCAAGGCATGCCTATGCAGAAGACAATCTCGGGGCTCGGTCAAATTAATTTCCAGGAAAAGGGGGGAAAGCAGTCCAACCTAACAAATTCTATCTACAAATCTGGCTTCGATTACCACTTTCTTTGTGTTAGACTCTAAATAACCGAAGAGCCAGCTACAGGTTTGGGAAATCTTTTATGTGTTTTTACTAGACGTAAGAAAGACTACTCTGAGTTAGCCAGGATTTGCTTCATTTGAACCATATAATTAGCGAAGGGATGGAAGAAATCTTTGGCTGAGTTCATTCCACCTACTGAACTGCGAACTAGCCGACCACATTTCAACGTATTATGGCGGGAATCAATGCCCTGTAGCTCGTTTGTAGTTTAGCCTGTCCTGGGGAAACAGAAAATGCATTCTATTAAATTAACCATGGCAAGTATATGCTAGTATATTGCTGCCATTGTCAAATAACTGGGAATCAGGGATCCTTCCCCTTCACTGCAAATCATCCAGATCTCTTGGTCCAGATTTAATTTCTGTAATGTTCCCTGGGCTAAATATTTCATCCGTCTGGCCAGTAAGAGTCTTGTAAGTGACACTTCGAGCATGTGACTAGATGCTGATCCCCTCGCAGATCTATCCTCGGCAAAACTCCCAGTTAATTAGGAGGGACTTAGCTCTAAAGAAGAGACGAGGTACCTAAGCCGAAATTTGATTTTGTGGTCCTTCCAGGAGGTTGTTGGAACTGCCCTGAGGCCGAATAAAGAACAAACTGGAAGGTGAAGTTTCTCTGCTCTGGATCGAAAATCCCTGTTGATCCTTTGAAATGATTAACTTTGTAGGGAAGGTTGTGTGATGTATGTGCTGGGGATGAGCCATCCAGGCCTCATTTATCTACACCCCCTTTGTCTTCATGGGAGAAATCACAACGAAAGGACTGGAGTCTGTTCCCTTAAAAAAGAAATAGGCTAGGTATCTGCTTGCCTCACACAGAGAATCAGCAGAGGAGAGGCCACTGTTTAATTCTTTCCCCCCTCCCCTCTCTAGATCACACAGCTGAAGATCGATCACAACCCCTTCGCAAAAGGCTTCAGAGACAACTACGACACGTAAGTCCCTCGTCTTGAGCCTTCTGTTGGCGATGGCACGTCCAGCCCTGTTAAACAGAGGTTGGGTGGGTTCTTTGACTTATCCAAAGAAGGCCCCCAGACTTTCGAGTGTGGGTTATGTGTACTACTGGATAAGCCCCTAGGATAAATCCGTTGCTTTGGGAGGAACAGGGAAGCGCGCAATCTTAGCTTGTGAACTAGAGGAGCAATGGCTGCAATGACGGGCGCGTACGAAACTCTCAAAGTGGTCCTTGAACGCTTCCCGGTAGGAGAGATACTTGGCTCTCGGTTTTGCATCTTGTCTTTCTCCGTAAAAACCATCCGTAGGGTAAAACCTGTGTTTGTTTAACGCACAACCGAATGCGGTAAAACCCGAAGGATGAGCGTCTTCGTAGCCAGGCAGGAAGAGAGCGAAGCTTTTCCCCGTTGCCCCACTGCCTACCCCAGCGATGAAGACCTCAGTCCTTCTCAGTAGCGTTACAGTTCCATTCCGCTAGCGCCGGCGGCTGCCTTGCTTAAGATCGTTCCGTTAGCTCTGCCACTTTGGAAAAGACATCCGAGGTTCTTGCTTGGGCTTTGTTGTCCAAATTGCCTGCCCTCAAACTGCAGCTCAAGTTTCGGCGGGAGGCGAACTCTCGCTGGAACGAGAAACGTGCAATGGTTCCCCGGTTTCAAAGTGAAGTGCATATTTTGAACATAAGCAGCAGGGAGGTTCCCAGTGACTCGCCAGAAGCAGCGCATTATCTAGTGGGATCATTACCAGTCTTGAACATGAACTCCATAAGCTCCCTCCGAAAATCAGGCCCTTGGAAACCCTTTACAAATAAAACAAGCAATTAGGAATCAGGCGCGGTTTGGACTTGTCCAGAGCGCTTCCCCGGCCCCGAAGAACCGCACTACCTCCAGCGGGTGTCCCTCGATCCTATAAAACACCCGGGGCCCAATTAGGACGCCGGTATTTTACAACTGGACGTCTCCTGGATTACCTCCAGTTACAAACGTCGCAAAGCTGTTGCTGACTTCCTGAAGCCCCGTGTTCAATTTTAAGCTAAGCTTTAGAAGAAACTGAAGTCATCTATTCCCCTCACACGCACACGCACACGCCTGAGCATAGAACCAGGGTCATTGTGGTAGCAGTAGTAGTGTATTGGTATTGTTTTGTATTCCACCTTTCCACCAAAAAAGGCGCTCAAGGAGGCGCTCTCATTCCTTTTTTCCTTACTCACCGACCCCAAGAGACGGACCAGTCTTCCACCCCTGCGTAAATAGGCAAACCATCCTGGCGCTGGGAGAGGAGCCAGGCACCAAGCTGAGCTGCAAGGAGAGAAAGGGAAGGCCTCTTTCTAGGTGACGCGGTGCTGATGTCCAGCACCACTCCGGAAGTTTGCCGCACAATCCCCGCTCTCTCAGATGACCCGGAAGCAATCCCCTTGGAGTTCAGTAGGGGTTAGCATTCCCAGCCAAGACCGAGGGATGGGGGCTGGCAGGCACCCTGGCTCTGCCTGGAGAAAAAGGCACAGAGAGTGTGAGCTGGCTGGCCTTGGGAAGGTAGGCCTTCTGGAAGAGGGGGCAGGGGGTTTCTTTTGAAGCCTCGACTTGAAGGAAAGGAAAGTGGGGCAGCTGAAAGGTTGATAGCCCGGAGTTCTGACGCCCGACAAGTGAGTTGGACTACACCTCCCAAAATCCCCAGCCAGCTGTTCCCTGATCTCATGGGAGCAGTAGCGGCCCACATTTAGATAAAAGTTTTTTGCTTGAAGCCTATCCAGTGTGACTGATTGCGGGGCAGATCAGGGGACACAAAAGGATCAACTCTCCCAGGGTGGATTAAGTTGCAGTGGAGGTTGAGCATTCTCTGCTACCAAAAGGTGTCTCCCCAACCTCCAGTGCGTGATTGACCAACCAGATACTTCACCAAAGCATAAGGTCAGGGCGGCCAGAACCGATACGGGGAAAAAAACAAAAACCCGAAAGAAATCGAGACGCCTTAATGGAGGAAAAGCGCAAGCAAACTAAGTCAGGCCGAACCCCGAGCGGAGTTCATTAATCATCTTGCGCCTAACTGGGTTATAAACTTTCTCCTGCTAGTGCCTCGACTGAATGCCTTTCCCTCAGCCAGGCGATTCCGAGGAGCAAGCCAAGGGCGAGGTAGCTTTTCTGGATTGATTAATCCAGAGGAAAAGGGTGCGATCGTTTGTTTGCCCCCTCGGGTGCCCTCGACAGACAGCAAGGATTTCAACTGAGCGCCGCCCCGCCGGCCCTCTTGCCCTGCTGCTGGCGCTCCGAAAGCAGCCCCTTGGGGTAAATGTACCCGAACTATCCCGCCTGCAGTTCCTACCAACTGGCTCCGGAGCACCTCCTGAGTGCATCGGGGCCTCTGGCTACTTGTCCCTCTGAAAGGCCAATTCTGGGAGGACAAGCAGGGAGCTTTGCGCTAACCAGGATTGACTGGAGCGGGACCCGGCCGTCCAGGGAGAATTTCAGACGGAGCGATTTTGCCCTTCCCTTAAAAGGGCTTTTTAAACACGTTTTTAAAACAAACTTAGCCTAAGTGTGCATTAGCGAACCCGACATCATCCAGTGTTTCCTTATCTGGGTTAGTTTACAAGCAGATCGGGCCTCTGTTGCATCCTGGGCTCGAAGCCAGGCAGCAAGTCTCTTCCTTTCTGGATCTCCAGGTGGGGGGCCTTGTCCGAAGCTCGAGGCTTCTTGTTGTGTGTGGGCTCCATTTCATTTAAGGGGTCGGGAAAAGGTAGTCGTACCATGGGAAGTTCTGAGAGTCCCTCGTTCTGTGAGGTCATCCTGTGTAACAGATCCATAGGCAGAAGTACAGCGTACCCTGTGCAAAGTAAACCCCCCGCGTCCGGATTTAGCTGCCAAATGGTCACAAAGGGGAAAGCTATGCTAAGGCTAGCGCTGCTGAAACAAGCTCTACAATTGTGAAGCTTTGCGGCACTGTAAGTTCATGATGCGAAACCTGTGGCCATTTGGAGTAAGAGAATTTGGTAAAGATCGGCACCCAGGAGGTCTCCTGATATAAGTTGGGTGGTCCCATAATTTTACCAGTCGCTTCTGATTTTTAATTCCTGAGGTCCACCATTTCCACAGTTCTTCCATTCTCTCCCGGAGAGGTGCTCTACAACTTTAAACAGTGGAATGAGGCAAGGCAGTTTCAGCGGCCTTCAATGTTCTATGCTTGTTTTAAGGACTCCAGCCTCATTTATCTCCCATTATTTTTTTTAATCTTTGGACCAAGCTCCCTGTTTCACATTGGGTTACAACTCCCTTAATCTGGGTCCAACTCATCTGAAGAGCAGCAAGTTGGGGTGAATGGCTGGACTGAACTCTGGCTGATGAGCCTCGGAGAAGAAATCAAGTGTGGAGAGGGTATACTTGCCCCCCTCCACCCGTTCTCCTAATTTTAGTATCTTTTTGTGCTTCTGTAGGCTGTCCTCGGTTTGGTCTCTAGTTTCAATTTCCGCGGGCATGCGCGTGGATTTCTTGGACCCAGAAGCTCCAGGGCTCAAGACTCTAAGTATGCCCTTAACTAAGCGACTCTCCTGCCAAAGTTCCCGAACTCCCTTTTTGGCAGCCCCTATTGGCCTCTGGCGGGCTTTTTATCCCGGGTCTGTGAGGTGGGCGCAGGCCTGTCTATTCTCCTCTCCCACCAGGCTGCACCGGAGGAAGTTTGTACAGCGGTCGGAGATAACCTCCATCCGCCAAGACCCGCCCTGATTTTGGCGCAGTTTGGAGAGACCTGGCCACCCATTCTCAGGTGCCTCACTTAGGTCTTGAGCGGCCCGGGGTTATATGAGTTGCAGCTGCTGCGGCGAGAAAGGCAAAGCAGTATCCCTGGTCCAAGAAGGCAGGAATTGTAAGACGGGAGCGTTAATTTTAACAGTCTAGCTTCCATAAAAGACCTGTCACCGGGACGCCTATATTTGTCTATTTCAAGCCTAGGGACTAACAGCTTCATCCAGCCATCACCAAGGCAGTATATCATCGTGAAGACGCGCCATTTATCGCCAGTGTAATGGTTGGATGGGCTATCTTGCTATTTAGGTTAGGATGAGATGGTGCTCTGGCTGTGGAGGTCCTGCTACTTGGCACGGGCCCAGAGGCACTCTTCAGGATAATTCAGCAGCTTAGTGAAAAAAGGCCTTGGGAAGCTTTCCCTAATTTTGCGCCGCCTCTGAGCGCTTTGGGCAGCGGTGGGAACTGTGGTCCAACTCACGTAAAGAACACGGCAAATTGGGGAAACCTGGTTTATAGGCTTTCACTCGCAGGCTGAATCATCAGCTTAGGCAGACGTAAGACGCACGATCCTTCGTGTTTCCCGGTGGTTGGAACGCACGCCCTTTTTCCGCGTGGACTGTTTTGGCTGGAGGGAAGTAGGAAGAAGGGCACGCTGTTGCACGGTGTCCTTGCCTATCTGGCCAGCTACATTCCTTCCTTTCTGCTCTCTTTCCCTGCTCCCTATCCTCCCAGGATCTACACGGGCTGTGACATGGACCGCTTGACCCCGTCGCCCAATGACTCTCCCCGCTCTCAGATCGTGCCGGGGGCTCGTTATGCGATGGCGGCCGCCGCGGCGGGCTCCTTCCTGCAGGACCAGTTCGTCAGCAACTACGCCAAATCCCGCGGCTTCCATCACCACCACCACCCGGGGGCGGGCGCCGGAGGTGGCGTGGGACCCGGAGGGCCGGTACCGGAGCGAGGCGTGCCTCACCCTAACGGGCTGCTCTCTCCGCAGCAAGCCGAAGAGCCCGCCGCGCCTTCGCCCCAGCGCTGGTTCGTCACGCCCGCCAATAATAGGCTGGACTTCGCGGCCGCCTCAGCCTACGACCCCGCTGGAGATTTGGCGGGAAACGCCGCCACGCTGTTATCTTACGCGGCCGCCGGCGTCAAGGCTCTCCCGCTGCAGGCGGCCGGCTGCACCGCTCGCCCGCTCGGCTACTACCCGGACCCCTCAGGCTGGGGGGCACGCAGCCCGCCCCAGTATTGCGCCAAGTCCTTGTCGTGCTGGCCTAACAGCAGTGGTGCCCGCGCTGGAGGAAACCCCTATTTGCCCGCCGGGGCCGGCGGCGGAGATGAGCCCGACAGCCTGGCGCCCCCTGAGCGCTCCCCTTTGGTGGCGCCGCCGCCACCGCCCGCTACCGGGCAGGCTCCCGAGGACTCGAAGCCGCCTAAGGACTTGTCCGACTCCAGCTGGATCGAGACTCCCTCGTCCATCAAGTCCATCGACTCCACCGACTCTGGGATTTACGAGCAGGCCAAGCGCCGGCGGCTGTCCCCGGTGGGCACCCCAGCCTCTGAGAGCTCGTCGCCCCTCAAGAGCGAGCCCGCCTTGGCCCCCAGGGACTGCGACAAGACCTGTGCCAAGGACATCGGCTACTACGGCTTCTACTCGCACAGCTAGAGAGATGCCTTTGGCCACGCCCTCTCCCGCCCTCTCCCGCCCTTCTCGCCTGTCCCTTCCGAAGCAGCCCTGGCTTTGCGCTGCGCACCGGGGTGAGCGCTGGTTCTCCCGGTCACTTGAAAGCGGCTCTGGCTGGCCACGCACGTAGTACCGCGCACGCGCAGTCTCTCTCCCTTTCCTCGCACACGCAGAAAGCCCGCAAACCGTGGGGCCGTTCCAACATCACTTCAGTGGGAGGTGGATGACAACGAAATCATGAAAATCGTGTCACTTCATTTTCCACCTTGTATGCCTCTTTCCTTAGCGACCCCCTCCCCGTACAAGGCGAAACATGTCATGTTTTTCTTCCTTAGCCCAAGCAGCTGGGACGCCTTTTTTTTTTTTTAAGGAAAACCCAGCTATCAAACTCCGGTGTTTCGAATAAGTAGATTGTTCCAAATTCCTAACAAAATTCTTAAATTATCCCTTAACCCGCTGTACCCATCCCGTGTGGCTTGGTATTCGGTGTGGTAAAGGATCCTACTCTTAAACGTTTGTTGGTGGGCGACACGCGCAATCCAATCTTTTTAACGCTATCCTAAAGTTAATCCGATACACATGAGAGTAAATTCCATTCCATCCATGCAGCTCAAGTTTATGCACGTATTTATTTGGAATTCAGCCCCACGACGTTTAATAGCTCTTACCTCCAGATAAGGGCAAAGAGCTTCCAACTTTCCTTAGGATCGCGCGCACTCTGATCAGGAAGGTGGACAGCAGATGCTTGTTCTGCGGTACTGAAAAGGTGGGAAGATAAGGGAATATTGTGCATGCCTTTAAAGGATTTCTCAGTAAATGTGTTTGGGATTCTCCTAGATCCTGCTCCCCCACATCTCCAGTTCTGTGTCCATTTAGAACACAATCGTTCCCATCCTTGGACTTAATGGGTTTTAATTCCGAGTAAACGTGGTTTAAGGCAAACTAACCGTTTCTCTGTCCTTGCACCATGTGTTTGAAATTCGAAGGGAAATTCCTCCTTTCCCTTTTGCCTCCGGGCTAACTATAGTGGAAAGGTATGTGTGTATGTATATACATATATACAGTTGGCAAATAACGAACAGGGGTCCTATACTAGGGTTGGCTGGCCTAACCAAAGCCTAAAATATCTAAAGCTCCTTTTCCTTCTTTCATATTATCTAAATCAGCATCCACACACTTGCATTTTAGTATTAGGACAAAGTCTGGGTGTGTGGTTAAGAAGTGTATCTGTTAGTATTTTTATACCACTGTCCCAAGTGACTTAAACTTGATTAAACAAAAATTAAAATTACATCAATAATTTCAACGAAGTTAGGCCTGGTAACAGAAAAACCATGTTGTCTGAATGGATCCAAACATCTAACAGTTAACATCTAAATAATTACACCCCTGTAGGACTTAATTATACTTAAATGCCTGCAAGAATTTATTGTGCCTCTCACTGAAATCACTTCGGTGGGCTATGGATTTCTGATTTAATCGCCACTAAATTTCATGTGTGGATCCCGTTGGATAGGATTTCTGTTGATTTTAGAAGGCAATATTCGGCTCTCTGGTGTTGGAATGGGAATTTAAAGACATCCTGTTAGCTGCCCTACATTTTTAGTGAAGTTTCCATGCTGCTTCAGTGTCTTGACTGGGAAGATAAGAGAAACTTGACCTTTTCTAAAGTATTTTGAGGAACTTAAGCAGTAGCTTTGTTCACACATGGCACTAAAGCCACCGTGGCATAAGCTTCTCGTATACATCCAGCCAATTGTGGTTCATTCAGGAAACCATGATTAAAATAAAACAAACTGTGGCCTTGTATCACATGTAGACCGGATGCTTCAGTTTGGGTGTGACCCAGTCAAGTTTAAAACTCAGCCTTAAACATGTTTACTGGGATTAGGATCCAGAGGAATCCACAGGGGTGTGCCTCAGTGTTAATTACTGCTATAGTTAGTTGGGCTTTAAACTCTACAATTCTACAGGCACTTATTCAGAAGCAAACTCCACTGAATTTATCCCGAATAACAGCCTCTCGAAAATAGCTGGAAAAGAGGCCTTAAGCCGTTTCCTCGCTATGGTTTGCGAGTGTCACCTCACCACTGTTGTGGCGGTATGAAGCCTGACTTTCTCCCTTCCTGGTAAATGAACACAGCGATGGCGTGATGACACTAGAAGTCGCCAGCCAGGAAACGGCTTGAGCTGCTGCTTCGTAGCGAGCTCCTGCTCGCGTTTCCTTGGAAGGAAGTTTCACCCGAGTTTGTGAGATTGTAGCGTCGTTGCCCTTCGCAAAGCGCCGCGAAATGGCGGAAATTACTCCTACTTCTCTCAGTAGGACTTCGCTTCCCGCAAGGAGTACAGTCAATTCCTTTTTCTGGATGCTACATCCCCTGCTTGATCAGAACTTAATTTTCAATGGAAGCAAACCCGCTTAATAGCGCAGCGTCTATAAATAGACGAGTCCCCGCTGGGTTCAGTAGGACTCGAGTGGACTTTTCCCTTAATTTACTCATGCTAACAAGTGTAGGAGTGGGAGTACTAGGAGTAAGCAGGTGGCCTCTCTCTCCAAGTATCTCTGCCTGGGAGTAAACTTTACTGAAATGGGTGGGGACACCAACTTAAGAGAGAAATGGGGAGGAATGGACTGTAAATGAAGAGCTTTTAAAATCCAATGGGTTCCAAAGGAAAAGTTATGCCTGTTGTTGTTATGGGCTAAACTCCCTGCCTTGGTTCACACTGCATTAAGCTGTCATTTGATTTCAATCACAATTTACCTAAGAAAATACTGTACAGGGGTTGCATTCATTCAATACACTAAGCCACAAGCAAGCCAGTGACATGATGGCTTGGTGTGTTGTATGAACCCACCAGAAGAGCCCTAGCTGGCTTTGTTAATGGAATTACTCCAACTGATCAAAAAGGCACTTCCTTCCAAGTAAACTTGCCTATGTTTGCATTGCTGGTCAACTTAAAACTTATACAGTAGTTTTGTTCACAAATCCAGAGAGCTAGGACTCAGACAAACTCCAGACATGCTGGGGTCTTGCAGAGTAGCTCAGGTGGATCTTTCCCTAGGGTCATGGAGACACTGTTTCAATTAGATTGTAGCTTGTGGTCAATCAGGTGTGCAAGTGGGTGTATGGGAAGGGGATTTACCCAACAAGGCCATTGACTCTCTTGTCAACTAAGCAGCACAATTTAACCCCAGTTCAACACTCTATTAGAGACAGGTGGCCAGAGAGAGTGAACCAGCTCCTTGAAAACTCACTTCAGCTCCAACAAGCATTTCACATTACCTATCCAATGATCTTTAATCCTTATGTCTTTTTCTGCCCCACTCACCAATTCCTAAGCCCATCCCTGGTTGGCATGCAGGTGCTCTTCTCTTGTTTCAATATTTTTCTCACCCCTCCCCACTTCAGTTAAATGATGACTGTAAATCTTTGTAATGAACAAACTACAACCAATACTAAGCTATTGACCTGTTGGTGCCCGTAGTGTAGTCCAGTGAAAATGACTTTGTGAGTTGTATATTTAAAAAAAGAAAAAAAAGATTGCATTTAGTTTGAAATTTTTGTTTTGTTCTATGCATAAGAAGGTATCCCTGAAAGAGCATTCTAGGGGAATAGACTAGGCAGCACCAGTTTGAAGTGATTTAATTTCCCCCACTCTCTGACCTCTTATTTTTCTTTTGATTTTCCTGTTCAGTCAAGAGTTTTACACTCAGTTTAGTCTTTCCCCTTGTTGATGTAGAGTAGTGAGTCTTCAAAATTTTGTGTAGGAAATATATAACTGATCAACCCATGTTTTAATATGATGGGTGGGTGGGGGTGAGGAATGAACTGTGAAATAGACAGCAGGCAAAATGATTAAGGCTAACTTGTAATCAACGAAGGAACCTTCCCAAATAGAAATTCAGGACTTTCATCCTGTATATATATTTTTGGTCCTTCCATAAATGATGGACATGATTTTTCTTTTTTCAAGAAACCTCCCTACACATTTGTTATGTTTGTGTAGCTAAATAATTGTTTCTTCAAGTTACAAACACCCAGAAAAAAATGTTTTGGTTTTTCACCCGTTTATATTGTCTGTGTACAAAAAGCATAATAATAAAACCTGGTAAAAATGTTTAGACAGTCTTTATGTGTAGCTCCTTTTAGAAGATTTGAGTAAGCGAAGAGTAGTGTAAGGCCTGGGAGTCCATGGAAATCTTTACAAATGGAATAGAAGCAATTTATTTCCTCTATCTGATACCAGCTACTTCATCTTCAACACAGAAATAATCGCTTTCTGTTTTTCTCACCTTTACACTGCAGCTCGGGCAAACACAGTCATATCCTGTCAGGCTATGCAAATGTTTCCCCTGAGCTAGAAAAGGGGTGAGAGGTTGACTGGCATCTGGATGTAAGTTACTTTGGGGCAAATTTATGATTGCAATACATCTAAAGAATTTTTGGCAGTGGGGAAAATGTAAACATTTGCAGTTCAGAAACACTAAACTGAGGGTACCATAGGATGTGCTGATTAAGGATAACTGGGTAGTTAACAGTAGATCCCATGAAATAATCATTTCCCTTTCTATCTTACTGCATGTGAACAATTGAAGAAATCCTCAGTTTCCCAGGATTAAGACAACTGAGGTTCCCTGTAGTATCTGCCTTCTTATAAAAAATTAAAAAATTGAATTAAATTTGAGGCTAGATGTGTGCATGTGTTTGTGTGCTATTGAGTGATTCTGCAACCTGCCACTAGAGGTCTCTTGATGGACTGTTCTCCTCCTTGTCACGAACTGCATTATATTATTCCACCTTTGCCTTCCTACCATGAAGGGAAATTTATCTTTAAACTGTGAAACTAAAGGTTCCCCCCTTTTTTTAAATGTGTGGTAATATTTGTCAGTGACCAATTATTCTAAAAAAATTAGGTTATTTCAGAAAAGTCTTTTACGTACCCTAGAAATGATAGCTTTGTTAGAAAACAGAGGATTAACAGAGAACACTCAAGAGCTTCTAGGTATGACAATTAACCAATCATTATTATAGTAATAATTTTTAGCTATATTTACTATACTGCATTCCCACATACAAGACTTGCTCTTAAATTCCTATCAAATGTAATGGGAATGTATTGCCAAATTGCATAACATCCATCTCTTATCAAATGTAGCTTTTAAGTGGGGTATATTCTGGAAAAGAAAGTTCCTTTTTTAGTGAGGCCCTCTGCTATTCCATCACCACACAGACCCTGGACTCCAGATTCCTGACAAACACGTAGGGTTTCTTCAACAGTGCAGATCACAAGGCAGGAGCAGTAGAAACCCAATTGTGGGCAAGATGCCATTATGACACTAACATTAGTGATGCATAACATCTTATAATGTCATCCACTTATCACTGTAGTAATAGTAAGCCTGCCTTCATTCAAATATATCTCTACAGAAATAGCTGGATGATGCTGTAGAATGGTGGAATTCTCTGATTTGGAAATGGCCTATGGATGGACTTCATTAGCATGCTAAACCATACTCTGATTGGCTTTTCTGAAGCTTAGCATCATGGATGAATCCAGGCTATAGGTAACATTAGGAAGTCAATAGAGGAAGCTTTTCAGTTTTTTATTTTTTAAAAGACAAATTAACGACTGTGCCTATTAGTAGGACAGATATTCCCACTTCAGTCAGATGTGCTTTGTTATAAGATGTTGACTTATTTTAGCAAATGTGTTAAGGAGCCATATGGACCTTAACAACAAAAAGAAGCATAGTCAAAGGGAGGCAGATCAGATACAGTACACATTCCAGGTCCCCTTACTAGTGTTTGTTTTCTCTGAATTTATTTTTGTATTATTATTATTTTGCTCAAACTAAATGTGGATCTTTCTGTATGAGTAATTAAGTGTTATAATGAATGTTGATCTTTCTAAATGAGTAAATATGTGTTTTAATGAATAGTCAGTGAATATTGGTCATAAGTCAGGGCAATTGCTTGTCTTGTGGCTCCCCTCCCCTTTCCTTTGTTCTACATCCTAATCTGAAATATGCACCATTTAATGGGCCTTTTTCTGACTGCTCTGGGCAAAGAATAGTGCTTCAAGAAATATTGGAATTTTGGAGGCAAAATATTGGAATGAGCTTTCTCCAAGAGTTGGAATTTAAATCAGCAATAGTTGAGAGAGGTCATTATATGCTTTGCAATATCCAAGAAGCTTTCCCAGAGCTTACATAAGTGGGATCTGAGGAGATAATATCTCACTATCACATCAGAACATTTCGAATCCTGCTATGCTTGCTCCCTGAATAGTGAGCATCTGAGGAGGCCCATCTATGCAGAGAAAGAGCTGGTCTGGGTATGGAAAAAGGACAAGAAGAGGTCTCAGCACCTCTACTGACATGTAGATTTCATGACAATGGGCCTCCTGGCCAGCTTTCTGTCCTGTTTAGATTCTTCTAATTCACTCTCAAATTCTTTTTTCTCACTTTCATAATTAATTTGTAAATTCCAGTACCTTGGAAGTCAAGAATTTCCAAAAGCAAACTTTACTCAGTTGAACAATTCATGGGCACTCAGCCATTCCCATAAGAGAATTAGACTTTTTTGCTATCTGGTGCCACTGCCCTCCCCACATAGTCCAGAAAATGAGGTTTTTGTGCCTTTTTTAGATAATCAGCACCAGGGACAGCATAGAGCAAGAAGCAGCCTGCCAGCCCTAACCACTGTAGGTGCCCATGCGCCAAACTTCAGAGGACAAGATATATAACAGGAGCACCCTTGTTCTGAGTCAGCAGCTTTTCCATCTCATTTTGTAGCCAAGAGAGGATTCTTCCAAGCTCCCTGAAATCCAGGCCAAGCCTTGATTGTTATTCCCTAGGCAATTTACTGACTTTCAGCTTTATTCTCAGGCAGCCAGAAAATGAATTAATAAAAGGTGTGCATCTGCCCCCCCTTTTTTTCTCCACACATGGCTCCAAACTTTATAGGTCCCCCCTACATCTCTCCCTCCCTCCCTCCAGCAACAGTACCCATTCATTTGCATTTGGAAAATAGAACTCAGACTTTTTGTGGGAGACCTGTCTTTGTTGCAAGAATTAAGCAATCAAAATGATGGGTTAGGATGTCCTTTACATCAAGTCCCCTGTTCTGGTTCCCTTAGACATTCAGGTTTCTCTCATTTGCACCCTCCAGATTTGTTGGATCTACAATTCCCATCCTTGCCAGTCTACACGACTCATGTTGATTAGACATAATGGGAGTCATTGTCCCAACAGCTCATTTAGAGGGCAGCATAGGAGAAAGAGGTTTTTATGCTTGGACAATAACTATGGAATTCTTCAAAGAATGAAAATAATTTGATCCAGTCAATGGTCCATTGGAGATAGTCTTGTTATACTTGACAGCTTATGAAATAGTAACCTTGACAGAAAAGGGCCTCAGCACTGTGGAAACAATGCATAGGGAAAAATGAGGTCTATTGAGCAATGGCCGCTTATCTAGGAAAATTTGTACACCTCTGTTTGCTATGTCAAAGTTTCACTGTGTCCTTAACTGTTGAGATACACACACATACCACACGAAACAACTGCTGGTTTCTCTCCTATTTTTCCATAATCAGTGTGCACTATTTCAATAGATGATTGTTCCACCTGTCCTCCAATAGCTCAAGACAGTATACATAGTATACTGTTTAAAGCATTGTGGGGTGATGCAGGCTATATATGTCATAAACAGTATATATAGTAAAGAAACAGTACTCCCTTCCAAAATATTATCTCCTTCCATACTTTGGAGCATACTGGGTTGAATTGCAAAGGTTGGGTTCCCCCCGTAGTATTGAAACTGGGTGGGTTCACACAATACACTAAGACATGAACCATGGTTTAGGAACAATGGCTGAGTTCCTACAACATGAAAGACCACAAACAAGCCAACCATATTTTGGCACAGAGCTGTGTCAGTGAATAGTGCAAAGTCACCCCTTGTTTCCATGGCTGAGTATAGGCTTGGACCTCAGTCTACCAGTCATAGCCCAGCATAACAAACCATCAAATCATGTTGGTTCACCAGTTTTATAAAGTAAATGGCTTTAACTGAGGTTGACAAACAGTGCAACCAGATACATGTTTACTTGTAAGTTCCTCTTCAGCCATTTGGATTAACTCCCAGATAGGATTGCAGTCTAACAAGCAATCCTATCAACCTTATGTTTAGGTTCACACAATACACTAAACCATAATGTTTTTTTGTGATTTGGTGTATTGTGCAAACACAGCCATTGTGGTTGGCGTGGCTTATGTCTTAAAGTGCAATGTGAATACTGTCAAATATAGTTTATTCAAAAAGCCATAGTTAGCTGCATGAATATATAATTAGTTACTTAATTATTCCATATACTCCCAAGACTCTGAGCTGGTTAAGGTTCCTATAAATTTAGCAACCAACTTGGAGATGTTTGCTTGAAACTTGTTGTTTATTCATTTAGTCGCTTCCGACTCTTCGTGACTTCATGGATCAGCCCACGCCAGAGCTTCCTGTCGGTCGTCAACACCCCCAGCTCCCCCAGGGACAAGTCCATCATCTCTAGAATATCATCCATCCACCTTGCCCTTGGTCGGCCCCTCTTCCTTTTGCCCTCCACTCTCCCCAGCATCAGCATCTTCTCCAGGGTGTCCTGTTTTCTCATTATGTGGCCAAAGTATTTCAGTTTTGCCTTTAATATCATTCCCTCAAGTGAGCAGTCTGGCTTTATTTCCTGGAGGATGGACTGGTTTGATCTTCTTGCAGTCCAAGGCACTCTCAGAATTCTCCTCCAACACCACAGTTCAAAAGCATCGATCTTCCTTCGCTCACCCTTCCTTATGGTCCAGCTCTTGCAGCCATACGTTACTACGGGGAACACCATTGCTTTAACTATGCGGACCTTTGTTGTCAGTGTGATGTCTCTGCTCGTAACTATTTTATCGAGATTTGTCATTGCTCTTCTCCCAAGGATTAAGCGCCTTCTGATTTCCTGACTTGCTTGAAACTAAATCCCAGTAATTTAAGTAGGGCTTCCTCTCCTCCAAAAGTAAAAACTCCTACCACCTTAAAAACGTAAGGAAAACATGTGTCACCTTGAAGACAAAGAAATGTAGAATCAAAAAGGCTTTATCTACTTTATCTGATGTGGCATAACTATCATTCAGAAGGTTTGTTAGACTTGTGAGATGTCCCAGGACTTTCCTGGTGTATTTGCTGCAGCAGGCTAATGCAACTAAGCCTGCTGAAACTAATTTAAAAATAATTATCTCTACATTTCTCCCATTCTCTGAAAGCTGTGCACCAATAAGCTTTAAAAGCTGGGCTTTTCTTTGTCTTGAGGAAAGCTAACGAAAAAGTGTGTCTAAAATTTTATTTGCAATCTGATTGCTTCTTCCCCATGCAACGCAACCCAAATCTACTCAGAAGTAAGCCTCGTTAAATTCAACGAGGCTTTCCAGGGTAAAATATTAAAACCTAAGAACTGCGAAGGAGGGGGCCTTTCTTTTGGGGAAAACAAATGAGTTCTGAGCTCCGTTTGATTATTCGAGCTGACAGAACTACAGTAAGCGGAAGCAGCCTGAAATTAGCCGGGCCTTCGCGGAAAACCCGCGGCAGCTCAGCGGCAGCCTTGGATTCCATCGCGCCCGCGTTTGCTCCGCGCACGTCGGAGGCCTACGCACCGCAGCCCTTGTGCTGTGCTGGAGGAGGGCCTGCATATTTTTGGAAACCTTTCCGAAGTTGCGCTCTTTCGCGTGGGCGATTTCGGGAAAGAGGAGAAGGACAGAAGGCTGGATTTGACAGGCCTCTGGCGTGACCAGGGAAGGAGGCGGTGTCTGCTACGCCTAAGGAGGCAGGTGTGTCTGCGTGGGGAGAGAGTTTTCAGGGATCAAGT
This sequence comes from Candoia aspera, assembly GCF_035149785.1. Classification (NCBI taxonomy): domain Eukaryota; kingdom Metazoa; phylum Chordata; class Lepidosauria; order Squamata; family Candoiidae; genus Candoia; species Candoia aspera. The sequence goes on along the minus strand of NC_086153.1, from coordinate 198,661,350 downwards.
ATTTTGGCGGGTATTTTCCTCCCCCGATCAGTGTGGTAAATATGATCCGTTTTACTTTTACACCAAACGCCATTTGATCTCTTCTTTTCCATCCCATCACCATTTTATTAAACTTCTCACGAAATTCTCTGTCAAGCAGATGCTAACTCTGATTGGATGCGCACAAGACGGTAAGCCAAACCGAAGCAAATCACATTAAGTCTTAGGGCAACGTGAGAATTCAGCTTACAAGCCGCGGCCATGCTTTTGAAGCTCAGCTCTTGTTGCTTTTTTGCCCACAAGTGAGAAAATGTGTCCAAAAAGTTTTGCCTGCCGAAGAGACTGTTGAAATAAGCGTGGGTAATCAATTGGTGGGAGATCCTTGATGTGGTTATGGCGTTATAGCGTGGGTATAAACATTCACAGAGGGAACTGTCAACCATCGATCAATAACCCTAACCCATTTGGTGGGAATGGAAGTGCAAGAGGGGCAAAATAAACGGACATAATCGATTGCTGTATGAACTCACTGGCAGGCAGAAAAAGAAACAGGAGCCTAAGTCTTTGCATGTTGTATGAACTTGGTAATTATGACATACTACACACACCATGTTGAAAACCTGTCTTCGCATATTGTGTGAATTCAGACTGTGGGACAGAACCAGTGAGTCATTTTTCCTTTGTCTTTTTCTCTCTTTCCTGTATTTTTATATCAAAGCAGTTGGATGCAAATTTAGTATCTGTGTGTATACAGACTCATCTGCAGTGAGCAGCAGCCTTCCCCAGCCTGAAGTTGAGGGAGAGCACCTCCCCTTGTTCCTATGCTGGGTGTGGATGATGGGAATTGTAATCTAGGATGTCAGGGAAGCACTGGTGTGTGTTAATTCTCTTTGTTTCCTCCCAGTGCTTCTGGTCAAAAAGGATGGAGCAGTTTTTGTTTTAAAGAAGTGATCTATATTTTAAAAACTGGTTAATTAGAGATCCCCGTAAAAGGATTACCATAGCTAAACCCCATACCATCTCCAGCTTATTCGGAATAGCTCTGATCTTGTTTCCAGACTCAGGGTGCATTTCCAGTCTAGTGCCAGATTTTGACTTGCTGGTTTGCTACTTGCTATTTGTATTTTCATATTGAAGTAGGTCTAACCCTGTTGAATTTATCCTCAAGAATGTATGTTGTAAACCAGTTTTTTCATCCTGGTGCCTTCCAGAGGCCTTCAGACTATACTTCCTCAACCCTCTAGAAAATTGGCTGGCGAATCTGGAGTTGGTAATCCTGACACATTTGGGAGTCATCAGTTTGGGAAAAGCAGGTGTATAATAACCCATCTCTCTCTTATCTTAAGCTCCTTTTAAGTCAGCATCCAGGGTGTTAAGTAAATAGGATGCAGGCCGCTCTGCTCAGGTCTGTGATCCATTTCCATCGGGCTTCTGGTAACATTATGCAGGTTACCTGCTTCTGGACTTATTTTCTGGGTTCTTGTTTATAAAAGGTATTTTTATGTCTCTGCCATTTTAAACAGTTTACCTAAAAGTAAACTTGGTGAGGCTCACCTCTGATAGCATTTACAGGCCAGGAGTTTTACTGAAAATAGTCTATTATGTTGAATAGATTTAGTTCCAAATTAGCCTGCTGAAGTTATGGTCTACATTACAGTCCTAATATATGTGTACTAAAAATAAGCCATGTTAAATTCAGTAGGATTGAAAGCATGATTAAAGCTACAGCCTTAACTCCCAGTAAGTGGAGTTTTGTATTTGGGTCAAAGCTGGTTAACCTTGGGCTCCTAACCTTGGGCTCTTAACCTCTTAACCTTGGGCTACTAGATCTGAGCTGTGAAATCTGGATGGCTGTAAAGAGATTCAGAAAACTATGAATCTTTGCTGCCATCTACTGTTCAACTGGATTTATGCATGAGAAAATGTCATGAAGATGCAAGTCATTTTTCCCATGGTGTGTAATTGGAAATATAATAAATGGATTTCTTTGAACAATAAAACAATCCATGCCTGGGGTTTACATAACACACTGAGCTTTCTCTGACTTACATAGTAAAGTCAAATATACTTTAGTATAGTATATTATATGAACCCAGTTAAAAATATATTGAGCCTTGTGAGATTTCATGCACAGACTGATGAAGCAGCATCACTCTTTTGTGCCTGGCATAGCCCAAGAACAGTTTATATGTGCAGACCCCATTCCTCTTGGACTGGAAGGGTATGGACTAGTGATCACATATAGCATGTATGTCTTACCTTAATCAAAAGATAATTTAGTGGAGGCAATTGATTTGCAATGTTTGCTGCCATTCACTTAGCACTAAGTAAACTACTGATGTTTCAGGCATGTGTGAATTGGGCTGCAAGCCTATTAGAGTCTCAGTTGTGTTCTAGCCAAGGCTGCAATAGGCTATGTTAATCTCATTGTTAGTCTTAACGTTTTAAGGTCTTAACAGATGTTTTGCAGTATCTTACTGTATATGCAGTCCTGGGAACTTCTGTATATGGAACAGGTGGATTTTAGTAGCTTCAGCTTTGAACTTTATGCAGTGCACATACACATGCACACGCACACACACACACTCAGATGCAGGCCTTGTTTTCATTATCCATAGGACAGGATCAGCCAGAATGTGGAGAGAGGAGGTGGCTATGAACATCCTCTTGCAATCTGCCTGGTCAATGAAGATTTCTGACATGAAAAGAAGTATTGGCTATCCTATCTTTCTGATGGGAAGAAAGGGTAAGATGCCTCTGATTTTTAGTGGTAGAGAGGAGGGCTGAATTGAAAGTTTTGTTCACTGGAGGTAAAAATGCAGCACGATTCTAAGAATGGCTGATTCAGGCAAATTCCATTTCAGACCTGTTGTGTAAAACAACCCACATATTACTAGTATTTATAGGAGACGAAAAGGAGCACAGGAATGATGAATGCAGGCTTTTTTTTAATGTGCACTTCCCAATATCTACTAGAAGGTGTATCAGTGTCCATTAGGAAACTTGGGTGTATCAAACTTTAATGGTTGTGAATGCAAGAAATGCTAACTCTTATAAATCATGTAACTCATTCCTAAGTGCTCGAGACAAAGTAGAAACATTCTTCAGTATCGTGAGCTATATAAGATAGATCATTGTAGCCATTGTATAGATGGGAAGGATGAAGCTACAAGAACACTGACTTGTCTAAGGCCACCAAATGAGTTCATGACTGAAGCGCAATTTGAAATATTTATTTATGTATTACACATTTCTACCCCATAGCAATCGAAGGATTCCTGTCGGCTTACTTAGCACACAAAAACCAATGAGAACATCCATGGGACACATTCCTGTGAAAGGAATTAAACAACACCAACCAACCATACAAAAGAGTACGAGCAATACAAACAGAAGTTAAAGAGGACGTAATAAAGCCAGAGGCACGTTCTCTGAAACAAGTCTGTCTTTAATAGCTCCCGAAACACCAACAAGGAAGAGGCTAGCCTGATCTTTACCAGGAGGCTGTTCACGGTGTCAGCATTGCCAGTGAACAGCAGCACCTTCTTGCTTCGGTTCCCTGAACCTCCCCCTAAAGGGGGATTAATAACAGTTTCTCCCTGTTTGATGTGGATGGTTGGGCCAATATTGGTTGGAGTAGATGGTCTTGTAGGTGTCTGGTACAGTCCAGGTTATCATCTCAATAAATACATTCCACCAACTTTGGGCTCATTTTTTCCCCCTCTGGTACACTCTCATTAACACTCCTAGAGGGAGGTGCTGTGTTCTTCATGTTAATATCTTAATTTAATTTCTTATTAAATTAAAGAAGGATCATTTTGCTATTGTGTGTGTGTGTGAGTAGCCTTGATTTTACTTGGATTTCTGCATGAATAACTGTGAGCTGCATTTCTGCCTTAAGTGGTTGTTGCTGTCTGCAGTATTTTGGACTCAGTGATGATTTTTAACAAAGAGGAAAGGAAAACCTGTATATTAAGAATTAAAACTAGTGTTGGTTGTCTCTTCAGTGTTGATCACATGGCATTTAAATACATTTAACTTTTTAGCTCATTAATAAAGGGGGAAAATAGCTTCTTTGTGAGACGTGTCATTATTTTGGCTGTCCTGTGTCTTAAAATCCTCTTCATCTCATGAATGGTTCTTTCCTCTACATCTTGGAAGTGTGAACAGAAGAAGCAAATTCCAGATTCCACTCTGAATGACCTATTTCCAAATGGATATTATTTGCTTTCATTCAACTGAGCTATAGTTAAATTGAATTAGCTACTTATACAGTACAAGGAACACTGCAAATTCAGCTTAGAAATACAGGGACATAGCTATAGAAATGCCTAGAAATACTCTAAAAATGCAGGATCAGGTCCATAGAATGTAACTGCTCAGAGTGGCTTTCAGTGTCTGATAACTAGTTCAGGCTGTGGCAGACTGTATTACCATTATATCTGTGTGATTGCCCTTAAAGTTTCAGTTATCCCTCCTTATTCTGCAAAATGGAAATAAATTATAATTGCTTGATTGCCCTTGTGGTGCCTGTTATGTTTCCTTCATTTCCAAATGGGGATAAGTAGTGATAGTTTACCCTGGTCTCAGTAATGATTTCCATGTTAGCATACTAGAACTGCTGTACTCAACTAGTGTGTAGGCCAGGCTGGAAAGTCATTTGGGGGTGTGTGTGCGAAGAGCCAAAATGGTAAGGGCCACAATGCACAGAGAGCAGGCAGCCTCATTTGCTTGGACAGAGCAAAAAAATCATGACGTTTTGGCGGTGGATGTCTTTATTAGGTCTCCTTTTAGGGCTTAAGTTGCAATTATCATATGCTTTCTTCATTAAGATGGTGGGGCAGAGGGCTTCCGGTGGGGACATGGAGGACTGAACAGCTGTGCCTGTGGGCTCAGCGGGCGGAGCTGACAACATGGCAGTTTTTTTCGGGCTCATGCAGGTCTTCCTGATGCCCAGGAGTGTTTTCCAGAAAAAGGAAAACACCGGGAATCACCCCATCTGTCCTCCAGACAGCTGCTTGCAGCCAGAAGAACACGAAGAGCATTTCACGTTCAACTGGTAAGAGCTAGCTGGGAGGCGGGGATGTCACCATTTTCCAAGCCGCACTGTAGCCTTAAAGGGACACTAAGACCGGCCACCCCATTTCTAAATCACCCAATTTATATTTTTTTAAAGTATGCTTTCCCTAAGAGACGCTTTCTACAGCAAGGAGAAGCGGGCTGTCTTGGTGCTTATCATTATTTTTGGGATTTTTTAAAAAATTCTTTTAAAGTTTTGGACTTTGTTTTCCCTCCAAATATTCAGGAGGATTGAGAGTAAATAATTGTCTCCCTGTTATTATTTTTGTACTGAATTTGAAGATATTAGCATTTTCCTACACTTCGAATTGGCTGATTTGAACCTTCAGCTTTCTGGTTATATTTTCCCTTGGGAACTACCTGCATATCTCACTTTCGCTTGTGTGAACACATTCCGGAACTTTTTCATATCTTCGACTTTCGCTGGTTAAGCTCCTAGGGGGCGCCATAATCTACTTCCACTTCTACTTCCATGTGAGACATGGAAGATTTTAAACAGATTTTCTCTGACTTCCACCAAGATTTTAAACAGGTTCTTTCTGACTCCTATCAAGTTTTTATGCAAGACATTCAGGGCATTGTGGAATATATGAAGTCTAAAATGTGTCATCTGGTTGGGGATGTCGTGGATGGAACTGAGGAATTTAGCAGCGATAGAAATGTTTTTTTTCTAAGAGTGAGATCGGGATTTCTATTGAGATGCTGGATGAAGATCAGATAGTGGAGTTGAAGAAATTTAAGGGAGAGAGAGATCTGCAAGCCACAAATGAAATTGATCTTCTGGAGGAATGCCATGAAAAAAAGGGGTTATTATGTATGGGAGGTTTTCTGAAGAGAAGTCGGAGTTTTTGAGAGGGGCAGTTGGGCTGTACAATTTTTTAAAGAAAAATGCTATGTGTACATTGTGGGGATATGTAAATGCTCTGGTTTATTTTGAAGTGGGATAGGGGTTAAAGAATATTTATCTGGATTGCTTTTAAGGTTTGGCTGATTTCATTTATCTCTAATGATTTGGATTAAGAATAATAAGGTATTAAAAATGTCTACTTGGATGGTTTTGGGTTTATTAAGATTAAGATCATTAAAATTGTTGTATTAAGTATAATGGCAGACAATTTATGTGCTTTTTAGTTTGATTTTTATTATAGTAGACAGAAATGTATAGAACAGTAGTAGGAAGGGAATAATTAAATAGATGTTATCTTTGGGAAGTGGGAAGTTGTTTAGGAGGTTTATATGAATTTTTCTTTTTTTTTCTTTTAATATAAGGGGAGGGAGTAACTGTACTTAGTGATTTTCATAATGTGCCAATGTGGAATGATTTATAGAAATAATGCGGTTTTGGTTTAATATAGAGTAAGGGATTGATTATGGAAAATTTTTGTATATCCTTGGTGTTAAAAGTCAGAAGTCACATCTTTCTGTAACTTTGAAAAAAAATTCTCTTGTGTTTTTCACACCTTTTTAGTTTTTTTCCCTCTTTTTCCTCTTTTTTGTTTTTTTGTAGCTTTTATCTTTGCTTGAAACTTAATAAACTTCTTATAAAAAAAAAGATGATGGGGTAGAGAGCCATGCAATCAAGGGTTCTGGGGTCAGAACCAGAAATGGGATTTGGGGTCACAAGCTGCTCATCTTGATTATTATTAAACAACAAAGATCATGCCTTAAGATCAACCAAAAGGTCAAAAAAGAGTGCAATATTTCAAGTTCATTAGGTGAGGATGTAGAAAAAATGGTAGGAGAATCCTAAGACCTGGTAATGTTGTGTGGCCATGAGGACTGCAGCTTAGAATCTCTTCATTGCATTATTCACTAGAAAGTGTTGCCGGTATCTGTTTTTCATCAGTCTATAGTGCAGGACATATTGGATTATGAATAATGAATTTAAATTGCAGAAAGGGAGATTTTGCTTGATAGTTAGAAGAATCTTCCTAATAGCCATGTATAACTGGCATGCTTTCATTTTGATTCCTGCACTAAGCTGGGGCTGGACTTGATGGTTTAAATGGCCCCGTTTTTCCAACTCTAAAGTTCTATGTATCAGATTGTATCTTGCATTTGCAGGCAAAGGAACAATGACTGGACCCTTGTTCTAAAAACATAAAATCCTGCTTTCTTTTTAACCTGCTTCTTACCTTGGATTAAAGGTTCCTTGTCTGACAGAAAGTGGAAATAAAGAAAAACATAACTATATTTATATATTACAGCTGGAGATTCATTTTAAGTATTCCAATAGGCAAAAGACTGAAGCCAAATAATGAAGTATTATTGTAGCTGATCTGACTGTTTGATGAAGTAAAGTTTTAAACTGGGGTCAAGTAACAAATTAGGGGCTTCCCTAATTCCCTATTCTCTGCCTGATTTGCAACTAGAGCAAATCACCACAGGCAGGTGGTTTTCTGGAATGGCTTTCCCCTTCCCCAGTTGTGGTCACTTGGTGGGGTCCTCCCCATAACCACTTCACAAAGCATTGCTCTGAACACTTCCCCTGAACAGCCATCCAGCTGCTGGACAGAGGCTGAGTGGTGAGGTTGTGGCCATCAGGCCATCAGGGAAGAGCTCTGCAGGAGGGAGTCCAGGGAAGTGGTTGGGGATGGTGGATTCGCCTCCTGCCAGAAGTGGGGAGTCTGGGGCAGCTGTTATCCAATTACGACTCTTTTCACCTTAGAGCACTTCCACGTGAGGACTGAGCACCAGCTTGAAAGCAGCTTTAGCCTTCTGTGATCTTGCAACATCAGCCGGGTCTGAGAGCTAAGCTGATTTCTTTCTCAGTCAGTTGTGGTGTATATTTTTAAAGCAGCGGCTCTGTGCAGCTGGTGAGCCATTTCTCTTCCAATTATAGGAACTTCTCCTTCCCTGCACCTTCTGGTTCCCAGGCTTTCGGGAGAAAGGTGGCTTTGGCTTAATTCTTTTTCGCATGCTCTTCCCATGGGAACTGCTAGGGTTTTTTTTTTTTGGCAAAGAACCACAAAGTTGTCCACAACATGAAATACAGATATAGAGGGAGGAGCAGTGTATCTTTATTATCTTTTGTCTAGAATAGAGATGAGACACAATTTCTCCTCTCCTCCTCCTCTCAGAATTAGCAGAGGGCAATCACGGATTATATTCAGACTGTTCTTAAGGAACGGAGGGAAGAGAAGCCACGATGGTGTGGTTTTTACTGTTATAAACTCTTAGTTTATGACAGTAAAAACCACAAATACTCCTGTGGCATCAGAATGACTTAGAAATAAATTGTGACATAATTGTTTGGGAGTAAGAAGTCACCACCCTCAGATTCCCGAAGCAGGAGAGACAGGTACATTCATGGATGCGTTTGGGGCAGACGCAAGTGTTCCACCTGAAGTATTGTCATTGGTTTGGGAAAGGGGGGGATGGACGTGCAAAAAATATGTGCAGTTATTTATTTACTTAGTCAATTTATATAGCCACCGTATAAATATATAAATGTATTAAACTATATCATGAAGCAAATACTGTAGTAGAAAGATAACCTGTTGGCCAGGAAAAGAAATATAGGTTAGGATTCAGTCTCGCTAATTTCCGAAGAAAAAAAAATCAGAAAACAGGTAATTGTCTTACTTGTTTCTATGGAATGCTTACTATTTCAAAGAGAAAGTAAATTACGCCCCTGCTGAACATGTAACATAAAAGTACATTTTGGATGTGAGACTCAAATATAAAATAAAATGATCTTTGGGCATCAGAAATTGCTGCATCAGTTTCAGATCGAGATTTGGACCCCAAGGAGTTAAAAAAACTTAAAGCCTCTTTTTTCCCAGACTAGAGTCTCTCCCAAGGGCATTTACTTTGAGTAAGAAAAACCCAGAGAGAGGAGATACAGCACCTAGCTGTATGTTTAAAATAACATGGATTTTGTTGCCCTTTCACCCAAAATGATGAACATGCTAAGTATGCAAGACAGCAATAAAATCCTGAACATAGAAGTCTAATGCTGAAGGGCAAGAAGAATATGGAAGAGGATGCTGCAAAATATCGTGAGCAGAGAAATGGCTGACAGGTAGCAATAGCAGAAGTACGTCTAAACAGACATCTGGTCTGCACACTGATAGCTTCTGCATGTGAGATCTGATGAAGGTCAAATACGACTTGGGTTATTTGTATAAGTATGAGATCTGTATCACTCATTCCTAGGTTACTTGTGTATGAAGAATATTGAAAGGTTCATCAGCATACAATCTGATTCTAAAAGAGGAGACAGTTCTAATGTTAAAATGAAAGCCTATATAAAGATGACTGTACGTGAGAATTAATTAACTCCTGACTGGAATTCTGTCAGATCTGCGTGAATACAAATTGGATACTTTGGAAGCATGATCTTTTTTTTCCCCACCTCTAAAACTAGTGGAAATGGAAGCGAACACCAAGAGGCAAATTCCTCTAGAGTTAACCCTTACCCCAGCCCATTCTCACCAGTAACCTTCGAAAACCCTCCAAAGCCAGGGATAAGTAATTGAAAAAGAGTTTCTGCTGGGATTTAATCTAGCAACTTTCTCTTTGCAAGTCCTGATATGGCAGGGGCTATGAGGTGAGGACAGTTCAATAGCAAGCATCAGTAACCAAGAATGGTAGGAGAGGCCAAAGGGAGAATAAGGCAGGCCCAACTGAACTGAAGTAGCAAACACTGCACTCTCTGAGTCAAGGGACAGCTTCCCAGGTCCAGCTGAAATAGAAACTCCTACATGTCTTTCTAGCATCTAGTGGATCATCACCGCTAAAGGTACCTTTAGGAGACATTGCTATAGTTCTGAAAAACAACATGGCAGTAGTAAAGGATTTATTTTAAATCTGGTTGTTGTGCCTGCATGTATGTGCATTTAGATGCTTTGTATATATAAAATTAATTCAACTTTTGTGTGTGTGTGTGTGTGTGTGTGTGTAGAGAGAGAGAGGGAGAACATGTATGTATATGTTTGTGTGTATGTATGTCCACAGGAAATAAAGTGATTGGCAGTTGTTTTCCTGGAAGAGACAGGTGGGAGGACACAGCAGCAGGGGAATTGTCCAGTGGGAGGACCTGGTAGCCTGCAGTCTGGACTGAGCACTATGCAAGTTGTTCCCAAAGTGTCTCAGTCCAGACAAGATTTTATTAAGCTGGTTTAAGCATTGAGACACATGAGCCCAGGCCAGGAGCTGCAGAAATAGCATTAGCGCAAGATTGCTAAACACACAATACACTGGGGAGTTACTTTCCTGCAGCCATCTACCTCTGGAGTTTTGGGTGAGGGCTGTCCCTACCATGAGATAGACTGAGATGCTCAGCTCAGGCAGGAAATTAAGAATGTCATAAAATGGGAATAATATACTGTATTACCCTTGAATTTTTACTCTACAGAAAGAAAGAGCAAGATGTTTAGAGGTTTCTAGCAGCCAGATGTCTTGGATTTGGCTTATTCTTGCTTTAGCCTGTCCTACTATTCCTTCTTTTGTTTTGTTTTTATCCACTCAGTTGTGTCTGCAGGTATAGAAGCTATTACCACGTCTTTGTAAGTAATGATGCTCAGGAAAACTCTGGGATGTTTTGATCTGGATGCCTGCACAGAGTGGGGGGTTGGACTTGGTGGCTTAAATGGCCCCTTCCAACTCCAGGTTTCTATGATCTTTCCATAGCTGAAGGATAAAAACCACTTGCTTTTGGGGTTCAGATCTTCTCCATGATTACAAATGCTACTATCATGTTATGGTTGCACTAGTATTTAAGTCGATCCACGTGTAGCTTAGATGTTATGGCTAGATTCATTCATCGTGCTTAATATAGTGGCCTGGTTCAACCATAATGCTAACCTATAAACATATATAAATCTATAAACCTATAAACCCAACCATAATAGCTCAGTTTACATAATGTACTGAGCCAGAATCAAATAAGTTCATTATGGCTTTAGTTGAGTGAATAAATCTAGGGAGATAGGAAAGTGAGTGAGGTATTATTACCCCTGTTACATTCTAGGGAGTTTTAATCTCCTGAACGATGAACATGACAGGAAGGGTTTCAGTGGATTTCCAAAATCTAAGCTACTTTACTTAAATCAGCAGTATTCATTTGTTGATTGATTTGATCCTCTGATCCCTCCCCACCCCACCCTGTTCCTCTCCCCTACTTGCACCAAGGGTAGAGCTGTCAGCCATCTTTTAATGTTCCTTATTCTACAAAATCAATTTCTGGTTAGTATAATTACCCATCTTTTATCATCTTACAGTGCAAACTATAAAATTAAGTGCGTCCCTGATTTTTACATTGTGGGATTTGTAACTGCTGCATAACCGGAGAAGTGTTAAGTTGTTAAGAATTATTTTTAAAATATCAATGCCTTTTTTAAAAAGGAAAGATTATACATATTTACTTTAAAATGCTAATAAACTATTAAATGAACAAGTAACACAATATGCAACAATTTTTACACCATCCCTCTAGTGCCTAAAATTTGCAGGATAAAGTTGGTGTATACTTGATAACAATTTACATGTTTATTTTACCATCTGGTAAATGTGTAAATGATATTTTGGGAAGCACATTTCAAATTCACTTTAACAACTTATCCTCAACAATATGTATCCTATCTTATGTATTGACTGGTAGGTGTTTGTGTGTGTGTGTGCAGGGAAATATCTGGAAACATGAGTTCAGTATTGGTAGAAGGGAGAAGATTAGTTTATTTATCCAGTAGATCATTAAGCCTAAGCTTCATTCAAGATGAATGGATTTTCTGTGCTGAGAATATTTCAGGAATGAAAAAACAGGCTGCGCTTCCGAATATTTCCCATGTCTCACAGTTCAGAGAGGTTCTATCAAGTTCTCATAGATACCAAGCTAGGCTCTCGGCTACAAACAGAGCAACAAATGCAATCTATAACTCTGTCACATCTTTTCCAAGGGGTTGGATTTGCTGTCCAAGGTCTAAATAGGAACAGCTCATTATTGGATGTGTTACAGCAAAGCTCAAGTGGGCTGCCTGCATGATGTAGTTTAACAACATTTTGACCCTTCAGTTGCCTCTCTCCTTTTCCCCACCACCTTCATTTTCACTCTGCTGGTCTCTCTGGAGTTGATCATAGGCATTTTTGTAATTATTGCAATGTAGGATTCTGATTTTTTTCTGTAAGGTCTTATTCACCCTTTCCTAGCCAGAGCCAATATACTTTGGTGAAAGCTAACCTGTCCTCCAAGCTGTATAAAGAACACCTCCGCACTAATTGCCATTTGGCTGATTTGCAAATGAAGTTTAGAAAACATATTCCAGTGTGGGCTTTAACTTCTGTAGCTCTATATTTAGTTAGTCCCTCATCATACAGTATTATGAAGTCCATCATGGAGGACTGTTTTCTAATTTGGAAATTTGGGATAATAGAGATCACCCTAGTGGCATGATTATATTAAATTCCTTCCTGAACTGAATCAGCCTTCTATATTTGTTCCTGTCACATTGGCTGAGTGCTTGTGAGTGCCACAAGGGAAGAGGGAGCTTTTATTTGGAGTCCCAACTTCAAAGGTTCCAGTGTGCTTAAGGGTACCTCCTTTTGTGCCCAATGTGCTCCATGCCCCACCCAATTTTTTTTTACAGGTTTGTTTCATTAAAACAAGCAAACAGAAAGCTAGCATGCATTATCATTACTTTCAAGAGAGCTACTGTCCTTGCATGTACCCTGGAGGCATTCCCATAAAATTAGAATTATTGGGGGCAGCAGCCCAGTGCCCTGTTTGGGGGTGTGGCCACCCCCAAAAGGCCAAAGTAAGCTGAGATATGGAGAGCACCATGGTAGGCAGAAAACTCTCCAGTATCACTTTGTTTTCTCGAAGGGTTTTGTGAGAACACATCCACTATGGCCGTTATTTTATAAATGAGAAGACTCCCCATTTTTCAGCTGAAAAGATTCTCAGAGTTTCTTTTGTCAAAATAAGGTGGTTTCTTCCTGCAGCCTTACATTCTAAAACATGTGACACAAAATGGTAAAAGGATGAAGAGGGAAATAAGAAAGTCAGGCACGATTTGGTTAAAGTTACATACGTCTGTAATGGAGGCGACTCAGGGACAGCAGGAACCAAATGGAAGAGATCTTTCAAGAGCTGATGGAAATCTCGGCCTTCCATCTCTCCTTCTACTATAGCCTGACGGAAGAGCTGCAGCTAGATGATAGCTGAGGGAAGCATCGTGTCATTTTTTCAGCAGAGCCAGTGGGTTAAGCCTGCTTCCCATCTGCCAGCCTGCTATCTAGCAGCTAAGACTACTGAGGAAGAAGTCCCACATAACTGAGTGGCATTTTCAGCATCTGAATCTATTTTACCTGGTTGGATTAAGATTACCAGGCACAGAGACACATAAGTGGGATTTTTCTTGAAATCAAGCATAAAGGAAAGGTTTTTAATCTGTGAAAAGGAGTGAGAATACTAATCACAGTTATGATTATTGTATTTATAGTCCACAGCTGTGATTCATTTGGAATCCCTTCCCGAACTGTCACATTTTAATATTCAAATGCAGCAGTACAGTACGATATAGATTCAGGATGGGGATTTGAACCTAGTGCTCCATCTCATCCAAGGGCCAGGGCTTGGTGGAATGACATCGGCCCTCTGACTTGTGCCCCACCCTGCAGAAGGGTGAGGCTGTACATCTCCCATTTCTGTCTCTTTTCCATATTTTTAGTAACTAGAATGGCACAGCATTCTTCCAAACTTCATTATCTTTTTCTACCCATGGAATGACACGTAGAGGTACTAACACTAAATGCAGTCTTGCTTTTACTTAAACCTTGTTATTCATTATGCTAACCAACAAAATTTATTAATCTCATAATACTATATGAAGGTAGGGAAATGTAGGTTTAGTTTCCAACAGTTGGCAAAAAGAAATAATTAATACAAATTAGAATGTATGGGTGGGTGGCATTTTAACAGTAGAAATATTTGCACAGCTTCAGCTAGAAAAAAATTGACCAATCAATTGAAAAAAAGCTACTCCAGCTAGATCACTGAGTTAGGTCATATAGAATTTAATTCCATAATAACTGGTGGTGCTCTTGAAACTGCAGTGATCTGCTCAGAAGCATCAGAACAATCAGAGAGAAACACACACACACGTCAAGTAATTCAGATAATCAGATTATTAACTGCAACAATATAACATTTTTGATCAGCTGCTAATCTAAGGCTATGTCTGGTGTCACAAGAGCAGACATCTGCTTGCACAATGTGAGCTTTCCCTGCTGTCCTCCTCCTTGTCCCCATGTGCCTCCAGTCATCTATTTCAGATTGTCTTCCAACCTTTCAGAGCAGATTTGTGGGTTGCAGGTTCTCTTCCAAGAAGAGAAGGAATCAAACCAACAGCCATGTGTGTTCTCCTGGATATCATTATCCACAACTGGATATCAGCCACAGGAAAGCAATCTGCTTACCTATTGCATATCTCTCCCCCTCCACTCCGAGAACTAGAATTACATACGCTGGGTAGTAGTTCTGAGCCAGTACTTGACAGGTTTGCTGTGGGGAAGATAGGAAGCAGTAACATTAGCTACAGCATGTATGCTGCATTGAGCTGACCGAAAGTAAAGGCAAGATAAAACTCTACTGATAAAAAAAGCAGTCATGCTATGTATCAGCAGTGCGTGCCACTGGTCTCGTCAAAATGGGATGTAGAAGTTGTACAGATGTTGGGTACATTTCAATATCTACTAGCTTGATTCTCTTTAACTTTTGATGAGTGATTGCTTTCTATCTATCAATCATTTTTCATTTTGTTTTAAACTTTTTCATAAAAACGATATACAGTATGTCTAACAACATAGTGCCTCATAAATTATATAATTTTAACTCAGTTCCCTCTGTTTTTTTTAGCAGGAGGAATTATAGTTCTCTTTTACTGTATTGTACCTAGTTGCCAAATTAAAAATTGTTAGATTTATCACCTCATTAACAACAATTGTTAGATCTATCTTTTTATAGTTATCAATTGTTTATGTGTATTTTCTGACAGATTACCCTTATGTATGCATCTAACTTGCTTCTTTTTGTAGGCAAAACATTCTCCACTTAATTTCTTATTTGTGAATTATGATGTATTATTAATCCTATACAGTAACATCACCTCCTGCATTGCTGTTATTGAAAAAAAAAGAACATTTCTTGAGATTTTGTCCTGATCTATGTATAGTTTGCCTCCACATCTTTACTCTACAGCAAGCTGGATCATTCTCCCACAGATGTAATTAGCATTGAGTGATTTGTGTTTGTTTGGTAGAATAGGTTCTTCCAGGTTATTTTCTCAACTTTTCCTAGCAATCTGGGGCTTTTACTGGGTCTACTGATGCAATCCTGTTAGCACCCATCAGTTTAGTTTATTACAAAACGGAGTGTTAAGATAACAAGCTTTTATTGTAATTTTAAAAATTATGCCCTTTGACAGTGTTTCTCTAATTGTTTGGTAGGTAGTACTCAGTATAGACCATTACCTACTTTTACTTCCCTAGGATAAAAAATGAGAGAGCAAGGGCTGATTGTGAGCTTCTATCATGTTGACTTTTCCCCTTTTGGGATATGGAACTCTTGAAATTCCAGTGAAATACCTTTAAGGTACAGTATTTGTTCTGTTCTAAGTTTTAAATGTCTTTTAATTTTATGTACATCATACTTTAAGTAGAAAACTGAAGAGGCTTTCTGTGGATTTGTGGTACAGATTAACATGTCCAAGATTGAAGAAATCTTCCTTTGCAGTGAAAATTGAACTCTTTTTTGTTGAGAATGTATTGATTATTAATAAATTCTAATTTGAAGGTCATTAAAAGCTGATAAAGTATGAAAACCAAAATAGGAAACTTGTGTGGGATCTGTGATTATTCTGAGGGATCTTTTAACAGTTTGTGAGCTGAAGGGTTAATGCAGAGACTATAAAATTCAGGCCTTTCATCCAGAGACCCAGAATCAAACTGTGGAACTTTCTCTTTCTACTTGGAAGAGTGGAAGGGACTATATGGTTTTTAGAAAGTTATGATGCTGAACTAAACCAGCTTCAAAACTGGCCCAGAAAGATTTAATGTTGACACATCATCAACCAACACATTATGGAAGAAGAGACAATGGTGTGAATATTACTATTTTGAGTTAAGAGCCTGCAGTAGGCCAAATCAGAGGCTATACTGCATACTGCACTCTGGTTTCTGCCCAAGCTGGATGAAGCACGCTTTCTGTGCTTTCCCACTTTTGGCCCACTGTACAGCAAAGCTTCCCTTTCCTCCCTGCGCCCCCCCCCCCCACCTTTAAGTTGCTGTGTAGGCACATTAGAATGAAGTTACAAAGATTCGGTGAATGGTACTTCGATTCTGTGAAGCTGAACCATCCGTTCTTTCTTGCTATAAAGTTTTTATGGTCCTACAGTGGAGTGTACTGTAAGAGCAAAGGAACAACCTGTTCCCTTTGCTTTAATCATTACAGCATCAAAGCAACGATGGTATAAGAAGAAAGAAAAAGCAAGCAAGCAAGCAAGCAAGAAAGAAGGGGTTTATGTTAGTGTCAAAGAATAGAATTTGGAAAGGAGATATGAAAATGTCCATGTGTACAGATATCTGGGAAAGCAAAGGAAAAGAACAAGGACTAATGAGGAATAAAAGGAAAAAAAATCACACATTGGGAGACTCCACATTGGCTAGCTATCAAGTCTCGCTGATGGGATGGGAAGGGCAAGAAGCAGGGGAGTGACCAATCAGGTCCTGCAGTGGCTGTAGTTTGGTCTGAGTACCAATCCAGCCTCTTGCCAAACCACAGCAATCTGGACTCAGGAATTAAAAAGCTGGCTTCAGAAACAGCTGGGAGCAGCATCTTAGCTATGCAGAATTGCCTTCAGAGTGAACAAACAGGAGGAGCTAACAGAGAATTGCATATGAGAGCCAGGTAGTACTGGACAAGCTTTTGAAGGAGGCCCAGTTTTTTGGGCACAATATGATGCTTATTCAAGAAAGAATTAAACCAGTAAGAAGTGAGGCAGATGGGGGGTTATAATAACAAGGAAAACAAGCAGGGTAGCAAGTCCACTCTACCGTCCTGATTAGCAGGGGAAAAAAAAACAGCCATCAAGGTAGAGAGCCAATATAGGGGCTGTGCAGTACATAGCATAGACTGGATATGTGTTCAGCGCAGTTAGCTTTGAGGTGGACAATCTTTTTGAGTCCATGAGCAGACTGAGAATTTTGACAGTATGCCATGGACTTTCTCACAAAACAGCTGCCATGATTGGTGTGGCCAGACTCAACATAATCCCCTTAGCAAAACGCAAACTGGTGAGATTGTTCCCTGTTGTCTCAATTTGTCTTTGTTTCCTAGGTAGATCAGCGGACTTTCAAGAAAGTACTGGGCTGCAGCCATCCAGCCTTTTTATTTTCTAAAAATTCCTTTGTAGCTGTGTGCAGCCTGAGATGCTCTTACCAATAAAAATGTTACAGCCCATCATTTACCTCTGCAGCATACCAGAGTCCCATTTACAATAATTTTAGGAAAAAGGATAAAATTGAACAAGCAGAAGGCTTGGAGGACACTGAGAGAAATATCTGAAATTATACCCTATGGGTGACCGTCTCCAAATTAGTTCAACTTTGTTCTTTTGAGGGTCAGGGATTTTGTTTTAATCATAAACTTATGTGAAACTTCAGTTGTCAGCAAGGGAAGTGATTCATAATAAAACCAATAAATTAATTGCTCCACTGAAGCTGAGAGAGGCAGAAAGCTTGGTGTAAGAACATCCCAAGGATATGAAGGTGTCCAGGGTGATCGTTCTTCTGCTGTTGTGAAGAATGAGTTGTCCTGACAATGGTCCACTTGATGACTACAAATAGAGAGCAACAAGCCTGTGATAGGGATATAGACTTGTTGCTTAGGATGAAATTCGCAGGCATCTCATATCATCTTCTGAGCTTGGTAAATTGTGCTGGGTTGAATTCAATGACCCTAATGTATGTCTGATGGAGTTTTAAATGTTAATAAAAGAACTCCAAGCAGCTAACAGCAATTTTGCAGAGTAGAAGCATGGACCAAAAAGAGAACTTGCATATCAAGCTTAATTATGTTCAGAAATAAGTTCAGTCTTCACACAGCAGTTAGATGAAGAAAAGTAGAGGTAGCTTACTTTATTCGGCAGATCTGGATACAGGTAGGTTCATAGTAGAAAGGCACTTTATCACTTATTCTTTGTAGATACTTTCTATGTGGAATTGAAAGTCTGTGTGCAAGCAAGATGGTAGGGGGAAGGCTGCAAGCCTGTAGCCCTCCCTGCTTGCATATCTGTCCACAAGGTAAAGATGGAGACTGTATGTCTCCCAGACTCAAGAAGGAGGAGGAAGAGGAAATCGGGTGACCCATGTGACTTCCCACAAGCACAATAGAGACACACCTACCAGATAAGCCGTCTTATTATGCTTGTGAGACAATGCTGAGTTGACCCCTGATAATTCCAACAATGTCACCATCAGTAATATGGGTAAATGTAGTTGTGCGTGGTTTAGGATTTAGTTTGCTAGGTAAGAAATTGAAAGTCAGGAGCACCAAGGTAGCAGTCTCTGAAAAACTCTGTGCAATGTAAGCCAGATGTAGAAGTGAGAGGTTTTTATTCACGGAGGCAGGATTTACTTATTATGCACTGGGAAATATGTTTGGAATATACCAGGCTATACAAAAGAGATGGGATCCACTTGAACCACAGTTGAATGAGACTTTAAAAATTTGAGAGAGCTGGACTGATAGGAGGAGAAGAGCATCTCAGAAGATGATGTAATCTTTTAACAAAGGAAGTGATGATGGTGGTTCTGAATGTTCAGAAGGAAAGATAAGTGATGGATGTAGAATAGAACAAATCAAAATAAAAAAAATACTACAGGAAAATGAACATGGAAACTCTTATCTAAGAGTTTCTCTGTGAATGTTAGAAACCTCTAAGCCAAGATGGAAGAGTTTAAGTGTTAAGTTTAAAGAAGAATGTAACTATATTGGGCATCATGGAGATTGAGTTGAATGGAGGGAACCAGCTGATTACTGGAGTCATCTCAGGACACAAGCTATAGAATAAAGATGGGCAACTTTTCAGGGGTGGGGGCAAGGGCATCAAGTTAGCCTTGTGTGGCATGTCATAAAGGCTGTATTCAAAATGTGGGTATGGTCAGAGGAAAGTAGATTGAAAGTAGATCAGTTACCAAAAAAAGAAAAGTGAATATAAAACTATGCATTCATGTTTAATAAATTGATTAGGGAAACCCTTTTATATGTAATTTTGCTACTGATGTGAGAATTTTTGAATTGATTGGAAATAATTTCAACTCTGCCATCAAAATTTATTACACTGAATTCAAGAAGTTAGATTGTTGTGGGTTCTTCATCTCTGGAAGTTTCTGAGAATATACTGAATTTCTCATAGATGATTTAACTGGTTTTCTTTGCACATTGCAGAGGACTGGACTAGATGATCCTAATGGTCTGTTCCAATTCTCCAATTCTATGATTTCATGACTCTAAGATAAACTTCTAAAAAAGATGGGCTGGTTAAAAGAAAGTTGAAAGGGTGTCAAGAAGGTCAGATAACTGCAGAATGCTTGGGGATTGCTCAAAAGGCCATATAGCAGAATCTCAGCTAGAATCTCTCTCTCCCTCTCTCCCTCTCCCTCTCCCATCTCACAGCTCAAGAAAGATACCACCAAGCCCAAGAGGAAATAGTTAAGGTAGACACACACGTTGAAGAAAAGGTTTCCTTCAGAAATCCCAGATGGGGAATACAAAAATGAATACAAACATGCACTAAAGAAATGCAAACACATAAAAACAGGCTGGAAAACAGGATTTTGAGGGAGAGTATCACTAATAACAGGAGGGATGCGGTGGCGCTGCGGGTTAAACCGCTGAGCTGCTGAGCTTGCCGATCGGAAGGTCGGCGGTTCGAATCCTCGTGACGGGGTGAGCTCCCGTTGCTAGTCCCAGCTCCTGCCAACCTAGCAGTTTGAAAACATGCAAATGTGAGTAGATTAATAGGTACTGCTTCGGCGGGCAGGTAACGGTGTTCCGTTTAGTCATGCTGGCCACACGACCATGGAAGTGTCTATGGACAAACGCCGGCTCTTCGGCTTTGAAACGGAGACGAGCACCACCCCCTAGAGTCGGACACGACTGGACTTAATGTCAAGGGAAACCTTTACCTTTACTATTGCTAATAACAGTAAAAGTAACAATTATAAATAATAAAAATTGGGGAAAATAGCTAATTATTTTGGGTGATAAAGTAAGTTAAGCAGTATTAAAGGAGGATAAAGTAGCAGAGAATGGGGGAAGATTACTTTCCAGCTGAGGGAAAAAAAGAGAACATAGCGGGATTGATCCAGATCTAGAAGATTTATCAAATTATACAACATGTGGAGAAAGTACATAGGGAAACTTTCTCTCTCTGAAAATACTAGAATGTGAAATTGTTTATAGAAGCTGAACATACTGCTTCATATAGCATAGTTAATCTCTGGAACTCATAACTACAAGATGTAGAGATAATCACCTCTTGGAATGTTTCAGGAAGAGAATCAGACAGATTTATCCTGGAAGAAGGCTGTGGCAAGTCACTCATGTCCAAGAAAACAATATGAGGACTACATAGTCACCAGCAATTTTCATCCTTCTTTTAAGACTCTTAGTGTCTCCTTATCATGATGGCCAGAGTTTCCAGGCATTATCAGAAGCAAGCATAATGTCTTTCAATGTCATGTCTTAGAGAGGTACTTCTTGTTTTACTTGTGGCCTTCCTAAAGACTTGAGCATTTTTTTCCTGCATGAACAAAAAGATGGATTGGACAGGCCTTTTTGCCTGAGGGGGCATAGCTCTTTTCACATTCTTACATTTGACTGCCTTCAAAAACCAGGCTGATGGCCAAAAGAAGAGGTTGTATTCAGTAGATGCTTATAGGTCTTTCTAAGAAGACTCAGATGGCTTCCTTGCCTTGGAAGGCTGACCTATCAACCTACATCCGTTTCTTCTGGAAACAGATCAGAAACTTCTTTCCGAGTAAAGATTTTTGGGGATGTTTGGGGAATATCTACATTTTTTATACTGTTGCAATCATTTTTAAAATATATACTGATTTTTTTTTACTTCTATGAAACCTGGTTAGAGTAGGCTTATGTCCCAGATCACTCCCAGTTTCAATATGATTTGCTTAGCAGCATGAGACCCTTGCATTCTCGTGGTTATATTTTTCTGAGAAGATATTTTTAAAACTTTTTGTTAAAATGGCATTTTTGGATTCTGTGGATTATAGAGGAGCTTTAATTTTTCTGGGTTTATATTCTATAGAATTAACTTAAAAAAAGATGTTTATGATTCAATGAGTTGTAACCATCTTTAATAGTACTCATCTTCCCCCCGCAAAACAAAAAGATAGGGTATCAATGTTTTAAAAAACTCTTATCAAATAAATAAAAAAGAGAAAACCATGAGGTAGAATGTCCCCTGTCAGGGGGAAGAGATGTCTGAGGATATGAAAACCCTAAAGGGAAGGATGGAGATGAGAGGCTGACCCAATGACCTGAGGCCTATCGTTAAGAGAAAAGTGGAGTTGGTTAATATCAGTAAAGAGCCTCATCCTTGCAAAAAAAAAGGCTACGCAGAACAGAAGAGGCTGGGCAGAACTGCAAGTGCACAGTTTTCCAAAAATAAAACTTGGCTCATTGGTGTAGGAGGCACTCAGGGTTACAGAGAGCATCAGGTGTAAGGATGACATGGTAGAGTGGGAAGCTAGTAGTCAGGGGCAGATGGAAAAGAGATGTGACCTTCTGGGGAAAAGATTCTTAAAATAAATGGGAACAAATTAATTTCCTGAAAAAAAAAAGTGAGCCATAATTTCCTCCCCAGTAGTCCATTCAGAATATTAATATGACCATTGTTTTTGCTGCTGTAGAATTTTGCTTGTGTGACAAGTATAGGAAAATGACATGAAATGATTCTCCTTTTCTTCCTATGCATACTTATGTAATTTGACATAGTGTCAGAATCTGAACTGAATTCTCCTACCTGTCAGAATATTGGGGATTTTATTGTTGCTGGATGAATTGTACACCAACCCCTCATTGTGACAGATGTCATATTGGACTTCCCTTTCCTTTCTTTCCTTAACAATTTCATTAAAGACATTTATGGGAAGCATCTCTTCATTTTAGTGTTTCCTTTTATTTCTAGAAAACCATTCTTGTGTTGCCATATTAAACCAGAATGGGTGCTGTTGCCTGTTCTCTTTTAGTATATAGGAGCTGCCCTGCAATTTCAGAGTGCCTCAGAGAAAAGCAAGGCATTTGGAGACTTTCTCAGTAGAGCAGAAATGGATAACTTGGTAGTTCCAATATATTTTGGACCACCACTCTGATCAGCGTCATCAGCCTGAATGTGGGAATGGGAGTTCATAGCTTCTAATGGACTGCCAGGGTTCTGTGGACTTGAAAGTTATTTCTTGCTGGTCTCACATTTTGATTCTCATTAATGAGGAATTTAGCCTTTGACCCCTTTGTTGTGAGAAAGGAATCCTTCCAGAAGTGGTGAAACTACAGTACTCTTCCTAAGATCTCCATCTGCACTGTTAGGTAGAGAGACATGGTTCCTGAACAAAGTCAATGACTAGCATTAAACTGCTGTTCTAGAGATCATTCAATCCATTGACAGAACTTCTGTCAAGACAAGTGTGGCAGAACAACAGAAATTATGAAATAATTACCAGGGTCTGAACATTGTTTTGAAGGCCATGCTACAGCCCCCTAAACAACAGTGGGGTTTGTTTTGCATGGAACAAAATTCTTCAAAACAAGCCTTCCAAGTAAGAATTAGCATGAAGCTATTTTATCTTCTTTATAACATCTTGCAGTGCAACAAGCTGGGTGTGTGTATGTTTTAAATTGTGTATAATGTACACCTACTGGGAAGCTTTTGCAATTATGAATTCTTGGAAAATTTATGTCTATTTATTCAGTGTTACAAGTTGTTACATTATCAATCTATTTTCTTTGTGGAAATTATTTTCATGTAGGATGTTAATGTGAAAATCAATTAAATCCTGGAGTTTGCTGCTAGGTTGAATACTAGTTTGGTTGGCATTATTGTACAGAATGATTGGCACAACAGAAGTGGGCAAGCTTATTTATTCAGTTTATATCTTACCTTTCTACAAGAGTGCTTCATGGGGCTAATATTGATTGATTGATTGATTATATGCCATAAAGTTGGTGTTGACTGCTAGTGACTACATAGGTAGATTTTCTCCATGACAATCTGTCTCTAACCTGGTCTTTCAGGTCTTCTAATGGTGCACCCATTGCCACTGTGAGTGAGTCCATCCACCGTGCAGTTGGTTGTCCTCTTCTCTTTCCTTCCATCTTTCCCAGCATTAGAGCCTCCTCCATTGTCTTTACACAATGTCCTTCACATATCCTTCTGAAGTAGGATAATTTGAGCCTGGTCATTTGTGCTAATATAACATGGGGCTAATATAAAATTGAGTAAAATAATGAAATTGGAAAATGCTTGCACTTGAATGTTGACTTGACTCAAGTATTGATATAACTTAAATTGATTTCTTAAGTCTTTTCATAAATATATTGTAAAAAAATGAAGGAAAACCCCCCATGAATATGAACAGGCAGCCTCTCTATTAAAGATCTCCCATGTTCTCGGTAGTTATTTATTGCTTATTTTTTCTGTTGTTAAAACAAGTTGATTGCTTTAAACAAGTTGATTGGTCAGATTGAATATACATTTGAAGTGCTTTGAAATAAAACACAGCTGTAATTTTCCTTAATATTGGGCTATGGCAATCTTCTCCAATCAGGGCATTATTTGAATATAATTTCCATTATCCTGCCCAGAAAGCCTAGGTTGACTGGTGGTGATGGATATCATAACTGAACATATCTGGAAGATACCAGGTTGGGGAAGGCTGGGGTATAGGTTCCCTGAACTTATTTCTCAGAATATTTTTTAAGCACAGCAGCCTGCCCTCTGGTGGATTACGTTATCAAGATTTAGATATTTACTTTGAGATTGAGAATGGCCAACAGAAGGCTATAATTAAAAGCTAATGGGTTAATGAGCTTCTCCAAAATGGTCTGCTACATGTAGAATACTGCAAGGGCACCTTTCATTCTTTCCACCAAAAGCCATGAAGTTTTCTTTGCCTTGTTTTGCAACTCCTGCCAGTCATTAGATCTCAGGTAGTTCCTTCTGGCCCAGTGGGAGGATATTTGACTTTAGATGGGCCTCAAGAAACTACTCATTTTCGATAGGAGAATTCTACAGATTTCTTTTCTCTCACATCCTGCAGGTGTGTAGGAAGATTAGTATGGCCATTGCACAACCAAAGGCAGGAGCAGCAGCAACTATCTCCAGCTATGCAATAAGGACACTGGCTGGGCTTATACCATCATTGGCTTTAAATATGATTTCTTGAATAAGCTACAGTAGCGTAAGCCAGAACCAAACAAACCACATTATGTTTAGTGCAATATGAGACTCAGGTCCTCAGCTTTATCCTTTTCCTTCAACCTACCTCAATTCTCATCAACATGGTGCCACATAGAATTAATTGTCTCCCTCATGTGTGGCAGAGCCAGCCGCTGGTTCATATCACATGGAACTTAACAGTGGCAGTGGGATGCATAGACATCGTGCTAAGCCATAAGCTATGCAAGATGCACAGACATACTCACTGTGATTGAAAACCATGGCTGGCTTAGTGTATGGTGAGAATCAGGCCACTCAACCTGGCTAAGACAAACTATGGCTTAACTGGTATACAAAGACAGCTTTTTTATTCTTTCTCTGTGAAAATTTGATGCTGGGAGTGACTGGTAGGGGTACTTTACATCCAGCAATCCAGGCTGGAGAAGGCAATGCTACAGAATGAAATCCAAAGGGTATACATATGTCAAAATTGTGTGCTTGTATAACCAGGCAATCCAATTCTTTGCTGTGTTGTTGCTGTTTTTTGTCCCTTTCGGGAGCTTTAAAAAGTTCTATAGTGGCTTTTAGCCCACCTCCTCCCAAATCTGGAGACGCCCTCAAAAGGAAACACATGGTAAGAGCTTTTCCTTGAGCATGAAGCTGACTCCATGTTTGCTCCCTGGCTAGAGGGATCCCTCTGCTCCAAAGCTACTCGTCAGTTTTTCTCTAACTGGGGGCTGATTGTTCTTTGTTTGAACTAACGTTGACCCTGGGTGACCCAGTGAGCAGAAGCAGTTGCCCGTGCATATTAATAGCAGTGAAATTCATTCAGTGCTAGCAAAGAACCTCATGCGTGAATGTAAGTCCAGTTGGCAAGGTAAGCTAAAATCTGAAATGGTGTTGGCTTTGCGGCAGCTGTCATTCCGTGACAATCCACTTCATCCAATAGAAAGCAGGTGGTTCACACATATTGTTTTTACTACATAGCATTTTAATTTTGCAAAGTCTCCCTGAAATAAATAGGACATTTGTGCTATTCATTGTAGGGCATTTAAAAAAAAGAAAGAAATGCAAAATCTGAATTTGAATATGCAGGAATATTACTTCCTATGTAAAAAATAGCAGCTGGTGAACCTGTTTATTCCCTTTGGCTGCAGTTGCACACTACCCTAAAATATAACTAATTAACGTATTAATTAGGAGGTGGTTACACAAATGTGCTCAAAAGAAATACAAGTTAAAGCTTGTCTAGCTTAAGCATGCCATTCTAATTGGCTGGTGGAAGGGCTAATCTGAAAGTTTTCCAAGCTAGATATCCTGGTTTTCCTACATCCTGAATTCACATTTGTTTTATGAATATGGGAGGAGACAAATCTGCTGTTATGTTGGACATTAGCATTTTATGACACTGTAATTTTGCATCATGAAAACAGCAGCCATATATTGTACACTTACTGCAGCCTGGTGTACTTTTACCGGCAGTGATATGAGAGGCATTTATGCTCAGGCCTGAGGGTGCCAGGGTAAAGCAGAGGGGCGCCATGGAAGTTCTGAAGCCACACAGGGTCCCCCAAAGCTTGGAGTACAGCCCCAACATTATTCCCAAATTTGCATCTTGTGTATTTGTCAGTATCTGCATGATAGTCTGTAATTAGAGATCCCAGTTTGTATTGAAGAGCATGAGCATGCCTGAGATAAAAGTGGGTGCTCAGAGGTGGCTTGTCCATGGGCACTAAGTTAAATAGGGTGCCAAATTTTGAGAGGGAACCCCCCCCCCCCGCCCTTAGTGGGTGGGGACACTGACTCCATGATTCAACTAGTCTAGGACTACCACAGGTTGTGCTTGTGGCAAAATGTCAAAACTGATATACCGTCCTCATCACTACTAGTGAATGCTGCATGTGGTTGTCCTTGGTAGCCTGATCTACTGTATATCTTCTCTGTATTACTAAAAAGCATTATGTGAAAGACTTGATTGATAAAGCCACAATGGATGGCAGAGATCAATATCAACGGGCTCATTTCATGATGATCAAGGCTTGTCAATTGGAATGCAAAAGGTATAGATGATAAAAAGCATGAATTAATAAATGAAATTAAAAATAAATGTGTGTCTGTGAGAACAAGAGAGAAGGGGAGGATGTAGACGATCTGAAAGAAGGTGGTCTGATCTTGTGGAGTGGAGTTGATGAATACATGCAGTGAAGTTGTAAGTTATGAATGAAAGGGCTAAAATGTGTAGCAGAAAGTATGAATTGGCATCATCTAGGCTGTTATGGATGCATGTGAAAGTATGAATCCGTATTTTGGTGTTAATTGCCTGTTACACTTCAATGAATGGTGATAATGGAAGAACCAGAGATGTGTTTTTGGTAAAATTGTGCAGTATTTTGAATGAATATAATCTGGGGGAACAATTAATTCTGCTAAGGGACATTAACAAAATGAGAGAGTACAGAAAAAGAGATAGGCTATTTGGAGACCAAACAATGAACGAGAACGGTCACTGATAAATATCTGTTTAGAGAGGTTTTCCTTTGGAATATGTGGTTTAAGCATGCTTATTCATGCGTACATACCACAAAAATGGAATATAAATCTTAGAGGATGATTGGTTTGATAGTTTGTGATGGGCTGAGATAATTAATGAAGAATACAAGGGTAATGAGAGGTTTTTAATGGGGCACAGACTATTGTTTGTAATGTCAAGAGTGCAACGTGAGAGAAAAAAAAGGAATGTGGGAAAAAAGGGAAAGGAAAAAGGTGAAAGAAATGAGGAAGGGAAAATATGAATCCTGAATGAAAAAGTATGAGATGATAGGTTGCTCTCCCAAAAGAATAAATGGAAAGTAGATGTAAGGAAAGAGAATATGTAGAACAGAATGAATGTTTCCAAATAAGTCTGTGGAATGGGAAGTATGAAAAATGTTTGGTGGAATAATGAAAGATGATTTGGAGAAAAAAAATAGATGTAATAAACTGATTGCTGTAAGATGAGGATGAGAGAAAGATGTAATGTGTATAGAGAAGAAAAGATAGCTATAAGGATTTCAGTAAAAGAAAACAAGGAACAGTTACAAGGGTAATGGGAGGTTTTACAGTTGACATTAAAAGGCTACATCTACCCTTCCCATCAGGTCCTGTCTATTAAGGAGTGTCGTCTGATGGGACCCAGGAGGAGACCCTTTTCTGCCACAGTGCCCCCCCCTTTGGAACATCATCCTCCCAGAGGTTGGATTGGCCCTGACCCTGCTTGCCTTCCAAAGGGCTCTAAGGACATGGTTGTATCAATGTTCCTGGGGATCCGGTTGTGGTTTGGAGCCTGCCAGATGGCTGTATTGATTGATGCATGACTTGTACATGCCTGGTTATTGTGTTTTCTGGTTTTACTGTAATTTGGTTTTAATCTAGTTTTATTTATTCATATTTGTATTTTGTTTATTGGTTTTGTTGCTTGGTTGTTTAATTATGTGAGCCACCCAGAGTCACAGATGTGAGATGGGCAACTATATAAATCAAATAAATAAATAGAAACAGAGGAAATGCAGAGCAATTTTGATGGAAATAAAATAATGCTTTGGACGTGGGTAAAAAGGCTAAACAAGGAGCTTCCACCAGAATGAATGAAATTACTTTCATTTTTAAAGTGATAAAATTATTTGGGATGAAATGAAAGTGAAAGAATGCTCTACAGAGTTCTTTAGGAATTTGTTTTGGGATGAGATAGAATGGAATTGAAACAAAAGCTGTAAATACTAATTTTCAAGAGAAACAGGAAATAGAAGCCAGACATGATCTGAGAATATTACAAAATAGTAAAGCTGCAACTGTAGATGGTATCACTGGAGAAATATTAACATATGGCTGTGGTTTGCTTTTAGAAGGGCTGTGCAACTTGTTTAATATGTGTGTAGGATGATTTTGTATGTGTCTGATGATTGGAAGATTTCCATTATCCCTTTGTGCAGAAGGAAGGGGAGCAAGATAAATACAAAACTATAAGTGGATTAGTTTGCTATATGTATTTAGGAACATGCTTGACTCTGATGAAAAAGTATGAGGAGTAACAGTGAGCAAAATTTTGGAAGTGAAGTGCAGCTTTATGCCATATAGGAGGTGTGCAGACCTCCTAAGACAAGGGTGCATAATGTCACTTTGTTTAACATGTTTATGGACAAATGTATAAGGAATGTATAAGGGTGACCTTGGGCCAGTCACTCCCTCTCAGCCCAACTCACCTCGCAGGGTTGTTGTGGGGAAAATAGGAGGAGGCAGGAGTATTAAGGATGTTCGCCACCTTGAGTTATTTATAAAAATAATAAAGGCGGGATAAAAATAAAATAAAATTTAATTTAATTAATTAATTAATTAATTAAAATAAATGTTTGTGGTTATGCTAGAGGTATATTGACTAGGAATGTAAATGAATATGTACTTTTGTATGCAGATAATGCTATTTTGTTGGATGATGATTGAATTCAAATGATTTACAGCAAATGTTGGATAAGCTGCATCATGCAGTGAGGGGTATGGATCTGAAAATTAATATGTTAAAGACCAATGATTTGACAAGAAAAATGGAGTGAATGATTACATGTTAGACATAAATGGAGAAAAACTTGTGTACTTTGGTAGAATGTTTACCCATGTGACCACGGGAATGCCGCTACTGTCATATGTTCAAGGACTGGTCGCAAAACTACTTTTCCAGTGCTGTCTTAAGTTTGAATGGTCACTAAACAGGGAAGTCATTAACCAAGGACTACCTGTAAATACTCAGAGAGAAATCCTATTAACTGTATTTCATTTCATTGAAAGATAAATTAATTTTAATCCAATTTAGTTTTTCTCCTGACTTCACCCACTTTGAAGACTGTGGCCCTAATTACCAATCAAAGGCCAAATGAGAAGGTTGCACACCTTGGGGCAAAGCACCTTAAGTCAAGTGTCCTCATTGAGGATTCAGGGAGGGGGGAGTAAGATGTACTGTAAACAGAGATGGGCTTGCTTCCTGAAATCAGGTGGACATGGATCCAACTGTACTGATGACAGCCCTATGTTTGAGAGCGTTTACAGCTGGAAATCTTTGTGGGGTTTCTTAGTGGAGTGGAAGAAATAGCTCTTAAGGAGGGCCATGACTGAGGTTTGTAAAATAATGCATCATGTGAAGACACTGGAGTGTTTTTCTTCTTTTCTCTTATAATGCCAGAAATCAAAGTTATCTAAGGAAATTGACCAGCAAGAAATCTGAGACAGCAAAAAAGCAAGCACTTCTTCCTGGATGAACCTATGAAATTTACTGCCATAAGACTGGGTGACAGTCATTAACTTATAGGTGACTTTTAAAAGATACATGCCTAAGGGAAGGTGGAGTTAGCTGTAGTTATTAATCATTATATTCCCCCCACCCCCGCCCCAAAGCCCAGGGATGATTGGGAGAATCATTTCAGTTGAGTAAAATCCATCTATATACAGACTGCCTACAAAAATTATACAAAATTATAAAATAAGTTATACATGATCACCCTCAGCTTATGATTCCACATGTAAACAGTGCATACCATATTTTAGAGATTCTTGTTTCTGCTTTAGTTTTCCATCTGCTCAGCATTCAGTTTCATAGGCTACCCCCTCCTTTCTTCATGAAACAAGTGTTTTTGGAAGTGGGGTAGTGGTTTGTCAATTCAGATATGTGACCAAAGCCCTGTTAACTGTGGGAATGTTCATACAATACTAAACTATAATGTGGTTTCTACAGTTCTGGCTTGGTGTGCTCTTTGATGCAGGCCACTATGATTGATTGGTTCAACAGATTGTGATTGTATTACACAACATCACTTAGCACAATATGTGTACCTAGAATGGGTACAACCTATAGCTTGAAAACCAGTTCCAAGCCATGTTTTGTTATACTGCTTTGGTATTGCATCACAAGCCCGATTTATGAGCTGATGCAGGTCTATGCTTTGAGTTTATAAATTGGAGTGATATTTGACTGGCGCTTCTGTCTCTTATCTCTCAGCCTCCTGCTTGCTTGCTTCCCATGACGTTTTCCACCCTCCCTTCATTTGATTTTCATTCCTGCTTTTATTCTTTTTTGTCTCTCTCTTTTTAAAGTTTCTGTGGCTTTTCCCCACCATAAACATTTCCCACAAGATGCTGTTTTCAGCAAACAGATCCTGTTCCTGAATCAAACAGATGATTCAGGAAAAGGACAAATTGTGGAATAGGGATTCAGTCGGATTGTGATGGTGTTATATTCTCCTTGAGAGAGACACTACTTGCAGATCCATAGTTAGATCTTTGACTGTATGGTCCGAGCACTCAAGGATCTTTCCTGGCTGCCTCTGACTTAGAGGCAGAACATGTAGTGCCAAAGAGGTCAGCCCTGGGAGCAGTAACAGAAGCCAAAGTTTCATCCAAATGGGATCAGTGCCATGAATTCTACATTTGAACAATGTGTGGACATGTCTGTTGACTGTAAACACAGTGGTAAGGATGTCAGAGGGCATTTGCCTAGAAACCATATGGCTTCTATCCTGTAATTACTGTACCAGTTTCAGGTTTACTTTTGGTCCTCATTCAGTGTGGATGATTAAGTCTGAACATTTAAAAGGCTTTGGTTTGCCTCCTTCTTCCTAAGTCATCCTGCCCTTGATGAGAAAGAGACGTTACTTTGTGTTCTACTAAGAGTGGGAAACAGGGCCTTCTCAGGGGCTGCACCAGTATCATGGAACCACTTGCACTATCACGTGTGTCACCATCACTGGCATAGCTATTTGAAGCCACAAGGACATAATATGTGTCATGATGTCTTCATGCAAATGAGGAAAATTATGTACTGATGCAAATCACGTAATTCATGTCATTGGGTGCTATAGTGGTTAAAGAGTCAGACTGGTACCAGGACCCCCAAGTTCTAGCCCACCCTTAGCCAAGGGAGCTCACTGGGTGATGGTTAGC
The DNA here is from genome assembly GCF_035149785.1 of Candoia aspera. Taxonomy (NCBI): domain Eukaryota; kingdom Metazoa; phylum Chordata; class Lepidosauria; order Squamata; family Candoiidae; genus Candoia; species Candoia aspera. Next base: position 198,629,872 of record NC_086153.1, on the reverse strand, counting down.
TTAGACAGACTTACAGGATTATTGTGTAAATATATAGGAGAAGGAATGTCTATGTATGCTACCTTGAATTCCTGTGCAAAAGGAAAGATATAAAGCCAACAAATTAAACTTCAGGAGGCCCGTGGCTTCATTTACCCTGTATTAGACTTTACTTCTGTGAATACTTATGATTCTGGACATCTGCTGATTTATAGATAATTTTAAATAGCAATCCATCCAGCATAGGCACTGGGAGAGGGAAGCAAATAGCAATTCCTAAATAATTAAATGATGTTGTGGCGCCTGCTTGTGTAACTGTTGCTAAATCTGTGCTTTGCAGTTTGCTTGATGACCACTAAGTGGCACTGCAGCATTGGCAACTGAAACCAAAAAGTTGTCTGCATTGAGAATAACTTTTCTGAAGACTTCTCTTTGATTGGGATGAAGTATTAGCTTGAGAAACAAAAATTGATCAAGGCTGATTACAATACAGGGCAATAAATATGTTTCTTAATACCCCTTTTGTGCAGGAAATAAAAGGTCAAGTCTCTCTTAAGTCAAGCTTAATGCCTGGTGGCACATGGATATACCCTAGTTGTTTTCTTGTCATTTATATAGTCATCTGATATCTGGTGCTTTACAGATACTTTGGCCTTTGATTTCCACCAGCCCCACCTAATCCAGTGGCAGAAATTGTGGGAGCTGAAGCCCAAAATATCTGGAGAACATCGGTTGTCCATCCCTGCATAAATGTTGTGCATTATATACGTAAAATTTAATCATTTTAGCAGCAGGCAGGCAACACTATTATTCTTATCTAGGCTGACAGGAGCTTACCCAGGATTGTTGCTGTGCATGATATCTGAATATAACATAGATCAAGACAAGACACATTTATGAAGATCAGGTCTGCTGGTAGCAATCAGTCGTGATTCAAGCATCTGAGGACAAACAAGAACAACATATTGTCATCCTTATACTCAGATTGCAGGCTCCCCAAGAGTTCTGAATGACTGCTACTAGAAATAGGATGCTTGGTGTCTGTTCTTGTGCTTTTGATATTTATCATTGTGAGTCTACTGAAGTGGACAAAAAGGTTCAGGCCAGACTAAAATATCCTTGGATAATGTAGAGATGATACTTTGCAGTTGGAACTAAGTAGCTAGAATTATGAGTCTTATTATTCAGGCATTTTAGGAATGTTCTGTATCAGGAAAAAAAGAGATTTTCTCCATCCCATTCTGCAAAATAAGGATGATGTCATTTAGATATATGTGTGAATGGCGAAAAAAGAGGACCACCCTTAAATGCTTGGGATTAGGCAGAAGTGAAGAGAGGCTTAGTTTGGTTACTCAGTAAATCAGGGTCCTATATATGTGTTTGGCTACATCTCCTGTTATCCTAGTTGCCATGCTAGTTATGGTATTGGGAGTTTGTCATCCAACACATACATACTCAAGAGGTCTGGGAAGTTAACAGCATTCTGTGGAACTGACTGACTCTTCGGAAGTCTAATGCAGGAGACAGTGTCTCTCTTGGAGTTTTAAAATTGTGTAGCCACCAATATTCTTCCCAGGTTCTTTTTCAAGGGAAGCCGTATCTGGCCAAGGTAGTTGAGATGGGGTACATATAGAAGCATATATTAGGGCTGTGCACCTTTTGAAAATGATTCAGAAGAATTATTTCAGACCTTGCATGAGCAGAGAACCACTCAGCTATTCACTAAAACAGCCGGACTTTTTTCAGGCTTCCACACAAACCTAGAAAAAAGATGTGGCTGCTTTAAAAGTCACCTTAGGTTTAATAAGTCAACTCCTTTCACAGAAGCCTGGAAAAAGTTGGGCTGCTTGGTGAGTAGAAGGTAAGTGCCGTGTTCACACAAAGTCCAGAGCACTTCTTAGAAATCGTTTTTGAACTATGCACTACCCAATGAATATAATGGGTTAAATCCAAAGTCTACCCACTTGAGTTGGATCTCCTAAACAATTTCAAGCCTGAGTACTGATAATAAAGAGGGAGGAGGGACAGCAGTCACTCAATCTAATTCTTCATACTCTGGATGAACTTGATAAGTAACTATAATCATGGCTTATGAAAACACTAATCTGAAAATATGTACAGATGGTAAGGATTAAAAGAGAATATTTCAATCTGTAGCAACACAGCATTTTCATGTAATAGAGTCATTTGTACGAGATGGGTGGTGAAGAAATGTGATAAATAAATAAATAAATAGTTCCCTTGTAGATCTGCTTCTTACATACTCTACATCTGAATGCAACAGGGATTATTAAATATGTTTAAAAGAAGGCTGTTGCATCATAGAAAATTGTCAAGTAGGTGCAATTCCAATTCCACACTGATAAAAGTCTAACAAATCCAGGGCTAAGAACCTGTGGATTCTTCTATAAAACTGGTAAATCACTTTGAAGGTGACCAAGCAGGACTCTGTATGGCTATGATTACATAGTATGCTATACCATGATTAACTCAGTGATGTCTTGCTGAATTAAACCAATTGATTGGGTTTGTACCATAGACCAAACCACAAACTAGACAACCAAGTTTTTGTGTAATGTAATGAGAGGCCAGCTTAACGGCTACCATGCAGATGAAGCATAGATGGCTGCAACTGTAAACCTGCAATTGGATGCTTCTATTTCATAGCAAGCATCTCAGCAACTGTTCTTGTCTGGGCTTGGAAGTTAAGCTGGGTCAAGCCTGATTAGCACTTGGACTGTCCTATTAGATCTTTTGATAGCGTTCAGTACCACTCATCTTGATATCTTGCTGGGCCACTTACAAGGGTTGGGAGCACTGTTTTATGCTGGCTCTGTTTCTACCTGAGTGGACTGGTGGTTCCTACCTGTATGAAGTTGGGGTGGGGATAGTACTCAATCCCTTGGTTGCTCTGGTTTGGAATGCCATTGGATTTAGTGCTTTCTCCCATGTTGTTTAATTTCTATATGAAGATCCCGAGAGAGGTCACCCATTGGTTTGGGTCAAAGAGTCATCAGAATGTTGTTGACGCTTAGGTATTGCTATCCCAGGCCTAGACAGGTGCTGTGGAAATCCTTAACAAGTCAGGCTCTGGATGGGGTGAAACGAACTCAGGTTAATAGCCTCCAAGATTAAGTCACTGTATGCCAATAAACATCCTGTAACCCAATAATTGTTCTCAATGGGCTCATGATCCCTTGAAAGAGTTGGTTCATGATCTGGCAGTCCACCTAAATTCATGGTTCCTGCTCAAGCAGCAGGTCGAAGCTGTGGCCATGGGACCCATTGTCCAGCTTTGGATGATATGCTAGTTACAATTCTACCTGGGCCAGGATGCTCTGATGATGGTAATCATGCCTCGATCATCATGCCAGTTGGCCTGCTGTGATATGCTGTATTTGAGGTAGCCTTCAAAGACTACTTGGAAGCTGCTGCTAGTCCATAACATAGTGGCTAGACACTGGTAGGTCAGCCCTGTCACTTCAGAATAACACTGATTCTGAAATCACTATACTGGTTACCACTAGGCTTCTGAGCTCAGTTCAAAAGTCTGGTTATTATTTACAGAGCTCTTTAAAGTGCAGCAGCAGGATACATACTTTGCCAAAATTAAATCTATTTGTCCAATCTGAACATCTTGAAAGGACCTGCTGCATGTCCTCAAACTGTGAGAAGTATATGGTGTATGGGTAAGAATAGGCTATATCTATTGTGGCTTCCATGCTTTGGATCCCAGAGGTGCATTTTAGGAACCTCCCTTTTCGCATTTCATAAAGTGCTGTAAGCAATCTTATTCCACTGAGCCCTAATTAATTGTGTGGGTGTTCGTCTTAGGTGAGATAATGTCTTCTGCATCTGTGTTTTTTGTAGGCTTTCTTGTACATTGCCCCAAGTCTCTGGATTGCTCTGGATTTAAAATATTTTAAGATATATTAATAGGCCAAAAATTCTGGCCAACCTCCTTTGATGACATTGTCATATTCCTTTAATGCTTCCTGTAGCTTTTGGCTGCTGGGTTTGTTTTTAAAAAGTGAAGTTTTAGTTACAACCCTCTCCCCCTTTCTTCAGACAGAGGGTGCCTTCAAGGAGAGACTGAAAATGGGACATGCCAGGTGTTGTGCCGTTGCTTCTGCTGAACTGGAATTAGGAACTAAGGAGAGTTAGGCTGCCATTCCATGTCACCAAGTTGTCCAACTGAAATATAGATGCAAACTCCAGACCCTGTTTTGGATGGTGAGGGGAGGGAATGCAAAAAATAGGCACAGTATCTTTCACAGAGAACAACAATTTTGTGGTTTTGAAAATTGTGCTTGTAAAATGATTTATTGACTTTTGGCATAAAACTTTGCAGAGAAATAGAGTTCCTACTTCAGTAAGTCTTTATGACCAAATTTTCACATCATAGTAAGCAGACCAGCTGACTGACACTAATGCGTGGGGATTGCAAAATACAATACAGGAGGGTTGCAGGTCATAATACAAGCATCCCATGAGACCTTTTCTCTATTTGCAGTGATGTTCTTTCACACTATAAATCTTATTACTGAATCCCAATTTATAGTTTTCCTTTGACACTAATAGTTTAAAATATACTGTAACAGTGAATAAATCAGTTAAGAAAAATATTTTTGTTAAGATTTAATGAAGACACAGTTTGAATTTACCAATAAATGTGATAAGATTCTTTCAGGAAGACTCAGAAAAATATAAACAACTAGTCTAAGTAGTCTACCTGTGGTCAGGTCTGACTGGTTATATATACTTTTGTGTGTCTGTGTATGTACAGTATGTGTGTGAATGTTTGTGTGCATATACAGGTGTGCACACACACACACATATGCAAAGTTAAATTATATTTTGGTACACAAAGTTAAAGCATCAAAGTGCACCTACATATAGGTACAACAGCCAGCTTTGAAATAAAAATCCCTCTTGCTGTCCTACTGGTCTCTCTTACCTTCTAGAGCTTCTTTTACCGGTAATGCTACAGTAATACAGTACATAGTTACAACAGTTGCTTTGCGAATAGAAGGATGTTCAAAACCCAGCAGTAATGTGTTCTTTTTAAAAGAAAAAATACTGTATTTCTTTTCTTGAACTACCTACTCTTCTCTGGCTTTTAAAGAAAAATAAAACCCTTTTTCTGGTTATTCTGGAGAAATGATGAAACAGTGCACTGCTGGATTTATTAAAAAAAAAAAGGCCCAGGGAAAAAGTGGGCAGCTTGGGCAAAGAAAAATAGTAATTTGAGAAAGAAGAAGTTTCTACCAGGTTTTGAAACAGCAATCTTTTATTTATAAGACTGATGTTAGAAGTAGCTATAGAAGATATTAGAGATCATGGTGATCACTGATTCAGTTGAGGCAGCATTCCTCTGTGAAGTAGCCAGTGAACTGCTGGGATTAGTCTGTAGTGGAGTAAGGCACATCAGCCAAAACAGACAGAAGCACTTGAAGCAACATAAAGGGGGGTGGGGGCGAGAGTACTTTAAAACCACAGCTGGAAAATGCCCGGAAAGTTAAATCTGTAATGGGAGAGATGTGAGTACAAAGTGATATTCTGCATTTGCGCCTTCCAAAAACAGTTGTTTGCCTCTCATGGCCAGGACGCAGCCAGACAGGCATGCCTGAAGTAAGGCATACAAATTATTTAAACTTCTGGGATTTCTAACTTCTTCAAAAACAAAATAAAACACCCCAATGTTACTCTAATGGTTGTATATGGGTGGGCTATATGAAAAGTAGAAGTTCACTTGGAGAAACTAATTGCTTGGTATACTCCTGAGAAACAGTTTTTACTGTATAAATACAGATTTCAATAATTAGAGATTCTTATAGCCCAATTATCCTTTTACTGTTATGGTTGGTTATTCCTTTTGTTAAAACACTGATATCAGAAATTTTGGATGCTTGCCGTAAGAAATGTGTGGCTTTATATCAGCACCTTTAGCAGCAAAGAAATAAAAAGATGCTGCCATTTTAGTGAAGATGATTCTGTCTCATACACATGCAATTCATTTCACTGTTATGAGTCTCAATCCTTAGTTGCTTCTAAAAATGATGTTAGAACAACACCTTACTAGGTGAATAACCTGAAACCTGGGTTGAATCATCTACATCAGAAATGGGGAGCCTCTGGACTACCGTCTTTAGGAAAGGCTCTTCCCTCGAAGGTCCACTCCTGCTAATCTGCTTTGCCTTCACCTTCTCTTTCCCTTTCAGGGTGAGAAGGTCGAGAAGAGAAGCAGAGCTCATGTTATTCACCTTAATGTAGAAGTATTGGAAGGATCTGCTCACCTTTCCCCGACGCCCTGCCCTTCCTCTGGTGTATCCTCTGACAAGATAAAGGGGTCTGGACAACTTCGGCCTTGCTGGCAATGAAACTGGAGGATATTGTGAGCTCCCAGATTTCCACCCAAAATAGCCAAAGAGAATTTGGGGATTTTTAGTCCCAACAACTTTGGAGGGCACAAAATCCTGGAAAACTGATCTAAACAAAATTACAGCATTGTGACTCTAGGTGGAATGAGGAACGAGGATTCCCATATCCTCCTTACTGGTGTATGTAGGGACCATAGCAGGAAACTTGGTTTATTCTTACTTTTGAACTGCACTGCCCTTTAGTTTTTAATATATATATATATATATATATATATATATATATATATATATATATTAAATACTCTTTATTAAATTACTTATATAAAAAATTTTAATGTAAGAGACACCTACATACAAACGATAAAAAAAGAAAGAAAAGAAGGGAAGAAAGAAAGAAAGACAGAAGAAAAAAGAGAATTTAGAAGAGGGAAATAAAAAAAAAAGTTCGGGTTTCCAACTCTCTAAGCGGTATACCTAAATATCTTAACATCTTATCATTTTTTTCATTAATACTCTAAATTTAACTTCTATGGTTCCGTTTAAATTATATAGTGAGAATAATTACTATTTACAGTTTATATATTCACGTTAACATTTTGAGTCAGTTCCACATATTTGAAGAAGGGTTTCCAGTCATTTTGAAAGTCTTCCATATTTTTGTCATTTAATTGTTCAGTGAGTTTTGCCATTTGTGCCAAATTAAGAGACGTCAGTATCCATTCTTCAGCAGAAGGGGTTGATTCTGCTTTCCACTTTGACGCATAAATAGTTCGAGCCGCGGTGATCAGATGTAGTAAAAGTTTTCCGTGGGTTCTCTCCAAATCTTTATCCATAAAGCCCAATAGATAAAATTCTGGTGTTTTATCAATGTCTATTGCCAGCATTTTACAAATTGTATAATGTATAAATGTCCAAAATTTGTTTGCTTTTTTGCAAGTCCACCACATATGGTATAACGTTCCTATTTCTTTTTTACACTTCCAACAAATGTTTGTAGTATTTTGAAACATTTTTGACAGTTTATCTGGAGTAATATACCACATATACATCATTTTATAAAAGTTTTCTTTCAGATTATAATCAAGTGTAAATTGTAAACCCTTAGTCCACATTCTTTCCCAAACTTCATATTCAATATAATATCCAAAATTTTTCTCCCATTTAGTCATACATTGCTTAATGTGCACATTTACCAATCCCATTTGTAACAACCTTTTATATATTTTAGAAACCATGTGGTCATTATTAGCATAGACTTGATCATCCCACCAAGACAATTCTTTTGTAACTTTAAAATTTTTGGCATCTATCTTAAATTGTTCTTTTAGCTGGAAATATATAAACCATTGACATAAATATCCTTCATTTTCCAGTTCTTCTCTTGTCTTCATTTTATATTTAATCCCCTCAAATTTTAGTAAATTCGAATATTTTAACCAATTATGGTTTTCTATTTTTTCTTGTCTTGTAAAAGCTTCTAGTGGAGAGATCCATAATGGTAATGACAATGTTAGAATAGGTTTATATTTTTCCCATACTCTTAGAATAGACGGTCTAATATAATGATTATTAAATGCTTTATTCACTTTGTTTGTGTACCATAAAAATCCATGCCATCCAAATTTCAAATCATGTCCTTCTAAATTTAGTAATTTATAATCTTGTAGGGTGATCCATTCTTTTAACCATAATAAACCACATGCCTCATAGTATAACCTAAGATCCGGAAGACCCCCCCTTTAGTTTTTAAAATATTGCAGTGGTGGAATAGGAAATATGACAGCTAGCTTCTTGTGATAAAGATATTGCTTCTTTCATTATTCTGTCTAAACTTCCTTCCCATAGCATGTCAGGTGATATTAACAGCCTGGCCAGTCACCATAGTCAGACACATCCTGAATGCCCTACATTCATTCTAGTCTGAACTGGTTGCAAAGCCAGTATTCATTGTGTTCTATTAAAGGAGGCAGCTATAAGTTCCATACTGTGCTTGTTAGAGAAACAACTGATTTCATTAAGAGACTAACACCCTCCAGCAGCTGCTAGAAGCATTTGCATCTGATTTCCCTTCTCACCTGAATCAAAGGGAATGGTTGTAATTGAATGCAGAATTATACCAATAAGAGACTGTGACTTATCAAGGCATCTTAAAGGGGCCATTCACGTCTAAAATGTCTGTAAGTGTCCATGCTAAGTTTTTCAGACCCCCTAAACTTTAGTGTTTATTTAAAAGAAAGATTATTTGTAATTTAAGATGTCCCTCCCCCCCAGTAAGCATTAGAGAAGAAAATAAACTGCTTATATTACTGTGTTATTAGCAAAGTTCTAATGTTGAAGATAAATTATTTTGGGGAAAAACTTCGCCTTCCTTTTAAGTATATTCAGCATATTAAAGCTGGTGAAGATTTAAAAAATGTTAAGAGTTGAATTACTGGATGGAGCCACCCATTTTCTGTTTTCAGTTTCTCTTTTGAGGCCTGAAAAGGATGACATACAAATTTTTATGGTAGCAATTAAAACCCTGCTCTTCCATAGAACCTTCAGGGAATAAATGAATGTTACTATTATTTCTGAAATACCAGTCTGTTATCTGGTGAGGTTTTATTGGTGGGTTTGTATTAATTGGTATGATTTTTTTTCCTCAGATGTTGATTACTGATCTGCTGGTTTGGGATTATTGGTTATTTTGTTATGGTTGTTTCATTTTGCTAGTTGTAAACCGCATAAATCATTGAAGCAATATCCACATTTTGCAAATAAATAAAAATTAAAGATGTTTTAAGTGCCCACACAGGTATAGAGATATACATACTTGTTAACTGGAACTCCTTCCTCAAAGAATAATGGACTCTTTCATCAAAGACTTTGGTATCAGAGAAATCCAGCATAACTTGATGAGATTAATGAAATGAACAGACAAATGCCTTTTCTGTCCACAGGTGGTCATGTTGTGACCGTAGCATAGCATTCCCCCAAACTTGTATCCTCTTGAAGTGCTGGAAATGAGAACTTTTGGGATCCTTGGACAGCACAGCCAATGGCAATTCTGTAAGTGGCAGACATTTTCTGCCACTTGTGGAGATGTTTTCCCTAATCCTAGCATAAGACATTTACAGTACAGTACTCTGATTTTAGACTTCTGGAACACCGTTCTTATTTATTTCCATGAGCATCTGAGCAGCTCTAATGTGATTCATAACAACTTCTTCAGTTAATTCACAGTAGGTACACCTAGGTAACACTGTGTCAGTCATATGATGGTAATTGCTACTTTTCCTTCTATAAATAAATCATCAGGATCTCTTTTGCTAGTTTACACTTACCTCTGTCTCTAGGAGCTGCTAATGGTATAGCTGTGAGTAGACCTACAATGTCAGGAGGTATCAAACAATGATGCAGCTTTTTGTTATTTGCTGAGTAAGGTTTCCATATGCCAGGGCTCCAAGTAAAGACAGTGTAGATCCCTTTTCAGAAATTTGCCAGGACAAAGCTTGAGTGATTGTTAATAATTGCTTTAAAACTGTTTCTTAAGTCTGTAATGGAGTTATTATGTGCTGCATGTCATGGGGGGAGAGGAGATGTTGGCTGCTGCTTGACTGATTTTAATTGGTGGCTGTTTTATTCACCTATTTTTAGTTGCTTTTGTTCTCCAGACTGTTTATTTAACAAGACTGTTTTAATGAGAACATCCATTTGAAAAATTAAAGCTTTAAAGGGGATCAAAGAGGAGAAAATTCAATAAGATGCTCTTTAGAGTGGGACAGCAAGCAAAAGGAAACTTAATGGGAACCTTTAGAAGCTTGACTTGGAAGCCAACCCACCAATTGGGATCTGCATCTGGGTGTTCATTCAGATGTAGCTTTGAACTGCATACTAGAAAGCAGAGGAAGACTACCTCTTTTCTGTTGAGGGCTGTGTTCCTTCAGAATATTTGGGGGTTGGGCTGCAGTTTGTGCTGAATGGCAGGAGGTGTTGAAATAAGGGTTGGGTACCATGCCTACATATGGTACACTACAGGTCACGGAAGGAGGGATGAGGGCTAGAATCTAGAGATTGAGTTCACCCATTACAGCAAATAATAGGGTTTGATTAAGCATAGTTATTGACTAAACAACAGTTGACTGGGTTCAGAGTACACGTGAAGCCAGAGGTATGCAACTTTAATTAGGCTGAGAGCCACAGTAGCCTTTAAACAGCATGTTGGGGGCTCTACTGGAAATTGGGCAGCCCACCTGCTCCAGAAAAACATAAAACAAGCACCCTGTCATTTTAGATAATTATTTAATTAATAATAGAACACAATATAGCATCACTTAATAATGGTATTACTTCTAACAGTACGGTATAGTGGTTAAATTGTTGACCTAGGATCCAGAAGACCCAGGTTCAAACTCACTATCAGGCATGGAAGCTTCCTGGGTGATTGTGGGCCAGTCACTCTCTTTCTCAGCCCAACCTACCTCACAAATGGGGGGAGGGAGCACTTTGCCACTTTGAGCTCCTGGAGGAAAGGCAGGATATAAATCTAATAAAAATTTAACTGTCACATCTCAACCGATTTCTATGTTTAAACAATTTAAAACATGTGAGCAACCCTCCCCAACGAGTACGTGTGTGAGAGGCATAAGAAGCACGTGAAAGGGTTGTTGCTGGTAGACAAGGGAATCTGGGGAGATCTAAGGGGGCTGCAGTTGGTTCCCTTGTGTAACAATGTGCTGATCCATAAAGGAAAGGAAAGAGAAATAAGAAATGGAAAGGGAAATCCAGGCAGAAGGATGATCAGAGGTCTGCATGGTCAGGAGTGAGGATGGGGATAAGAAGGGTTAAAGGTGACATGTTGATTAGAAATGACCCTACATTTCTGGCTGAAGGCCTCCTGTTTAAGCACACACTCCTTTAAGCAATCCTGTGAAAATGTAACTATAATTTGCCTGACCTGCTCTTGAAACATTCCTGCTTTCATTGGTTTTCATCCCCCCACCCCCTAAACTATGTCTGGCAGGAATGAAGGCTGTAATTAAATTGTGGAAGGATTACCTACTGGTGTTTTCAATCTTCCTTAGTGAGGAAAAGAATTAAGGGCTTAACCTCCACCAAATAAGCTATGCTCAATGTAACGCAAGCCCACTATGGGATCCAGCCATGTTCCTCAGGATAATGATAATCATAGAGGCAATCCTTGGTCCTGTACATCATAAAATGGCTAAATGGAGGCTTAGTTACCTCCTTAGTGGTTTCATTCAATTATCTAAAGAATGTGCAAATCGGCAGTATTAAAACATGATTTTGTGTAACTGAATTACATTATTGGGAGAAATAAGGATGAAGAATATGGGAAAAAATGATCACAGTGAGATTTGGAATAGTTGTAGAAGTGTATATAGATGGAAGCTTAGTTTTATTTCCCCCATCCATCATGTGGAACACTTTTTCAAATTAGGAGAAGTTCAAATAATGTGGATATATTATACATAATTACTTGTAAGCTGTTAAGGAAAGGTTTACACATATGCAACATTGCATGCGTTGGTTGTATTGGTGATGTTTAAAAGTCTTTGTCTCATTAGCTCTACATACATATTTCTTCAATTTCATTTCTAAATTCATGATTAAAATAAAAATCTGATTTCTTCTTGGTAGCTTTCCAGCCTTATGCAGCATATTTGCATCCTCATTGTAGACCCTTTGCTTCTCCAAAAGGGAATTAAAAAGTATGAATAAATTAGCTAAAGCTGACAAACTAGAAATTATGAACAAATCAGAGTATTACCATTTTAGTGTTTGGTCTCTCTCTCTCTATTCACATATGCATGCTCATCATCTGATGAGCCTAACAGATCAAAAGACAATGACAGAGGGTTTTTATATTATCAGTGAATGCAATTTTTTATTCAGATGTGTATCAACTGTTGAGTGGTCAAGTCCTTTCATTTGCAAGTACAAAGAATGAAACATATCAATCAGTGGAGCATATTTAGGATATTTAAAATATTTAATATAACTAAAATTACTAAAGTATTTAATATTTAGGAGTGCATCCTTAACAGAATATTTGTGGACATGAGATGGCCATTTGATTTGATTATAATTTCATTTTGTAAAAATATATCTTATGCCAATACAATTTTGCATCTATATTGTCCTGCTGGTTGTAGTTGCACAGATATATTTCTAGTTATGACTGGATATTCTGTTAAAATATCAGAGTTTCTTAGGAGTATACATTCACTTGTTATAGGAAATACTGACTTCTTAATAGATACATAGAGATAAAGGTGAAGAATGGAGCATGCTAACTACAAATTAAAAAGAATCTCTTTATTCTGCATCACTGAGTAATCCATAAAGTATTCATAATCATCTGAAAGTAATACATTATAAGTTGGGGGAGTCTTGGCACCTCATTTTTCTTGGTATTTGTGATGAACGGATTAAATGTAAAAAATCAATTTCATTTCTTTAATGGCCCAATCATGATTGAAGTACTATATACATTCCCTAAATAGACTAACTAGTTAACTTGGCCATTATCTTTCCTTTGGGTGATCTACTGAAATTAGGTTCAATTGTTAAATGGTTTAGGAAAGAACTGTCTTGTTGGAATTGTCTCTGATTCAGTGTTTCTCAACCTTGGCAACTTTAAGATGTGTGGACTTCAACTCCCAGAATTCTGGGAGTCGAAGTCCACACATCTTAAAGTTGCCAAGGTTGAGAAACACTGCTCTGATTCATCTCATCTAGTACCCTGTTTTTAAGTATATGCCTGAAATTCCTAGCCAGAAGATGAAGGGGATAGCCATGCCCTTCTTGCCACCTGTGCCTGACTATCTGGCCTGCCATTTCTGAATGCAAGAAAAGCCACTTAGTGATGAAGCTTGGTAGGCTTAGTTTGTAAAAGCTTAGTGGCCATTACTGGATCTCATGGTGGAGAATGCCCTAATGCAAGCTATGTGAGATCTTTTGGCCAATTCTGATAAGAAAGGGAGAAAATATTCTCTTTCCATAATATTAATAATTGCATTAACTCATCAGCTTCTCTCTTCTTTCTCCATCAGTTGTAGTTCTCCTATACAAAACAAACAAAAGCTCTCCAAAGTAGGAGGCCTTAGTATTTACTGATAGGAGAAACAAGTGGTTACTGCAGTGAAGCTTTGCCTTGCAGAATGATCTTCTGCAAGTTGCTGCTGAAAGCATGTTGTACTTTGGGTATGTGCAGGACTCCCTCAAGCCTACCAGAATTTGCCTCTTGAACATAAATGGTAGTTTTTACAGCAGGAGTATCAGCAGTTATGAGCTTGCACTTATTCTAGCTTTCTCCAGTCAAGAGTTTCTCAACTGTTATACTGGTTTGGAATTGTGGTAACTGTAGTCTCAACATGTCCCAAAAGCATACAGGAGGCTTGAAGGCTTCAGGCAGGAGGTGTAGTGGTGGTCCTCATCCAGAGTGCCTGGAGAGTCTGGATGGGGAGAAACAAGTTTAGACGGAATCCTGATGAAGTAGCTGTGGATTCAGAAGCTGTCTGAATCCAAAGATAGTCCATCCTTGAAAAACAGAGGCTGGGCCAAGGGGGCCTTTGCACAATTGCATTTTATATGCTTCTTGCCATCTTTCCTGGATCAGGATGATTTACAGTCACTCATGCCCTGTTACTTCATGGCTGGATGACTGCAGGGTACTCTACATAGAGCTGCCCCAGAAGACTATGCAGAACCTTCAGCCAGTGCAGCAATGCAGGGTGCTGGTTGCCATCTTTAAAACCTCACATGATTAAAGGCTAAGCCTTACATGAATATTTCTGGGACCGCCTCCTCTAAGTTAAATCTACCTATCTATAACATTTGGTAGAGTGGGGAGAAAGTCCCACTATTAAGGGAATGCCATCTCCTGGGACCTCAGACTTCTTGATGGCCCCCCTCCTTTGGAATGGACTGCCCCCAGATATGTGGACCATAAACTCCTTATAACTTTTTGAGAGAGCCATAAACACATGGCTCTTTGGAAAGGCATTTGGGATGAAGAAAAATGATGCTACCCTTGAACAGAAGTATATAGTGCATCAAGTGAACAGTAGTGCATCAAGTAAACTGAATTATAATTGTATTGACTGATTTTTGGTTTTAATCCTATTGTACTTATACTCTGTAAGCTGCTCAGTGTCCCTGGAAATGGAGCAGCATATTGGTAAAAGTAATAAACTAACAATTAAAAATGAAAGAATAAATTGAAATGAACCCAGATTATTTTAATATGCCCTGGAGAGCTCAAATCTACTCCTAACGCCTTTCCAGATTTCAGGTGATTTATTGATTTCTGAGACCAAGACCTGTGGCTAGTATGAAAGAGGTCCAAAAGGTTTTGGGGAAGAGGTTATGTCAATCTCCTCAGCATAAATTTCACAGTAAATTTCCTCCCATCTTGTTATGGGAATATGACACTCCAGCTTAAGAGATCTGAATACAGGTAAGCAGATCCCAATCTACCAAAAGTGGAAATATTATTTGATTTAGCTGCTATCTAGATGAGATTTGTTTAGGCTACCATCTGTGGGTTGCAAAATCCAGACAGCTGCTTGGTGGGAGCAGAGTCAGATTTTTCTGTATCTCCTTGCTGCCATCTAGTAGTTGTCTGGATTTTTGCAGCCCAGATGGCAGAATCCAATTGTTGGAATGCTCTTTGAGCAGTAATGCTACACGTCCATGGGCTGTACATTTGCCTATCTCTTTCATATAAAAAAAATCTGTGCCTAGCTAGATACTGTGATATGGGAGGAGGAAGGGGTAAAGAGCAGCTCTAAAATGCACCTTCTTTCTTTCCATGGATCTGGAGCTCCAGCACGTTGGAGTGCGATGGGTAGCAATCAGTTTTGAAAGAATTTTTCAAGGTCACAGTTGGTGCACAAGAATTATTTTGGGAACTGACGGGCAACAGATGGAACCGCTCCTCTGACCCGGGTCAGAAGCGGGGACCAGCTCTTTTGGATGCAGCAACGTCGGTGTCTGGGGAGGGGATGTCTCGCTTTGCGAGCCGTAGCGAGCTCTGGCCTGTATGATTGCAAAGCCCGTCAGGTTGGGCAGCGTCTCAGCTTGAAGTGCTGTTCAAAGCGCTGCCTGCCCGGGTGGCAGGAGTTTGGCGGCGCCGAGGCTCCTCCTCCGCCAGGTCAACCCACTTCTTACCTTTCCCCGCCCTGCGGTCCTGGTTCCCAGCAGTGGCACTGTGCAGAGCGAGGACCGGAGCAGCCGCCGCCGCCTCTCGAGCGCGAGAAGAAGCCATGTGACCCGCCGGTGAGTCGGGGCGTGCGACTGCCTCCTGCTTCAGAGATACCTGATCTGAATACTAAGCAGAGGCAGCGAGCAAGCGGCGCCGCTGCTGCTTTCGGTCGAGGGACTCGCCGCGAGCGGATCAAGCGCCTGAGCTGCCCGTTCCAAAGGCGCGGAAGATGGAGATGAAAGACCAAGGCGCTCAGATGGAGCCGCTGCTGCCCACGGTAAGGAGCCGCGGAAGGAGAGGCGGGGAGAGCCATTGTCAAGCCTGTGCCGCAAAGCCAACTCGGGGGAGGGGGCGAGAGACGTGCGTGGCTGATTTTCGGGCTCCAGGCACGGGGGGGGGTTGAGTTGGGGGAGGGAAGCGTTGGACGTGGTTGGTTGGCGGGAGCCATCCTTGGTGGGCTGCGGAACAGCGGCGGCAGAAGCAGCGCCGGAGCGGTCAGAGTGCGCGGGTTCAAGAGGCGCGCGACCGCCGGCGTTTCTCCCGGCCTCTTCCTCTGGCGGGAGAGGCGCGAGGCCTGTGGCTGCCAAGGGAGGGGGTCGCGCCTTGGAGGGAAGGAGGAGACGCCAGAGTTGCCAGCGCGCTCCTTGGTTGCCCGGCACCTGACCTGCTTCAGGGATGCTGCGGCTCCTGGCGCTCCATTCACACATTGGCTCTTTCCTGGAGGCTGAGTATTGGAGGGGTGCGAAGATATGTCTCTTTCTATCAGTGCCTGGCCCACCGGATCTCTAAAAGGACCTGGCCAGGCACACAAGAATTCTCCATGTCTCTGATTTGTCACAGATAAATGCGTTTGCTCCCCTTTGCCCATGCATGGACAAGCTATTCTCTGTCTCTGCTTGTGCAGGCAGACAGACAGACAGACAGACAGACAGGTGCACGCGCGCCTGCACACACACACACAAACACAAGGTTTATTGAGGGAGGGGGTTCTTTTTTGCTGTTGTCTTTTATACCCAAGCACATATTCCTGCAGCAAACTGCTCTTGCACATGTATGCAGAATGGCTGGGAAGGGGGCTTCTTCACAAACACGCACAGACTTGTTGGGCTGGTTTTTAGGGTTGTTAGAGTAGATCTTTCTCAACTATTCTCTTTCTCTCTGATGTATAGGTTCTCTCCCAGAGTCATCTAGGCTTGTTGGCATCCTCTGTTATGTGTAGGTTGCCTGACTGGGGAAATTCTCTTTTTCTGTCTGACATAGGTATGAATGCATCCATGTACCTCACAGAGAGCTGATGTGTGGGCTTTTCTGAAGCACACATGCATTTACTGGGATCTGTTAGGAGCAAATCACATCAGCTGTGTTCAGTGGCCTTGCCAGGGTGAGGAGATCCTAGACAATATGCCCTTTGGGATCACACCCTTCCATCCTTCCTCTCACCCCAGCTGTTCTAGGCATCTTCATTTCTCTAGAGGCCTCTAGGAGAAAAGGAAGGGAGATGAGGAGCAGAACAGGATTTCTCCTGCCAATAATGATGATGATGATGATGATGATGATGCTGTGCTGAATTTGGGAACCTTCCATACCTGTGGTCAGTGGTCTTAGCAGCATCACCAATTATATTCTGTTTTACCATGATTGCATGTAGGGATTCAAGTCAGCAGACACATTCTTCTGAACATATAAATAGTTTGGGGAATATTTTCAAACCACAGTGATATTGCCCAGGTAGTAGTGGTTGCTGTATCTATTGATTGATTCTTTGGGCAAAAGTTTTTTATTTTCAGAACTGCTGCAGATGTTTGAACAGAGGCTTTTCTGTTAATGTAAGGGGCACAGGAACATCTATATAGTTAGGGAAGTTTCTTATCAGTATTTGTCCATTATATCACCTGAAAATTGTATTCATTTTATTTCAAAATGATTTGTGCCCACAACCTGGCATATTGCACTGAGGAGTATGCACTTTCCATATGTTCAGACAAATCTGATAAATATAGTGGAACAACAGCTAGCTAATAGAAGTTTTGCTTTGAAGTGAGCTTTCTATTCAAAGTTTAGATTCTCTTAAAAAATTACAACTATCTTGACCTTTATTGTGTGGGGAAAACAAACTACAGTATACATTCCTAATTTTAAGCTCCCTTGTAACTCAATGAAGTAAAAAGCTAGGAGAGTTACTTGGTGGATGTTTATGGCAAGATGGCAGTTTGCTATGTGGATCTCTTACTTTAACAAAAGAATCAAGGAATTTAAAAGGTCTGTATTCCACCAAAAAGTGCTAGACTATGATGCTTATGTGATGTCACTATTAATATGCTCTATTAATAATCTTCCCCAGCCTGGTGCCTTCCAGAATTCCTAGCCCATATGGTAGTCACCAGCACTCACTGAAAATGCTGGGAGATACAGTACAAGACTCAGGTTAAGGAAGGCTTTAATATACTCTTGTACCTGTGCCCTTTATGAACAAGTTAGTTTCTAAACCCTCCTACTTCCCCTTAGTCTAGGGCTGATGGTGATTGGCAAAAGGAAGGAGGAGTTGAAGAAGTCATGCATTTGAACAAATGTGCTTAGGCCTTTACGATGCCTTGGCTTCATTGGAAAGGAATGAATTGTAGTTTTAGAAGTTACAAGAATTGCCAAGTATGCAAGAGAAAAGTATTGCGGTTGAAGGATCAGGGAAAAGTGGGAGGGCATGGAGATACAACAGTTCATGGAACTGTACAGTATGTATACTGTTAAGATATGCTTTTGATGCTCAAGTAAATTTGGAAGAACTTTAACCCATTTCTTAAACAAGCTTTGCACACGTTGGTGTCCTATGGATGTGTTGCATTCCATGTTCCCTAATTCCTATCCAAAGACCATGCACATTGGAATTATGGGAACTGCATTTCAATATATCAGAAGGGCACCAGATTGAGGAAGTTTTCTTAAATCCAGGGATTTAAATACCTTAGGAACCTATTTTGTAGGTTTTGTGATTCTTCTCCTTTATATGAAGGTTATTAGCATTCCTGGGCCATTCAAATGCACATTTGGTTTTCTGAGAAGCGCTATTAGTAGGATGATGTTTTTAGGCTTAAGAATAGGCAGTTAAGATCCTAGTTTGGCCACAGAATGTCTCTGGCTTCCAGGATATCTCCTTTTCCAGGGCCAGCCCTACTGTTAGAAAAGTGGAATAATACTTAAAGTGGCAAATGCAGGGGATGATAGCAGCAACCTCCAGAGCACTTTTCCCCAGCCTGTTCTCCCTCTTGATGTGTGGATTTCAGCTGGTGGAATTCTCAGCAATGGCCATGCTGGCTGGAAATTTGGGGACCTGAAGTCTACACATGTGGGGGGCCTTCAGGCTAGGGAATGCTATCCTAGATGAGTGTCTCTTGATTGTAGACAATGTCACAGGGCCTGCCCTGGTGCGTGATGAGTGTTACCCTAACAACTACTAATCTGGTGAGTTTCTGCCTGAGGAATGGGAATAAGATACCATTTTGTCCATCTCTGGCAACAAAATGCCATGGACCAGCCCTGTCAGTGTGAGCCAAAGGCAGAGGCCAAAAGCCCTGTAAGTCACTCTGCCACATCACAATGACCAGCACTGCTGAGGAAAATCAGGCCTTTTGTGCTTTATGCACAAGATGCTGATGCTAAAGCACATGGGGCGGGGGATACTCTCCTACTGCACATCTATTGCTGTTCACATTTGGGAGTGGCTTATAGTTTATGAGCCCCTTGCTAGTGACTTGAGTGATTGAATTTGTGATGAGAGTAGGTTTTACTAAAGTACTTAGTATTCTTTCCCTGTGTGATTTTGCCCTTAAAGGGGAGACAAAGACCATTTTTGCCTTTCATCTTTCATTCCTTCAAAAGGTATGTCCACCATATACTAGACTGACCACTGCAACGTCTTTCTGGATGGCCAGAATTCAACATTTGTAGTTAGGCTTTGCTCTAACTACAAAAGCATTTGAATTAAATTTTAGAAAGTAGCAAGAGTTTCTGAAGAAGCCATGCACTGATTTTAAAAAAAATCCAACATGTATTGTCAGGCTATACCTTTGTTAGGATCAGATAATCAGAATAGTAAAAAAAAAGTTTTTAACTCTTCCAGAATTCATCAACAGGATGTATGCTAAGCAAAACAAAGAGTGGGTGAAGGATGAAAAATTGGCTTGTTGTATTTATGAAGTGTTCTGTAGATTTCAAATAATATTTCAAATTGCTGAAATAAAGAAAAAGGAAAAATCAACTGCTGATCTTTTATTTCTTTAAAATATGGGACAAATGATTCACTAATGACTGGATATGTACATAAATGTGCACTCTCTTTCATGCCTATGTGTGCCTGAAATCAAATTGTGTTTCAACTGTTTATGAGAGATTTCTTACTTGATGGACTCATCGTTTTAATCACACACTGACTCATTTACTGCATGCATCATTTTCTCCTTCAAAATATGTGAAGAAAATATAGTTATTAAAATAAGCATACCTTCCCTTTTTGTATTACAAACATCCACCCAATATATGAAATCTGATGTCAATACAGTGTAGCATAATAAAACCCGAAGTAAAAGAAGCAGAAACTACCAGAATAAATTCAACACATTCTTTATTTGCCAAGTCATTGTATATTTTGTTCCAGTTATATTGTCCCAGTTCATCAGGTACTGAAAAGCAGAAGACCATGTGGTTAAATGGATATTTCGAGTCAGAGAATCCAAAGTTCTGGGGTAAAAACAAAAAATGTCACATCCTGTATAACTTCCTTCAGTTTCAGACCAGAAAGTATGTGGATGAATGCTTCTGTTCATATTGGGGGAAAAAATCCTAAAGAATTCACATTGTACTAGAGTACTAAATCAATTTCCAGATGAAGAACTCTAAATGATGTGTATTTGGACAGCAAGCACGTGAAAAATTATCATTAAGAAATCACTTTTTTAATGTAGGGGTTTATATTGATACCACTGGTAATGTTACTACAGGTGATCTGTCATTTCTGAGACAACAACACGATCATATTGCAAGAAGGTATAGTAGTTGAATTTTCCCAACAAATTACTATATGTTGGATGCTGGGAGAAAAATGCAGTAATTTCTACTTTGGGGGAAGAGGTTTAGATTTTTTTTTTGTCCCAAGTGAGAAATAATGCTATCAAAGTTCTACAGAATTCTAGTCAGCTTGCAAATGATGTTGGCTTTCTTTCCTTGCTAATCAATGGTTACTTCCAGAAGAGGGTTTTATGCAATTGTCCTGCTCCTTCATGAAGTGCAGATGTCTCTTCCTTCTAATAATCCCTTGCATTTTCATATCTTTTCTTTTCACAAAAAAAGATGGAAAAAGTGCAATTGCCTCATGCAATGCTTTGGATTGGTAGTACTAGGAGCTGTCCATCTGAAAACATTCTGAATTACTGATGGCAAGAGATGGTGTGACAAGTTGGGGTATTGTGGGCATAAATGATTTGGCCCATTGGTCAAGACACAAGTGCACCTGAATAGAGAAGAGTAGAATATATATTTAAACTATATTTTGTTTGTGCTTACTAATTTGGCAGTAACTCCTGCACTGTTGTTGTTTTAATAAACATCAGGTTCACACAAAAAATTAAGGCAGGATCCTGGAAAATCTGCTTGCTATTTGTAATAACTATGCTGGTCATCACTTCTGCCTGCCTCCACCTGCCCCTTCAGTACTCAAGAACTAACCAGTAAGAAAAAAGCTTGGCATTATATCTGTGTTTGATTCCTAGGATTTACTTCCAAACCAACCATCATAATCTAGATACATTCAAA
The DNA here is from genome assembly GCF_035149785.1 of Candoia aspera. NCBI lineage: Eukaryota > Metazoa > Chordata > Lepidosauria > Squamata > Candoiidae > Candoia > Candoia aspera. The sequence continues at coordinate 198,608,503 of NC_086153.1, read as the reverse complement.
TGACTTCAGATTCGGGCTAATTTGCAGATGAAATTACACCATGAAATTAAACCGTGTGAACAAGTCATTATGGCCTGGTGTAGATATAATGCTACGCATTTTTGGTGAGCTCACATACCACACTAAGCCAGAAACAAGCAGGTTATGGCTATGTATAAACCAGCTTAAGTCTTGCTAAGGGAGGATAGACTAGGAGCCCCAGTTCTGATTTTATGCTAAGCCTTTTCTTAATGAGTTCTGTTTTCTGAAGATTATCTTGCTAATGATAGGAGCCAAGCTGGAGCAATTAGAAACAAGCACTACTGTACCTGGGAACAACTAGCCAATATACTCCAGAATTCTGGTGTCTTCTCTTGTGTAAAGGCAGCTTTGGTTACTTTCTTTTTGCTCCTGTGGAGATATAAAGCTAAAATTCTAATACTTTTAGGTGCCTCTAGTTAGGGTGATGTATCTTCTTTTTTGGTGTCTTCCTCATGAAAAAATCAAAGGCACTTATTTCTCTTCAGTGCATAACAGTGGCCATGAGCAAGTTGCTATACTCTTGACTCCTCTGTATATTCTTTTTATAACAAAATACTGGAATTATCTCTGACATTCTACGTAAAGGTTTAAGAAAGAAAGCTTTGCAATCAGCTAACATTTTTATGAGGAAGATGATTATGTCTGAAATCTGTCTATGGCTTCTTTTAGGATGAGTTGGTACTTCTTTACAAGAAACATCAAAAGTTTCTGTTAATCAAGTGGCTTGATCCTAGATCAAGGATGTCTATAGTCATCTATTATCCTTCCTCAAGCGCATGTCTTCCAGGTACTCTGGGTTGACCGTGCTAGATAGGAATTCTTGAGATGCAGTTCAACACCTATGGAAGGAATCAGTTTGGGAAAGTCTGTGTCATCACATGACCTCATTCTCACTGGACCAGATCACTCCTTTACTGATAATATATTTGATTGCTCTGATCAGCAGTCTTATCACATATTGGAGCTTTCACAAGACCTAGTTCAGCAGGACAACTGAACGAACATTTAGAGTACATTATTTTCAATAAAATGATCAGCAAAATAGAAATAAAGTAGATGAAGAAAACAAAAACTATGGAGATTGGTGCACAGGTTGCATTACACTATTAGTCCAGTTTGCCTGCATATGAACATGTCACAGGTGGATTTGTAGATATTGGATATCAATTAGATACATAAGTAGTGCTTTTCAGAGCCATGAACCTTCACATCTCTTAATAGTTTTTTATCAAGTGATACTCGATTTTTTTAAAGAAAAAAAGCATATTAGTTTCTTCATCCAAGTTTGCCAGAAATAATACAGTTTTAAAGGGCCTGCCCTTTATTCATACAATCCATTTTCAGGTAAGTGCTCTGCAGAACACTTTTCAACTTTATTTAATTCTTGGCAAAGTTGAACAGTATTGTATATGCAGAAAACTACCAGGTTTGACATTTGCAAGGAATATTCAGAAATAATCATGTGAAATTTAAATAAATAATTTTTTGCTTTTGTAAGGCTTTTGTTCCCTTTGCCTTGGCCAATGGTTACAAGCCTTCCCCTTGCCCAGCTTAAACAGCTGTGCCATTCTGCCTTGTGAGGCAGAGTTCAGTGTCAGAAAAATAATATCTGCATGGATATCTAGTTCAGCCTTCTCTACTTTGGTACCTTTGAGGTATGTTGAACTTTAACTCCCAGAATTCTTAGTAAGCATGGGCTTTGGCTCTGATGACTTGGAATTCTGGGAGTTGTAGTCTAACATTAGTTGGTCTAGCTGTTTGTAGGCAATATAGTGTAGGGTGTACAGCTTTGCACAGCGTAGAGCTTCCAAGACAAGTTAACTAGAAATAAATTGCTGAATTTCTCCTTGTTCCCAGAAAAGTGGAGGGGAGGGGGGAATTAATGGCTGCATTAGCAGCTTTTTAAAAAGAGAGCTGAAGCAATTCTTCAATGGAAGTAGTAGAGATGACATCTCCGCTGTAGATAGGGACCATGTCATTTATATGAGTGTTGTGCCCAGCAGGAACATTAGCCCCACTGAAATAAGGAATGGGTCAGCGCTCCCCAAAATGCAGCCCCCAATCCCCACAGTTTCAGCCAGGAGAACACTGTGCAATCCAATAGACAATATATGGATAGCTCCGGACAGGAGAAAGCTGGACTGTGTCACATTCAGAGCGCTGGTCAGTCAGATCAAAGGTCTTGTCAGTTACACAAAACTGGGCACTCAGAAGGCTTTCGGAATACCACAGGCAGCACTTGAAAACAACAACCCTCTTCTTCCCTTAATAATTTTCAACAATTGGCATTCAGTGACACGCTGCCTGTGAACCAGAAGCCTCGATATAGTGTCATGAGTATAATGGCCTTACCTTTCGTTAATTCACCTAAACCTCCTTTAAAGACATGAAAATTCAATGATGATGTGCATCATGCATTGTGCAAATAATTTTGGCCATTTTAAATCTTGTCAACTGTTTTCTTTAGATGCCACCCAGCCAGGTGTCAACCTATGGGAGAAAAATTCACTCTGCCCACTCTTTTCTCATCACTCGTGTCATCCTATGCCGGTGATAGGGCAGGATTGAGTCCACAGGATTCAGGATGTGTGCCAGCACAAAGAATTTGTAATCCCATAAATTTAACCAAGAGAAATAAAAGAAATGAACACTCTGCATGAAATTTTACACTATGTGTCAAATCTGAATGCTTTTTCATTTTGCTTGGAATACTTCTGCTTGGAATACACGTAATACATGTATTTGTTATCTGGGTTATCTGGCATAAGTTACAGTTTTTCTTTTCAGTAACTTGAATCTTCTTCCCCACCTTTCCGTTTATATAGTTTTCTAGAACAAGGAACACCAAACAATAATATTTTTATGAGGAACACCTATTACTGTTAAGAGGGTGGGGGAAGGAAAGAATATTGAAATAAAATATGTTTTAATGAAACTCTTTATTCATCTTATATTTAATATATTGGTTATAGAACTTAATGGCATATATGAGCCTGTATATGATGGCATATTTCATCACTGTGTCTGAATTGTCATTCGATAAAGTTGTATAGTTGGTACAACACTCACCTTATTTTTACATTCAGTCTTGGTTTCATGAGTACCTAAAATTCATTTGAATTGAAGGTACTCATGTTGAAGGAAAAGGTAATAGGACCATCAGTGCCTTTGATTGTACATATGAAGCAACTTCAAGTTCTTTGGGAAATATATTTAAAAAACATTGTTCTAGAACATCTTTTTTATTCATTTGGCCTGATGAAATTAGTTACAAGAAAGAGGAAAAAAATGTGTTTAATTTTGTTGACATTGAATTTTTTGAATTGTATGCCGCCCAGAGTGGTTTTTCTGTGAGATGGGTGGCCATATAAAAGTGATGAATGAATGAACAAACAAACAAATAAAAGTTTGCTTCTGTCAACCCTTCAAAGTAGTCCAGACCAGGACACACAAACCAAAAATACTAATACTGCCTTTATTATAAGGTACAGTAACAGTCTTGCAAGTCTGAAAGCACTTCCCCCCTCTCTTGCCTTTACATTCCAGAGAACTAGGGAGGGTCAATTTTGAGATGCTTTCCACACCCCCATGCCTGCTTGGAACTCAGACTTCTCTTATCAGACTGTTGTCTAGGCTGCAGCTCTTCCTCCTGTCTCTCAAGGTTAGTCTCACAGCACATTACAGCTTCACAGCAATAATCTCAGGTATCTTAGATAGTGATTATTTTAGGATTATTCACTGGGATTCATAGTTCAACTCTGGTCTCCCCAGCTATTAATTCTCTCTTGCTACCATACCATATTGGATCTTAGGTCTTAAGACTGAAAGGGCCGAAATCAGTTTTGATAGCAGAATCATGTGAGAGTGCTAGCAAGGTTCTAGCTAGAAATGACTACTAAGAAAAAACAAGCGGGGTATCACTACACATGATCAAGATGTGCAAATATAGAATAACATTAGCACCCAAATCTACTTCCAAAGAACCAGTCAAAAGAAGACAACATATTCAGTAGTCATAGAATGGAAAGATTAAAAAGTACATGGGTGTGAGAAGGGGTGATAGAATGGTCTGGAAGGGAAAGATCAAAACATTGAATGACTCCTCCTTTTAGGACAGAGGATATATTGTACTATTTTTCCAGAGGAGTCCTCTTCGTTTTGCTTTTGGAAGAAGCTGATGTCCAAAGCAAAATATTATGAGTTTCATTATATGACCACTGGTAATAATTGCTAGGCTGTGTTTGTGCTTATATCTTCAAACAAGGATTATGAGAAGTATGGACAAATCATTGAAGGAACCTTTACTCATAATTTATATTAAGAAATTCCTAGCTCAGTCCCTTACACATGGAGTTAGAAGGGACAGCTAGCAGGTGATTGGAAATCCAGAGAGGCCTCTGTCTCTGTTCCCACAATCAGAGGAACATTTGGCAAAAAGGTGGAGAGAGTACTCTGAAGGCCATAAGAAGAGCCCTGCTGAATCAGGTCGTAAACCCATCTGGTCCAACAGTCTGTGCTATCAGTGGCCCACTAGATGCATTTTGGGAAGCTCACAAGCCTAGCCCTTCCAATCTCTTCCCAGCTGCAGTATTTGAGGCATGTTGCCTACAATTTAGGACAGCAAGCAACTTTAATAGGAATAGCCATTAATAGCTTGATCCTCCATGAACCTGTCCCATGAGTGCCTGCATCTTCTGCTTTTGTCCAAATAATGAAAGCAGTGTCATGCTGCAATTTACACCCCTTTTGCACGTCTGTGTGATGTCATGATGCATGTACAAACGGTTGGGGTCACGATGCAATGCCATTCCCATCAGACAGGTCAGTTTGACACCCCTCCTGCAGACACCATTGAACCTGTCCAGACCTCTTTCAAAACCATCCAAATTGTCTACGATTACCACAACTCCTTGCAACTATTTTGGATGGCCTTCTGCAGTAACTGTATTGTGTAAAAGAGTATTTGCTTCTTTTGGTCCTGAATCTCTCAATATTTAGTTTCAAGAGATGACCTTCAGGGGGTAAAACGTTTGAATCTTCGTTATTTTTGTGAAACATGATTTTAAATAACCTTCCAGAGCTGTTATCTAAATTGGGCAACAACTTGTTCTAATGAGAATTTGTTCTATATAGTAGAAAGCAAAACCTGCCTCTTAAACATTTCTTTTGTATATAAGGCTTGCCTGTTTCAAATTTAGTAAGCATTTATTAACACTATTCTTTTGTTTCAAAATATATGCTTTTAAAAGAGTGGCTGTAAACCATATTTCCATAGTGAAGAAATTTCACTGTGGTTTGAAGTTCCTAATGTATTGCAAGTAAACCATGATGTAAAGATCCTTGTCTGTATTACCTTTCTATCTGCTCAGTACTCAGTTTTGTAACTTTATTTCTGTCTTTGAACAGTACAAAATATTATTATAAAATATCACAAAATCTCTGCCATAGTAACATATCTTGCTGCATCCTTTGATTAGTAGAGAATATTGCCCTTTCCAAAACAGATAAATCACACATTTCTGACAACCATACCTTGACATCTGGAATAGTATCACATTTCCAATTTCTCAATACAATTCTTTTAACTACCCCCCATGCTTGATAAAGCCATAATTCCTGATAAACAATCAAATTCCAAAGCTTTGGTATATAATTCAGCCTTACATTAACATCTTTAACATTTAAAGGTTTCCCCATAAATCTGCTTATATACATTAATACACTATCCCAAAAAGATTCCAAATGATCACATGACCATACCATACGGGTCAATGAACACTGAAAGTTCTTATACTTCCAGCATAGAAAATCTGATATCCATCCCTTCAAACAATGCTAAATCCTAAATCTAAATACACTTTTTTGATTAATCAACCTTAATATCAGATCTGCAGATACCATTTTTATGATTTTTTAAGGACAAGAGTCCATTGATAGGAGATTCCAGTTCTTTAGTCCCTGTTTGAAATATCCCAGAAATGTCCACTTTAAAAATATTCTTGAGCTTTTGATAGAGATATGTTATAGGTTTTAATTCTGTCATGGATTCCATCAAATAAGAAAGCAACTCAGCTGCCCTTGAGGCTGCCAAAGCATCTGGTCCGTATTGATCCATTAGAACATGCTTAAGTTGAAGACACCTCCATTGCTGCGAATTGGGAAGGCCAAATTCAATTTGAGGTTGGGAAAAATCCTTAAAATAGTCATTATATAACAGTTGATTTAAAGTCATGATCCCAGCTTCCACCCAAGCTTTCCAGTAGAATGATTTACCGCCGATTTTCAACATAGAATTTTTCCAAACAGTTAGACATTCATGAATTTCATTATCAAAACTCAGTCTATGTCCCAGTAAGGCCCAAAGATTTCTCACTGCTCACACTCCTGGAAATAAAACACTTTTCCTGCTGTATATTGTTCCAAGCACTTGCCGTGATCGCAAAGGAAAGAGATGATAACTTTCCAGCTTAGCCCGTAAGGGGTAATATTCAGTTACATTTTCATTCCATGAGCAGGTGGCTGATATAATATTGGCCCAATGGTATTTTTTGCTAATCAGATAAATTAAAGCCACCTTCCTCAAATGGTAATCTCAATTTAGCTTGGGAAAACCTTGGTGGTCCACTGTCCTGAATAAATTTCTTAAATAACTTATCAATCCAAAGGAAATATTTATTTGGTATTAACATAGCAATACCCCTAAGAACATAAATGAGGGACAATAGTCATTTTAATAAAATTAATTTTACCCCATATGCTTAACGGAATTTTAACCCATCCATTAATATCCAATTCCACCCTTTCTAAATGTTTCAACATATTTATTTTCACATATTGAGAAATATTTTGGGGTATATTAAGCTCCAGATAAACCCATCTTTTTACATAGCTGTTTTGATATGTCAGGGCCCAAGGGAAGTAAACAAGATTTATCCCAATTTATCTGATAACCAGAATACTTTCCAAAATCTGTACAACCTTTATAAAATTAGGCAAAGAGGTAAGAGTACTGATCCACAACTGTTTAACTATCATCAGCATACGGAAATAATTTATATGCATACCTTGCCAATGTAATACCCTTCATATCTAAAGATTGCCTTGCCATGGTTGTGTCTTTACCTTAAGTTCATTCATCTCTGAAGCATCTGTTTGTTTAAGTAATAAGCAGCATGTATCTTCTATCTTGTACTGTTCATATTATAGTTGTGAATTCACTACTATGAAGTAGTGAATTCACTAATATAAACCAGTGACTATTAATAAGTATAAAATATAAGGTAATCTTTTCTTTTCTTTTCTTTGTATTTTAGTTTGTTTTTTATTTTTTTATATTAAAGATTGTCTTGTTAATTGTGTTTGCATAAAGTAAACAAACAAAAATATTTTAAAAAAATTATATCTGTCTTTGGAGTGCAGCAAATACTTTATGTAACTGAATTGCTCTAATTGTTCTTTGTCAGTCTTTTGCTACCTCAGATCTAGCAGTAAACCCAGAATTAGAACAGTTTAACTGGATGCAGGCAATTAAACTATGATGTGGTCTGCTTGATTTTGTCTTAGCGTGATGTTGAAACTCAACCGCTGTGCTTTTGTGGCTTATGGCATTTTGCAAAGCCATCCGGCTGTAGCTTCTTCAACAAATGATGCTGAAGTATAGACAAGCTTAATACTGGGATATGGTATCATATTTGGCAAATCTTTGGGAACCATGGCTTGTAAACCAGCAGAGATTCAGATATAACCCCAGAGCATGGCTGGGAGAGGAACATAGCTCAGAAATGGAGTAGATATGCATACCGAGAGTCCCATGTTTAATCTTCACCACCAAAAGTAGGACTGTAAAACCTGGAGCCAATCGGATTATGTAATTATGAGCTAAATAATACAGCAGCTTCGTGTTCATGGTTTGAATTTCCATCTGAATGTGACTATATAACCACCCTTATCCAAATTCTTGTTTTGGAAGGTCTTTCCAGAAGTCTGAAAGGACATATTTACATGCTGGGGAAATATTAACTATAATAATTTCCCTACATACGTGCACCTTTAGGCAAGGAAGGCTATCTGGAAAGTGTGCTTGAAACAGAGGAACAAAAGCACCAAAGTAATTTTTTAAAGAGAGAAGTAAAATGTATGTAAATCATTCTCAAATTGCCTTGCAAGAGAATTATCCACATTTTATCAGGGAGATACAGTCATTAAATAATGGAAGACCCATCAAAGTAAGATGCTGCCCAATATGCCTCTGTATGATTTCCTGTTCTGTCTGGTAGGGCACTTCCAGAATAGAAATTCAAATAATCTTGTTTGCTTTTATTACCCTATTTCTAAAGGCTTCTGACTCACAAAGACAGAAATTAATTTATAATCCTAAAAGGTGAAATAAATTTAGCTTACACTGAGGGTAGATACAGGTGCAGATACAGGTGCATATTGTTTTTCTCCAAAGTTCTTACACGCTTTGTATCTTAAAATTCTGCATATATTCAGAGTGTAGGACTTACTACTTTTTCTCCAAGGTCTGTTCGTATCTGCTTCTGCCTTGATTAATATGAAGTTGGCCCAAGCTTCAGTGTGCTAGTGTTTTTATTTCTTTACTGTTGGCTTTTAAAGAGCATGAATTGTGGAGTTGTGTATTTAACTTATTCGTTTTGTAATGGTTATAGTGTGTAAGTGTTAATCATCTTGCTAAAGAGAATGCATGGCCCTTAAAAGTGCTGTTTATTGTTGTTGTTATGTGTATATATACACCCTTTAAAATAATTTATCCATAAATAATACAGTGCTGAGGTGCCATCTCAGGTATACGTAATAGGGGGAAAATCAGTGTGATTTTCCTTGCTTCGCCTGAGAATGCAGAATTGTAGAAACAAATCTCATAAATGATCGTGCAGATCCAAGGTATATTGCATGTTTAGTGTTTACTTGCAAAACTAAGTGAGCTTGTTTCTGATATTTTTCCTCTCTTGGGGAGTTTCTCTTTGGGAACTTTCTTCAGCAGAAAAAAAACCTAGGTGGTCCTCATTCACACCCACTATTCATTACAAGGGCATCTTTACCTTTTTAAGTTCATTCATCTCTGAAGCATCTGTTTGTTTAAGTAATAAGCAGCATATTGACAGAGTTCACTCATATATACAAACATTGTTCTTGCATTTTTGAAGGTTCTTGAAGTGTCCTGTTCATATTAGCAGCATAGTAAGTAGACCTTCTGATGGTCTGCATTCTTATGCAGGCTAACGTGAATTCTGAGCACTTCTGCATTGAATTTCACAGCAAAGGTCTTTTTGAAGTCTCTGAATTATTCCTGCTTTCTAAATTGTCACTGACTGCCATCTAGGTTGCCTCAATCCTGGGACTGAGCTGAATTATAAAGAGTCAGCAGCACAGAGTTGACATGAGGGCCTACAAAGATCTTAGGAAGCTGGAACACATAAATGCGGTAGAAGAAATCTGGTTTGGATGACAGTATTTATCACAGGCCAGTATTTAAACTCCGAAGTTATGTTTCTATCATAGAATCAACATGGGGATATACTGTACCTGTAGGAGAGCCTTCTACTCTTTGCTCTAATGAGAGCTAGAGCATCCTTGATTGTTGTAAAGGTTGGAGAATTTTTTAGGTGGAGAATTTGATTCCAGTTACACTGGAAAGAATGTAATTACGTGATTTCTTTTTACAATCAAGGGTAGGCAAATGGAATAGTTGTGGTATCCAATTTGTTCTTCCTGAGATCCACCAACTGATGCCAAGTGAAGATAGTGGAACAAAATACTTTTGAGTAAATGCTTAGACCAGAACGTTGTGATTAGCATGAGAAAGAAGCTGTTTCAATAGCATTTAAAGTATCGTTGTGCAAACATACACTTATAGCTTCCTCAATTGTTCTTTTCCAGCAAATAATTTTTGAGATGGATAAATAGAGCAGGAAGATTTGTAGGTATTGCTATTGCTTGATGGTCGAAAATCAGAAATCCTTGTAATCTAGTACTTATAGATCTATACAAAGAGATCTTTCAGTAGTTGCTGATCTACTTTTTATCCATAATCAGACAAGAACTGTCATCCAGCTTTTTCTGTAACAACCTTTTTTTCAACCTGGTGTCCTCTGGATGTTTTGGATTATAGGTCACATTATTTTTGGCTCTGACTGTGTTGGTAAATTGATAGAATGGGTACTGTGAACTGCATTGGGGATGATGCCTACATGATGTTTTAGTTTCTGTATTTCTTTCTCCTCCTTTATACTGACCTGACAGAACACAGCTAACCCTGGGTGGAACAGCACATTTTGTTGTTGTTTATTCACTTAGTCGTTTCCGACTCTTCATGACTTCATGGACCAGCCCACGCCAGAGCTTCCTGTCGGTCGAGGCCACCCCCAGCTCCCCCAGGGACGAGTCCGTCACCTCTAGAATATCATCCATCCATCTTGCCCTTGGTCGGCCCCTCTTCCTTTTGCCCTCCACTCTCCCTAGCATCAGCATCTTCTCCAGGGTGTCCTGTCTTCTCATTATGTGGCCAAAGTATTTCAGTTTTGCCTTTAATATCATTCCCTCAAGTGAGCAGTCTGGCTTTATTTCCTGGAGGATGGACTGGATTGATCTTCTTGCAGTCCAAGGCACTCTCAGAATTTTCCTCCAACACCACAGTTCAAAAGCATCTATTTTCCTTCTCTCAGCCTTCCTTACGGTCCAGCTCTCGCAGCCATATTGTCCTAACAGTCAGAAATCACACTGAGACGAGGAGTAGGTCTCTAGTGTTTATTACTGCTACATAAAACAGAATCCTAACAAACTGAAGAAGCGTGGGAAAAACCCAGACAGATAAAGCCCAAAAGTTAAGGCAGGTCTGATCTGTGTCTCTTTGAATGGCTGCTTAATTCCTCAGTACTACGCATGCATTTTCCACCCTGGATAGAGGCCCCCTCCTGCTCACCATCAGTACTCATGACACATATGTTACTACAGGGAACACCATTGCTTTAACTATGTGGACCTTTGTTGTCAGTGTGATGTCTCTGCTCTTAACTATTTTATCGAGATTTGTCATTGCTCTTCTCCCAAGGATTAAGCGTCTTCTGATTTCCTGACTGCAGTCAGCATCTGCAGTAATCTTCGCACCTAGAAATACAAAGTCTTTCACTGCTTCTACATTTTCTCCCTCTATTTGCCAGTTATCAATCAAGCTGGTTGCCATAATCTTGGTTTTTTTGAGGTTTAGCTGCAAGCCAGCTTTTCAACTTTCTTCTTTCACCTTCATCATAAGGCTCCTCAGTTCCTCTTCGCTTTCAGCCATTAAAGTGGTATCATCTGCATATCTGAGATTGTTAATGTTTCCTCCAGTGATTTTAACTCCAGCCTTGGATTCCTCAAGCCCAGCTTGTCGCATGATGTGTTCTGCATACAAGTTGAATAGGTAGGGTGAGAGTATACAGCCCTGCCGTACTCCTTTCCCAATCTTTAACCAGTCCGTTGTTCCGTGGTCTGTTCTTACTGTTGCTACTTGGTCGTTATACAGATTCTTCAGGAGGCATACAAGATGACTTGGTATCCCCATACCGCTAAGAACTTGCCACAATTTGTTATGGTCCACACAGTCAAAGGCTTTAGAATAGTCAATAAAACAGAAATAGATGTTTTTCTGAAACTCCCTGGCTTTTTCCATTATCCAGCGGATATTGGCAATTTGGTCCCTAGTTCCAAATTGGTCCCTAGTTCCTCTGCCTTTTCTAAACCCAGCTTGTGCATCTGGCAATTCTTGCTCCATGAATTGCTGAAGTCTACCTTGCAGGATCTTGAGCATTACCTTACTGGCATGTGAAATGAGTGCCACTGTTTGATAGTTTGAACATTCTTTAGTGTTTCCCTTTTTTGGTATGGGGATATAAGTTGATTTTTTTCCAGTCTGATGGCCATTCTTGTGTTTTCCAAATTTGCTGGCATATGGCATGCATCACCTTGACAGCATCATCTTGCAAGATTTTAAACAGTTCAGCTGGGATGCCGTCGTCTCCTGCTGCCTTGTTATTAGCAATGCTTCTTAAGGCCCACTCAATCTCACTCTTCAGGATGTCTGGCTCTAGCTCACTGACCACACCGTCAAAGCTATCCCCAATATTGTTATCCTTCCTATACAGGTCTTTTGTATATTCTTGCCACGTTTTCTTGATCTCTTCTTCTCCTGTTAGGTCCTTGCCATCTTTGTTTTTGATCATACCCATTTTTGCCTGGAATTTACCTCCAATGTTTCTAATTTTCTGGAAGAGGTCTCTTGTCCTTCCTATTCTATTGTCTTCTTCCACTTCCGCACATTGCTTGTTTAAAAATAATTCCTTATCTCTTCTGGCTAACCCCTGGAATTTTGCATTTAATTGGGCATATCTCCCCCTATCACTGTTGCCTTTTGCTTTCCTTCTTTCTTGGGTACTTCTAGTGTCTCAGCAGACAGCCATTTTGCCTTCTTGGTTTTCTCTTTCTTTGGGAAGTATTTGGTTGCCGCCTCCTGAACAATGTTGCGAACTTCTGTCCATAGTTCTTCCGGGACCCTATCTACTAAGTCCAGTCCCTTAAATCTATTCTTCACCTCCACTGCATATTCCTTAGGAATATTAGTGAGCTCATATCTAGCTGATCTGTGGGTCTTCCCTAATCTCTTTAGTCTCATCCTAAATTGTGCAATAAGAAGTTCGTGATCAGAACTACAGTCAGCCTTGTTTTTACTGACTGTATAGATGTCCGCCACCTTTGGCTGCAAAGGATGTAGTCAATCTGATTTCGGTGTTGTCCATCTGGGGAAGTCCATGTATAAAGCCGTCTCTTAGGTTGTTGGAAGAGAGAGTTTGTTATGCAGAGTGAGTTGTCTTGGCAAAATTCTATCAGCCTAGGGCCTACTTCGTTTTGTTCTCCCAGGCCATGCTTACCTGTAATCCCAGGTGTCATTTGACTGCCCACCTTAGTATTCCAGTCTCCCGTGATGAAAATAACATCTCTTTTAGGCGTGTTGTCCAGTAGGTGCTGCAGATCCTCATAGAACTGCTCTACTTCAGCTTCTTCAGCATCTGTGGTTGGGGCGTATATTTGGATCACTGTGATGTTAGATGGCTTGCCCTGAATTTGAACTGAGATCATTCTATCATTTTTTGGATTGTATCCAAGCACTGCTTTAGCCACTTGACTATTAATTATGAAGGCTACTCCATTTCTTCTGTGGTCCTCTTGTCCACAGTAGTAGATCTGGTGGTCATTTGATGTGTAGTGGCCCATTCCAGTCCATTTCAGTTCACTGATGCCCAAAATGTCTATCTTTAATCTTGACATCTCACCAATAACCACATCCAATTTGCCCTGGCTCATAGATCTTACATTCCAGGTTCCAATGGCGTGTTGATCCTTAGAACATCGGATTTGCCGTTCACCACCAGCACCGTCGGCCGCTAGCCGTCCTTTCAGCTTTGAGCTAGCTGCGTCATCACGTCTGGGGCTAGTTGAACTCATCCTCTGTTCCTCCCCAGTAGCATTTTGACCATCTTCCGACCTGGGGGTCTCATCTTCTGATGGTATATCGACACATCTCTGGTTGTACTGATCCATCATTGAGGTGCTCAAGCTCCAGTACCATGACAAGGTAACAATCCTTTGCTGTATTTTGTTAACTTATAATATTTCCATTGGAGCTAACCTTTTCCATTAAAATCTAATTTGATCTATGAACTTTAATTAGGCGGCTTTTTGGAATACTGATTAAACTGGTTCATGATGGACATGTATCAGGTGCTAAATACTGAATATAAATTCACATTTAATAGCTAACAATATATAATTAGCTGAATTCATGGATACTAAATGACAGGTTCTTTTTTCTATAGCAATCATTGCATATTTAAGCAGCACTTCAGAGTCAATTTCTCATTGTCTGAGTTTGTGCAGCTTTGTGAAACTTGAAGTTTACTTGAACGTTCAGTCCAGTTTTAACAAGAGTGCAATTGCTCAGCTGATGCTGTTAGCTTTGGAATAGTTTTACTGAATTTGACATACATTATTTTTAAGAAAAGAAGTCTCATTCACTTGCAAATGATAACAGGTTATAACGTAGTCACTGAAAAAATGGGCCAGAACAAAGTTGCAGTACAAATATTATCAAAACATTTCTGTAAAATAACCATTAGGTTATTTTTGTGACCCTTTAGTAATTTAATATAAATGTTTTTGGCTGTAAGCTATTCTTTTCCACTTCTCAGAAATGTGTTACACAGAGTTGTAAATTTTTCTTGGTTAATATTTCTATTTGGATTTGGGGTTTATTTGGCCTTTTTTAATATACTAGATATTATTCAATATGAATTACACATTGATGGATTGGGTCTTTACTACATCTGCTGTTCTTCTTGAGGGAATGGGTTTATTGAATCTTCCTGTGCTTTATAAAAAATTGTTTCTCCCTCAGTGCAACAGATCTATTGGCTGCTTAATGAAAAATATGGAAAGTAATGTTAAAAAATCCTTAATCCCGAAATGGAAAAAATAGCAGGTTAGTGCAGAATGTGGCATGGTGCAATTAGAACAAAAATACTCTACATCAGAATGCCTGAGCTGGCATCAGTCTTGACCAGCCAGGGATTATCTATAAAAAGAGAGTTGCTGGGGATTCAAGTGTGTGCTTGATCCTTGGTCTTTACATGGAAGCTTTACTTCTCTAGGTGACACATAGGGACTGACTGTTTGGTGAATCAGAAGATAGTCTGTATGCTTAGTCAGGAGGCACCAAAGATCCTTGCATCTGCGGGCTGATGAGCATTTAAACACTGAATGACTTTGGTTACAAATGCGTATTCGATGCATCTGATGAAGTGAGCTGCAGCCATTTCATGTTGCTTAGGAACACTCCTCTTTCTGTTCACTAAATATGAACTTATATCAGAAAAGGAGATATCTGTGTCTACCATTCCCATAATATTTTGGTTACTAACCATAATTGGTTTTCTTAATTTGCAATTTAACTTATCCTAGTCAACCCTCCCAGGGAGGCCAGGTCATGAGGAGAGAACTGGAACTCTATTGTTACAGGGTGTAGTAACAGCATCTTGAAAGCCTGACAGAGCTTCCCTCTGCCCCCTCTTACAGCAAACGCAGTCAAGGCAGGATTATTTTGAGTTTCTTTCCATGGTTCTCCTTTCTCAGGTCCTTTACTTTCTCATAATGGCTCTTGCATTGCTTCTTCAATGTTATCTCTGTACTCCTCCAGACCTAATCAGCAATAAGCAATCACTTGTATACTCTTCTTCAGTTTAACTTTTTAACACCTTGCTTTGTGGTTCTGGTTTTTCAATCCGTTGCTGGTCTCCTGAATTAAGAGCTTCATGTGCCCATTTTTATCACAATTATAACATGGTATCATATTCTTTTGCTTATGAAAAGTCTGAGCACTTTAATAGTTTTTCAGTTTTCAGATTTTTCTACCATTATTTCAGGTTGGACTGAATAATTAAAAAAAAATCTCATCTGCAGAATCTGAAAGGTTATTCCTCCTTATTCAGTGCCAACCGATCAGTTATCTCAGTTGCTTTATTACTGTACTATTTTTCTCTTTAACTAATGAGATAACTGAAAATGAATTAAACTGAATTTCTTAATTCTATCATCATCTATCATCGGTATCTCACTGGCCCCATCTAATCATCTCTTTAAGAGTTACTAATTGAATATTTTGGTACATAGTTGGTAAAATTGTTATATGATTAAATCATTGTAGATCTCTGCTAGGTCGTTTTAATTAAACTTGAGATGTATTGCACCAAGTTCTCTTGAGTTCCATCATGTAGCAGCTTGCTCAAAGTTGACAGAAAGGTGTAGGAATCTTCTGAGGTGCATGCCAAGTAAAGTCCTTAGGTTAATAGTATTTTGCAGTTGAACTTAAACTGCAAGATTTCCTTTTCATCTGAAATATCTGGGCATTGAATTCCTTTTGCATATTATTTTCTTTCTTGTTCAGTTGCCTTAGCCTGTTCTTAGCCTTAGCCTTAAAATCTCTAAAATATTTAGTACCTGGTTGATCTGAAGCTTCATATCCTTTTCCAGACTCATCTCTGAATAACTCTTTTTTAGTTGATCCCAGTCTCCTTCATGCTGGAGAGTCTGTTCTTCACATTCCTTTATTAAAGCAGCATTGCCCATTGTTCAACTTCTGGCAAGTCTTTCTGATTTTCTTTTTCTTTCTTATGTAAATAGGTTATCTTTCTATTTGCCTCTGGCCTTTTACAAAACGCTTTTTGCCTAAGACATTCTTAGTTCCACTGATTCCTGACCTTATTATCCTTCATGATTTTTGAGACTTCTGGGATTCAGATCCTACCACTGCTACCATTTGTGATGAAACCAGGGTTTATTTGGGCAGAAATGGCATAATTTGGTCCAAGTTTGGGGGAATGAGTAGATAAATATCTTTTAAAAACTCACTGCCACTGACCCCAGATACTGGAATTCTTATATTGAGATTTAAACTTAAATTGATATTGCCACCTCCTTTATCTTTCCTTTTTGTGGTACTGTAGTATCTTAGATGTGTATGTGTGAAGGAGTTATTAAATATATTTATTTTGATTTATGTTCAGTGTTTTAAGATTGGTTATGTTGTTTTAATTGTTGTTGTATTTGTATGCTGCCCAGAGTCACGTTATGTGAGATGGGCAGCCATATAAATTTGCTAAATAAAAAAAATATTCTGTCTTTCATTTACTCAAAGGAGTAAATGAACAATTAAACAATAGCTTGATTTCTGGTATATTTATGGACACTGTTGATGGACACTGGAAACAGTATAGAAGTAGTTTGCCATTCCTTTCATCCAGGATTTTAAAAAAACCTTTCCTAATCTAGTTTATATCCCTGTTATCCCCTTGAGGGCTTTCTTCCCACCTACCCCCCTTAAGATACCCAGCCCAGAGAAGATCAGCCTCTGTCTCTATCCTCTTACCCTTTTTAATCTTTAAATTCTCTCAGCTTTATGGCTGCCTTTCTTATTAGGAAGTGACCAATTAACCCTTTAATCATACTGAATAAAAAGCAATTCTTTCATCACAGGGTAAATGCCAGTTTTATTGTTTAAGCCTGGGTCCCCAGCATGATTCCTAAGAGTGACAGTGTGCTTGCCAATATGACCCTTGGCCTCCACCAAACTCTCTACTCCATCTAATTGCTTTATTCTTTTAATTAAAAAAATGAATAGGAAACTATAATGCTGCAAATCAGAGCAACTGTTTCAAGCTCAACCTGTATTTCCAACAAGGCTTCTAAGCCCTGTGTAGATTCCTAGGCACATTCCTAGGACTGTGGCCACCCACCCTTTCAATTTCTATGTTTTCTTTGCCTTCTGTCTCGGGGTGTTTTGTGCCAGGTTTCACCTACCATGGCAACCATGTTGTAAGAATGCCTACAACATACTCTCAAATTTCAAATGTGCTCCACTGGTTCCAAAAAAGGTTGGGGAGTCCCTAGCAGTGTTTCATACAAGTAACAGTCTGATAATCCCAATAATATGTTGAAGTGTATCAAAGAACAGTGTTATGCTAACTGAAAATAAATCCACTTGCATAAGGTATAATATCGATGTTTACAGATTCCCCCTCTCCCAACCTATTACAGCAGGCTTCTTCAACACAAAATAGTCAAGGTTTGTGGAAACTGATATATAAACAGTGTAGGCAGATTGGTAAAAGTTGGGTGTTCACCTTGAATGGGTAGAAGTGTATTCTGCTAACACAAAATCATCATTGGATGCAATATTTTACTAGGACTGAGATGGTCAGATCAAATAGATTTTTAATACATTAGTTTTCAACTAACAAGACATATTGCTAACTTGTATTGATGCACAAACCATTAGCATTTTAGCATTCATATGTCTATCTAAATAGATGTTATAATAAAAAATGTGTTGTGTATTTTAAGGCTAAAATCATATTTTTTCCTGACATCTAAAATACTATTTATTTATTAATTTATCAAATTTCTAAGGCTGTCCAACTCCATAATGACCTGGGCAGCATACAATACTGAAGCAGTTGAAAGCTATACAACAAATAAAAAAGAAAGAGAAACATTGGAAAAAACTATAAAACACACATCTTGGATGCAGAACATCCCTATAAGAGGTCTGCCGCCCTGGGGAAAGGCCAGGTGTTTAGGGACCATTTAAGGAGCTGAGGATGGAGATTGTATGAATCTCTGGGGGGGATGCTGTTCCAGAAACATGACTGTCTGAAGGGTCTCCTGGACCAGGAATAGGTGCAACTGGTGCATAAGAAGTCCCCAGGAACTGCCAGCCTTGGAGATTCCACGCCAAACCAGTAATGGAATCTAGCAGTTTAAGCAGGGATGTTGGTACGCTGGGAAGTTGCCAGTGCACCAACAAGTCCAGCTGTTCCCTAGAGCCCAGTTTCAATTATAGGGTCTCATATCCAGTTATCTGCAGAGCAGGGCTTCTGAAAGCTATCAGGGTCACCTGGTCCAAACTTGAAACCCAGGTGAGCACATCTCCAATATGGGAACTCGGGTCAGCTACCTCATCCATGAACAGATCATGGATGAGGATGGTCTTATTACATAGTAGTCTGGTATTCAATAGCAGGACCAGAGCCCAAGGCCACCTAAGATCCAATGACCTGGCATCAGGGGAGAATACTAAAGGTTGAAAGGTGGGACTGGTCTCAACTATCTGCCCCACTGTCTCAATAAGTGGCCTGCCTCAAGTTCCCTCCATATCTTCCCTTGTATTTCATGATCTTGATTGTACTCTCCTCTCTCTCCAACTCTGCTCCAGCCTCAACCCCACCAATCTGGACCATGGAACCCATCCAACCACCTTTACCCTCACAGATCCCAGGAACTTCCCCCAACTGCTCCTGTGGATACTTAGCAGCCTGAGGGGTACTATGCTGCTGTGTGTGAACCAACTGCCCACATGCATATACTACTACCCAACTGCCCACATGCACATCTCCATTCCTTGATCCTCAAACAAATACAGTCTAGAGTGGGTCACAGATCCCAGCATAGCCAACAACCTGCAACAACTTAAACATAAAGAAGTCAGCAAAACAACTCAAAAGAATTAGTACTGGGCCAAGATACAAAGGGCAAAATGCTGAGCAGCCACAAGGCTCAGGCCTGTGGCTTGACCATGTTCTTACCATCCAGCTCCCTCCTGTGCCTTGGGTCACCAATACTTGTTGAAGAGTTGACCCATCTCAGGTGCCTGTGAGTTCACCACTACTACTCTCCTGGGTCCACCATGTTTTTCAAAGATGAGCAAAAGAACTCTGGCCAAACCTTCTCTCCACAACTATGGTTTTCTGGTAGTCTCCCATCCAAGTACTAACAAGATCTAACCCTGGCTAGCTTTTTCAAGATCAGTCAAGTGCTGTCAGCTGCTGTAATTTATTTATCTATACATGATTTTTGTTTATCATTGTGATAATTGGATGGTGGAACTGTCAGTCAAAGCAAGATAACTGAGGACTCTTCTTCCCAGTTTATATTCTGGAGGTGGGGGAGGAACTGATGAGAGAGGGATTGGGGAGCTACGGGTGAAAGACTAGTCTGAAGGAATGTTAGAATCCTAGTTTAGGAAAACATCTGTCAGAAAGACTGGAGATGAATGAATGGATGGATGGATGGATAGGTGGACAGATAGAGTAAATATGGGGTAATATTAGGTGAACCTATTATTTAATATAATGTAATTTGTTGCTTTGTTCAAATGTTAACAAACTGACTGTACCATACCACCCTGCATCCTCTGTATGCTCTAGTCATGTTATCTCAGAGACATAAAAGAGAAAAATAAAACAATTTCTCAGTCAAGAAAAAGGGGTTGGTGGCAACAGCAAGACAAATAGATCCTTTAGAGATCTCTCATAGCTATTGGGATTTTAATTTAGAAGAACAAAAACATGATAATCTGGGGACACCCACAGAGGAGGTACATGGCAATCATGTATGATTGGGTTGTTCAGTATTTATATATCTGCTTGTAACATGGCTGGGTATATATGTTGCAGTAAACCATAATGTTGGCCATTGTGGTTTGCTGTACATGGTTGATACCTTAATGTATTATGTGAATTAGGCCACCATGGCTTATTCAGCAAAAGATAGTTAAAACAAAGTATGGCTTGGAATGATGGGTGAACCCAAGCTTTTGTGTTTGCTTTTTGGTTACTTATTTAAGAACCAGGCATATACTGAATCAAATGAAGGAATTTCTTTTAGCATCATCTTCTTAGATTGTGAATTGTGAAAACTTTATAATTGGTATGCATGTGAAATATATTATATTTCACATATATTCAGTTTTAAGCTGCATCTCTTTGTAAATTGCTTGGTAATTAAATTAAGAATTTGGAAGTACAACATAGACAGCAATTCGGTCACCAAGAAGGTGTTATTCAAATGCTCATCTTACAACGCTTCTTTGATTTGGCTCTTGTTAGGCTTGGGGGAATTGACTTGGATTCATATATGTACATATATGGATATGTATCTGCATGTGGGTTTATACACAAATACAGGTACATTGTTCCAAAACCAAAAAGACTTGTCTGGGCTACAAATCTATGGTGGCTTTATACCAATTTTCCCATGATGACTTTTCTCAAAGGATTCTGGGAATGATTATCTATCTATCTATCTATCTATCTATCTATCTATCTATCTATCTATCTATCTATCTATCTATCTATCTATCTGTGTTTATATAGCTGCCCATCTCACAAAAATGTGACTCTGAATGGCATACAGCATGATGACAGTTAAAAACTATATACAGTAACAATCTAAAAGACAATCAAACATAATTGAAATAAAAAACACAGAAACATAAAAACCCGAGATTGTGGGAGAACAACAGTCGCTTGACCTCATACAACCACCTTGCAGGCTCCCCATTTTGATGGGAGTGTTGAATATTTTCTGTGGGAAATCCTTAGGAGTATGCAGAATTTTCCATCGCAGAATGTTCCAACCCTGTAATAGGCCCATTTTGTGGCTGGGCCACTTCGGGAACATTTGGAAGGGTCTGTTTCAAGGTTGCAGCATTCCACATTGGAATGTTTTTATACATTTGGCAAATCCCTTTCTCCCTCCTCCTCTTCTTGGGTAAGAGCAAAGAAATGATGAACACTGCAGTCCTATATAGGACCTCTTTCGTGGGTGGGTGGGAACAGAGGCCGTTGTTCCAGGCTCTGGACATACTCAGGGCCCATCCAAAGTATAATCCAGTGTTCCAAGGAATCAGTTGGATTGATATTTGTCAATCAAGGCAGAAAAACTAATTAAGTAAAATCCCAAGTGTTATACTGTACTAATCTTCTGATCGTATAATTATGTTGAAATAAAATGTAACCTTACAATTGAATTGACTTCCAAGAAATATGCTTAGAATATCTGTGTGTGAGTTTGAAAACACATGTACAGTATCCTTTTTGGTTAATGTGAATCTGTTTACCAGGGGTTTCTTGGAATGTGGGTACTGAAAAGAAAAGGAGAATTCTTCTGAAGCTCCAAATATTTTTGTTTCATTTTATTCCTAGAATTGCAATTAATGTTCTTTGCGCTGTAATGATAACATCTTTAGATATAGTCATTTTTAGCTGACCCCGATGCCCTGGAAGCAACACCTTTGTTCAATCTTTTTGCTAGACTCCTTCCTCAGACATACATGACAAACAAAACACAAATGGAATAGTTGTCCTTGTTTAGGAATTATTAGTTATTAATGATGACCTGGAAGATTCTGTTCCTTAGTTTCTTTTTCAGTACTGTTTCCCAGACGCACTGCTGGCATTCTGACAACTCCCTGACAAACCTCCCACAGCCGTCTGTCAGTTCCCAGCCCTCGTTTGGGAATTGTTCTTCAAACCAATTCTAATATAGGCCTTTATTAATAGACTTGATGTCTGCACCAATCAAATGATGAATTCATTAGTTCAGCATCCAGTACATTTCAATGTGAACAAAAGTACCATATGGTAGCACTCGACTAACTAGATATTGGAAACACTTCTGAAGTGTATGTTGTTCTTCTGTGTGGAATACTTCCTTTCCTCATTTTCTTAGTTTGTGAAGCAATTTTTAACTTCATCAAAGAAAGATTGTGAAGGAAATTGTCATCTCGCCTGGAAATGATGGGCAGAAAACAACCTGGGCTTCGTACTCTGTCCTCCTTACCTCATCCTTACTTTTCAGGAACAGGTGGATGAAAGAGTATGTAACTTGGAAGATTTTCTGAATTCATTCTTGAGATTTAGGCATAGTATTCAATCATGAAATGCTTACATGAATGAATGGGAGAGGGAGACAAATTTTTAGTTTTACAGTTCTTCCTATCATTTGGGCTAGAAGATACAACTTATGAGAACTTTTGTTAATTTCACCCAGTTTTTAAAACAAACAATTGGCCCATTATTTGAATTTGTTAAAAAGACAAAAAAGGGCCTATCTTTTACTGTTCAGCCACTGGGGCCAGGGAAAAAGGGCCCAAAGGTCTAGCCTTTCATGGTAGGCAGGCAGGCCAACAGCCTAGTACCAAGTGGCCATTGAAGGCAGAGAGTTTGGTCTAGGGCCTGCCCACCAGAACCTGCCCCAGCCAATTGGAATGGAGGCATTTGTCTAAGATGGAATGAAGTGCAGCAGGTGAACCAGAGTGCCCTACTTTGCACCAGCGGAGGAGGGAAAACACTACCTCTGATCTGAGCAAGAAAACTTCATTGTCATTGTCTCTTCCTGCCCATGGAAAATGGCAAGTTGTCCATCTTCATCCTGGAGCAAGGAGAAAGTGTGGATCAGCCCACAGACTATTTTTTTTTCTCTCTCCCCTTCCCTTCCCCAGGGCTCTTTCTAGGCAAGCACATTTGATGCCGTTTTATCTATGGATGATTTATCTTCTTCCTGTTGTGCAACCAATTAGGAACAAAGGCAACTCAAGAAGGACAGTGTAAGAAAGAGTCTTAGTCAATTGCCTCCCATCTACAGTTTAGGGCTGTGGAAGTTTGTTATTTGCTTGAGCAATAGCTAACTGTTGTGTGTGAGTCTTGCTATAGTTCTGAAGCATTCAGCATAAAGCACAAATTATAAATACGTTTTCCAGATGAAATTGGTGGGACTTAAAATATATAAGATTGAGGGCCACTTGTTTATGAAATTGATGTGCAGGAGAGTTGATGCCCTTGCTAATTTTGGATGGTGGGGAGGGACTTGGCTCTATCTGCTTTAAACTTGGCTCCATCGTAATGGTAATATGATCCTTGGCACAATTCCCAGAATAGGACTTTCCAAGGTTCTCTGTAAACATAACAAGGTAAACATAAAAAAATAATTAATTGGAGGTCTTGTTTGGTTGGATTATATGAAGACTGTCCCTTCATAGCTTTAAAGACAGAACACATGGTGTTGGTCCTAAAGAGACCCCTTGGTTCGTGCACTCGGTGCAAGTTACAATAAACACACAGAGTGGGAGAAATAACTGACTTGTTTATTGAAGACGTCAACATAAAGGAGGTCTCTCCATATGCAAGGTGGAGAGCCCTGAACAATTCCACAGTTTGATTTTTATAAGCAGTTCCAACCACGCCCAATCCCAATTATCTAAATGTAGAAATCATTTCCTCTGACACTTTTTACATACACAGGCATAAATTTTGCTATGTAGCCTTTCTTAGTGTCAAGTTCCCTAATTCAAAGGTCACTGGACCACAAGTTCTTGCAAGCATCTGCAGTTTCAACCCTATCTTGCCTTTACTAAGTATAAACTCCTTACTTAAGGATGTTTATTTTCATACTTCTCTGTTCCTTGTCTATTTAAAACTCATCCTCTGTCTGGCACTCAGGACAGTAGCACATATAATTTGTCAACTCCTCATGTCCAACACCCTTCCATTCCTCATACTCCCCCACCTTCCAATTTTCCATAATTTTCCCTATCTTGACCTTCAATGGTGAGAAGAAATAGCAAAGTAATTTTGCTTTTTGTAAGATTCTGAAATGTTGGTAGATACACTTTCACCCATAAATATGTATTTCATCCTTGAAAACTGAAATAGAGGGACTTTTTATTGCTATGGAAACCTTTGGTACATAGTACAATATTCAGAAAATGTTAACAGATTAATGTTGTATAGAATAATGCTGGCTAATTATGGTTAGTGCTCTATCTCAAATAGGTCTTTCAGTTTGCTGTTGGCATTACCTAGCATTTCTTCCTCCGCGTACTATTTAATGGAACATAATGTTCCTGTATACAATCATTAATCTCCCATTTTGAAAATATTACTGCACAAGGCCTTTATATCTTCTGGTTCTTGATATAATCATAAGCACCTCACTATCCAAAACCTCTGAAATTTCCATAGCAAGCCATTATGACATCAAAATTACAACACATAATACCATCATGCAAATGACACAATTATGTGATTACATCATGATATCTAATGTAACTATCCAAATTATATCATCTGCATGATGATATCATGATAGAAGTGTTGCCATTTGCTGCCCCGTCTCCCCATGGGCACCCTTTTCCCTGGCATTATAATACTGTCTTTTTCAAGTTGCACCTCTAAAACTGAAAAGTAGGCATTTCTGAATTGTTCTAACCATTTTTGTTCAAATATTGTATTCTAGAGAAACCATTTGTTATAAAGTCATAGCTTTGGAAGGGATCCTATCATCAAGTCCAACCTCCACTCAATTCAAAAATATTTCAATTAAGCATCTCTGATAGTCTTTCTAAAATTTGGGATGAAAAGACACCCACATCTCCCAAAGTAGCGGGACTTAATTTAAATTACAAGTTGGGAAGACTCCATTTCAGTTGTTTAAAGCACAGTTTCAACACTACTCTGGAAGATCCTGTTATTATTTCAGTAAAATGGAAACTTGTTCTTTGATATAACCTTTCATAGAGAAGTATTAATTTTATTTCTAAACAGGATTACCATATTAAGCAATAATCTGAATATCTTCAGATTAATTTTCCTTTGAAAAATAGAATGATTATATTTTTTTTAATCATTCAATCGTGTCTGATTCTCAGAGACTGCCTGGATAACTCCCTGTACTTTTCTTGGCAAGATTTTTTGGAAGTGTGGTTTGCCTTTGCCTGCTCCTTCCTACGGTTGAGAGAGAGGGATTAGACCAAGGTCACCCGGCTAGCTTTGTGCCTGAGGTGGGACTAGAACTCTCGGTCGCCTAGTTTTTAGCCTGGTGCCTTCACCACTACACCAAACTGGCTTTCTGATTACGTTAGTGCCAAGCAAATATACTTGTGAAATTATAGGAAAGATTTGAACCAGAGGATATTTTTGCCATGCTATTTTACAACCAACGTTTTAGTACAGTTCTAGATTTTCTTCAATAAACAATAAAAATATAATTATTTTAACAAAACTAATTTAATTAACACATGCATTTTAAAAATAAAACTGGCAGTTTGGTCAGGTGATCACAACTGGGTGACGGAAGTGCATTCAGAATTCTTTCTTTGTGTCTACTTTTTAATTTGGAATCTGGAAAGGAAGGCAAACTTTCCTGCTTTTTCAGTTTCCAAACCATGTCTCAATTTTTAATAAATTACTCCAAATGAAGAAAACACCTTTTCCACATCAGCAGAAGAAGCTACTGCTGTTAAAAGTGGGTTACTGTAATGGTTGCCTAATCCCAAATACTCAGTCTCACAAGCTCGGGCTTAAAGATAACTGATTTATTAAAGGAATAGTATGCAAATACAGAGAAAGCTGAGAATGAGCAAAAGCGTGCCAAATACAAACTTAAAAGCTTTGCCTGTGAGCCAGTCCCGCCCCAATCACCCGTCAGTGTGCACCCCCTCCCAGGTGCTAGGAACCGTTACACACACCTGGGAAAGTAACCTTGAACAGGAGCGCAAACCCAAACACACATTCCAATGCTTCCAAACAACGGAGGGCGGAGGAATGGAAAAAGCCTGGAGGGCGAAGGAACACGGGAAAGAACTTGACATGTGAAACGTTACAATGTTAACAGAACATTGAAATGGGATACATGACATATCGCCCCCCCCAAAAAACAATGCTATGGAGCTGGTTTGTCAGGGTAGGCAGAATGAAAGTGTGCCACTAGACGAGGGGAGTGTACGTCAGGGGCTGCGACCCATTCAGGATGAGGAAAATGTTTCCAACGAACGAGATACTGCAAAGTGGAGCGCTGGCGGCGAGAGTCGAGGACATCCGTCATCTCGAAGTGTTGCTGGTTATCAATCATGAGAGGAGGTGGTGGCACGGGTTGGGGATGCCAGCGGTCCGACGGCAGGTAGGGCTTGAGTAAACTACAATGGAAAACAGGATGTAAACGTTTGAGGTTGTGAGGCAAAGCAAGTTTAAAAGTAACAGGGTTAATTTGTGCCACAATAGGAAAAGGACCCACAAACTTAGGGCCAAGTTTCTTGGAAGGTTGTGGTGACTTGATAAATTTGGTTGATAAGTAGACTTTATCCCCTACAGTAAAAGCAGGTTCAGGTGAGCGCTTTGCATCAGCATGGCGTTTGAAAGTGGCCTGGGAATGGAGGAGAGCTTGTTGAATGTTGAGCCATGAGTCTTTGAGAGAGTCAGCCCAGTCAGTGAGTGAGGCCGGCAGGGGTTGTGGATGGGGAAGTTCAGGAATAGGAACAAAGTCTCGGCCAAAGACAGTTTTAAAGGGAACTTGGCCAGTGCTCTGATGAACGGTATTGTTATAAGCGACCTCTGCAAAAGGGAGTAAGTCGACCCAGTTGTCTTGTTGGTAATTAACAAAAGCTCTCAGATATTGCTCCAGAGTAGAGTTGACCGCCTCTGTAGAGCCGTCCGTCTCCGGATGCCACGCGGTGGAGAGGGCTTGCTTGGTGCCTAGAAGTTTTAAAAATGCCCGCCAAAATTGTGATGTAAATTGTGTGCCCCTGTCACTCACCAAACGGGCGGGGATACCGTGAAGGCGGTACACGTGAACGAGGAAGAGGCGTGCCAGCTGTTGCGCGGTGGGGATAGAAGCGCAGGGAATGAAATGGGCTTGTTTCGAGAAAAAATCCTTGACTACCCAAATGACGGTTTTTCGTTGGCTGGGGGGTAGATCAACGATAAAGTCCATGGATATGTCCTGCCAGGGGACGGATGGGGTGGCGACGGGTTGAAGGAGACCCTGAGGTTTACCTGTTTTGCGCTTTGTTGCTGCACAAACAGGGCATGATGTGACATAGGCTTTAAGGTCTTTAAGCAACGTTGGCCACCAGAATTGCCGCCGAACGAGGTGAAGTGTTTTTAAATATCCAAAATGCCCAGCCAGCTTGTCATCGTGGCAGCGCTGGAGGATTGTCTTTCGCAAAGCATCAGGCACATAAAGACGATCATTGCGCCAAGCAAAACCGTCGGTGAAGGTTACAATGTTCTGATTTGTTTGTAACCAAGTGTCAGTTTTTAGGTGGAGGAGCAACTGTTGTTGCAAATCCGAGGAAATTGGCAAGCGCGGCGAGCGGCTGGGAGGCGGGGCGGTTGGAGGCGGGGCGGTCTGCATTTGGTGCGCTCGCGTCTGACTGCGCGTCACCGCTGCCAAACTTAATTGTTTTTCGGTCCAGACGGTACCTTGGACTGTTGGCCCTGGGCCAGCATCCTGGGGTCGACGGGAAAGCGCATCGGCCAAAAAGTTTTTCTTGCCTGGTATGAATTTAAGGGTGAAGTCAAAGCGCCTGAAAAACTCAGCCCAGCGAAGCTGTTTGGGGCTGAGTTTACGACTGGTGCTTAGAGCCTCCAGGTTCTTATGGTCAGTCCAGACTTCAAAAGGGTTGGAAGTCCCTTCCAATAAGTGTCGCCATGTTTCTAAAGCAGTTTTTACAGCAAAAGCCTCTTTCTCCCAAACATGCCATTGCCTCTCTGTTTCGGTGAATTTGCGTGAGAGGTAAGCACAGGGTTTTAAGGCACCAGAGTTGTCAGATTGCAGCAAGAGTGCTCCGATTGAGAAATCAGAAGCATCCACTTGTACAACAAATGGTTTGGAGGGGTCTGGATGCTGTAAAATTGGTTCAGTGGTGAAGATTTGTTTGAGCGCTTCGAACGCCTGTTGACAGGTCGGAGTCCATTTAAGGAGCGCTCCTGGGTTTTTTGAACGTCGCGTATCCCCCTGCGCTTTGGTTTTCAACAGTTCAGTGAGGGGGAGGGCGATTTCAGCAAAATTTTTGGCAAATGCCCGATAGAAATTGGCAAATCCAAGGAAACTTTGTAATTGTCTCCTGGTACGGGGAGGCTCCCATGCCACAATAGCTTCCACTTTGGCAGGGTCCATTTCAATGCCTTTAGCGGAAATTCTATATCCTAGATAATCAATTTGTGATTGATGGAAGGCACATTTAGACAGTTTAGCATACAACTCTGCTTTTTTCAATTTAGCCAGCACCTGACGCACTAATTGAATATGTTCTGACATGGTTTCTGTATAAATCAATACATCATCTAAATACACCAATACTCCCTTGAATAGATGGTCATGCAAGACCTCATTGATTAGTTGCATAAAAACCCCAGGCGCCCCCGACAAACCAAAGGGTAAGACTTTGTATTGAAACGCTCCGAGAGGACAGTTAAACACCGTTTTCCACTCATCCCCTTCCCTTATGCGAATACGAAAATAGGCTTCTCTCAAATCCAGTTTTGAGAAGATTTTGCCTCTGGCCAGATGTGATAACATATCTTTGATCAGGGGCAAAGGATATTTATTTAATATTGAGACCGCATTGAGCCCGCGAAAATCGGTATAGAGCCTCAATGACCCATCCTTTTTTGGTCTGAATAGGACAGGAGCCCCTACCGGGGAGTTAGCAGGTTCAATGAAACCCCTAGCCAGGTTTTTGTCAATGAACTCCCTTAGCGTGGTGAGCTCTTTGGGAGACATGGGGTATATTTTTGGGTGAGGTAACTTTACATTAGGTAAGAATTCAATGGCACAGTCTGTTTTTCGGTGGGGTGGCAAGCGATCTGCTTCCTTTTCCCCAAACACATCAGCTAGATCCTGATATTGACTGGGTAGTCCCTCAAGGGGTTGAAGCGTTTGTACAGTAGTGTACGCTACCCCTCCACCCTCCATGTCGTCTAGAAGATCTTTTTCGGGTACTTCGTAAAATCCATCCACAAAAGTCACAGTTCTATGTAGCCAGTTGATGAAAGGATTCTGTTGTACAAACCAGGGCATACCTAAAATAACCAGAGGACCCCCCACTGGAGCTACAACAAATGGTAGTTTTTCCCGATGGGAACCCATTTGTAAGGCAACCAGTCCCGTGGAATGAGTGACTGCTTTCCCCCCCGCCATAGTTCCATCCAGTTGGGTGAAGATCATAGGTCTTGGCAAAGGAAACTTGGGCAGTTCCAGAGCCGCTATGACATCAGGGTGCATAAGGGAATGGGAGCAGCCCGAGTCGAGCATGGCCCAAACTTCCACAGTTTTGGTTTTTGATCCTAGTTTAACTTTTACAGTCAGTGTAGGGAAATTCCCACTCACCGAATCGTGGTCACGCCCGGTTTCTTCCACCTGCCCCAGGGCGCCCTTCAGGGCAGGTGGTAGCCTTTTCCCGCCGGCTGTTCAAATTGCAACTCCTCTTCCTCTTCCCCGAATGGTAGTTCTGGTGGGTCCAATTCCGCGACGGCAGCTTTCATTTTCCGCGGCAGGGCAGGCGACTTCACTGCAGGTTTCGCCTGCCGTTCTTCTGGATGGCATCTAGGGCACAAAGTGGTGCGATGCCCTTCCTTTCCACATCTCAGGCATTGACCTTTGGAAAACCGTCGTTCCCTTTCCTCTTCCCAGGCTTTTGGTTTGGGGCGGCTGGCAAGTCCAGTCGTGCGCGCTCCTCTGGCAAGTCGGGATTGTCTAAGCTCATTAGTATGGGCATAGGTCTGCAGGGCATTTTCTGCGCTGCCCGCCAACTGAATCCATCTGTATAGCGTCTTAGGATCGTCTCTTCCTAGTGCCCAACGGAGGATTTCTGGTTCCAGCCCTTGCTTGAACATTTCAATTAAAGTTGGCTCGGACCAATCTTCCACCTTCCCGGATAAGGCTTTAAATTCAAGCGCGTAATTGGCCACAGAGAGGGACCCTTGGTAGAGTTTCCTCAGGGCGTTTTTTGCTGTCTCTTGGGCTAAAGGGTCTTCGAAGTGCTGTTTAAGTGCCCACAAAAAGTCATTGAAGTCCTCTAACTCTGTTGCCTCGGTTTGGCACAGTTGCACATACCAATCAGCTGCCCTCCCTCTCAGTTTGTTGGCAATAAAATTGATTTTGCCATGTTCCGAACGAAAGCTTCGGCCCCAATCCTCCATATAATGCTTAGCATTAGTGATAAAGAAGGAGAGTGTAGTGGGATCCCCATCGAACTTCACCCCAAACGGTGGGAAGTTTCTTACCGGCTCAGCTGGCTGTGGCGGCTCCGTGAACATCAAGGTACGCCAAGCCCCCATGGGTGGTCGATCCCTGGGCAGTCTTGCTTCTCGCCCCCCCCAACTGGTGGGACGCTCGAGTCTTGCTTCTTCCCCTGGGTGACAGGGTGCTCTGTCTTGGGTAAGCCAGCTGTGACGGCTCTTCCTCCCAATCTTCCTGAGTTGGCTCTGCACCCTTGGGGAAATCCTTAAGGATTGTCACTATCAGATTCATTTTGTCCTCGATTGCTTTTATACGAGCAGGAGTGACCGGCTCTTCCATAGGTTGGTTGGTTACCACCACCCTCGGTGACAAGAGGATTTCGGGTTCCCATGATAGTTGTGGGGACCCCCTCCCTGTTGCCCTTTCCACTATGGTTTTGTGTTCACTCCTGAGGCTCTCCTGCATGGATAGCAGCAACTCATCTAATTGGACTTCCCGCAGCTCCCGACGTGCTGCTCTTTGCGCTCTCGAAGTTAGAACGGGCCGGGTCCTTGCCGACTCCTGCTCTTCCTCGCTCCCTTCACTCGCGCGAAGCTGTTGGTCTGCCATCGCTAGCGCTCCCTCTTATCCAACGTTTGGATGGGGCTAGCGGAAGATGATTGAATTGATTCTCAGCTTTATGTAATGGTTGCCTAATCCCAAATACTCAGTCTCACAAGCTCGGGCTTAAAGATAACTGATTTATTAAAGGAATAGTATGCAAATACAGAGAAAGCTGAGAATGAGCAAAAGCGCGCCAAATACAAACTTAAAAGCCTTGCCTGTGAGCAAGTTCCGCCCCAATCACCCGTCAGGACGCTCCCCCTCCCAGGTGCTAGGAGCCGTTAGACGCGCCTGGGAAAGTAACCTTGAGCAGGAGCGCAAACCCAAACATACATTCCAAGCCCTCAAAACAACGGAGGGCGAGGGAATGGAAAAATCCGGGTGAAGGAACACGGAACAGAAAATGACATGTGAAACGTTACAATGTTAACAGCACATTGAAATGGGATACATGACAGTTACTAGTTTAGTAATCCCAGCATCCAAATATTTGATTTCTACCAGCTCACTGGTGTGAATTTCTTTAACGTGTATTTAAAAGACTTTCTAATTTTGTTCCTTTCTCATGTCCTTTGCACTCATATCCAAACTCTACAGCCTTGCCCAGTTCTCAAATTCTCAGTTCATTGATCTGTTCTTTGTTCTTTAGAGAGAAATCTGCTAGAGTTTGTTTACTCCTCCCTCACCTCTATATTAGCAGTAGCAAGTAGGACAGAAGCAGTTAGAAGTTTTGTTCGTATCAGTATTTTTACGTTAGGTTCATTTTTATGAAATATTTCTTTTAAATTTTGATTTAAATAAAAG
Source organism: Candoia aspera (assembly GCF_035149785.1). Taxonomy (NCBI): domain Eukaryota; kingdom Metazoa; phylum Chordata; class Lepidosauria; order Squamata; family Candoiidae; genus Candoia; species Candoia aspera. The sequence continues at coordinate 198,576,670 of NC_086153.1, read as the reverse complement.
AATTGGATTTCAATTTTAAAATTGTGATTTCTTCTGTAAGCAGATTTCAGTCTGCTCCACAGCTGAACATGTTTTAGTACTAAATTAGGAAGCTTATCCTAATGTTTATCCAAAATTTCTTTCCAAGCGCTTCTACTCCTTAGTTCAACTCCTCTTTGGAACAACAAAGAGAACTTGATCTAAGTTCTATAGAGATCTATACCATCAGTCTAAATCAAATGTAAACTTAGTTCATTTAGTTTAGTTGTTTGTTTCTTTTCCACAACAGGCCATCCTGAAATCAGCCAACTGTAGGTGTTGACTTAGCAAAATACATCATTGTTCAAAAGAAATATTATATAAAAAGCATCCACAAATTCAAATAAAACAAAGCAATAAGTATAGGAGAAATTCAGAATTATAATGGAATAATTTAGACTGAATACACCATAAATGCAGAAAAAATGTCAAAATCAGTACTCTAGGGGTTGCAACAGCTTGGTGAAAAAGGTGTTGGTTCATTGATGGAAGATCTTTTTACCATACCAGATGAAAGTTAGGCAAAGTTTTGGGTCTAGAGGATATCTGGGATCTTGAAGAAACGTTGCAGGCAATCTCATAAAATGGGGAAGGGCTTGCTTGTTTATAAAATGGCTGCCATAAGAAGTCTCTCCAGTTACAAAATCCAGCATACCTTGAAAACAACTTGGTAAATTGCTTCCTGTGATTTCTAACCCAGAGGACCTTTGTCTGCATACAACAGAATGGAGGAAGGGATTAGGAAAGGTGCGATCTGCTAGAACTTTCCGGAAGTCTAAGCAGCTCTCCTGCCATGTTTGAAATAATGCTAATGAATGCCTGGCACGTTGCCATTTTAAAAATAATAATGGTCCCTTGATGTTTTTAGAATAATTTGCCTGGCAGTTTGCTGCATTATTATGAAAACTATACCCAAGAATTCTGATGTCTTTGCAGCGTCAGGGGGAAAAAGGACATAAATGGTTCTAACTAGCAGAATGCTTTGCCTTCTGAAACTGCAGCTGCAGTCCGTGCTGTTTTGTGCGGACATTTCTGAAAGCTGTGTGAACAAGCCCTGCTGAAATTGAGATTTTTGCTAAATGCAAGTTTCACCTTTCCCCATACCTGAAGGCAGGGGTGACTTAAACTCTTAAAGCAGCCCCAGGAAGAGAAAGCAAAAAAGCAAAAACATAATGAGAATGGGTGAGCAGCTGAAGAGGAAAGAAACCGACAGTGAGCAGATAGACAAACAGCAGCCTATCAGCATCGGAGCCATTTTTGCCCCAGGAGCTGGTACAAAAAGCCATCTTATTTAATGTGGCTGATTGAGGGGAAAAAAAAAAGAGTTATGGAGGGAGGAATCTGTAAGTTGGCCCCTGATGACAGGATCAAGGTATAACCTGACACCACTGCAGAAAATCAGAGAGGCTGGCCAAACAGCGAGGCCTGAGCCTCTGCCCCGGTTATGTATACAGAGACATTTCTGTGTGAAAACCTGCTCCCTAAAAGGTAGGGCTCCTCTACTTAAAAAAGAAGTAAAACAAAGTGTTGGCAGTCTGAAATGATTTAGCATGTTGCTAAACAGCCAACTCTTACCTAGCAGTTCCAAACAGAAATAAATAACTATGCAAAATAGGGTGGGGTTTTTTTTAAGGAAAACATGCCTTTTGTGTGGTCACTCTTTAAAACACAGAGAATACGATGTATTTTATTTATGGATAAAGCTGTGTTGAGTTTGAATCTATTGTTAAAGAAAATAATTCCAGTTAATAGCCTGGGCTTGGAACAGGTTGCTGTAGATGCTACAAAAGGCATTTTAAGACTCCTCACATTGGATGTAAGCTGCCTAGAGTCCTTTGAATAGGTGGCATGCAATCAGGTGTAGATAGATAAATAAATTTTATCAGTAGATAAAATTTGCAATAGATAAATAAATTTTAAAACATTTTATTTTCAGTGCTTACCTATTTATTATAACAATAGTCTGAACATGTTTTCACACTAACACAAAATCAAGTTTCCTTTTGAGAACTGAATTGAATTTTGAGAATTTGTGTGATCCGATAGTGTGCTTAGAATTTTTTTTGTCAGGCTCCTTCTTCTATTTCTGCTTCCCTAAAACACTTTTCAGTGACATGAAAACTTAAGGATTCTGTATGTTATTTCTGGCTAAGGAACCACTGACTGGTGATCAGAAGTCAATGGATGTAGCTTTGACAATTTATTTAATGCTGACAGATTTTCAGGGACTCCAAAGGATCTTTGTATTCTGATTACATCTTTATATTTCAGTTGTCAATCATTTATCAATCATTAGAGTGAGCCTTGGCCAGAGACAAGTTGGCTATTCCTGCACTAAATAATGATTTATTATTATGTACTAAATAATAATTTATTATTATGTGTGTCTGAGACCTTTGTGTATTTTTCTGTGGTTCCGTAGACATGACATACCCAGGGATGAGTTAAGGCATCATGCTGAGCCATAATGCTTTGTAAACCATGATCTGTGATGTATAGATCTTAGCAAATGTGTCTTGTTCAACAAACCATGGTTAAATTATGGCTTAGCACAATGTGTGCATCCAGCCATACTCTGTGTAATTTATGACTTGTCCAGTAACATTCAGAAAGACAATAACTATGAGGGGACACAGTTTTGAGAGTTGGTTTGTAAACACTGGAACAGCTACTCATACCATCTGACCCTTTGCCTTGTCCTGTTTTTTTGAAGGCATGCAGTACCTATTCCTGTGGAGTCAATAATGTTTGTCTTTGCTATGTTTATTCCCGAAGCAACATGCTACAATCACCCCTCCTCCCATGCAGTTATTAAAGGAGCCCAGAGATGAAGACCGGAGGCAGGAAAATGGGCCCCCCTCTGGAATCTGCTGTCCAAACTCAACAGCTTCTTGTCACTTCATGGTAAGGATCACCCTGGGAATAAGCTTATTTGATGACTGAATTGTTTCTGGTTGTAATAGTGGAGAATATTGGTAGCTCAATGTTGAATTGTTGATATTCTCTGAGCTTGTTTTTCTTCTGGAAGATGTTTCATTACCCGTCTAGGCAACTTCATCAGTGCATGAACAGTGTTTTTGCTCATGCAAATGTATCAGGAAACCAAAGAACTATCAGCAGCAGAGAATAAGCTGATTTGTCCACACAAGGATTTATTGATAGAAATATATATAGAAATGTCCCTGAAATATGTATGACTAAAGACCTCTTCCTGACAGAATATATTCAGATGTTTACAGTGATTCTCTGGAAAGTAATAAATACGCTTTGCATGCTTAGCTTGCAGATCGGCAATTCAAGAAAACTCCTGATTCCAATCGTTTCTCCAAGAAAAGCATGTCCTCAGGGTTCCAGATTTCAGCTATTTTATAGAGTCTGTTGGTTGGATGGGGGATGGAGCTAAATTCTTAGGGGCTTTTATGCTTACATAAAGGTAAAATGGCTTCATGGGCACTTTCCTCTTACTTTGCTTTCCATATGCCCTTATTCTAAGAACATTTACTTGTTCTTTGATTTTAATTCAATGGGATGTCTGGGAAGCCAGATCTAAGCTGTGCTGATAGGGGATTTTAACATATACTGTCAAAAAGTGTCAGTTTTTAAGGTTATCATAAGACTCCTTGTTTTTTTATTGCAGGAGCCTAATACATGTATCCTTCTAGAATTAGTGGGTTGGGCTTATGTTTCCAGCATGTGTTTGGTTTTCGTTTTAGATTTATAGAACCAGTTATGCCTGCTGATATTGGTCCATTTTTCATCCCACCTAATAAGTGCATAAACTTTTGACATTCTAGCTGAGTCAGTGGAGTCTTAGATGCTGAAACATTGAGTCCTACCACATGATAAACACCTGGTGCTCACACAAACTTCAGCAAAGGATCGTTACCTTGTTGTGGTGCTGGAGCTTGAGCACCTCAATGATGCCATGAGCTAAACCGTGAAGGACCACCCAGGACGGGAAGGTCGTGACAGAGAGGTCAGACTAAATGCGATCCCTGGGGAAGGTAATGGCAACCCACCCCAGTATTCTTGCCGTGAAAACTCAATGGATCAGTACAACCAGAGATATGTCGGTATACCATCGGAAGATGAGACCCCCAGGTCGGAAGATGGTCAAAATGCTACTGGGGAGGAACAGAGGATGAGTTCAACTAGCCCCAGACGTGATGACGCAGCTAGCTCAAAGCCGAAAGGACGGCTAGCGGCCGACGGTGCTGGTGGTGAACGGCAAATCTGATGTTCTAAGGATCAACACACCATTGGAACCTGGAATGTAAGATCTATGAGCCAGGGCAAATTGGATGTGGTTATTGGTGAGATGTCAAGATTAAAGATAGACATTTTGGGCATCAGTGAACTGAAATGGACTGGAATGGGCCACTTCACATCAAATGACCACCAGATCTACTACTGTGGACAAGAGGACCACAGAAGAAATGGAGTAGCCTTCATAATTAATAGTCAAGTGGCTAAAGCAGTGCTTGGATACAATCCAAAAAATGATAGAATGATCTCAGTTCGAATTCAGGGCAAGCCATCTAACATCGCAGTGATCCAAATATACGCCCCAACCACAGATGCTGAAGAAGCTGAAGTAGAGCAGTTCTATGAGGATCTGCAGCACCAACTGGACAACACGCCTAAAAGAGATGTTATTTTCATCACGGGAGACTGGAATGCTAAGGTGGGCAGTCAAATGACACCTGGAATTACAGGTAAGCATGGCCTGGGAGAACAAAACGAAGCAGGACATAGGCTGATAGAATTTTGCCAAGACAACTCATTCTGCATAACAAACTCTCTCTTCCAACAACCTAAGAGATGACTTTATACATGGACTTCACCAGATGGACAACACTGAAATCAGGTTGACTACATCCTTTGCAGCCAAAGGAGGCGGACATCCATACAGTTGGTAAAAACAAAACCTGGAGCTGACTGTAGTTCCGATCACGAACTTCTTATTGCACAATTTAGGATCAGACTAAAGAGATTAGGGAAGACCCACAGATCAGCTAGTTATGAGCTCACTAATATTCCTAAGGAATATGCAGTGGAGGTGAAGAATCGATTTAAGGGACTGGACTTAGTAGGTAGGGTCCTGGAAGAACTATGGACAGAAGTTCGCAACATTGTTCAGGAGGCGGCAACAAAATACATCCCAAAGAAAGAGAAAACCAAGAAGGCAAAATGGCTGTCTGCTGAGACACTAGAAGTAGCCCAAGAAAGAAGGAAAGCAAAAGGCAACAGTGATAGGGGAAGATATGCCCAATTAAATGCAAAATTCCAGAGGTTAGCCAGAAGAGATAAGGAATTATTTTTAAACAAGCAATGTGTGGAAGTGGAAGAAGACAATAGAATAGGAAGGACAAGAGACCTCTTCCAAAAAATTAGAATCATTGGAGGTAAATTCCAGGCAAAAATGGGTATGATCAAAAACAAAGATGGCAAGGACCTAACAGGAGAAGAAGAGATGAAGAAAAGGTGGCAAGAATATACAGAAGACCTGTATAGGAAGGATAACAATATCAGGGATAGCTTTGACAGTGTGGTCAGTGAGCTAGAGCCAGACATCCTGAAGAGTGAGGTTGAGTGGGCCTTAAGAAGCATTGCTAACAACAAGGCAGCAGGAGACGACGGCATCCCAGCTGAACTGTTCAAAATCTTCCAGGATGATGCTGTCAAGGTTGTTGTTTATTCGTTTAGTCGCTTCTGACTCTTCCTGACTTCATGGACCAGCGCACGCCAGAGCTTCCTGTCGGTCGTCAACCCCCCAGCTCCCCCAGGGACGAGTCCGTCACCTCTAGAATATCATCCATCCACCTTGCCCTTGGTCGGCCCCTCTTCCTTTTGCCTTCCACTCTCCCTAGCATCAGCATCTTCTCCATGGTGTCCTGTCTTCTCATTATGTGGCCAAAGTATTTCAGTTTTGCCTTTAATATCATTCCCTCAAGTGAGCAGTCTGGCTTTATTTCCTGGAGGATGGACTGGTTTGATCTTCTTGCAGTCCAAGGCACTCTCAGAATTTTCCTCCAACACCACAGTTCAAAAGCATCGATCTTCCTTCTCTCAGCCTTCCTTATGGTCCAGCTCTCGCAGCCATATGTTACTACGGGGAACACCATTGCTTTAACTATGTGGACCTTTGTTATCAGTGTGATGTCTCTGCTCTTAACTATTTTATCGAGATTTGTCATTGCTCTTCTCCCAAGGATTAAGCGTCTTCTGATTTCCTGACTGCAGTCAGCATCTGCAGTAATCTTCGCACCTAGAAATACAAAGTCTTTCACTGCTTCTACAATTTCTCCCTCTATTTGCCAGTTATCAATCAAGCTGGTTGCCATAATCTTGGTTTTTTTGAGGTTTAGCTGCAAGCCAGCTTTTGCACTTTCTTCTTTCACCTTCATCATAAGGCTCCTCAGTTCCTCTTCACTTTCAGCCATCAAAGTGGTATCATCTGCATATCTGAGATGGTTAATGTTTCTTCCAGCGATTTTAACTCCATCCTTGGATTCCTCAAGCCCAGCATGTCGCATGATGTGTTCTGCGTACAAGTTGAATAGGTAGGGTGAGAGTATACAGCCCTGCCGTACTCCTTTCCCAATCTTAAACCAGTCCGCTGTTCCGTGGTCTGTTCTTACTGTTGCTACTTGGTCGTTATACAGATTCTTCAGGAGGCATACAAGATGACTTGGTATCCCCATACCGCTAAGAACTTGCCACAATTTGCTATGGTCCACACAGTAAAAGGCTTTAGAATAGTCAATAAAACAGAAATAGATGTTTTTCTGAAACTCCCTGGCTTTTTCCATTATCCAGCAGATATTGGCAATTTGGTCCCTAGTTCCTCTGCCTTTTCTAAACCCAGCTTGTACATCTGGCAATTCTCGCTCCATGAATTGCTGAAGTCTACCTTGCAGGATCTTGAGCATTACCTTACTGGCATGTGAAATGAGTGCCACTGTTTGATAGTTTGAACATTCTTTAGTTTTCCCCTTTTTTGGTATGGGGATATAAGTTGATTTTTTCCAGTCTGATGGCCATTCTTGTGTTTTCCAAATTTGCTGGCATATAGCATGTATAAGGGACGCGGTGGCGCTGCGGGTTAAACCGCTGAGCTGCTGATGCCGGCCACATGACCACGGACGGGTCCTTAGGGACAACGCCGGCTCCAAGGCTTAGAAACGGAGATGAGCACCGCCCCCTAGAGTCGGACACGACTGGACTTTACGTCAAGGGAAACCTTTACCTTTACCTTTTAGCATGTATTACCTTGACAGCATCATCTTGCAAGATTTTGAACAGTTCAGCTGGGATGCCGTCGTCTCCTGCTGCCTTGTTATTAGCAATGCTTCTTAAGGCCCATTCAACCTCACTCTTCAGGATGTCTGGCTCTAGCTCACTGATCACACTGTCAAAGCTATCCCTGATATTGTTATCCTTCCTATACAGGTCTTCTGTATATTCTTGCCACCTTTTCTTGATCTCTTCTTCTTCTGTTAGGTCCTTGCCATCTTTGTTTTTGATCATACCCATTTTTGCCTGGAATTTACCTCCAATGTTTCTAATTTTCTGGAAGAGGTCTCTTGTCCATCCTATTCTATTGTCTTCTTCCACTTCTGTGCATTGCTTGTTTAAAAATAATTCCTTATCTCTTCTGGCTAACCTCTGGAATTTTGCATTTAATTGGGCATATCTTCCCCTATCACTGTTGCCTTTTGCTTTCCTTCTTTCTTGGGCTACTTCTAGTGTCTCAGCAGACAGCCATTTTGCCTTCTTGGTTTTCTCTTTCTTTGGGATGTATTTTGTTGCCGCCTCCTGAACAATGTTGCGAACTTCTGTCCATAGTTCTTCCGGGACCCTGTCTACTAAGTCCAGTCCCTTAAATCGATTCTTCACCTCCACTGCATATTCCTTAGGAATATTAGTGAGCTCATATCTAGCTGATCTGTGGGTCTTCCCTAATCTCTTTAGTCTGATCCTAAATTGTGCAATAAGAAGTTCGTGATCAGAACTACAGTCAGCTCCGGGTCTTGTTTTTACCGACTGTATAGATGTCCGCCACCTTTGACTGCAAAGGATGTAGTCAATCTGATTTCGGTGTTGTCCATCTGGTGAAGTCCATGTATAAAGCCGTCTCTTAGGTTGTTGGAAGAGAGAGTTTGTTATGCGAAGTGAGTTGTCTTGGCAAAATTCTATCAGCCTATGTCCTGCTTCATTTTGTTCTCCCAGGCCATGCTTACCTGTAATTCCAGGTGTCATTTGACTGCCCACCTTAGCATTCCAGTCTCCCGTGATGAAAATAACATATCTTTTAGGCGTGTTGTCCAGTTGGTGCTGCAGATCCTCATAGAACTGCTCTACTTCAGCTTCTTCAGCATCTGTGGTTGGGGATCACTGTGATGTTAGATGGCTTGCCCTGAATTCGAACTGAGATCATTCTATCATTTTTTGGATTGTATCCAAGTACTGCTTTAGCCACTTGACTATTAATTATGAAGGCTACTCCATTTCTTCTGTGGTCCTCTTGTCCACAGTAGTAGATCTGGTGGTCATATGATGTGAAGTGGCCCATTCCAGTCCATTTCAGTTCACTGATGCCCAAAATGTCTATCTTTAATCTTGACATCTCACCAATAACCACATCCAATTTGCCCTGGCTCATAGATCTTACATTCCAGGTTCCAATGGTGTGTTGATCCTTAGAACATCGGATTTGCCGTTCACCACCAGCACCGTCGGCCGCTAGCCGTCCTTTCGGCTTTGAGCTAGCTGCGTCATCACGTCTGGGGCTAGTTGAACTCATCCTCTGTTCCTCCCCAGTAGCATTTTGACCATCTTCCGACCTGAGGGTCTCGTCTTCTGATGGTATACCGGCGTATCTCTGGTTGTACTGATCCATTTATTTTTCATGGCAAGAATACTGGGGTGGGTTGCCATTAGCTTCCCCAGGTTTCGCATTTAGTCTGACCTCTCTGTCATGACCTTCCCGTCTTGGGTGGCCCTTCACGGTTTAGCTCATGGCATCATTGAGGTGCTCAAGCTCCAGTACCACGACAAGGTAACGATCCTTTGCTGAAGATCATGCAAGGTAGACTTCAGCAATTCATGAAGCGAGAATTGCCGGATGTACAAGCTGGGTTTAGAAAAGGCAGAGGAACTAGGGACCAAATTGCCAATATCCGCTGGATAATGGAAAAAGCCAGGGAGTTTCAGAAAAACATCTATTTCTGTTTTATTGACTATTCTGAAGCCTTTGACTGTGTGGACCATAACAAATTGTGGCAAGTTCTTATCGGTATGGGGATATCAAGTCATCTTGTCTGCCTCCTGAGGAATCTGTGTAACGACCAAGTAGCAACAGTAAGAACAGACCACGGAACAACGGACTGGTTTAAGTTTGGGAAAGGAGTACGGCAGGGCTGTATACTCTCACCCTACCTATTCAACTTGTACGCAGAACACATAATGTGACATGCTGGGCTTGAGGAATCCAAGGATGGAGTTAAAATCACTGGAGGAAACATTAACAATCTCAGATATGCAGATGATACCACTTTGATGGCTGAAAGCGAAGAGGAACTGAAGAGCCTTATGATGAAGGTGAAAGAAGAAAGTGCAAAAGCTGGCTTGCAGCTAAACCTCAAAAAAACCAAGATTATGGCAACCAGCTTGATTGATAACTGGCAAATAGAGGGAGAAAACGTAGAGGCAGTGAAAGACTTTGTATTTCTAGGTGCGGAGATTATTGCAGATGCTGACTGCAGTCAGGAAATCAGAAGACGTTTAATCCTTGGGAGAAGAGCAATGACAAATCTCGATAAAATAGTTAAGAGCAGAGACATCACACTGATAACAAAGGTCCACATAGCTGAAGCAATGGTATTCCCCGTAGTAACATATGGCTGCGAGAGCTGGACCATAAGGAAGGCTGAGAGATGGAAGATAGATGCCTTGGAACTGTGGTGTTGGAGGAAAATTCTGAGAGTGCCTTGGACTGCAAGAAGATCAAACCAGTCCATCCTCCAGGAAATAAAGCCAGACTGCTCACTTGAGGGAATGATATTAAAGGCAAAACTGAAATACTTTGGCCACATAATGAGAAGACAGGACACCCTGGAGAAGATGCTTATGCTAGGGAGAGTGGAAGGCAAAAGGAAGAGGGGCTGACCAAGGGCAATGTGGATGGATGATATTCTAGAGGTGACGGACTCGTCCCTGGGGGAGCTGGGGGTGTTGACGACCGACAGGAAGCTCTGGTGTGGGCTGGTCCATGAAGTCACGAAGAGTCGGAAGCGACTGAATGAATAAACAACAACAACAGCTCACACAAAAGAACAAAGCAGCAGCAAAGCACTGCTGGTCATAGAAAACTTTCAGAAGATTAGCTTATTTTCTGTCCTTCCACCTCACAGCTGGATGCCTCGTTCCGCATTGCTCCTGTCCATTGTTCTCTAATGGGTAGAACTGCTGCTTATCTTGCCCCTGCCCTTCCTGGTGAGCGAGGAGTTTGCTTCTCTGAAAGTCTTTTGGATCCATTGGCAATGAAGTCAAACTGGGAGAAAAGTGGGTTGATGACACTTTTAAAATAGGCAAGAGGCTGTTTGTACCAGCCTTACCAATGGCAGCTCATTATTTAGGATAAATTTGTCAGTCTAATCTCAGGGTCATAAATCCAGTCCAAGTTCGGAATGCAAAACAAACGTCTCTAGAGAACAGCATCTGAAATAATAAATAAATTGAGAAGCCAAGAGACAAGCTGCAATCAAATACCAAGGATTTCATTTTAGCAAGGACCCAGTCAAACTGGGAGTCAAGACTGGCTTTCCTGGCTCCAGCAGCAAAGTAGAAAGTCAACATCCTTTGTGATGCCCAGATTGCTCTGTAAATGTCAGAAGTCTCTGGCCCTGCCTGAGCACATCTGGATCTAGCTAGGTATGGGTATGTTTCCAGCAAATTATTCCTGAATAGACCTCTTGAACTGAGCAGTTTCTCGGCACAGCCAAGTAATGCTATGCTTCTCATGTTCCTAATTTTTGGTCCACAGAGAGTGGTGTTCTTGAGGACTGGATGGAGGAGGTGTAGATCAGCTCCTGGTCTAGTCAGATCTAGATCCTCTCCTGGCTTAGGCCAATGTCTGCTGGGTTCGGAGTACTGCTATAGGCACACTATGTATAAGCACCATAAACTATATTGAAAAGTCATATAGAGTTTGTAGGTCTTTGCACACTTCTTCACTGCATTGTGATATGGATCCCTTATCTTCCCAGATGTTTGGTTCTGATTATTCCCTTCTTGGGTGGTGTTTGAAAGCAACAGCAATTACTATAATCCTTTGGGGACTTCTTTGTGTGTGACTCACATGGAACTATTCACTGACTCTGTTCCTGTTAGCCATTATGCCACTTGTGGTCAACATGAGAAGTCATCAAAACATTGAGTTTTATCGAGGGGTGGGGGAAGGAAATTCTACTTCTGATAAACCACCAGCTGTGGTGAAGTTTTCACAATAAGCTGCCAGGTGAGTCAGTGGACTTCCTGGAGCAGACTGTGATGTATATTATTAACATGTCTTGGCATTATGCCTTCCTCTCAGTGCAGAGGTAATTAGCACAGTAGCTGAACAGACAACTTTGCCTTTTTTTAAAAAAATGAAGAGAGTCTCAGAGAGAGACCCTTTTGCTAGTTTGGAAACCTTCTTTGATGAACTATATAATTATGTCATGCTTCATTTCAGGGTACCACCTGGTCCTCAACTGCTAATATTGGAATTATGTTTTGCCCTAAAATGGAGAAATTTTCTGAACAACTCCACATTTTTACTTGCTTGTAAGGTCATAAATCCAGCTTTGATCTTTTATGTGGGTTGCAAAGAGTCAGTAGCAGTAGTCTGAATCAGTCTGGGTGTCAAAACTTGAACTAGATATCTGAATACAATGGTTATGTTCCAAAAGGGAGTAATTCATGGTTGTCAAGTTCAGTCTGGGAGTTCTGCATTCACATAGCATGCATGACACACAGATTCAAGGCATTCTGTTGCCAACGTTGTACCAGTGGAGAATCTCTCCTCTGAGAGAGTCTTAAATATCCAAGGCTCCTTTACTCCCCACCCAAGCATAGCTGAAACTGAGCACCTTTGATTTATTGGGGTTAAATGGTTCAAAGCTTCCATTCTCATCCCCTGCAAGTGACCATTCTTTCACCTTGCTGTCTCCTTGGTCTCTACATGCTACTATTGGCATTCATGTGGTCTAGGATTCTTGCCACCTTCCAGATCAGAATCTCCTGTATTAGGGCTGGGTGTGGTAGTGCCTGCAGTTATTTTTTTCTCTGATGGTACTGGGCCTTGGTTGCTTGGTTGCTTGGTTTCCAAGTTGATAGGTTCATCAGCTTACTTATTTTCTGAGGAAGATGTTGTGTCCAGACACTCCCCAGTAGCTATCAAGGGAGCCTCAGAAGCATATGTGGCAGACTTTCATGTACAAGTTGTCACTGCCTATAGGAGTGAGGGCCTGCACTGGGCCATATGGTAGCCACTGTTACACATGTTGCCCACCTTTGGATACACTCCTTTATTGGTGTGATACCCGTATACCACTCCAGTGCCAAATGATCCAATCTCTCCATCCCACATTGCATCAGGGAGTCCCTTCACTGGAATCTGGTTATAACAACGAAGAATATAGCTTTTTTGACAGAGGTTCAGGTGGAGAGTGCACCTCCAGCTACCTTGTATCTGAGGTACTTGGTCCATACTGGAGGCATCACAGCATATTAGTGAGCTGGAACTCATTGATATTAGCAGGTTGGAAGGTGCTACGAATTTTCAAGAGCTTCTTCAAAGGTCAGAATGTCCACATTTTATATCAGTCAGTGCCACAGTTGTCTGGTACATAAACAAGTAAGGTTTAAATAAGAGGTCCACTTCATTTCTATATCTGTTACATCTTACATTGCAGATATGAAATTGGTGCTTCCTACATTCAATCTTTATGTATCAGTCCATATATTGAGAAAAAAATCAGCAGTAGCAATCAACTACTCACAAATATAGGTTTGTGCCCCACAGCTATAGCTCTCATAAAATCCTACTGGGGCAACCCCAAGATTGTTCTGTTTGCATCTCAGGACAACAATTAATGCCTATGTTTTTCCAGCCAGGGCAGGATAAATCCCCTGGTTTTAGCTGACACCTTTCAGTGCTTATGGAATAGACCTCTTGCCTACCTTTCCCCACTGATATCCCTTCTGATGAGAATCTTCACACAGGGATTTAGCCACTTGCATCTTCATTGCATCATAATGGCCTCAGCAAACAATATTTGCTCATTTCTTGTGTTTGATTCTCCAGAATTATATCGACCCGCACAAATCACAAAACTTACTGTCTTATCTGTTGCTATCCCTCTGCATCTCAACTTGAAGGATTCAATCTGCCTTCTTGCAGCCTAGTAGAGGAAGTCTACCTATCTTCTTGGAAACCCACTACAAGAACGTCTTATACAGCTAATGGAAGTCATTCATAGACTATGCACAACCACCCACTTCAATGTCAGTTTCATTGTGTTTTCACCTTTCTTTATACTTGAAACAACATGATCTGACATTCTCTTTTATAAGGGCATACTTCCTTTTCTAATTCTAATCTGTTGGTAACATGTTTCATGAGAGGGTTGGCTTAACTTTATCCATTGGTATCCGTGCTGCTCCTTGCTTTCTTTTGTTCACTCCATATTGATGTCAAAGTGTTTGGAACTGGTAGCAATTCTTTCTGTTCATTTCCTGGTGATGTTTTTCATTTTTAACAGCTAGATTTTGACTCATGGAGATGTGCTTTGCATACAGCAGTGTTTTTCAGCCTTGGCAACTTGAAGATGTATGGACTTCAACTCCCAGAATTCCCCAGCCAACATGCTACCTGGGGAATTCTGGGTGTTGGAGTCCACCCATCTTCAAGTTGCTAAGGTTGAAAAACACTGGCATAGAGAGTTACCCCTTCTTATTTTTAAAGGGATAAAATAGTCCTTTACCCAGAAATTTTCTTCCTTCCAAAGTCATTCTTTGCATTCCACTTGAGTCGTTGCCCAGCATTTTCCCCAGTCCCTCAAAAGTGATGGACAATCATTCCATTCTTTTAGTGTGCAGACAGTATTTTCCTGCTAGTTGCACCAAATGGCTTCATTTCAAAAAGAAATCAACCAGCATCTACCTTTGGCCTTCCAATACTCATCCAAAAGGTTTGTTCTCCCTTGAAGGATTGTCAAAGGGATAATAGCAACCATCAAACTTTATTTTGAACTGGCCAAATAGCAGTGCTCTGCACTCATTGTAATAAAACTGCAATAAGAACTGCGGCTAATTTTTGCAGATTCCACTACCCAAACTGTATTGGGCATATACCTGGGCAAAGCTTTCTACTTCCATTCAATACTATTTTCTGGACTTTCATTCACAAAGAGATGTAGCCTTTGGAACACCAGATCTTTATTTGACCACCTTATGCACCAGATGACCTTCCTTCAGACCAGCCTTTCTCAAACTTTTGACCCTGGAGGAACCTTTGAAATTTTTTTCAGGCCTTGGGGAACTCGGGCATATTCAGGCTCAAATATTGGCCAGAAGTTACAAAATTATTATATTCGTTCCACATGTAGGCCTTCATATATGCATTAACAGTGTTCTTAAACTAAAAATAAAGAATGAAACTTGCCTCTTTAATGTGAAGTTGCCCAAATTTGAAATATTTTTTTAAATAAATCATGATCTTCCAGGGAACCCCTAGTGACCTCTCTCAGAACCCTAGGGTTCCATGGAACCCTGGTTGAAAACCCTGCTCCAGGCAATAAACTGTGTGTAAGAACTGACACCATTAGTCCCAATAATGACTTGACTCATGCACATTTGAAATATGCAGAATTCAGATTTATTGGGATCCAGTGTACAGAACAAAAGAAAAGCTGTGATTGAAAGATTCCTGCCTTAGCTAGCTCATTAAAACTTTCCAGCACCCCATTCCCCCCTCCTTTCTCTTTCCCACCTAACAGTCAGCCATACCAGGCACAGATGTCTCTGGCAGTACAACCTTGACTCCCCACTTTCAGCCCAAACAACATGGATCCGCACTCTTTGCAATTCCCCCTCCCATCAGGTTCTTGACACACGTTGACTCATCATGGCAAGCGAACACGATCAGACAATTCAGCAATCATTTGATTGTGGAGTCTGACACTGTGCATGAATCAGAAGACCACAATGAAGAAAACCTGGCTACTTAATTGCAACTTTCATTCTTCAAGGGGTCATTTGTGAATTCACATAACCTGCGCACCTATCCTGCTTGCTGTTGGGTGACCTCAGTATTCTTTTTTCTGCTGTGAGGGAGGTCACTTGAAATGTGCCTACTTCTGTATGGCACCCATGGAGATGGAACTCTCACCAAGAATACTGTAAGCTCTTGAAGATTCTGTGCAGGCAAACTATGTCTGTGAATTCACATATGACTGCTTGAAGAGCTCAGGTTACTGTACATGTAAATGCCCTGTTCTTTTCAAGCTTTTCAAGGTTTCTCTCTTTTCAGGTCACTCATCGGTTCAGATAGAACACATACATTTTAAGTGTATGTGCACCTAGATTTCTTCCCTGAGGTGGGCTCTCATAAACTGATTTTAAAAACCTGACTTAGAAATTCTTGCTTCTGTTTCAATCTGCATCTGGTTGGAGGTAATCATTAGTATTTTTTCTTCCTCCTCATTGTGCCCTTCATCCGTCTCTTTTTATTCCCTGGATGCTGTGATGAAGGGCAATAGGGAAATACATAAACACCTGCAAACAAAACTGTACTTCTATAAAGCCCACTTCAAAAGGATCAGCCAGTGCATGACATGTTTTTTCCAGAGTAGAAATACAGTATTATTCTAATGACTATGGGACACAGTTATTGGGAAGGTCTCTTGTTCAAGTCTCTCATTGAATGAACAGGCTAGTGTTGAAAGCATTCTGAATAGCTGTGCAATGACAGTTCACTTTTGGGATAGAACATGCACAGAAGTTTCCCAATGGATTGTATCCCCTGGGGAAATCAGCTTCCGATTCTACCACTTTAATTGAAGCCAATGATCTGCTAAGTGAAGGAGCTGACTTTTGAAGCCTTTGTCATAAGGCCACCTCGGCTTCTTCTGAGTCAGGGCACAGAACCTTTTTGGTCCAAGGCCACAGTTCGCGTGTGAAGGACATGCTGGGGGCTATACTCCTAAAAATAGGTAGAGCCAGGGCAAAATGTATGATGGTGAATGTAAAATAAAAATAAAAAATTGATTTAGTTTAAATTTACTTAATACTGAATGAAATTAAAGAGCACTTATATAAATGCTTCTCATGTATTTAATAATTTTTCCCTTTCTGCTGCATTATAATTCTGCAGAGGCCATATGTGGACCTGGATCCCAGATTATATTATTTTTTGTCACTGTAACACTGTAGCATATTCTTGAATCATTGGTTAAGAGAAGGAAACCCAGAGTCTTCTATCTTATTTTAAAATCTGTAATCTCTTGCATTCCATTTTGGAATCCTGGCATACCTTCTCTAACTCAGTTCTTCTTGTGAAGAATCCTGAAGGTGCCCAGAGGGCATTATTTTATGCATTCTCTGTTAGCCCAGGAAGGACATTAGTCTCATAAAGATTGTAGAATGTTGCTTCTGGCCAGTGTGCCAGCTTTTTTTGCTTTAGTGAAGTAATGCCTGTTTTTAATAATGGTTACATGGTAGAGATTAAGAATATGGTGGGGATTAAGAATCCCAGAATGATGGGACAAACATTAGCTGTATTCAACATCATGCTAACTTATAATGAGATTTGCTAGTTTGTGTTTTAATCCAATGTGTGTTCCCAGCCATTGTGCTGTGTGATCTGCAGCTTTTGTCAAGCCTCTATGACTTATCCAGCAGCCCACAGTTAAAACAAACCATGATTTATGGTGATATGTTAATGGGCTACAATCTAGTAAGTGACCACTGCCAATCACCAGAGCCCTGATTCTGCTTTTCCTTTTTTTTTTTTGTCTACTTACCTGCCCACCTGCCCGCCTAGAGGATTAAAAAGAAAAGTAATAGTTATTGTTCTTCTGCCAGTGGGTACCTGACTCATATGGGCATCAGCCATTCTTGCTGTGTTGAGCACTAAGCTTTGACGGTGGGAAGTTCAGGGATGGTGGTGTTTGAGTGTGGCTGTAGATCTTATACCCCTTATTCCCCTGGCATGTTTCCCCCAAAGCCCCCCAATAATGCCATATTTTGAACTGGCATAGTTATTTCCCTCCCATTAGCTGCAATGGAGGAAGCCTCCTTCCTATGGGCTACAAGGTTCTGGATGTAGTTGTTGTTTATTCGTTTAGTCGCTTCCGACTCTTCGTGACTTCATGGACCAGCCCACACCAGAGCTTCCTGTCGGTCGTCAACACCCCCAGCTCCCCCAGGGACGAGTCCGTCACCTCTAGAATATCATCCATCCATCTTGCCCTTGGTCGGCCCCTCTTCCTTTTGCCTTCCACTCTCCCTAGCATCAGCATCTTCTCCAGGGTGTCCTGTCTTCTCATTATGTGGCCAAAGTATTTCAGTTTTGCCTTTAATATCATTCCCTCAAGTGAGCAGTCTGGCTTTATTTCCTGGAGGATGGACTGGTTTGATCTTCTTGCAGTCCAAGGCACTCTCAGAATTCTCCTCCAACACCACAGTTCAAAAGCATCGATCTTCCTTCTCTCAGCCTTCCTTATGGTCCAGCTCTTGCAGCCATATGTTACTACGGGGAACACCATTGCTTTAACTATGCGGGCCTTTGTTGTCAGTGTGATGTCTCTGCTCTTAACTATTTTATGGAGATTTGTCATTGCTCTTCTCCCAAGGATTAAGCGTCTTCTGATTTCCTGACTGCAGTCAGCATCTGCAGTAATCTTCGCACCTAGGAATACAAAGTCTTTCACTGCTTCTACATTTTCTCCCTCTATTTGCCAGTTATCAATCAAGCTGGTTGCCATAATCTTGGTTTTTTTGAGGTTTAGCTGCAAGCCAGCTTTTGCACTTTCTTCTTTCACCTTCATCATAAGGCTCCTCAGTTCCTCTTCACTTTCAGCCATCAAAGTGGTATCATCTGCATATCTGAGATTGTTAATGTTTCTTCCAGTGATTTTAGCTCCAGCCTTGGATTCCTCAAGCCCAGCTTGTCGCATGATGTGTTCTGCATACAAGTTGAATAGGTAGGGTGAGAGTATACAGCCCTGCCGTACTCCTTTCCCAATCTTAAACCAGTCCGTTGTTCCATGGTCTGTTCTTACTGTTGCTACTTGGTCGTTATACAGATTCTTCAGGAGGCATACAAGATGACTTGGTATCCCCATACCACTAAGAACTTGCCACAATTTGTTATGGTCCACACAGTCAAAGGCTTTCAAATAGTTAATAAAACAGAAATAGATGTTTTTCTGAAACTCCCTGGCTTTTTCCATTATCCAGCGGATATTGGCAATTTGGTCTCTAGTTCCTCTGCCTTTTCTAAACCCAGCTTGTACATCTGGCAATTCTTGCTCCATGAACTGCTGAAGTCTACCTTGCAGGATCTTGAGCATTACCTTACTGGCATGTGAAATGAGTGCCACTGTTTGATAGTTTGAACATTCTTTAGTGTTTCCCTTTTTTGGTATGGGGATATAAGTTGATTTTTTCCAGTCTGATGGCCATTCTTGTGTTTTCCAAATTTGCTGGCATATAGCATGCATTACCTTGACAGCATCATCTTGCAAGATTTTGAACAGTTCAGCTGGGATGCCGTCGTCTCCTGCTGCCTTGTTATTAGCAATGCTTCTTAAGGCCCACTCAACCTCACTCTTCAGGATGTCTGGCTCTAGCTCACTGACCACACGGTCAAAGCTATCCCCGATATTGTTATCCTTCCTATACAGGTCTTCTGTATATTCTTGCCACCTTTTCTTGATCTCTTCTTCTTCTGTTAGGTCCTTGCCATCTTTGTTTTTGATCATACCCATTTTTGCCTGGAATTTACCTCCAATGTTTCTAATTTTCTGGAAGAGGTCTCTTGTCCTTCCTATTCTATTGTCTTCTTCCACTTCCGCACATTGCTTGTTTAAAAATAATTCCTTATCTCTTCTGGCTAACCTCTGGGATTTTGCATTTAATTGGGCATATCCCCTGCTAACATTGTTGCCTTTTGCTTTCCTTCTTTCTTGGGCTACTTCTAGTGTCTCAGCAGACAGCCATTTTGCCTTCTTGATTTTCTCTTTCTTTGGGATGTATTTTGTTGCCACCTCCTGAACAATGCTGCCAACTTCTGTCCATAGTTCTTCCGGGACCCTATCTACTAAGTCCAGTCCCTTAAATCGATTCTTCACCTCCACTGCATATTCCTTAGGAATATTAGTGAGCTCATATCTAGCTGATCTGTGGGTGTTCCCTAATCTCTTTAGTCTGATCCTAAATTGTGCAAGAAGTTCGTGATCTGAACTACAGTCAGCTCCAGGCCTTGTTTTTACCGACTGTACAGATGTCTGCCACCTTTGGCTGCAAAGGATGTAATCAATCTGATTTCGGTGTTGTCCATCTGGTGAAGTCCATGTATAAAGCCGTCTCTTAGGTTGTTGGAAGAGAGTGTTTGTTATGCAGAGTGAATTGTCTTGGCAAAATTCTATCAGCCTATGTCCTGCTTCATTTTGTTCTCCCAGGCCATACTTACCTGTAATTCGAGGTGTCATTTGACTGCCCACCTTAGCATTCCAGTCTCCCGTGATGAAAATAACATCTCTTTTAGGCGTGTTGTCCAGTAGGTGCTGCAGATCCTCATAGAACTGCTCTACTTCAGCTTCTTCAGCATTTGTGGTTGGGGCGTATATTTGGATCACTGTGATGTTAGATGGCTTGCCCTGAATTCGAATTGAGATCATTCTGTCGTTTTTTGGGTTGTATCCAAGCACTGCTGTTGCCACTTGACTATTAATTATGAAGGCTACTCCATTTCTTCTGTGGCCCTCTTGTCCACAGTAGTAGATCTGGTGGTCATTTGATGTGAAGTGGCCCATTCCAGTCCATTTCAGTTCACTGACGCCCAGAATGTCTATCTTTAATCTTGACATCTTACCAATAACCACATCCAATTTGCCCTGGCTCATAGATCTTACATTCCAGGTTCCAATGGTGTGTTGATCCTTAGAACATTGGATTCGCCGTTCACCACCAGCACCGTCGGCCGCTAGCCGTCCTTTCGGCTTTGAGCTAGCTGCGTCATCACGTCTGGGGCTAGTTGAGCTCATCCTCTGTTCCTCCCCAGTAGCATTTTGACCATCTTCCAACCTGGGGGTCTCATCTTCCGATGGTATAGCGACATATCTCTGGTTGTACTGATCCATTTAGTTTTCACGGCAAGAATACTGGGGTGGGTTGCCATTACCTTCCCCAGGGATCGCATTTAGTCTGACCTCTCTGTCATGACCTTCCCATCTTGGGTGGCCCTTCACGGTTTAGCTCATGGCATCATTGAGGTGCTCAAGCTCCAGCACCACGACAAGGTAACGATCCTTTGCTGAAGTCTGGATGTAGTAGTGTCTCTCAAATAAGTAATCCTGTGCAATAGCATTTAGCTACATGATTTGATTGATGGGTCTAATAGTATGTTTCTGTGCATGTTCAGTATATTCTTTGCAACATGTTAAGTTTATATTCCTATGCAATAACATTTAAACCTACCATGCATTCATTTGTATTGGCTCAATTCTTACAATGATTTGCTGCTCTGAATTCTGTTCATATTGCCAATAATGAATCTTCCAAGGCAAGTTAGAAAGAATTGGATATGGTCAACTGGGGGAGAAAAAAAGAACTGTGTGTATACCAGAAGGGCTGTCTAGTATAAGAGAGCAAAAGTGTGATCTCTGCTAAAGGTTACAGGGAGATGGATAAGGTCAGAAAAATATTAGAGCTTGGACAGCCGTCTGAGTGAGATGAGTCTCCAAAGCTCTTTTTAATATGGACACTGCATTCTCCATATTAAATTGTAGTTTCTTATTATCATGATTTACTGAACAAACCAGAAATTAATCAGTGTCAATTTTTCAGATAAGCAGAGTAATACATTCCAAAAATTCTTTATATCCAAGACCTAAAGAGCATAAATGTATATTTTTCTGAAATACTGTTTCCATTAATACTGTGTAGTTATGTTTTCTTGGGTTTATTGTATGTTCAGTTCAAATGGAGAAATTTCCTTTTGTTGTGGAAAATAAATTAGTATAGTTTTCATTTATGAATTTCATACTGGTATCAATGAATGTTGTGTTGTGCCGTCATGTAATTTGAAAACATTAAAGAACTCCCTTGCAAACACTGACATCAGAAACAACAGAGAATTGGCACAACAAAGTGCACATTTTGGATGCTGGTTTCATTAAAACTGGCTCAGATCTTCAAAAGCTTTATGGCTGGCTGCCTTTTACGCACTGAACACAATGGTGGAATGTAAATAAATCCAAGGCAAGGAAGAATAATGTAAATAAATTCTAAAGTGAAATGATGGCAAATCATGCTAAGGCCTGCCTCAAGAGACTGTTAATGTTGAACAGTTATATCTGTATTCTTCTCTGAGTCACAGTATAACATGATGATATAATTTATTTTCAATTTTGCAAAGGCAGGTAGGATGGATGAATAGATCAGCTGATCCTGAGAAGTAAGATCATGACTAACCTTAGCCATCCATATTGTTGCAAAATCTAACCAAGCACTTTCTGAAGTAGTACTTAGGTGCAGCAGCACTATTTATTTATTTATTTATTAAATTTATATCACCCCCCATCTCCCTCAATGGGGGACTCTTTATGTGATTAGGTCATGTCTGTGGAATTTAAGCACAAGGCTTTTTTCTTTATTTCTGTTCAGTGTCCTTGTTTATGTTTTTCACCCTGATAGAGTTCCAGCCTATAAAGCTCTTTGACTCTTGAATCTGTCTTCTGTGGGGTTAGCTTCCGCTTCCAGTTTGTACTGTGAATCTGATAAATCTGATAAATCTGATAAATCTGACGATTTTGAATTTGATAAGCCTCTGCACTGTATTGCAGTAGTTTGTTTTCTTCCTGAGCAGGCTGTAAGTGGTGTTGGCAGGGAGAGGTTGAGCCCTTGGACATTCCAATATGGGGCAACTCAAGGCTCAGCCCTCTCTCTCTTATGTTTTATATCTACATGAAGCTGCTAGGAGAGGTCACCTGCTGGTACAGGCTGAGGTATCATCAGTATGCTGATGATGAGGCTTACCCTGGGCCAGTTAGGACAAGCAGTTGAACTCCTACCCAATATCTGAAGGCTGTTTAGGTCTGGATAGGGAGAAAAAAGATTAGGCTTAATGATGGTTGATTCAGAAGCTCTTTGACTCCAGAGGAATAAAAGGGGACCCAGAGATTTTTTTTTCCCTGTCATGGTCCCCCCCCCCCCCTTCTGGAACAGCCTAGCCTTGGAGACAAGTCTAACCCCATCCACGTTGGTATTTTGGAGGGCACTCAAGACCTGGCTGTTCCATAGGGCCTTTGAGGATGAAATGAGTGCATGAATTACCTGTTCCTGAGGTTGATGAATTGCATTGCTTTTATTATAATAATATAGTGTGTTTTTAGACCTATTTCAATATTCTTAGCTGCTTAGAATATTGGGATTAAAGTGGCATAAAACCCTAAGTAAATAAATATATAAATAAATAATGTAGAGCTTCCTGCCCTTCTTAAAGATTTGTTTTCTTCAGAGGTTATACTCTACTTTCAACTTTACTTTGAAATCAGCTTTTCTAAAGAGCAGTGTGTGTGTGTCAGATTGTTCAGTTTTCATATCATTTGCTGTCACAAACAGCAGATACTTTGGTGTCTCCAAGACTGCTTACTCCAAATACAATCTGTCTGACCTATAAGATCATGTTGGGAGAAACCTCTGATAGTTTCCCACATCTGGGAAGTAAAGGGGGCTGAGGTCAGAAGGCACTGCTTTTCAGTAGCAATGCTAGCCCTTTAGAGTAGCCCTGCAGATGAAATTGGACTGACCCCTTCTGACTGCATTTACAAGTAAGAAACTGCTGAAGACTGAGCTTTTTTATAGTGCATGTTTAGTGTAAAATTAGCCATTGATTAACATTGATGTAATGTTGATTTAGAGAGCCAGTTTGGTCCAATGGTTAAGGTGCTGGGCTAGAAACCAGGAGACTGTGAATTCTAGTCCCGCCTTAGGCATGAAAGCCAGCTGGGTGACCTTGGGCCAGTCACTTTCTCTCAGCCCAACTCACCTCACAGGGTTGTTGTTGTGGGGAAAATAGGAGGAGGAAGGAGTATTAAGTATGTTCGCCACCTTGAGTTATTTATAAAAATAATAAAGGCGGGATGAAAGTTAAAAATAAATAAAAACATAAATGAAAAATAAGTTTCTCAGCTGCTTTGTATTTTAATTTTAGTAATGCTTGTAATTGTTTTCACTTCATTTCATTTTATTAATTCTGTTCACCACTTGTTGAGATGGGTGGTCATATAAATTGAATGAATGAATGAATAAATCTTCTCCCCGAATGTATGTATGTATGGATCTGGTAGATTCTACCTGGAGTTACCATGGGGTAAGCCATGGAAGACTTTTTATAAATTTTATAAATTTATAAATATAAATTATTATATTTATATTATATTATATTTATTTTATTGTGTATTATAGTGTTTTACAGTTTTATGTTTTTATTTATGTTTTATTGTAAACCGCCCAGAGTCCCTTTTGGGAGATGGGCAGTGATAAATTTGATTAATAAATAAATAAGGACTTTAAATGCCAAACCAGCACTTTGAACTGGCAGCCAATGCAGTGACTAGAGAATGATCCGTCACCCATCTTGGCTACTGTCAGGGTCAGACTCGCTTCGCAATAAGGCACGGACTCACTTAATAGGTATTAAGGATTTCTGCTTTATTGGAATGGTGGCTGACAGAACGAAAAACGGGAACGGGGGTGCGGTGGTGATGCGCCCTGTTTATACCCTCTTGAGGGGTCCCGTGCTCCTCCACCCTTCATTGTCCCCAATCCCTCTTGATGGGCTCCTTGATGGCTGTGTGGGCGTTTTCCCGGTGTCTTTTCTTGTCTTCTTGGTTCCGGTGTGTCCTCCAGGGCACCAGGTGCGGCTTATCACTGCTTATCTGAAGCCCTTCTTTTCAGCTGTATATGAGTCCATGGGTGTGGGTGCTTTGGGTGCTTGGATTAAGCACTGTTTTAATTATCTCCTTCCCCTTTTCCTTAATGATCATGATCCACGTTGTGAGGCTCTTTGTGCCTTGCAACGGGGTCATGACAGCTACTGCATGTGCCACCTGTATCTTCTGAGTCACTTTCAAAGACATGCCCAGGTAGAGTGCATTACAATAACCCAAACGTGATAAAGGCAAAAGTTAGTGGCTCCAAGGCTTTCTGGCCCAGGTAGGGCTGCAGCTGGCATATAGCCTTAGCCGGCCATTGCTTCTACCTGCTGTTCCACTAAGAAAATCCCCGAGTTGTAGACATGTTCCTGTCCACAACAAACAGATCATCTCAGAAGTAATGTATTTCTAGACAAGGATTTATCCTGCTGGGATGTTGTCTGAGCTTCTTTTTACCCATCCAGCTCCTCACAGCCTCTGTACACTGGATTAGGACCTCCAGAGCATGCTGGGTTGGTCCCCGTAATGATATACAGTTGGGTGTCATAATGATATCTTTCCTTAAACTGATGAAGGACCTCTTACCAAAGTTTCAAATAGTTGTGAAAAATCAGTGGAGAGAGAGCTGAGCCTATATCCCATATTGGATACCCCATACTGGATACCCCATACTGGAACAAACACCAGCTTGACTTGAACTACCTTACCCCAACTGAGTGGAACTACCTATTAAGGTAGGAACTGAACCACTGCAAATAGTAGCTTCAACTCTAAAGGTGGTTCAGTAAAATACTATGGTTGCTGAGGCTGCTGAGCAGTCAAAAACAATCAAAGATCATCCACCAGAACCACCAATGGAGTTTTCATCTCATACCCAGGTTTGAATACATACTGAAAATAATCCAGACAGTCCACTTCATCTAAGCAAGGATGGACTACACCCTTTCTTGCCCTCACTTAAAGAAGCATTTACCACCATCACCCACAGTCAAACTGAGGTGTTCATGCCCCTACTTGCAGCCTTAAAGGAGCAGGAGGTTCAAGTGTCCAGTTTGCAATGCTCATAGCACAGAAAATCCTTTCCCCAGTTCTCATAGGGTTGAATCCCAAATAAAATCTGGGACATTTATCCTTGTGATCGAAGTGGATTCTATCCAAGTGTTGTCTAACACAAAGTGAATATGAGCAATTTTATCTACAAAGAATCTGGTAAACATGTCACAACAGCTCATTGGAGCATTGTTTCCCATCTCTCTTCCTTAATAAGGAGTGGGTTATCCTGAGCAAAGTTGCTGGATGAGTCTGTGGATGCAGTACAAGTGGAAAAGTGAGAATATTTTGCCATTGTTATTGTTGCGGTGTAGACCAGGCATGGGCTTCTATTTGTAAAATTTTGATCTTTTCTATTTGTTTATTATTTGTTTATTATTATCTTCTTATTATCTCATTTTTATTATCTTTATTATCTCATTTTTATTATTTTGTTATATTTTATTTTTATTATCTTATTTTTATTTATTATTTTTATTTTTTATTGTTTTGTTATATTTTTATTTATTATTTATTATTATCTTTTGATCTTTTCTATTTGTGATTGCTTTTGATGTCTCTTCATTTCCCAGAGCTCTTAGAAACTGCAACCAAGTAAGGATGCTCAGGAATAGTTACATTGAGTGCTCTGCCCATCTCTCTGTTCCATCAGGCTACCAGATGTGTGGTGGAATTGTGAGCCTGATCACTAGGAAAAATTGTCTTGATGAAATCATTTAGATCCATCAGATGTCTCTGTGGATCATCTTAATAGGTCTATCACCCCAGCAAAGATTAGGGACAGCTGTAATGTGCAGCTTGATCAGGATTACAGCAAAGGACCGATGTCAATTTCTTCCATTTTCAGATTATATACCATTTGTCCCCAAGTGAACACTAGGTCTGATGTGACTTTCAGTATGAGCTGGGACTGAGATAACCTTAGTTAAACCCATGGTTTCCATGGAGGCCATGAAATCCTGGTCAGCTCTGGACCTCATCATTCTAGAGAGACCAGCCAAATCATGAGGTCAAAGAGCCTGGGAAAGGACAGTTGCTGGATAGAAATGGCATTCACTCCCAGACACTGACAGAGCAGCAAGATGGGTGACACTAAGATATCACTCACAGTCATTACCACATCCACTGAACCTTCAGGTAGACCTGAAATCCAGGAAGGCAGATCTCTAAAAACTATTCTCATAACCCTAACCTTAACCCAAGTAGGTTTCAATGATACATGCCAGAACTGCTTGATTTACCACTATGTTGTGTATCACAATAATGTATTCACTGTACCATTCCTTCAGCCTTCAGGCACCACCATCCAATCAAGTCAAAGGAGGAGGTCACTGCCTGCCAAGCACACCAGCTATCACCCCTCAGTAATCACACACTCCTCATGTACACCAACCATCTTCCTACATTCTACCAACACAATTCCAAAATCTCATCCTATAAAACAAATACCACTCTCCCCATCACTGACTTCTTCCCATGAGACTCTCTGTGACTAGATCCCATGGGGTTGGTTTGCTCTGTTTTGCTCTGTTCTCTCATTTCACAGTGAGGGCCCCCCATCATGCTTCTACTTTCTCACCCAACTGGATGATCCAAGTCTGATCTTTCTTCCAGAAGCAGAATCAATTTCCCTTCCACCATCAAGTCATGACTGCAATCTAACCATATTCATGGCTGTGAGCATCTATGACTCAGGCATCTCCATTTCCCACCCATAAGATAAACTGCCAGAGTCAATCAGTGCCAAAATGCAAAGATCAATCAGTTCCTCAACAGATTTCTCTGAATATCGGCTAGGTTTTGCTTCTTGTACTGCCATATCTGGATCCAGCTCATCTGTCTAGATCTGGATGTGAGCTGCCTCTCCTTGCCCTACCTGCATTGAGTGGACATGGCAGCCTCCAGATTGTTTATTCACTGGAGCCTTGGAGAAGAACTCATCTGTGGGATCAACCTTGCTGACTCTGTTGCTTCCTGGTGATGAGACTAATCACAATTTATTCTGGACCCACAATTGATCTGCTTTGTTCTCTAGGATCTCCTCTTGTTCCAAGATCTTGTTGTTTTCCTTCTTTTCCTTCACTCCTTTCTCCTTTTTTCTTTTTCCAGCACACTCCACTTTCCATCTAAAAATTCAGTAACATCCACTTTTTAATGTCTACTGTCTTTTCCAAATCAGTCTCAGAGTATTCCTTAAACCTTTTTAATTCTCTTCCTACTGAAATCTTGTCCTTCCCTAATCAATCATAGGAAAACCTAATGGCAATGGCACAGCGTGATAGAGTCAAGTTCTGATTATTTGTTCATTTGTCCCCTGCAAATAGCTTCATGAACTTTCCCCATTTCCACTTCATGGCTTATTTGAGACTGGATTATACTGACTTGATACTGGATTATACTGACCCCACCTGCCACTGAGCTACCAGGTTCTACCCTCATCTACATCTGTTGGTGCACAGGAGTGCTCCTATTTTCATGTATCAAGATTGTGTCACATGCAGTATTCTCTCTCCATTTCCCAAATGCGGTGGTTTATCTCATCCATTGAAAAGTGGGTAGCAAACTTGTGCAGCCCTCGAGGGCCTTTGGGGGCGGTGCTCTGCCTCACATCCAGTGGGACATCAATAGCTGGAAATAGGGCAGAAGTTTGTAGATCATGGCCAGGCATTACACATGTTGAGATGAAAGCTCAGGTCCAGACGTAGGTGGGGCAGCCAAGGGGGGCACTCTCTGCTCTGCATCAAGGTGCTGGGGCTGGAGCAGTGGGGGTGTGCTCCCACAGCCACAGCTGTCGCTCCTCCTTGCTATGGCCATAGGGTGAGACGTGTGCCTCCATTCCCTGGTGAGGCAGATCAAAGGGGAACCTGCCCTCTTATCCTCCACTGAGGCATCGTCACAGCCAGAGACAAGACTGCCATTGCTTCTCCCTACAAGTAGTGTCTTGACAAACCATGGCTTCAGTATTTTAATCCTTAGGCTAAGGAATTTGTCCTCATATGGCATTTGTGACAATTCCATTTGGATGACCCTGCATTAAAATACTATTTTCAAGGAATTGCTGAAAATGAATTTGGTCATTTGTCAACTCTCCCTCTCTCTCTA
The DNA here is from genome assembly GCF_035149785.1 of Candoia aspera. Lineage (NCBI taxonomy): Eukaryota > Metazoa > Chordata > Lepidosauria > Squamata > Candoiidae > Candoia > Candoia aspera. Next base: position 198,548,291 of record NC_086153.1, on the reverse strand, counting down.
TATATATTTTGCAGTTCTGAAAAATATTACTTGGGTAGCCATCTTTATGCCCCTGACTCAGAATTAATCCCTTGGAAAACTCTGTGGTATTTCTGGTTTCAGGATCAGTGCCACTCTATGGAAAATGCTTTGCCCTAAATATTGTCCTGGTTTCCTATTTAATTTAAGAGCAAATCCATTTGCATAATCACAATTTAAAACCATACAGGATGATTTATGCTAAAATATTGTGAGATATAATCAGATTATGCTTGTACATTGTTAATAAATTATCCACAGCTTTTCATGAGAGAGCAATAAAAATTGTGATGAATAAGATGGGCTATAAGAACACAAATAAAGACATGTGATTGTGCTGTTTGGTCCCGAAATACATTTGTCCTGTCATAATACTGGCATGATTTTAAGCCAAGTTGATTTCTGGATTGCTGCTGGAGACAGTGTAAAAAAATGCAACACAAGGAGTTTGGAAGCACCACCAAATAGATACATCTACACAAACATACATGCATCAGATACATATTTAAAATGTTTTCAGTTTAATAGAACTGATGTGTTAAATGATTATAGTATTAATTCAGAAGAATAGAAATATGTGCCTGATTCTGAATAGTTAATGACCTTTTTCTGCACTGTATAATGGTACTTTTTACTGAAAACAGTATAGTGCTGCATATTATCAAGTGGCCATGCAAACAAAATTTAATGTCTTCCTTCCTTCCTTCCTTCCTTCCTTCCTTCCTTCCTTCCTTCCTTCCTTCCTTCCTTCCTTCCTTCCTTCCTTCCTTCCTTCCTTCCCAGTGACTCTGTGTTACATAACAGCTGTGTTCACCTTTAATTGTCCAGAGATTAAACACCGCCGCCGTCTTCCTCATCTAAAATAGTAACACCAGTGAGAGGCTGGAGAATGCAGGATGCTGCAGGATTGCTTTAAGCACTAAGCTGAGTGTTTGAGATATCATTACTAGCATCACTGATGTAGCTCTGCAGTTGCCTCTTTCGCTACGAGATGAGTGTGACTGCATGGGGGCTGGGTGGGAGTAATCCACTGGAGATCTGGTATTTCAAAAAATAGAGAACGCTCCTCGCTTCAGGATGGAGAGGACTGGTACATTCTTTGCCAGCCAGGGGATGCCTGGGAGATAGATAGCTGAGTGATTCGCTGTTATAAAGCAGGAGATGTTCTCTGGGAATAAAAAGGTCATGCAGCTTGGAATCGGTGAGCCATTCCAGTCTCTAAGCCGTCAGGTATGGCTCTCTGGTTTTTATATTCCTATTTCCTGTTGCAGTTTGGATTGATAATGCTATCTAATGGAGATCTTATTGGGGTTCATTTTAAAATGGGGAGAAATGGGGGTATCCTTGCTGGATTTAGTATTCCAAGAGCTTGTTCAGATTGTAAGAAATAAGTCTCTCTCTGTGTGTGCAGGCATGTGAGAAATCAAAAAGTATAATCACTTGCTGTCAAAAGGGAATTTTAAAAGTGAGCAAATACATCATGGTGTTATGCTGGTTCTGATAAAGCATCTGTACCTGGTGCAAAACCCCTGAACCGTAGGTTTTTCATTTATACTTTATGTTAAAAGTTCATACACATAGCAGCATGTTGGTAGAATTATGCATAACTTCCCTGAAGATACATCTTAATGCATTTATGAGAAAGGGTTGAAAACGGATAACATACTCAGGAACAGGGCTAAATTATTCCAGAAAGTAATAGGTATAGACTGCATGTTTGCATGTTTAAAAGGTCTGCCTCGCTCCATTCAAAAGTGTGGTGGACAGGCTTTCTCTTGATCTCTCTGTTTCTTTTAGACAGCTGGTGACAGATGCACTTACCAGACAGGCTGACATGATTTTAATGTATGTTATACTTTGCAGCTATCATTTTGCAGCTCTTTAGATTTAACCTCCATCAGCCCCGTTTTTACCAGAGGTCATGTTTCTGAAGGAAAGTTTCAGAAATGGGAGGCAGGTGATCTGTATTTTACATAAATCAGTGGCAGCCTATTTTTTATGTAGTGGGAAAGAAATGGGACGCACTATAATCAGTTTAACCTTGTTCATGCTGAATCACCAAAGGAAGAGGCTCTTATCTATGCATCTTGCAGAGTGTGGAAAGAGATGACATCCAGAAGTAAACACAAACGTGACTGTATGGGGAGGGGGGACCTTTTAATATATTAACTGCTCTGCTTGGACTGTTTTCTGGGCATTTCCATGGTAACCAATTAGGGTACATTTTAAAGCTGAGAAGAATGTTGAGGGTGATGTTGCCTACATGCAGTCATGTTACGCTTCATGTATCGTTGCTGTTTAGTTTGTTCAGATTGTCCCAGGAGGTGTGTCCTTTCTAATCCTTGAATCCTAAGAATGGAGTTTCAAGGTTTTTCTCTTTTTAACAAAAAGTGTACGTTTAAGGTTCAATAGAGGATTATATTGGAAATGCAGTTTCTTGTTAATGAATTTTAAACTTGGATATTCTATCAGTTTATTTTCTGAAATGCATGTAGGAAGAAGTCTAAAGCTATGGCTCACTGAAGAATCTGGTTCATTCAAGGCCATACTTTTTAATTAAAAACATATATTAAAACAATTTTTGGCTTGTTGCGAGTAACTGCAATTTATATGTTTTGCGGAGTTCTTATCCAGCTTATGTTTTGATTGACAGTAAGGGAAGGGACACATTCTTAAGCTTGATTAGTTTTAGAATGGTTTTAATGTTACTTTTGCAGTTGCAACAAGCCATGTTTAATCTTTCAGAATTGAGTTTTGGAGAATTTTAATGCAAGGAGTACATTCTGTTTCTTGGCAGCCAACTGGAATTCCTGAGAGTTCAGATAGTCTAATGATTACTCAGGCTGTTTATTTATTTATTTTTTTGGCAATCATATTATTCTTATTTCTCATAAAGCCTTGTATAGAGCTGACTCAGAGTTTAGTGAACAATTTCAGGAATATATAAAAAAGCTATTTTTAGTAATACTGGCCGTCTTTGTCATTTTGGGATCGTTCATTTGACCTTCATGATATCACCAGACATGATTTAATTATGGGATAGAGTGGCTTTGCTCCATTTGCTGCATGATCTCTGACTGGCTGGAGTCGCCTACGGGATTAATCCAAAAAAGATCGTTGCCCTTCTCAGTTATTAGTCTACAACGATGTCCACGCCCACCAAGCATGTTGATATTCCCACAACCCAGCAGTCTGGGAGACTTGGCCAGTTTATTTGCAGCTGAGCTACTGTATAGGTGAAACTGCAGGAAAGTTGTTTCTGTTTGTTTGCTCCAGATCCTTTGGCTCCATTTTCCCAACAACAGGAACTCTTGCCTCACCCCTCAGTAGCCCAGAAAATGAGTAGGAGTGACATTTACAGGTTTTTCCCCAAAGTGCCAGACTACTGTTTTTTTTCCCCTTTCACTACGGCTTGAACTGAAAGTGGGGGATTTTAACTGCTGCCTGATCTGCAGCAGCTTGTGCCCAAGTAGTGATTTTTTTTTTTACTCTTTGTTCTCAGCTTCTCAGAGAAGAAGAAACTGAGGGGTCACCTTCAAATGATTCCAAGGTTTAGGAGAGTGAAAGTGGTGGCCGCGTGGAACTGTCCCTAATTGGTTATCTGGTGTTAGGATGCTTTCTCAATCGCAATCTGATTGGCTGGATTACACACAGTCTACTCCAGGAAGAAGGAAGGAGAAAATATTATGGAAACAGCAGCAGACAGAGGGAACCAGATCGCAGTTCGTGACTTAGAAAAGTAAATAGGCTACAACTACAGCAGTTCTCAGTTACTTTCCTTCCAAAAAATTTAAATAGGAAAATGTTGAGATGTGAATAGATTGGAAAATCAAGAGCCATCTTCTGTATTGATGAATTGTGGTTTCCTGCTAATTGGCTCGAACATGTCTTGCAGCTCTAGTGTGAGAGCAAGTAGAGTTTTAAATTGTATAAGCAGAATTCACCCTGCACAATTACAATAACAAACTATAGTTTGCTGATCATGATAAGGGAAGAATTGAAGCAGGTAAAGGAAAATTTTGGAGGAATGCACAAACCTTGCATTTATCTTTCATCAAAATATACTTTAAATGTCTCACTTTTAAAATATATCCCCACAATTCCTCGTGAAAGCTGAGACTGCTCTGTTGCAGTTATACAATATAGATAAGAAAAAAAGTTTCTTATGAAGAACTATTTAGTTAAACAGTTAGGAAAAACAGAGGCAGTGCAACATTTACATGGGACCAAATGTGAATATTGAAGCCATTAGTGGCCTGCTAGAACCACCTAATGGAGCAGAGCTTAACACAGCTGAGAAACTGTGCACAGAAAAAGAATATAATCTTAAATAGCTTAAATGAGCATGTCAGAGAATACAGATTATTGATCTTACACACTTAGCCCTCCCAAGTGTAAAGAATCACATGCTTAGACAGAGTAGGTTTTAAAAGTAAAAAGAATCTTACTGACTTTTTATTCTTGGTTCAGTTACATCCATCTTTGGTGGAAAGATGAAGTTCCTTGTTTCTTCTGTTCTTTACCTATACTTGGTGATCTCTTACCCCTATAGCTGCCAAGAGCTGCGTGGAAGAGGGTGGGAATTCCAGGCCCACCACATGGTGCCCAGAGATATGGAGCAGCACACAGCCATGTGCTTCACTCCTGGTGGAAGAAGGAGGAAGAAAGAGAGAGGAAGTGGGAGTGGCAACAAACAGCTTCCTAAATAGCATGGAGAGTTTGCATCCTAGAGCAACCATCCATATGCTAATGAGGCATGCCGGATTTGCCAGGACTTCCAACAAATATCAAGTCTCAGATTCTCCACCTGGACACGTCAGGAAGTAGGCTGAGTTTGAACTTACAAAACCCATTCACACAGTAGACAAATTTGGCTTATATTTTTATATATTTTTTCATGCTAGTAATTGTGTTTCTTGCAGAGAAAATGTCTGACAATAACACATTTAATATTCCCTCTTTGAGAAAAGGATTTAAAATAATAGTGTTCAGGTTAGAATCAAGGATGAAGGAAATAAACAGATTGCATAATTATTTAGGTTTAAAGATGAAGAGCAAGAGCCAGTTTGGTCTAGTGGTTAAGACACTAGGAGAAACCAGGAGACCCTGAATTCTAGTCCTGCCTTAGGCATGAAGCCAGCTGGGTGAACTTGGGCCAGTTACTCTCTCTCAGCCCTAGGAAGAAAGCAATGGCAAACCACTTCTGAAAAACCTTGCTAAGAAAACTGTAGGGACATGTCTGGGTAGTCTCCGAGAATTGGACACGATTAAACAGATTTTAAAAAAAGATGAAGAAATTTGACTTCTTTTCCTTTTTGAAAGAAGATGAAATTACAGAATTGGAAGAACTGAACTGAAAAAAACTGAAATTACAGAACTGAATTCCAAGATTGTGGAAGGCTTACTATAGAGAATTATTCATGTTACACAACCAATCAGACAGAAGTATTATGACTTTGGAAATCAGTTGGCTAGGTTTAATCATGAATTAGATTCTTCTGAATGAAGGATGCCATGGTGACATGAAGTTTAGTTGGGAGAGTATCTAATTTTCTTTGTCGTACTGTGCTTGAAACCCCTGGGTCTGGCCAATGGATAAATTCCTGGCCTACTTTGTGTCAGTGATACTGCTATTATTTGCATCTTGATGGTGGGTTTGAAAATAACGTAACAGTCCTTTGCAACATGTTGTAAGGAAGAAAGACTTACTCTAATTATACCAAAACTAAAGTTACAGTTCTTTTTTTCTAAGGAGCATTACGCACAAATGGCAGATTAATGGCCATGCCACAGAACAAATGAGAAACAGATACATTGGTGTAATATTTTGGGACACAGGCACATGGGAAGCCCAAATCCTCTGAGCTGTAGAAAATAGCTGGAGGTCATCATCTGCCTCCAGCTATACAGCCTTGTGTGGCAGAGTGGTAGGCAGCACTATTGCAACCGAAACTCTCCCCACAACCTGGTTTGATCCCAGCAGAAGCTGGATTCTTGGGTAGCCAGTTCAGGTTGACTCAGCCTTCCATCCTTCCGAGGTCGGTAAAATGAGTACCCAGCTTGCTGGGGAAGGTGACGACTGGGGAAGGCAATGGCAAACCACCCCGCTATAGGCTGCCAAGAAAACGTTGCAAAAGCAGCATCCCCCCAAAGGGTCAGACGTGACTCGGTGCTTGCACAGCGGACCTTTCACCTTTCACATCATCCACCACTTTAAGCTGCTTCTCTTAAGAGGGAGGCCAATTTATAACACAGCCTTCGGATATTTGGGGGGAAAACAACTGCACAGCTTCCATATGGCATGCAGGCCTGTGCCTATAATGAGTTCTATTGTTTTGAAAAAAACCCAGTCTATATTTCGGAGGGTGATTTTGGGAATGCTTTGTTGTGTCCCAAATGCTGTTCCGCACATTGAAACCAGTCTTTTCCCCCTTGAAGTCTGTTTTATTTATTTATTTTATTTATTTATCAAATTAGTCACTGCCCATCTCCTCTGACTGGAGGGACTCTGAGCTGTTTACAATATAAAACAATCAATATATAATAAAATTTCAATATAAAACACACTATAAAACAATTTCACAGAGCTACCAAATATAATAAAATCCAGATGGCTGTGGTCTCATTCAGTCATTGCGTAGGAGGGGCAATTCAAGGCACTAGCCAACCCCAAGTATGATTATTCTCCTCCCTGCCCCAAGCCCGGTGGCAGAGCCAGGTCTTCAAATTCCTCCAGAAGGCCAGAGGTGATGGGGCTAATCTCACCTCTGGGGGCAAGATGTTCCAAAGGGTGGGTGCTACTGCAGAGAAGGCCCGCTTCCTGGACCCCACCAGATGGAATTCTCTTATTGACGGGGTCCATAGCATGCCCTCTCTGCATGATCGGGTGGGATGGGCTGATGAAGCGAGGAAGATAGCGTAGGCTCATTCATTGACCAAAGCTGTTGTATTGCCCAGAAGGCTTAGCTTCCCCGACTTTATATGATCACTAGCATTCCAGGTGGATAAGCTCTCTGGAAAAGAGACTAAGAGGACATGGCTTCTCCCCATCCTTGTGTCTGTGGGGTTCTCTAAAGGCCAAAGAAGCTGTAAAGCAGTTTATCTGAGACACCTGTAAACCAAACAATTTAGTAGAATGGTCCAATGCAGAACCTTGGGGAACTTCATTAAAATCTCTGCCCTGGCTTCTTTCCTTTACAGTGAGTTCCTTTGAGGGTACTGATGTGGATTTTTATTTGTCCAACTAAATGTTCTACCTTTGGCAGTTGTACAAGGAAGATATTCAGAATGGCTTTGCTCCTAACTTTTGGGGTCTGTTGAGTCAGTGGCACAGATTTTATTATGTTATTCCTTTTAAAAGGATTTTTGTCATCTACAAATAACACCTCTACTAATAACATTGTGGGTAGATCAGACATATTTTATGTCATTCCCCTTTTATGTGATTCAGATACAGACCTTACCTATAAGCTTGCTGAAGTTTGTTTCTGGAACCATCCTTACTAAGAAACAAATGGCATCTCAGGTGATATAGGGGTTTATACATAGATTTATGTCCAGTTCAGCTTCTGCATTTTAAATTTTTGAATTTATTTTACGCAATTTTTTGTTTGTAGTTCTTGTAATGTTTTCTTGGTCTTCCCTGGTCTTGGACCAAAATAAACTATTTCTCTCTGTCTATATGAACAGTTTTCCCTGAGGATGTATGTATTTAACGTAGAGTGAAAACCTGAGCTAATAGCATGAATAGAGAGACTTATCCTGTGGTAATTTTTAAAATGTTTTGTATGCATAAACTCGGTAGTTATCATCATGAGTGGGATATTAGTGACAGTGGTTCTCAAGGCATGGTGGGATCCTGCGTCAAGAAGCATGATGAATTGCTGGAAGAGTACTTGGCTTTTTTCAGTTCTTAGTAGATGTCAGTAGTGGTGGATTATGTCAAGGAGATTATTCCTTTGTGAACAGAGTCAGCATAAAACAAGACCATTGATCAGAACTAGGTTAATATAAATGTATGAAATTCCAAGACTGATGCTGTATCGCAAATCTCTTCTCTTGAGTTCATCGGAATTTGCTTCCAGGGTAGCATTGTAGGTTGTAAGTCTGAAATCTCCTCATTTTATGAATTCAATTTCGCTAGTTGCATTTCTGGCTACTGCTGGATTTATTCTTGCTTTGATCCTCTTCTACACAGTTGCATTATGTGAAACTACTGTTCCTTTGCTGTTTCATGAGGCTGCTTCAGTCTTGATTTGTGTTTGTCTTTTCTCCTTTGGTGGCACAGTCAGCTTTGTATAGAATCCCTGCATAGAATTTGTCTTCAGATTCCCATCTGAGAAACATTTTTTTCATGTAGTTGCTTAAGATTTTCAGTCAATAATATGTGCTGGGTCTGTATGCTTGGCAAATCAGAGTACTACCTTCTGGAGGTTTCTCTGGCATGGTTCCAGTTCTATATCCTGAATACAGTTATAAGAAAAAGTATTGTCATTCACATCAACAGGATGTTTAAAAATAAAAAATAATGAAGATTCAGTAAAGAAACATTAGAAGCAATATCATTCTGTTTATGAAACTTGACTGGGATGCAATTTCTTGTCCTTAAAGTATAGGGGAATAAAGCAGCCATTTATAAGCAATCTTTTAATGGGCATATATGTACTATGACGCAGTGGCGCTGGGGGTTAAACTGCTGAGCTGCTGAGCTTGCCGATCGGAAGGTTGGTGGTTCGAATCCGTGTGACGGGGTGAGCTCCTGTTGCTAGTCCCAGCTCCTGCCAACCTAGCAGTTCAAAAACATGCAAATGTGAGTAGATTAATAGGTACCGCTTCAGCGGGCAGGTAACGGCATTCCGTGTAGTCATGCTGGCCACATGACCACGGAAGTGTCTACGGACGAATGCTGGCTCTTCGGCTTTGAAACGGAGATGAGCACCACCCCCTAGAGTCGGACACGACTAGACTTAATGTCAAGGGAAACCTTTACCTTTACCTATGCACTGTTAACTTATTTTTTATCAACAGTATATTTGAGATGACAAGTGACATGTGCTTTGTGACAGGGCTTGGTATCTTTTCAGGCACTATTCGCCTTTGTGTAATCTGATAGGTCAGTGAGATCCTCCTTTTAAAAAAAATGCATAATTTCTTTTGTGAGAATTTGGTAATCTTATCTCCAAGATCTTGTGTGAACTTGCAAGAAAATGCTGAACGTCTCAGATCTTGCCATCTTTTTGTGATTCTTATGTAAGACCTAATGCAAGAACACTGGGATCTCATGAGATTTGTTTATCTTGCAAGATTTCAGACCTTTTATATTTATTTATGCTCAGTCTTCCTCCAAAGTATTTGGGATAAGGGGTACCATCACTTTGTGCTGCATGGGGTATGTATATAAATTACATGTATAGATTCCAAGTATGCTTAACGTTTGGTTCTATAATATTAGCAATGCAATTGGGACACCATCCTCAATGTATTTATATGCAGCAGAAATGTTGTATGTGCAGGACTTATACACATTTCTACGTGGAAGTGACTTTTCTTTTTTCATGGAAAGGTACCTTGTGCTAAAGCAACTTTATTTCACTTTCCCCAAAAATGATGTTCATGCGAGAATCTAGTTTTACTGTAATTGCACATAGCTTTGGACACACTCATAGCAAGGGACATCAGGATAAGAGGATGGATAAGTACCCAAAATAAAAAATGTTAGAATAGATATTCAGTTCTGGTGTAGAATGCAGAAAGGACATACTATTTCTGAACAAGCATTAGGTGCTCTGTGACCAAGTGAGAGCATTTGTATTTGAAACCAAGATAGCCCAAATGACTCATATCAGGTTATTTTTGAACCTTAGCTTGTTTTATAGACAATGAATTATTTTCTTTCAGCATATGGAAGAATCAGAAGAAATCTCAGCCTTATTCTGAGGAATCATGCAAAGAATTTGACTGCATGGCTGTTTCTTAATCACTGTAATGGACAAATTGCAAAATGAGTTAGCTATGTTCAATCCAGTTTTCCTATGATATAACAAGAAATGAAATGCTTTTAGAAGACGTAATAGGTCATCTCATCTTTCTTCAGTTTCACTTTCAGCACAGTCTCATTTTCTTCAAGATTTTACCATTCTGGTGGTTTGAGTAATACATGCATGAGAGGTCTTGCAAAAAGCAGTGTGAACATGGGATTCTGAATTATGTCACATTTTTCCAGAAAAGTTTGCAAGTCAATTCCACTCTATTAAGTTGGAGTTCATATTGTGCAACTTACAACTCTATTGAAATTTGTGGTATGCTCATTTTTTTTGCAATGGCAAACTGCAAATTAGTTTGTAATAAACTCTTCGGAAAGGCTGTGAATACTCCCTCTTCAGCTCCTAGTCAGCTGCTGAAAAAAAAAGACTGGAAAATATTGAAAAGCTTGTTATCCTTAGCACCTGTTTTTTCTCCAGCTGCTTATTTCAGGCAGTGGAAGATGTTACTATATCATTATTTTAAGCTAATGATATAGCTATGGGAGAATGGCCGGTAGAAAATTGCCATCATTGATTAGGGCACAAAAACAAACAAAACTTGTCATTTACAGTGGGGATGTAAGGGAACAGGAGGTACTTAGAAGCTGATTATCAAGTTGCGGGGAAGCAGTAAATGAGTGAGCTAATGGAAATCTGGATAGGGAGAGATTTGTAATGTGTATAGGAGTATATTATTTATATTAATGGAAATGTGTGCAAGACATGCTGTCAGATAAATGACCCAATTAAGCAACTCCCAGTGCTAGGCCACTGTCATTGATCCCTGAAGTGATGGATCACCAGGCTGCTAACTTAAATGTCCCACAATGCCCTTGGTGTATCTGCTCTAGAAAGGAACACGGTAATTCCCACTGGGTCTGACATTTTAAGTATGTTTTTAAATTTTTAGTTGAACGTGGCATTATGTTATACCAATACCATCACTCCAAGGTATGTTGCCTATTGTGGTTGTAATATCAGTGGTACCTATATATTTGCACTCTGAGGACCATTAGTCTCCTAAAATGTGATTGTTGACTGAAGGAGACTAACCAGGGCAAATCCTGGTTAGGATAGGAGGTCTACAGTCCTGTGCATGCTGATTGTATAGACTTTAAGGTAGTTATGAATAAGGATCTAAGGCACCGCAGAGTAGTTGAATAAATCCTGCGGACATGATAATTAACGGATAGATATACTTGTCATGAGACACTAATTGGAGGCATTTGCAGTTTTACAGCTTAGAAGGAATTTAAATTCAGGATGTATTACATGTTATTGGAGGTTAAAAAATGTTGTCAGTAAAGAAACCTCATTAGTTTCATCTGAAACTACTTTATGTTGTTTTAATTCAGTGCAAATACTGGTGTGTTTGGAGGATCATCTCATTTTGTTGGAGGAATTAAAAACCTAGGATTTTCTGAGTGTGCTATTTATATCAGTAGATAATTTATTTCATCCTCAAAAGTCTCATGAACTTTCAGGGAGGTTAACAATGGGCTGAAATCTTATGCAGCTTTTCCTGTGCAGGTCCCACTTCTTTTAGCATGCAAAATGGCAGCCTGTTGTGTTTTGGAAACAGGAGGAAATCTCTACCAGTGCCATGTATTTCCAATACCTTTGTAAGCTAATGTAATTATTTCTCAAATTTTTTATGCTGAGTCTTAAGAATTTAATAGGCATGTCTATCAAGCCAGAATTCTTCATAAAAAGTCAAATTCCATATTTTTGGAGTATAAGTCAACATCACATTTACACCTTTAATATCTATGTTTCTCCCCAAAATTGTGTTAGCATGTATAGCATATATGATGTCTTGAGACCAAAAAAGGAGCCATGATCAAATCATAGGAGCCAAAGAACCCTCAGATTTCTTATATTGCCAACACACACGTGAAAATGTTATATCCATCCTTAAATATTATTTGGGAAGTCCAGTAAACATGAAACAAGATTTTCTGATGAGATAATTTCATCTATTAGTCATAAGAAGTATATTTCACATTTCTTAAAAGTTGGTCCCATTTTTCCAAGACAGAAAATTCCAGTTCCTCCTTCCACTGGTCATCTATATTGCCAATACCCTTCTATTATATATAAAACTGAATTACTGGTGTTTCTTCAAATATAACATCTCTTTAACATCTGAGATGCTTCTGAAGCTGCTAAAGCATCTGGACAATTTTGTGCTCATGATACTGTACATATTTTAATTATATATACTGCCAAGCAAATGATTCCAATAAATTATATTTAAAATGTAACCTCTCAAAATCCTTGAAACACCGACCTTGAAATACCCATTGCTAATCAATTGAGCCAAAGTGTTAATACCTTGTTCAGCCCAGGACTTCCAATAGAACATTTTCCCCACATCTTTAAATTAGTGTTAGTCCATAACATCAATTTCTCATGTGAAACTAGGTTAACATTTCACCCAAATGTGTCTAGCAGTTGTCAACGCTGGGAAAGTCAACCTTACTGTAAGTGGACCCAAGAACTTATCAAGATTTCAAAGAAGCCATACATCAACTTTTTAAATGAGCCAGGAGGGATAATAAATAAATGTTCATACTCCATGAATATACTGTAGAGTGGTAAATAGCCTTTATTGTGGTGACTAACCAATACAATGTCGTTTTACAACTGAATATAAGTGTTAAAATAAAAACCAATAATAAAGTTAAAAATCTAGTAGATTATGAGGTTGCTCATAAGGCAACCTCAGCTTAACCAAACAGAACTGAGGAGCCATGTTCTGCCACAAAAACTTTCTCACTAGCTTATCTATCAGTGTATAATATCTAATAGGAATTAATATCAGAATCCCTGTTAAAATATACAACAACACGTTTATTACAGCCCTAAAGCCAGATACAATAAAATATATATAATAGTAACAATCTTACATATATATATACAGAAAAACAATTAGTAAGATATGATCTAAAATTAATTAAGAATAAAAATACTAAAATAAATTGAAATAAAATACTATGTTAAGAAATTCTAAACCTAAGTAATGGTGTGGCATATTGTACAGATGGTAGCACAAAACTGGGCAACCTGCGAGGATATTTTCAGGTCCTTGTCGGAAAGAAGTAGCATTAAATAGAAAGCACACTCCCTGCCTGGAAATTTCATCAATATCAGATATATAAGGATCTGTCTAGAGTCCTTATATAGGGAACAGTATAAAGACATATGTTAAAATATACATCAATCCAGAAGTGTAATGGTATGTGGGAATGACCTTGAGAGACAAGGGGAAGAGAACCTTGGAGGAAGCAGATTATCTAGACCCCTCTCAGTTGGGCTTCATGCTGTGATTTAATACAGAAACAGCATTGATTGCATTTGTAGAGGACCTGGGGAGGAGCTGGGATGGAGATGTTGCATTCATCCTTGTGCTCCTTGATTTCTCAGTGGGCTTCAGTACTATTGACTACGGTATCCTTCTTAATCGGCTTTGGGGGTTGGGAATTCAAGGTATAATTTTATGGTGGTTCCCTTCCTTCCTTTGGGGCCAGTTCAGGTTGTTGTTGATTGGGGGTGGGTGGGAATATCACTCCCTAGGGGTGCCACAAGGGCTCGGCTTTCTCTTCCTTGCTATTCAGCATCCACATGGAACTGCTGAGTGAGGTCATTTGCTGATTTGGGTTTTAGTGTCATCAATATGCTGATGATACCCAATTATATATTTCAACCCCAAGCCAGCCTAGTGAGGCTGTCAAATTCCTCTCCCAGTGTCTATAGCAGGGTTTTTCAACCAGGGTTCTGTGGCACCCTAGGGTTCTGAAAGAGGTCACTAGGGGTTCCCTGGGAGATCACGATTTATTTTCAAAAATTATTTCAAATTTGGGCAACTGCACATTAAAGAGGTAAGTTTCATTCTTGATTTTTAGTTTAAGAACACTGTTAGTACATATATACAGGCCTACACATGAAACAAATATAATGATTTTGTATCTTCTGGCCTGTATTTGAGCCTGAAGGTGCAGGGGTTCCCTGAGGCCTGAAAAACATTTCAAGGGTTCCTCCAGGGTCAAAAGGTTGAGAAAGTCTGGTCTAGAGGCTTTGTGGCCTGGACAGGGAGGAATAGTCTCCAACTGAATCCTACCAAGACTCAGTGATAGGGTACCAGTTGGTTCTGGGGATATTCCATTTCTAACCTTGATTGGGTTGTGCTTCCCCATTCAAGGGTGATGCGCAGTCTGGGGTGGGGGGTTGGACTCACGGTTGCTGCTCAATGAGCAAGTGGCAGTTTGCACAGCTTCATCTGGTGTGCCAGCTGCACCCTTTCTTGGATTGGGAGGCCCTTCAGACCGTTACTCATGCCATAGTCACCTCATGGCTTGACTATTGCAATGCACTCTACATGGGGCTGCCCTTACAGGCTACTTAGAAGCTTCAGCTGATCCAGAATGAAGCGGTGTGGGCCGTTAAGGGCATGCCTCTGTATGCCCTTGTGACACCTTTGCCCCACGAGCTGCACTGATTGCCAGTTTGCTTCCAGGTGTGATTCAAGGTGCTGGTTACCATCTATAAAGCCCTACATGGCATAGGGCCCAGTTATCTCCTGTGGTGTCTGCCTGGCCAATATGAGCTGATGGGTTGGTATGCTCTAGGTTTCTTTGATTAAACAATGTCATCTCTCAGAACATAGAAAGTGTGCCTTCTCTGTCATGGTGCCTGCCCTCTAGAATGGGGCTCCCCTGAGATCTTGGTGACCCACATGGTGTTCTGAAGAGCCTTAAAAACCTGGCTGTTCTCCCAAGCCCTGGGCTTGGGTGGCTGGAATCCCTTACTGGATGTTGCTTGTATATGTTCCCTGTGGTCTGCCAAATTCACCATCTTGTTCTTTTCCTTCTTTTCTAATCTGGTTCTTCTGTTGTATGGTTTTGTTTTTATTATACACACACACACACACACACAGTGTGTGTGTGTGTGTGTGTGTGTGTGTGTGTATTTCTGCTTACTATACTGTGAGTTTCCCAGAGTTGTTATGGAGTTGGGCAGCACCAACACAACACAACACAATACAATACTGTTTATGTATTTAGATATCTTCCATTCAATGTAGTTTGAGATATTTCAGGGGAAATATAGTTGCAAGTATTTTACAAAATCCAAGCAAATTATAAGATCTAATTTATTTTAATAATCTATTGATAATTTTTCTCCCAAAGGAAGCAAACCAGAATTTTCCAATTAGTAGAATACTGAATATGAGCCATATTGCTGAAATGACATTGACCAATTTTAGTAATGATATTACATAATTATCTAAAATTATTGTAAACCACCCAGAGTCCCCCTTTTTGAGAGGAGATGGGCGATGATAGAAATTTGAATAATAAATAAATAAAATACCCAAAGTTCATACACATATAAGAAAAGTGTATGGTATCAGGAAACAAAAGAAAACAGGAATCTGAAGGGGCATGTTATAAAAGAAAATCTGTTAAAAATTTGGAGAGCCTTAAAAGCAAGTAAGTCCAGTGATTTCACCACTAGCATCACTGTCAAATTTTATTTCAAAGACAATTAGAGTAAGAAAACTCTAATCACATATGCCAGCATGATACGTCTGGACTCAGGAAATAAACTTAAGACACAACAAGAATTGGTCAATGAAGGAAGAAATCTATTATGGTTAAAGTATTTGCAAATAACTGGAAAAATAAAAAGCAATGTTAAAGAAGAAGGAAGGACTGTGAGAAAGATGACAGAACTTGAAATACTTATACAGATTCAAGATCATTTATTAGGATGTATTTACAAATTAGGAGACATAATAAAAATGTATGATAAAATGTATGGATGATAAAATGGATACAAAATTTCAAAGAAGCAATAACAGTTGGATCAATAGAAAATTCTATGGAAAAAAAAAACAATAAAATATACACCAAGCTACAATCCAGGGGAAAATTGGTACAAAATGTTCTATAGATGGCATATAACTCTATCAACAATTGTCACGATGGATAAATCATACAACAATAAATGTTGGAAATGCCACAACAAAGAAGGAAGTTTTTATTATATGTGGTGGTTATGTAAAAAAAACTCAAAAGTACTGGGAAGAAATGTGCCAAACATTCAGAAAATGCTGAAAATAAAATTTGAATTAAAACATAAATGAAAAGCATTGTAATATATTAAGATATATGATAACAATGGCAAGTATCAATCCGGTACAACATTAGAAGAGAGAAACCTTGCTGTCAATATGTACTGGGAGACTAAAGTCGAAAAACAAGTGGCAGTGGAGGAACTTTAGAGCAGAAGTCTAACCAAATTCAAGCAGGAGTGGTTCCCTTATATAGAACGTATCACTCAGTGAGGCAAGCTAAGCAACACTTAGAATATGGTTTTTGAAGAGAAAGAGAAACTGCTTTAAAATAACAACAACAACAACAATAATAATAATTATTATTATTTCAAACAGAAGTGAGTAATAATGTTCAAAGCACAGCATAAAAATATTCAAGTAGCAGTTAGTGGCTGGGGAGGGGGAAGGAGGGGAGAAAGAATGAGAGAGAGGCCTTTTAATAATTTTAATACCTTTTTTGTTTTGCTTTAAAAAATTTTTTTCAAAATCCCTTCAGTATATATATGTATCTTTTTCATTCCTTTTTCCTTTCCTTTTCCTTTTTTTGCTTACATGTTTTACTTAACCAGTAGAAGAGATGTTAAAAAAGAAGAGTTGTTAAAAAAAATCCCAAAACTTTCAATAGATTTTTTGATTACATCCTTTTCAACAAGAAATAATATTTTAGAAATGACCTCATTACATTTATGTTGTTGGAGATGGAGTGAAATTAATGCTTTCTTTACATATATTCCATTTTGGTACAAGGCAAATATATGGATTAATTCAACTTTGAGATTTAATATTTTCAAATCACTTGGGAGTTGATCTTTGGGCAAAAAAAATGGACTTATAGTCCAAAGACCTATTGTTCAGCATCTGAAAGACAAACCTATGGCTCCAACTATTCAGTGGTTTTCGGAATTGATTAATATAGATCAGCTATGGATGACTGTAATGAATCATGGCTTCAATGTACTGCTATATGTATGCCTATAAATATATGTTTTGTATGTTTCTATTTCCTTTTTTCCAGCTTTTCCCCCTTTTATAAGTTTGTGTAATTATTTTTCTTTGTTTTTTGTATTTAGGTAATAAAAAAACCTCACAAAATTAGTTTATATTCAGTGTCCACTCTACCAACACCTCTGATATCTTGATATCTGATATCTAAGGGTTCAGATACATTTGAAATAAGACTTTGGAATTAAATATAAAGAATCCTTCCTGTGAGAAAATGCTCTTGTTTTGAATTTTTTAAAAAAACATAATAAGACAAGACTTTAAAAATTGGACTTTAAAAACCTAGAGGGAACTAAAGATTACAATTAAAGGAGAAGAACACTCCAACTAGACTTACAATTACAGACTGAAGCAAAATATTTTAACACTGGACATACTGAAGGATATTTTTGAACAATGGACCAGAAGTTAATTTTAATAGTGTCTGCCTCTATAGATAGACTGTGTCTAAAAGATGTTATGGAAGAAGAATAAGTTTTACCTGACAAGACTGAGACTGATTTGAAAGTGGATTTAAAAGTGACAGGCTACAAGACTGACATGATAAAATATGTTACACTAAACATACAAAAGAAACAGGCTGATGTCTTAATAATTAAAAGGGATACACAAACAACAAACCAACAGAGTGGCCTGGATAATTTTCCTATACTGGATTTATAAAAGAGATTTGTTAAAGTTTTGAAGAATTTTGTGAGACAAGAAAAAATAAAAAATTAAAAGAGATCAAGTTCTATGACATTGTTTAAAGAGACAAAAGATCAAGATTGTTAGAAGTAAAAGAAAGGAATATAGAGTTGGTTTATTTGATCAGGGTTAAAATAGATATGTTGGTATCTCTGGACTTTTGCTGACATCAGGACTGAAATGACAAAACAAATACTTAATTTGTTTGTAGATGAGAGAGGGGATATGGGAAAAAGAGATCATTTGTTGTATTTTAAGAGAAGGTGATAAGTTACTAAAATTATTTATGCTCATTGTGATGAAGGTGGGAAGTCACTTCTTTATATATTTCCTTTCTTTTTCTTTATTACATTATTTTTTTCTTTTTTCTTTCTCTTTTTTCCCCTTTTTTCTTTCTTTTCGGCACCTTCTACTTTTTCTTCTGGTTTGTATTAGTTTTTACTGTTGTAATTATAATCTTTAATAAAATTACTATTTAAAAAAACGGTAGGAGAGTGCTAAAGTATCCTGATGCATATGACTGACATGCAGCCCCAGGCAAGATATAAATCTGGAATGAGAACTAGTTGAGTTGTACTTTCTTGCACATCCTGTACTACATCTGATACAGCTGGACAAAAGGATTTCATCCTTCCAATAACCTTAATGCAGAACACTGTTGAGGTCAGACTCTACTTTTAAAAATGTCGTTTTAATCTAAAACTTTGGCGAATCTAGGTTTAACTGCCTTTTAGAAAAACAATAAAAACCAACTGTTTTTTGAGGGAGATTTATTTTACACAAGTAAATGTCAGAACATTTTCCTCAGTACCAATCGAAGAGAATATTTGTAGCTCAGGGTTGAACTGTGGAGTCCTTGGTGCTCTCTGAGTCGTGTTGTTTTCTTGCAGACACATAGAGGTAAACAACATTTACATACCATTCAAAAGAGCCAATAGAAAAGCCAAAAGACCAGTACACTCCCTTGCCAGCAATCAACACCCAGATATGCAAAAATCAACACTAGGATTAACACCAGATGAACCATCAAACAGCACAGTACACCCTAATCAAGGAACTATTAACTCAGGCAATCAACCAAGCAGCAAACAACAGCCCAATCAATGAACTCCCAAGGAGAGAACAACACCCCTACCAACACAAGCAGGGCAAACCACGGTATATAAACTGAGAGCAAGGCCCACTCCCTCTTCACACTGAAGATGTTGCCTAGTCTGGCAATGAAACATCTGCAAGAAAACAACAAGGCTCAGAGAGCACCAAGGACTCCACATTTTCCTCAGTGCTGTATGTGGAATGTAGTACAGGTAGTCCTTGGTTAACAGGCACTCCTTCAGGGACCATTTGAAGTTATGACAGCATTGAACAAGGAGATTTACATTCAGTCCTCAAAGTTGTGGCCGTTGCAGCACCCCAAGGTCGTGTGATCATGATTTGGGTTCTTGGCAACCAGCTTGCAGTTAAGACGGTCACAGCATCCTGCAGTCACCTGGTCGCCATTTGTGACCTTCACTGTCAGCTTCTGACAAGCAGAGTGAATGGGGAAGCTGACAGGAGGTTGCAAATGGCGATCTTGTGATGTTGCGCCTAATGACCACGCAGGATTCGCTTGATGACTGCAACTGGAACTGCCAGAACTGCTGTCCTAAGTTGGTGCAGTCACATTGTGATTTATGCCCATATTGCTTAGTAATGGAGTTCCCAGTTCCCATTATCGTCATTCACCAAGAACTACCTGTAACACAATATCAGAAGGATGATACTGTGTTTGTTAAAAGTGAGGATTGTGGTGGCATCAAATGGATGCATAAATGTTAGTCTAGTAAATCAGTTGTGCCTAGTGGCTGTCATCTCATGGACAGCTTGCAGGGGTTTGTTAGTCTCTATAACAAAGACACAGACCTGATAACCTTTGAAAAGATGTCATCTTCTGTGCTCTGAGCTGTATTATATGTTCTATTAGCATGCTCCTCTTTGGCTTTAATACAGCTAGTTGTTACACTGATCAAAGTGAATATTAACAAAAAATGCTGAACATAATAAATGTCTAGAAATTAGATATGTGTATCGATACAGTAAAATAACTGTTTTCTCTGGATTTTCCTATTAATGCCTAAAAATAAATTGAACAGGAAAGATGGGATTTCATTCTAGATGAAATGTTCAAGTTGTCTTATAACCTAAACAGGAATATTTTATAACATAACTGGTCATACTAAATGAACTACTTCTATAGTGATATTTAAATCAGCAATTATATTATAGTCCTACATTTCTGAAGACAGTGAGGTTGGATGACACATGCATGCCCACAGTTTCTTTAATGAGACATTGATCTGGTTTGCACATTATTCTAAGCCAGAATTTTAAACAATGGTCTGTTGAATAAGCCAGAGGCATAGTCTGTGCATCATACTAACTCATTTATTTATTTGCAGGCTTTTATAGCTCTCCCCAGTCAGGAAACTCTGGGCAGATTACAACAGAGTAAAAATATAAAACAATACAAAAATATATGTAATATATAATATTATATGTTATAACTCTATTAACTATATACATTAAACATCTCTCCAAAAATAGAAACCTTACAGCTTAGCATTATGACTTCTTAAAAGGGAAAGATACCATCTAGTCCCTTTTGCTACAGGTACCTGCATAAGATGGTTTCATGATTTGGTTCTGTGGAAGTTAGAACTAGAGGTATGCTGGGGGGCAAGGCAAGATCATATACCCTATGTTTATGCAACTATTACATTATCAGTAGCTGAAAATTTGATTAGCTTTTCCAAGGAGATGTATGACTACTGCTGACCAATATTTCTTCCTGGGTCACCTTGTTGGAATGCCTAGTAGAAAGAGCAAGTCATGTGTCATCCTTGTATTTGGCATTTTCCCAGCCTTCCTGAATAGTATAAGAAATACCAAACATTACAAGACTGCGTCGGACATTTTTTCTGAATGAGACTTTGAAAACACAAGTCAGTGGCAAACCTCTTCATGTAACAATAGTGGGATCAGAGAGATTTTTGATAATTACTTGTGATGTGAAAAGTGATCTAGCAGTAAAACAGAGTTATTGAAAGGGTATTATTATGATATTGTTCCTATAAACTAATGTGTCTCAGCCTTGGGAGCTTTAAGATGTGTGGACTTGAACTCCCAGAATTCCCCAGCTGGCTTCTGGGAGTTGAAATCCACACATCTTAAGGTTACACTGCTAGTATAAACCTAAAGCATGATGATTAGTAACTATGTATAGCATGTTATACTAATAAAGAGGCAGTGGATGAATAGAAACTTCATCTGATATCTGTCTGTTGAACTCAGTTACTTCTGGTATCACGCATAGGATGCACTATTAGTCGAACCCTAACTCATTCAGTCAGGGCCACAACTAGGGTCTGTGTCACCTGGGGCAAACATGGATTCCATGCCCATTTTGGCGCCCCCCCAGCGCTCATTTTGGCACCCCCCCAGCGTGGCATTCCCCAGTTGCGGCCCTGTATTCACTAGCCATGATAATTCATTTAGAAAGTCTGCAGTGGCTTGCAAAATGGTATGCCATTTTAGAGCTAAAGTGATTAGTTCTAACCAAATGGTATGCATATTGTATTTTCTTTGGTGAGATCTGGCCTTCTATATAAATGAGTGGCCTGTCACTGTGTTCTTTTGTTCCATTTGGCTCTCAGGCAGCCTGTCTGTATTGCCTGATGGCCTGCTCCTCCTCTTTTGTTATTTTACATGCTAATTAACCTTGTGCTAGACGGCAGATCTTCATTAGCATGAGGATGGAGGGCACTTTATTAGCATAAGCTTCTGTGAAGTTATACGGAGGCGGGTAAGGCTATCAGTAGATTCTACTTGGGACAGCCATGTTCAGCTCTCTAGATTGGAACCAGCCTTTAAACAGCAGCAGGAAAGCAGTGTTGAGATCTGCTTCTCAGAGACATCTCTTGGCCTTGATGGGAAGAAGATACTGCATTTTCTTTTAATCTGAACCAGCAGTGCTCATTCTTTGCTTTTTTTTTTTTAATAAATCATGCAGAATTTCAGCATGCTGGAAAACTGACATATACAACCACTTTTATGTTACAGAGAAATGATGAAGAGGCGGTGGTGGACCGGGGTGGAACTCGTTCCATCCTCAAAACACATTTTGAAAAGGAGGACTTAGAAGGTGAGAGCTGCTTATTTCTGATTTAAACTTTTATTTCTTTGAAATGTATGTAATTTCATCTGCTAAAATTAACTAAAATGATGTATGTCCATTTGTGTTTAGCTCTTGATGAGAGTAATTTGCAGCTTATCAAAACTTAATATATATTCTTGTATGTATTAATATTCAGTGAAAACACACTAATAATCTTTGCCAGAAAGTGTATGATTAGTCATCAGAAGTATGAAGAAGAATCTCAATCAGTGACTATTGTTGGATGCTTTAATTTTGTAATGATACCTTTGCAACTATATAGTTCCCCATAATATACACAGATGAATAAATTGTATTAGAAATGTCAAATATTTATGCCTAAAGAAGATATAATATTGCTAATCAATATTAAATCGAATGGTTAAATCGAAAGTTTGGAAGTAATCTAAGTTTTGGGCTTCTTTTTTTCCCCACAATTTCTGATGAGAATTTGGGACTGAAACATTTTTTTTAAGTCTGGAGCAACGAGATAACATTTGGAAGTGGCTCAGGCAGACACTTCCTTAATTCACTGAAGTATAAAGAGGAGGGTATATGGGTAGTCCTCAGACAATGATCATTTGATGTTACAATGGCACTGAACAAGTGGTATTTACAACCGGTCCTTGAAGTTCTGGCCATCCCAGCACCCCGTGGTCACATGATCATGATCTGGGTGCTTGGCAACTGGCTCACACTTACAATGGTTGCAGCATCCCACAGTCATGTGATCACCATTTGCAACCTTCCCTGCCAGCTTCCCACAAGCAAAGTCAGTGGGAAAGCTGGCAGGGAAGGTCGCAAGTCATTCCAGTAAGTTGCTTGCACCCGTTCCCACCTGGCAGCAGCCATCTCTGGCCTGCCTGCACTCGTACCGTGCCTCACTGGCCATCCGTGCACCCTCCCCTGCCTGGCAGCAGCAAGGAGCTCCTTGCTTAATGACCCACAATGCTTGCTTAATGGCAGTAATGGGGAGTTCCAGGATTGCTGTCGCTAAGCAATGCAGTCACATGACATTATGCTTTACAACCGCATTACTTAGTGATGGAAATTCCAATCCCGATTACCGTTGTTAAGCGAGGACTACCTGTACAGCACAGTCAGACTTGCAAGATTCTGTTATTATAGCTAATCTCAATAAAAGTGATTTTATTCTCCCCGTGGAGTTGATTTCCTGGTCTGGTCTACCTAGTGGGTCTGGCATGCCTCCAGGCAAGGACACAGCAGAAGTCCCTCTGGGTACAGCACAGTCCAAGAAATTGTTCCTTATCCCACCAGGCTCCAGGGTCAGAGGGCCAGAGATCTATGAAACTCAAGAACACCATCCTGATGATAGATCCCCAGCCATGTCTGGATGAGATAGTAGGCAGTAGAGAGAGTCACTGCTAGTCACAATCCACACAAAGTACCTTGCCATCTCTGCAGAGTCTAGTACTGTGGTTCTCACCAGGGCATCCTTCCTCCCCTCCTCTCAGTTCCTTCCTGTCACCTACTGTTCCTCACAGCACATCACAGTGGCAAACGTTTTTCCCCTGCCTGCATCCCTTTTGTTCCTGCCAAAGCTATGTAACCCATTCTATTAGTCACATCAGCTGATTTTGATAGATCCACATCACCTTCATGTAGCATCTTGGGCCAAGCTCTGGAGGGACACAGCTGTCTAATATGTGCTGCTTCTAATGATGTGTGTATGGCTGAAGACCAGAGAATAGATTTGCTTTGTCTATTTTGTGTCTATTATGCTAGAGAGACTTTCTTCAGAGTCTGTGTACATTTCCAATCCCTTGAGGTCATTTGGGAACATGAGGCTTCTGTATCAATATGAGAATGTAGGCTTTATGCTGGCTAGATAGTTGTGCTATCAGAGAGCACCTATGACTCCTTGTAGGTGCTACCTGCTGAAAGCATCAGATGATCAGGAAAGATATTGATCCCTCATCTCTGCAAGATTTGTGACATTTACCATGGAGGCTCCCACCCTTGGGTACATTGATTGCCCGGCCCTTGACATTGGGCACCTGGACATTGGGTGAGCTTGACATTGAATGGAAGAAATTAAGGGCATGACATAAAAAGAAAGGAAACATAGCTAAAACTAGTTTATACCAACATTATTCACTATACCTCTCCATAGCTTTCTGTTGTTGTAAACCATCCTTGCTTCTGTCATATCCACACAGTGCTTTACATATTGTCTCCTGTTCTTCAGACTGCTGTCCCTTTTCAGGATCTCATTAAATCCACTATTCATGACTTGCCTTGTTTTTTTTCCTTTCCTTCCAATTATTCACTCATATATATTTTTGTAATTCAGTCCTCATTTATTCTCTCCATATTGTTTTTATATTGTACCAGTCACTCACTTTTGTATTCAATCCACATTCCTTCATTATCCATTTATTCTTGACCCTGTCCTTTTTTGCTCCACACGCTTCCCATTGCATTGCACTGAACTTACTTTTGTTTCTCTTGACATACCCAACTCTCCCTTCAGTATAACAGTGGACAAAAGCCTGCTTTTCCAGTTAGCTCTTTTTGCTTCTTTCAAGAAACTTTTACATACTACCTTCAACCTTTCTACCAGCCTTTGCCCATTTTGAAATTTCTCCAGTCCTTTCCCCATCTTTAGTAAACATTCTACTAAGATACACAAATCCATCAACATGCTCTAGTTTTTCATCATTTATATATAGCTTGCAGTCATTCACTCCATTTTCTCTGTTAAATGCAACTAGGTGGTCTTTTATATATTAGTTTTCAGATCCACATTCCTTGTTGTATCATCTACTCTTAAAGTTTGTTGCAAATCATTTGGATTCTAAGCCAGCCACCCAGCATTGTCTATATACAGGTAGTCTTCGTTTAACAACCATTCGTTAGTGATGGTTTGGACTTACGACGGTGCTTGAAAAACTGACTTAGGACCAGTCCTCACACTTATGATGATTGCAGCATCTCTGTGGTCACATGATCACAATTTGGGCTCTTGGAACCAGTTCACATTTATGACCATCGCAGTATCTTGTGGTCACATGATCCCCATTTTTGATCTTCCTGGGTGGCTTCTGGCAAGCAAAATCAATGGGGAACTGCATGATTCACTTAATGACCATGTGGTTCACTTAATGCCTGCAGTGATTCACTTAACCACCACTGCAAAAAAGGTTGTAAAATCAGGTCAAATTCACTTAATGACCATTTCACTTGGCAACCAAAATTCTGGTCTCCGTTGTGGTTGTTAAGTGAGGACTACCTGTACAAAAATACAAACATTCATGTCCTCAGCCAACACATCTCTAGCATCACTGCATGCATTCTTTCTTTCTATATTTACATAAAGTTGCTTGCTCTTATTTTGCCATTAGACTTTTAAGGCCTTCTTTGCTAATAAACACAGTAATATTGAACACCAATCACTAAGTAAATTTATGTTAAGGGCAGACTTATCCATATATTGGTATTGATTACCATTTATTACTAACTTCATCAATGTGGGTAAGATTATCCCCTTTAATACATGGAGCTTTCATTTACTTTTTATTTCTCATGTGGGCAGTTAGCTGACCCAGAAAGCAAAGCTCCAGTCTGCTCATGTAAGAGTAGGCATCAGTTTCCTCCTAGATCTCCAGAGTGAATTGATTGATTTGATGAGCTAAAAACCTCTTGGCCAGTTCTGTCTTTTGTATAGAGCATTCCTGCTGGTTATTTTTGTACTATACCTTTTGCTTTGACCTGATTCACTGAGATACAAAATGCAGCATCATTCTCTCAGATGACTTATTCAAATCACTCTGAAGAGCGTATGTCTGAGCTTCAGAACAATTGCTGTAAAAAAGCAATCCCTGCCAGAAAAAATTTTAAAAAATAAACATTTGTCTTTATAATAGTATACAGTTAAATGGATGCTCATTATACATTTACGATAAACATATCCTTTGTCTGTTAGTGATATATTATGATTGAGCTGTTTATTTCTTCAGATGTGTTTGTGAAAGCTTTGTATTCATTGCATTCTAACGGGAAACCATTCTTTTACTGAAATCTGTCTGCATCATGGGACATCTCTCCTCTCTGCTGCAGCCCCTTAAAAGTAGCTGTGAAAGGTTCCCAAGCTTAGAACACATTCTGAAGGCACCTACATGGCCTGCAGGAGGGAACTGAGTTACCTTCCGTTAGGTTGTGCTGTAGTAGGAGGACATTGGTAGCTTCCACTATTTGTATTTCATAAAAAAATGTGCAGTTAATTATTCAAATACCTTTTAATTTCTCTACACCTCTTAATGAATATCAACTTGTTAATTATACTGTCATTGATCGGAGGCCACCAGGTCAGATGCATGAATCAGTAAAGTACATGGATAGGCGTAAAAGAATAGTCCTGCTAGATCATGAAATGTAGGTGTTTTGTTTCTCACAATGGCCAGCAGGGCCGCAACTAGGGTCTGTGTCACCCGGGGCAAACATGGATTCTGCGCCCATTTTGGCACCCCCCAGCGCGGCGCCTGGGGCACATGCCCCAGTTGCCCCCCCCAATTGCGGCCCTGTTGGCCAGCCAGATGTTTCTGGGTCTTCAAGATGAGATGGAGGTTATTCTTTTCCCAGTGTTGTTCCCCTGCAGCTGCTGTTTGGAAGCATGCTGCCTGCATCTGGAGGTACCACTGAGTTTCAAGCTTAATAGGTCTTATGTTACTTTTTGGGTGATTTTTGTTTTAAACTATTGGGCTACTTTATATGATACCTAAAGAATCTGTGATATTTTGTTAAAAAAATTAGTATCCCTTGATTGACCTGTCCTCCATGAATTTATCCAGTTCCTTTCTAAACCATTCAACTGACTGCCCATCATTATGTTTTGCCGTCATGGATTCTGGAGGTGAATTATGTGCTCTGGGCTTCATTTTCTAAAGCTCTTTCTAATCAGCTTCATTGGATGATCCCTGATCTTAGTGAAAAAACCTTCTCCCTGCCTATTTTCTCCATGCCAAGTTTGAATTTATGTTTCATGATTTTATCTACCTCATGATTTATGTCGTCCTTCAATCCCTTTTTTTCCTTTTTAAAGTAATTTTTATTAAAAGAAGATTTTATATAAGCTTAAAAAACTAGAGAAACATAAAAGGAAAAGTAGAAAAAAGAAGGGAATATAAAAACTAAAAGAAAAATGCATGATAAAATATACTTTCATGTTTTTCATTTCCAACAATAATTAGAAATACCTTTATACATCTTAGACAGTTTCTCTGGTGCCATATACCAATGGTAGATCATTTTATAAAAGTTCTCTTTTAAATGTAAGACAATGTGAATTTCAAACCTTTTAACCACATTTTAACCAGGAGTGAAGACCTGGCTCTGCCATCTTGCGTGGGGTGTGTGGAGGAGCAACCAACCCTGGAGGTGGTTAGCACCCTGAAGATGCTCCCGTAAATTAAGATCTTTTCAATACCTCTGTCTTGGATTATACTTTTATGTAAGAATATTGTTTTATTGTATTTTAATGATTATTTATTCTTGTTTTTATTGTAAACCACCCAGAGTCGCTCCTTGAGTGAGATGGGTGGTGACTAAATTTGAAGTATAAATAAAATAAATAAATAAATTCTCTCCCATTGATCCATTTGAACATTATAACCGAAGTTCTTGGCCTATTTTACCATACATTGTTTAACTTCTTCTTCTGTTTCAAATCTCAGCAAAAGTTTATACATTTTAGCAATCACATGTTCATCCATAAGTCATTTTCAAATTCCATTTTATCATGTTCTATTTCTGGTACTTTCTTATCTATATTAAATCTTTCTCTTAATCGTACATATGAAAGCCATTGAAAACTAAGTCCCTCTGCAGTCAGTTGTTCTCTTGATTTCATCTTAAGCTCTCCATTTTCCTGTACTAACAAATCTTTACATGTTAATCATTTTTCTTTGCCCAATGTTTCTTTTCTGTAAAATGCTTGTTGGGCTGAGGCCAATGAAAGTATTTTCAGGCGTAGCCTGGGTTTGTATCTATTCCGTATTTGTAATATAGCATTCCTGATATAATTATTTTTTTAAATCTACATTAACTTTCTCATACCATAAGTAACCATGCCACCCAAACCTCAGACCGTGTTCTTCTAAGAGTCTTCCATCCCTTTTTTTCCAAGCATTCTAACCACCGTTCTTAAGAAAGGTGTTTAAATGCACCTTCCTAAATTATTTTGACTTCCCTCTTTTACATATTTTCCAGATCCGACATCCCTTTAAAAAAGATTAGACAAAGGATAGACAAAGGATAGCTAAGACCCCATCAGTGTTTATGTGAAGTTGGTTTGTTATTGTCGTTCCCCAAAGTGCATCACTTTATATCTAATTAAGGCATACATATTTGCTATTTGGTTGACCCTTCACACAGTTTCAAAAGATCCTCCTAAAGCTCTTCATAATTATGTTTGTTTTTAAACCCTGATGAGTTTAGTTCATTCACCAGACTACAAGACAAGGGGTATTCCCAATGAAAACAAAAGGTAGTGAAAGATATATTACTATCCTTCCCAGAGTATAAACGAATATAGAATCCTATCAAATGTCTGCAAGATGCAGTCAGCACAAGTGGGAATTACTCATCATGACTCGTACCCACTGATAATGAACAGGCATAGAAAAATCAGTTACATAAACAAACACTTAGAGCAGGATAATTATTATTTATAGTGAACCAGTCATTCCCAGTATTTGTGGAGGCCAAATTTCATCGTCCTGAATGGTGCTTTATTCGCTTAATCCTTTTCTTCCTAGCTTCAAGTGGCTTTCAGATTGGATAAAATTCTATTGATTATCAAATCAACAAAGTACAGAAGTTAAAAAAAACCAGCACTATAGTTGATAAGCTAATCTTTTTAAAAAGTTGCTTTTTTACTTTCTCCTAAATGTTAAAGGAGTGAAATGCCTCCTTAGGGAAATTCATTTCTGAGCTTCAGAGCTATTATAAAAGAGTTGCTGTTTTTCTGCACATCAGACTATGTTAATAAGATCAGTGTTTTTAAAGTTTTTGCTTGATAGGGGGAAAAATAGCAAATCACAATCTATTGTAATAAAGCAGAAGGCAAAGTACAAAACTCTAGGTTCTGAATAGACCAAATGAGCAATATTCTGGGTTCATCCTTGGTTAATAGCTGCTGAACCAGTTTATAATCAGCCTTAGTTCCTGATGTAAGTGAGTTTCCAGACAGCTGATAGGATAGATGGAATCTTTCCTTTTTCTTCTTTGTAAAGAGATTCAGTTTAATGTAGATTAAATGTTTGCTTAGCTGTATATCCTTTGGATGCAGTTCCCTTGGCCTCTGATTGGGCAGTGCAGGACGTAGCGGAGAAAATATGTCAGGATGGACCCATTATGCACAATAACCATTATTTTAAGAATATTTCACAATAGGATGGGAAACCTGTGGTTGGGGCTATAGTACATGAGAGGGCAGGGAAAACTCACATGATGTAACAGCTCCTCTGTACAATCTACATCTTTTTTTTTTAATGGTGTGGGAAATTTTTGTCTGGAAGAACACAAAATCATGGGATGCCCCTGCTTGCAATTTGAAATACTCCAGACAAGGCTTATCACCTCAATGCACATTAGGTCTCAGGTTTCCTGTTTATTCCTTAGTTCCCATTCTGTTTTCTCTTGAGTGGTTATCATCTGTTACAATCCTCTAATTTCCCCCTTTTTTTGAATCTCAAATTATTGGTTTCTGGGCTACAATTATCCTTAAGAACACAGAGTTTGAATAGTTGTTTGCAGATGTTCTCTTTTCCTTCCCTGATCCTTTCTTCATTCTTCTTCAGTGAATGTTTGCATTGCACTTTATCAACAGTCATTTCTTAGGAGTTTTATAGCCCTTATTTTTATTTAGAATCCTGTCTAGGATGCAGTGCCATTTTGATAAAGCCATGTTCATTGTACATAATCAGTTTTAATCAAGGTGTTCCCAGGGACATTCCTTTTGTCTTGTTTCCAGGGAAACTGCATTAATGGAGAAGTTGACAAGGGCTGTAAGGTTTGGTGAGAGCCAGTATGGTGTAGGGTTAGCATTTTAGACTAAGACTCTAGCTTCAGATCCTTCTCATGCCAGGTGACCTTTGGCTGGTAAAGATACTGGTCTACCCCATCTTATAAAGTTATTGTGGGTGAATTACTGCTCCGAAAGAGGGAGGGAACTAGGGAAAGATATCTGCAGGCTCTCCTCCAAAAGCAAGCTTCCTCCAACTCATTTGTTCACCATTTGTCCTGATTACCAGGAAACACACTGAGGCGAGGACTTGGTCTCTAATATTTATTAGTAGTACTTAACAAGAATCCTAACAAACTGAGAAAGCGTGGGAAAACCCAGCCATATAAACCCCAACGGTTAAGGCGGTCCCGATCTGTGTCTCTTTGAATGGCTGAACAGTTCCTCAGTGCTATGCATGCGCTTGACAGTCTGGGTGAGAGCCCCCTGCTCGCCATCCTTACTCATGACACCATTATCCCATTGCCCTAGACCTCACTCATTACTCACCAGAGTCTGACATGAGTTTGAGTCTTACAGGGTTCTTGCAGGAACTTTCTACCTGCCCCTATAATCATTTATGTGGGCAAAAAATTTACTACATAATACATTTTATTTCTGTGTAGGCAAAGATCATGTGAGATAAAATGCATACTTGATTTCTCCCCTGTGATATACCTATGCAATTTCCTTTGTTTACCACAGACACTCTCTGTTCCTATTGTATTTGCAGGAAAGCAGTTGCTCTCTGGAACATTTCCTAGGCCCAAAGAGCACCTCTGAATAGCTTTCTGGAACATCTGCCAACTCTAATGCCTTCCTCTAGGGAAGGATTTCTTCAGAACAAGGCGGTAGTCAAGGTATCTATGGAGAATCTATAGATACCTCAGCTGAAGTGTTTCACTTAGAGGAAGGACCTCTCAGAAGAGGAATGGACTCTTGTATTGTCCTCCAGATGCTGATGAACTATAATTCTGAGCACTGTTCACCATTGGTCATATCAGTGGCTAGGTATGCAGGGAGTTGCAACTCAGCAATACTGGAGGCTGTATGTTTCCCACTTTTGTCCCAGACCAAGTCATTGATGGGCAAGATCAGTAGTGTTGTTGCAACTAAAGCACTGTCTTGGGGGGATTAGGAGCAGGTGGATTCTTCCTGCTCAGGCATTGGATGATTTTGCATCAACCCTGCTTCTAAGGCAGAATAAATAAACATGGCACATAACAGGCAGAATAATCAGGGTGGGTGGATGAGATCACGCAGATCCTTTGTATGAACATGGGGATGGTAGTAGAAGAGTGTTCAGAAGAGATCTTGGTGGTCACCTAAACTGTTCAGTGAAGAAATCCGCAGCCACTGTAATTCTGATAGAGGCCCACCTATTACATCCTCCCAACAAAGACAAACTTCCCCAGCGTCCTGTCCACTGTCAAGCAACCTTTTTTATGAGCTTCATCCAATCTTAGAAATATATACTTGTGGTCATATGTCAGTATGAAAGGTAAGTGGAAGTGCATAATATTAATAAGCAAATACAGATAGTCCTCGCTTAGCAACCACGCGTTCAGCAATCGTTTGAAGTTACAGTGGCACTGAAAGAGGGGGAATTACTACCGATCCTCGAAGTTGCAGCCATTGCAGTGTCCCCCTGGTAACATAATCTTGATTCAGGCGCTTGGCAACTAGCTTGGACTTATGACGGTTGCAGTATCCCACAGACACATGATCACTATTTGCGACCTTCCCTGCCAGCGTCCCACAAGCAAAGTCAATGGGGAAGCCGGCAGGAAAGGTTGCAAATCACTCCTATAAATCACTCCTGTTCCCGTCACTTTTTCTCCTGAGGAGTCCCCGAGTAGCAGAGCAAGCGCGGGCCTCCCTTGTGCCCTGTTGCAGTGCCCACTCACACATTTTGCCATGCTTGTGCCTGCGGTAATGCCCATCTGAGTGTTTTGTTGTATTCATGCCATGCTGCGTGTCCATCTGCATGCCCCATTTCACCCTGCAGCAATGCCCAGTCCCCTGTCTACTAGCAATTATGCCTCATAGCAGCACCTACCCACGCACCCTGATGTATCTGTGCTACGTGCCAGCACCCAGCTGCACATGCTGCTGTGTATGTGCCATGTGGCAGCACTTACCCTCATATCCCGGTGCACTTACACCCCATGGCGGTGCCCAGCCCATTGCCCCATTGCTCTCGCACTGCGGTGCCCGTTGGGGTGCTACAGGGTTTAATGCATTTTAGTATATATTTATTGGTTAACAAAGTAGAGGAAGAAAATCCAAAAATGTTTACAGAAAAACAGCAAAAAGGCAAAATTATCAAAATAATAATACCATGGCAATTTATATACTAAATATATAGCAAAACAATATCAACAATACAATGAATATGATACATTAATGCACAATTCCCAGTTAAGAATTGTACCACATCTTGTGTCATAATGGTAAGACAGCTGTAAAATAAGATTGCCTATTCTCTGCATCAAGCAGGATCTATTAAATTATTGCATTAAAAAATGGCTTTTCTGCTTTTCTGTGAGTAATTGGACAATTTTATTGGGAAAAAGCTGTTTTTCAACAGATTTCAAATGGGAATATTAATATTTTGTGTCCTCACTTTAAAAATGCCCTTTGGATATTTTATCAGCTGCCACAAACTGCCTACATTGTTTAAATAGCACAATTTCTTGATCTTGCTTTGCCTATAATGCAGGGGATTAAGAAAAGTGTGAGAGGAAACCCACTTGCAGTGCAACTAGAATTAAGAAATGTGTCTCACACCACCCCAGTCCAAATTAAACAACTTTTAAATGAACATTTAAGAAGTAGTCTATATCTTAGTGATGCTAAAGTGTTGTTTAGGCCCTCTGCTGGCAGGAAGTACCACTCCACCCTGTGTGGACAGGCTCATTTGTATTGGCCTTGCTTCAGTGTTCCTATGTCACTACCTGGCCTTAACTGTACCTCACTGTTCCCACCATTAGCAGAAAACTTTTTTGTGGGTGCGATTCTTATTCATATTTTTTTGATTCAGAATCCAGATAAAATAGGTTAACAGTGACCATCAGGAGGCTCCTAAAGCTAATGCCCAGTATATAGTCATCTAAAGTGAGAAGGTCCATGAGTTCAGTTTCTGGTAGAAGACCTGAACTCCATAGAGTAACATCTGGCTACTTGCACCTGAAGATTTCCAATATGAATGAAATCAGTCATCATGAAATCAGTCATCAGATCACCCTCCTAGTGGTCACTGTAAGCTCCTACAAACTCAAAGTTTAGGCCTATGTTTGTGCAGATGCAGGTGGAAGCCCCAAATGGAGAGAATTCCATGTTTTTTCCATGTAGTATGATAAATGATATTTGGGTGTCATTTTCATCAGTCCACCAGAGTGGCTCTCACCTGAATGTAGTTGATCTTCCTTCCTTCCTTCCTTCCTTCCTTCCTTCCTTCCTTCCTTCCTTCCTTCCTTCCTTCCTTCCTTCCTTCCCTCCCTCCCTCCCTCCCTCCCTCCCTCCCTCCCTCCCTCCCTCCCTCCCTCCTTCCTTCCTTCCTTCCTTCCTTCCTTCCTTCCTTCCTTCCTTCCTTCCTTCCTTCCTTCCTTCCTTCCTTCCTTCCTTCCTTCCTTCCTTCCTTCCTAGGGAGTGAGGATGAAGATTAATACCTCTGATTTAAAAGAGTAGGAAATATTGTTTTGCTGTACTGGCTTTTAGGTATACTGGCTTCAAGTTTAGTTTTACTTAACTTGAAAAAAACACAGCTGGAAGCTGTAATAGGCCAAATGAAATGAATTTTTCAAATAGATAAAAAATAATAGAAATTTACAGTGCCAATTATTGTAACAGTGATTTATACTACATGTCCAGTTTTGTACAATAGTATCAAAATATTAATGTGAACTTCTTACTTTTTTTACGCCCACCTATCTGTATTTTTATTCGTGTTGAATCTTGATTGTCTAAATATGCTCCTTATTTACCCCATTTTATCATAGTGTTTAAAATCCTTTGATACAAGTAGTTGATTTGGTAGGGAAAATGTCCAGCTTGATATTAGCACTGATCTTACTTTTCTAACCTGTTCACATTTACTTCAGCTGTTTTATCATTCCGTTTGGTATTTAATTCATTATAATCATAATCTTAGGATTGTTTTCAGAGCCTTTCAAACCCTAATTTTAGCCTGTAGTACCATTACTCAGACTATTGCTGTTGAAGTGTGCTAGAATTAAATCTCCCAGAATTCCCAGCCAGCATGGGAAAGACTGGGCTACTATATGGCACTACACACACGTATGTGCATGCACACACACACACTAGCAAGGAAATGTGTGTGTTGTTATGCATTTCAGTCTGTGGGGCCGTTTTCTCTTTTTTTCTTTCCCCAACTTTTATCCATTTTTAGGACTTACATTCACACCAATATGTGTGAATGTAAGTCATGGACATTATGGTAGCACTCATGTCTTAGCGTTAAATGCATTATCAAATATACTTATATGGACTGTACTCCATTGTGTAGGTCACAGAACTTTGTTTATCGGGGTTCATGTGCCATTGGGTGGAAGGAAAAGCCATCGCCGCCATAGACACCGTGGACACAAACATAGAAAGAGAGACAGAGAAAGAGATTCAGGATTAGAGGATGGTCGAGAGTCTCCTTCATTTGGTAAGTCTTGCTTTTTATTGCATTTCATTTAAAAAAGATCAGTGAGATGGTACCTGCAGAAAACATGAGTTGATGTATTCTGGTCCAGCTGAGGGTTTGGATGACAAGGGCAGTCCCAAGAGAAGCACAATAGAGTAGATAAGTCAAGATGACACCAGAGAATATATGATGGTCAGGTTCCTTTTTCCCAGAATAAAGCGGGGCTGGTATAGCAGACAAAGCTAGTAAATATTATTACATACTGTAGAAACTGTAACAGACCGAAGAATGCTTGTCTGCAACCTTAATTCATAAAACTGTGTAATCAGAGTACAGTAGCATATTCCTCAGAACTGGGTTAATACAGTCCCCCTACCATCAGCATCTCTTTCTTCCAGGACTGAATTTTTTTTTCCTACTCTAGGATGACTTTTACTCATGTAAAAACCTGGAGAGTGGTAGAATGAAGGAGATAAATCAATGGGACTGAAATGCTGTAACATATTTGGAGACATATCAACCTATAACAAGAACCTTCTAAACAGGCATCCAAAGCACGGCCAATCTTTTGTAGCTCACCTAGGCTTGGTCTTCATACTACTCTGACTCCCACAAACTTGTGCACCTTACAGAAAGGAACAAACGCCATCAGTGGGTGCAGCAGAGGGATCGTTATAATGGCTCACAGATGGGGTGCCATCTTGCTGGATCTATGAAGGGGCTTATTACTGGTGTAAATTGTTGCTATTATTAGTCTGTTACAGATTTATGTGAAAGTGGTGGTTTGGAAGTGGGTAGTATCACATGAAGATTTCCTTGTCTCCACATTCCTTCTGGCCACTGCCTGCTGTAATTTGAAATCTCAGTGGACCCTTACTCCTGGGGGCTGCCCTGGCAACATTCTTATAGGGCTAGATTCTCATATCTCATTCTTCAAAAGAGGCATTCATATCTTAACTGTTAATACAGGAAGATCTGTTGAAATTGTGCTTTTAATTTGCAGTATGGTATTTTTGCCATATATTTTCCTCTCCTTTTGATGCGTACAAAACAACCTAGTATGTTATAATGCTTTAGAAATATAACTGTACATGTGAAAATTTATTTATTTATTTATTTCTCAAATTTATACTACCGCCCATCTCCCCTCAAAGAGGGTCTCTGAGCAGTGTACAATAAATTAGTCAATTAAAATTAAAAAAACAATAATCCAAAGAAAACATAATAAATACCATACAATAAAATAAAAGTAAAAGATAAAAATCCAGATGGCTACAAAGATTGTAAATATGAAGGGAGCTGTCTAAAGTGCTAGCCATCCCCAAGACTGAATACCCCCCTCCCCACCCCAGGCACAGCGGCAGAGCCAGGTCTTCAGGGACTTCCAGAAGGTCAGGAGGGATGGGGCTAGCCTGACCTCTGGTGGCAGAATGT
This sequence comes from Candoia aspera, assembly GCF_035149785.1. Taxonomy (NCBI): domain Eukaryota; kingdom Metazoa; phylum Chordata; class Lepidosauria; order Squamata; family Candoiidae; genus Candoia; species Candoia aspera. Next base: position 198,512,141 of record NC_086153.1, on the reverse strand, counting down.
TCCAGAAGGCAGGTGCCACTGCAGAGAAGGTTTGTCTTCTAGACTCCGCCAGATGGAATTCACTTATGGACAGGGTCCACAACATGCCCTCTCTGCATGAACGGGTGGGATGGGTTGCTGTCATGGGGATGAGATGGTCCCTCAGGTAACCTGGTCCCATGCCATGTAGGGCTTTAAAGGTGATAACCAACACCTTGAATTGGACCCGGAAGCAAACTGGTACCCAGTGCAGCTCATGCAGCAAAGGTGTTACATGCGCCAATCTTGGGGCACCAAAAATTGCCCATGTGGCTGCATTCTGGACCAGCTGTAGCTTCCGGATACTCTTCAAAGGTAGCCCCATGTAGAGCGCATTGCAGTAGTCTATGTGGGAGATGACCAGGGCATGAATGACTGTTCGGAGGCTTCTCGATACAGGAAGGGGCGTAACTGGCGCACAACACAAAGTTGTACAAAGGCCCTCCTGGCCACGACTGCCACCTGCTCTTTGAGCAGGAGTTGTGAGTCCAGAAGGACCCCCAAGTTATGAACTGAGTCTGTCTGGGGCAGTGCAATCACATCCAGAACTAAAGATGACAATTTCCCGGATACAGAGGAGCCATTAACCCACAGCCACTCTGTCTTACCAGGGTTCAGCTGAAGCCTGTTGCTCCCCATCCAGACCCCCACAGCCCCCAGGCACTGGGAGAGGGCAGTCACCCGGGATGGAGATATACAATCAAGTATCATCAGCATATTGATGATACCTCATCCTGTGGTGATGGATGATCTCACCCAGTGGTTTCATGTAGATGTTGAACAGGAGAGGAGAGAGAACTGAACCCTGCGGCACCCCACAAAGGAGGGATCGAGGGTCAGACCTCTCACTCCCTATCACCACTGATTGGGACTGGCCCTGGAGGAAGGAGGTGAACCAGCGCAAAACTATGCCGCCCACCCCCAACTCCCTGAGCTGCCCCAAAAGGATAGCATGGTCAATGGTATTGAAAGCCACTGAGAGGTCAAAAAGAGCGAGGATGGATGCACTACCCCCATCCTGCTCCCACCAGAGATCATCCATAAGTGCGACCAATGCTGTTCCTGTCCCATATATGGGCCTGAAACCTGACTGAAAGGGGTCCAGATAATCTGTTTCCTCCAGCATCCTCTGGAACTGCAACACCACCCCACTTTCTCAACCACCTTCCCCAAAAAGGGGAGGTGGGAGACAGGACAAAAATTGTCCAACACAGTACGGTCCAGGGATGGTTTCTTGAGGAGGCAGCTGGGAACACTCCCTCTCCCAAGGATGTATTGACCATCGCCTGGGCTCATCCACATGTCACCTCCTGAGTTGCCTTCACCAGCCAGGAGCGGCATGGGTCTAGTTGACAGGTGGTGGCGTTTACAGTCCAGAGGATCCTGTCCACTTCCTCGGGTCCAACAGGATCAAACTGTTCCCAGATAACTGCGTAAGTACATTCCCTCGGCATCTCCTCAAACTGTGCCTCACTCTTGGAGTCCAACTCCAACCATATCTGAGTGATTTTGTCCTTCAGATGCTCAGAAAACTCCTCCGCATATATATAACAAACCATTGCTTTGTTAACTTAACAGCTAATATCTAATTCTTATTTTTCTTCTGGTCTTTCCCCCCCCCTAGTTTTTCCTTATTTCTGTTTTATTTCTCTCCTTTATTCCATTTGTACAACAAAACAATTTGCCATTCTGTCTTCTCCATTTCTACTCTTACTTCCAACTATCACAAGTGATAAACTGCCTCTCTCCCCTCTTCTTGAATTCTTGCTTCTTTTGCTCCTCCTCACTAGAAGGTACAATGAGTTTGTTCCTCTTCCTAGGAGGTACATTGAATTTTGAAAGCCTACTGCAGAAGCTTTGACTAAACCATTGTCTTTATTTGCTGGTTAGTCTGTACTGACCTTTTGCTGGAAGCCATCCAGGAGTAAAAGCATCTTAAAATATTAAAATCACAAGAAAAACACTAGAAATAATTTATAAATTTAAGAAGAGCCCTGTAAGTCTGACACACTCTACATACGTGTACAGGGGAAGATTTCCTCCTATATTCTTCCGCCTTGAATGTCTTATACACCTTTATTCAAGCATAGGGGCCACCTCCCTCTTGTTGCTCAATGGCTCAGTTTGAAGCTTGCTGGCATAGAGTTCAGCTTTAACAGAAATAACTCTGGAGTTGTTGCATGCTGCTATAATTACGTTGTTCCCCAAGAGAAGTTTCTGATGGACTTTATAATGATAAAAAATACTTTTCTGCCTGAATAATAATATAGCTAGTGAACTGGCACTAAAAGTACATAAAGAATGAGAATACTTTCAATATTATAGTAAAAAGATCTAATGAAAACATGGATGAATAACTTACCATACCACACTGCAACACAAAAGAATATTTTAGGTCTTAGAAGTGCCAGTGTAATTTCTGGAGTAAACTTTACAAAGTTTTATTTTAAAATGTATTTAAATGATAAATATTGGAAGTACAGAAGCAAAATGATATGACGGTGATCCTTTAGAAAAGGACTTGAAATCCTTAACATCCCTCACTGAAGAATATGAAGATAGGAAAAAATATTGTTAGAAATATGTTATTAGTAAGAATTAAGAGAGTAAAAAATGGTCACAAAAGAGGAATAGAAAGGCAATACAAAAAGATGAAGCTGAATTTGTTTTAGACAAATTATCAATGCTGGAAAATCCTAGTCTAGAAAAGGCCTCCCTTTTCTTGCATGTTACACATCAGTGTAAAACAGATTTTTGTGTTGATTCATTATGGGTGTTATTCAGACATTTATCAGATTTTTTTTTAAAAGAGGGAATTTACAAAACTCCCAAAAGGAAATCTATAATGCATATATAGTAAGCCTTTTTCATAACTAAGTTTTCAGCAAAACGAATGTGACCTCAGATATGACAGTTTTTAAGCATTTATATCATAAGGAAATCTTTTCTCTTTGGACCTCTGATTACTCCTGATCAAACCATTAGGAACACTACTTGCTACTTCATGTAGACATGCACAGAGTTTTGCTATAAAAATTGAATCAGAAATGAGTATAGTTTTCGTATAAAATCTGAATCTAATGCAACGTATTTTTAGATTATACTGGTTGGCTATCCCATATTAGAACAACACAGTGAGTCCTGATTGCTTGCTCCCAGGCAAGTCTTTTGTAAAAGATTTATTATTGCCATTGGAGCTCATATTGTCTTTAGATGAAACTATAAAGCCAAAACCTGCACTTACCTTTTTCAGATAGATGGTTGAAAGCATCCAGTGCAATTCTGCTGAGGATGGTCACGAGGCCCTGCAAGTGATCTGTACAGTGGTGCTTAGTAGCTAGTAACTTAGCTACTAATTCTGTCATATTTCAGTTTATTGCATTTTAAAAAAATCATACAAAGCCCCATACAAAGGTTTTCTTCTTGACAATTGCAATTTTTGGAAATCCTTTTTTGCCATGTTTTATAATAAATCTTTTACTGATAAGGGGGTAAAAGTAGAGCAACAAATAAGAATTGTCAGTACAACTGGAATTTAATCATTGGAAATTAGTTATAGAGGAACAAGAATGCAGTTTGGCCATTTACCATAAGGTTAGGTCTTGACAGTAAGTAAAGACTCCTTCAAGCTTGACACCTGGTGATTTCATGTCCATTCAGTTGTCTTTGCAGAAAGGGTTTTGCCATCGCATTCTTCTGGAATGTTTTTTCAATTTCCTAATCTAACCCAGCAGCCCAAATAATCCCTGCAGGTCTCCCATCCAAATACTAATTAGACTGACCCGACCTAACCAAGATCAATCCAGTGTGGCTAGCTGCTGAGTTATCTTGCTAGTACAGGTAATACGGAGAAACCGAGTCCACGTTTTCTGCCTTTGTAATTTCCATGCACTCATCCAGAATAACTTGTTTATTATCATCTTAATAGACATGATGTTTCTTCTGTCATATTTCAGTTTATTGCATTTTTAAAATCATACAAAGCCCCATTCAAAGGTTTTTCTCTTGACAGTTGCAATTTTTGGAAACAATTTTTGCCATGTTTTATAATAAATCTTTTACATAAGGGGGACAGACCTACCCCTGCAGGGAAAACCCAAGATGAACTTTATATTTGACAGATTTTTCTGTTGACCCATGGTTTGTTCAAAATGGGCTTGTCACCCAAGCTGTTAATTTGTTGGTGGCCTTCTGAGTCATCGCCTTTCTTTGGAATCTGTTTCTGAATCTGTTTACATAAGCAGTGAATCACAGGGTATTGTTAACTGCCCACAATGATTTCTTGCTTCTGTCATAAGAATGACAGTAAGGTAAGAACAACTATAATACACTGCATCTTCTAGAAGTTGTATCAATGTTGTTTACATGATAACCCAGTTGAAACATTAGTCATCCAACCAGGCAACTTGGATACTGCAGGGCTGTTGAGTGGCACACAATTATTTTGCCCCTGACATTGGGTACTTCCCATGGGGCATTTAAGTGATGAGCACAGGTAGCCTGGACAAATACAGAAGACTAAACAAATATAAGCTTTTCAGGCTACATGTACAATTTAGAGTTCTGTGTTACCAGGTTGAGTGAATAATGTCTGAATAGATTTGGCTAACATTAGAGGCACTTATTTGATTGGCTTTTTAATATGAGCTGACCAAAAACTCACTTGCTGACTACTGTAATAGAGGAAGCAAGTTATTCTTTGATTTTCTCACTTTCCTAAAAAATCTGCAAATAGTAATGGAAATTGTTTAGAAACTGTACATAGATTTTTCATAAGAAGCAGTGCAGAAATGGCACAGAATGAACTTGTACTTGAAAACATTAGAAGGTTATAGGAAGCAAAATGGAAAAGCCATCTGTTCCTAGAGCTGATATTTGTATCAACAAGAACTGAGCGTAAAACACATGTAAAATACCAAAATTATTGATAAAATAAATAGGGAAGTTTTACAAAAAATCCACAGTATATTCAAATGTTAATCCAAATGATTAAAAGAAAAATTGGGGGATTTTTGGCTGGGATTAATCAGAGATTAGCAGAACATTCTTGTGCATGTCTGAGCTCCAGTGAATTCACTGGAACCTACTCTGAGTGACCATGCTTAGCAAAAGGAGGCAGGAAAGGATCTGTTGTGCAGTACTATTTCTTTTTTTCCCTTTAATTACTGGATCAGCTTTATGAACGCTTGACCAAATAAATCAGCTTCTCAACATCTCAATTTATCATTAGCATTTTGATTTGTAAAAAAATAAGATCAGTCATGAATATGTCTGCCTTTTTGCATCTTGGCTTATAGATTTTTTACTTGGTGCTGTAGGAATGCAGGCTGAGTTGGCCCATTTCCTGTTTATATCTCTGGAATTTCTGATATACTTGTTGATGTTAGCAAGACTCTTCAGAGATGTGGATATTTTGGCACAAACACTCTGCTTTTTATTTAATCCTCTTTCATGCATTTAATGTTAAGCTCTCTTTCATAATCAAATCTACGTCATTTGGGAGCTTGGCTACTGAGTATTCTCTTTTAATGTTTAATTGCTATTGGCTACTACATCATAACAAAATTTTGTCTTGAAGAATGTTGGCCTGAAAAAAGGATTCCAAAACTCTCAGATGTATTTTAGGTTAGGTTTTCCATATGTAGCGATATGTGCATGCACACAGCTTTTACATGAGAAATGTCACGCTGACAGAGGATATAAAGATCTCTGCATCAGTTTTGATAGCAGCATTACTCATCACTATCAGTAGTAGAGATAAGTAACTAAGTAGAGATAAATAAGACATTGCAGTGTTTTATGTACTGCAAAAGGCATTGCATTTAGAGAAAGCTGACAGTGTGGTCACAATCCTTTCTTATCAGTTGCTGAAAGTAGATGTATATCTATAGAGGCATGTATTTCATTTTTTTATTTTCATGCCTCAACTTATATCAAATTAATTAAGAGAAGAAAAAGTATGCAGTATGTGCACTGTGGACAACATAATGTAACCTTAAAATGAATAATTAGCATTTTAAAAATAAAGGAAGAGGAGAAAAAGTAAGCCTTCTCCTTTCACACTTGTTGATTTACAGCCCAATTCCAGTGTTGAGATAGACAGACAGATGTGTGCACACACACATACACATATCCATACACAAACTATCCACTGTGCAAATCAGGTGTAGGAAATGGAAGTGGTAGGAAGACCAGCCTCCAGATACAAAACATCCATTATTCATGATGTCTTGATAGTGTCCAAATATTACCGATGCAGCTAAGAAGAAAGCAAGCATCTTTAATGCATAATTATTGATTGAGATTCATCTTAACAATCCTGCTGAATGCAGTTCTAGATTTTGTAATAATAGGACAAGTACAAACCAAATGAGTTAATATTCAGATTACTGAGTTGCATCTTCAACAGGAAGACCATTGTGATTTTTTCTGGTATTAATTCATTTTAGATTCACTAGGAAACTAATTTCATGTTGTTTAAAGCAGCCCTCCACCTGCTATATAGGATATATAGTCTCATTATTTCAGAGATCATATAAATAACTAGTGTCAATAGTAGTTACTATAAAAAAGGTTAATAGTTTTGCATAGTTTAATTCCTGCATTCTAACCACTGTGGAACTGCAGAGACAATAACAGTATCTAGACCAAAGAGATCAAATAACAAATTCTTAAACTAAATAAATGCCAAGAAACACCCTGAGGAAAACCAAACTTGTTATTTAATTCTGCAAAATTAATGATCCATGCTTTAGAGATTTAAAGAGATGCTTTGTTTTCGCTCCTGTGTGTTGTGAAGCATCTCCTTCCAGGAATTTGCATGGCCCTATTAAATAATCAAGATACTTAGTATTGTGTTCCAGTTTTTTTATTCAGTTCAGAGATTAAACATGCTAAGCACCTAACAATCAATTAATTGATTGATTATTCCACTAATTTTCTCCCAAAATGAAGAGAGGAGTAGATCCAATTTGGGAAACTTTATGCAATCTCTGGTTTTAGAGAGGGGTGTTTGCAATCTCAGGACTAGTTTAACATGGCCACTAAGTTTAGGAAGACACAACAGATATCACAATCAATACAGGATGTACCACCTGTTCTGAGCTTTATGACCACCTGTTTTAGGATTGAGTTACTTAGAAGAGCATTAAAACAGTAAAAAGTCAATGCAGATAATTTCTCAGGAGTTACTCCTATTTTTTTCTAGAAGTGTCACTGGGATTGATTGAATACCCTTTTTCTCTCTCTCTTTAAGCTGATTTACAAAAACCAAAACATGAAATGACAAATATATAGAAAACAACCAGAACGTAAAGACATAATTTTAAGACATTAATAAGCTAGAATTCTGCAAGATCATCCTTAAAAAGTTCTCCATTTTCCAGACTGTCCTTTAACAAAGCCTGGATTTGTGATAGTTGATATTGTGAGGTTTCATATTTATAATTGGGGTGTGTGGGGTGTCAGGGAGGGGTAGCACTTTTGGCAGGGGAACCTGTGTCCTTTCCGGGCAGTTTGCCCACCTTTGGTCCCCATCTGGCACTCAACTCTCATCTGTGGCTCCCGGTAGCCATTTGCATGTGACAGTGGCCACACCCCAGTGAACGGCTTCAACAAGCTGGCTAAACCAGGTGAGGGTAGCTGATGGGTCTTAAACCCTCAGTGGGACAGAGAGCTGCCTCTCCCAGCATCTGAAGACAGACTCCAGTGGATTGAGCAGATGAGACCATTGGAAGGCCCAGCAGTCATGAAGGTGGTCTTTGCAAGCATTGTGGAACGTGAAGAGCAGGACAAGCCCCAGAAGATGTCCTGGTCGTCCACTGTGCCTAGTCCCATCTCTGGTTGTCTCGACTCTGTCTTGCCACTGGACCCATATGGGAATTGGGAAGAGAGAGGAGGCTGACGCTGTGCAACCCTCCCTCGTTTAAATCCAAATTATGTGCTAGTCTTGACACCACCATCATCATCACTCTTGAAAAAATAAAAATAAAGATTAAAAAAAGTTCGGTGGCAAGTTTCTTGACCCCTGTTTAATACCTATCTCACTTCCTCAAAAAACTTGCCCATGAATCAGATCCCTCAGATTTCCCGCTTCTCAACCCCAAAGTATGTAAGAATCTCTGCCTTTCTAATGTTCGGATCCTTCTTTCTTGGGAAGCAGGCACCCAAGGATCACTGAATAAAGTTCTCCTTGGTTTTTTTCCCTCAGCCTTGTGCTCCTTCCTTTGGCAAAAATTCCACAACACCTCTAAGGCATTCCCAGTCACCAATGGTGTTAAACAGAGCTGTGTGCTTGCACCCACACTGTTCAGCATGATGTTTACTGCCATGCTGAATGATGCCTTTCAGGACAGTGATCCTGGAATCAGCCTCAAGTACAGAGTGGATGAGAAGCTCTTCAACTTGAGTAGACATCAAGCTATTACTAAAGTGAAGGAAACTGTTCTGAGAGACTTCCTCTTTGCTGAATGCTGGCTCAGAGTCAGAGATGCAAGTCAGTATGGATGAATTCTCTACAGCTTGTGACAATTTTGGACTCACCATCGATATTCAAAAGACCAAAGTCACGCACCTGCCTTCTCATGCATCATACACAGAACCCAAAATCACAATCAAAAGGTAGAAATTACAGGCATTGTCCAGTTCAATTACCTTGGCACTACCTGAATAGTGACCATTGATACAGAAGTTAACTGCAGAATAGCAAAGGCAAGTTCTGCTTTTAGTAGACTGTGCTCCAGTATGGGAACATCAAGAAATTAGTCCAGCAACAAAATTGAAGGTCTACAGAGCTGTGGTACTCACTACCTGTCTTATATGCCTGTGAAATGTGGACTGTGTATTGAAGGCATGCAAGACAGCTCAACCACTTCAACATGACTTGTCTTTACAGAATATTAGGCATCAGATAGCTAGATAAAGTACAAGACACTCTATATGCTGCTGGTGAGAACACAGACCCGGTGGTCAAGTCACATCAACTGTATGCCGAATAAGTGCATACCCAAGCAGCTCCTTTTTTGAGGATTTTCTGCTGGAAAACGTTTGCATGGAGGACAGAAGAAATGTTACAAAGATACATTAAAGGCCTCCCTGAAGTTGCTTGACATAGACACAACCACCTGGGAAACACTGGCACAAAATTGCTCTACCTGGCGTGGCCTCATCCCTAAGGGCTGTCAAGCTTATGACTAAGGCACACTGCAGAAGCACAACATAAGTGCGAGCTGCCCAAGCCTAGAGCCATCAGTGCAACAACTGCAGTGTCTACACTTGTTTGCCCAACATGTGCCAGGACATTCCGTGCCTGAATTGGCCTGACCAGTCATCTTCGGAGGCACCACATTGAGTTTTAACGTGACTAATGGTGTTGAGGTCTTCATCAACGTCAATGGATGAACAACATTTAGAATAATTTTTTTTATTTAAGTACAGGATATAGAAAGATTGGCATCTCTTACTTGTAAAAATGGATTATCAATTCATTAAATTATTTTCAACCTGTTCTTTCCCTTTCTGTACCAGGATGCACCTTCAGCTTGATCACAGTGCAAACTCACAGCAGAGCTACAGAAAGAATCCCTGTTAAGGCAGTTCTTCATAATGGGTAGAGATAAAAGAATAAAATATTGGAAAACATTTAATCTGTTTTATTATGCTGGTTTTCTTTTAAATAAGGCTTTCTGTTGTTGTTTGCATTCTGGGATTCTTGAGATGCTTCCATCCCTTCTTGAAAAACATTCTGTAATAATAGTGTTTTGTTTCCATAGTCACATTAAAATATATTCTTCCCTTAGCAGTACAGAATTATGGCTCAGAGCCCAACTGGATAAATTGCTCTCTGTAGAACTAGGGAATAGATGTAAGGCGCAATGGCAGTTGTAGGGTAGCGGGATTTCAATCCTTGATCCTCTCCCTTTACTTTGCAAGGCAATTCAGATTAGATCCCTTTTTCTGCCACTTTCGGGGGTGGGTGGGGGGAAATCCTGACTCAGATTGTGCCTCCTCCTTTCAAGAACACTCTTGCTAGTGACACAAATGTCTTTCTGTCTCGGCCTTCAATTGTATACTTCCATTTAAAAAAAAAGACCCCAAACTGTCAGCATCCATTAGCATCCATTTATGAATTTAGAGTTTGGGGAAATAACCTAATGCAAAAGAAAAAAATGCATCTTCCTTCCAAGTGACCTCGAAATACTCAGGGGTCTGACAGTGTTAAGCAAGTATGAACATTCCCACTGTGTAAAGGGAGCTTCTAAGCCTTTCTGAAAGTCTTCTTAAAAGGAGTGGGATAAATGTGTGATGAATTTGATAATACATGGGTCAGCTTGACACGGCTAGGGGTTTGTTTTTGAAAGAACTAAGTTTCATTGTCAGAGGTTATAGAGGAACCTTAACTAGCATGTGTTTTAAATACTTATTTCATAACTGTCACCTTGGCAACAACGATTTAAAAACTGATCTGAAAATTTCAGCTGAAGCTGCTAAATCTCCCAGCGTAAGGGCTTGAAGCTATTTATGCACTGTTCAGTTGTTAAAATGGCATTATTTAAAGCCCTGCCTAACTAGTTCATATTTACCCTCACATTCTGCACGAAGCTAAGTATTTGGGTATAGACCTGCTCAGACCAGTAGTGAAGGATTTTTATTTATTTATTTATCTATCAAATTTTATCACTGCCCATCTCCCCCCAAAGGGGGGACTCTGGGCGATTTACAACAAAAACAAAGTTTAAAATCCAATGCCATTATAAATACAATAAATATGAATATAAATAAACAGTAAAAATATAAAAAGGTATAAAATCCAGATGGCAAAGATTGTATCTCAACCTGTGAGTATAAAGGGCTCTTCTAGGGTGCTAGCCATCCCCAAGAAAGATTATTCCCCTTCCTGCTCCAGGCATGCTGGCGGAACCAGGTTTTTAATTTTTTACTGAAGTCCAGGAGCGAGGGGGCCTGTCTCACCTCTGTGGGAAGAATGTTCCAGGGGGCAGGAGCTACTGCAGAGAAGGCCTGTTTCTTGGACCCCACTAGATGGAATTCTCTTACAGATGGGGTCCGTAACATGCCCTCTCTGCATGACCAGGTGGGATGGGTCGATGTGATGGGGATGAGATGGTCTCTCAGGTAGCCCCATGCCATGTAGGATGCTATTCTCATCCCAACATTCCTCTGTGCTTTGAAAGTGGGCAGTCTCTGAAGCAGATTTTGGTCGCATAAGCCTTGTAGTGTTGTAGCTCACATTATAGGGGGGTACCTTTTACCACTGTAGTAGCAGCTCTTCTTCCTATCCTTCAAGGCCATTCCCTCTTCTCTCCACATCTGGGTCCCTTCCCCTTGAAGATTCTTCCAAGGGGTGCAAGTTCTGTCTGCTCTCAGCTGAGTTCATGCCCATGCTGGGTTCAATCCTTGTATGGAACAGTTTTGTGAAGGTCTGTGGCATGGATTTCTAATACTGTAGTACACAAAGGCTTTCTTTTTTTTTAATCCATTCAATCGTATCGATTCTCAAAGACTGTCTAGACAAGTCCCTGCAGTTTTCTTGGCAAGGTTTTTCAGAAGTGGTTTGCCCTTGCCTGTTCCTTCCTAGGGATGAGAGAGAGGGACTGGCTCAAGGTCACCCAGCTGGCTTCGTACTTAAGGCAGGACTGGAATTCAGGGTCTCCTGGTTTCTAGCCTGATGCCTTAACCACTACACCAAACTGGCTCTCACACAAGGGCTATCCATTTGTAATTGTTGATGCAGTCAAGAAATGTATCCATCTTTATTTCTGCCATCTCAAACTAGTCCTTTCTTCTCCGTTATATCCCACTCTATGCGCAGAGCTTAGCTTAGCCGTGTGTTGAGCGTACCAAACTGCAGAAACTGAGGGAGACTTCTTGCTAATTGGTGACTGGGAATTAGGTCTCCCAGCACCAAGCAGTAAAGCCAGGCCTTGAGACTGCACCACCACTGCAGCTGAAAACCCTTGGTTGCTGCCCTGCCTTGAGTTGTGAATGGCCCTTGTGCAATTGGGAACAATGCCTGCCATGCTCTCCATGGCGAAGTAGGGTGGCAGAAACAGTGGCCATCATTTTGTGTTTTCCAAACATGCAGATTCTATTCAGAGTGGAATGATCAAAGAGATGTTTCTCTTTTCAAGACTGCTGAGAACGAAGCAACAACCCTTTTAGTGTTGAGATAACAAGAAGCACTGTAAATATTGCCTGGAAGTAATTTATTATTTAAGATCCTCAAAGGCAACGCAACCAGGTTTCCCTCTATAACATGCAATTCTGTATATCTTGTATTAACACAATCTTTGGTGCATTCATATCTTAAACTCTGGAATGAATTTCAAGGGTCATTTATATACTCTCCTATTCATGCAGGGAATTCATTTGAGCCAGTTTGGTGTAGTGGTGAAGGTGCTGGCCTGGCAAGCAGGAGACGGTGAGTTCTAGGCTTCCCTTAGACAGGAAAGCTGGCTGGGTGACTTTGGGCTAGCTCCTCTCTCTCAGCCCAGCCCACCTCACAGGGTTGTTGTGGGGAAAACAGGAGGCAGGAGTATTAGGTATGTTTGCTGCCTTGAGCTATCTAAAATCTAATAATTATTCCAGCAACTGTAATAGCGAACTATGCAACTTTTGCATAAATATCTCTAAGAACAAAATATGACAGCAGAAAACACTATTGTATGAACAGACATCTAGTTAGACTTTCCCTTCCTTTACCTCCACCCCAGCACTATTTGCACCTCTGTTTGGATACAGAGCACATTATAAGTTTGGGCAGGTTTGTGAGTTCATAGAGCTTGCAGTGAACCATTAGCCAGTCTGTGATTGCATTCTGGCTCATAGCTGAGCCCAGAGAGCTGTTTGCCAATTAGTGCTCACTTAAAAGCTCAGTAGAGAGCCAGTTTCGTGTAGTGGTGAAGGCATCAGGCTAGAAACTGGGAGACCGTGAGTTCTAGTTCTGCCTTAGGCACAAAATGAGCTGGGTGACCTTGAGCCAGTCACTCTCTCTCAGCCCTAGAAAGGAGGCAAGGGCAAACCGCTTCTGAAAAGCCTTGCCAAGAAAACTGCAGGGGCTTGTCCAGGCAGTTGCCATGAGTCAAAAACTGACTTGAAGGAACAAATAATAATAATACAAGCTCAGTTACCAGCTAGTAACTAAGTGCCTCACCCTCCCCACTCAAGATCCATGCCTAAAATGCGTCCTTTACCCTTTGCACAAATACAAAAGAGAGTAAATGGCTAGCATTTCCCCGTTTCTGTGCTTGCCATGGTGGCAAAACTCTGCTGCCTTCCAAATGCCTGATGCCTGGCCTGCTGGCATATTCTACATGCAGTTCCTTTACTTAATCAGATCAGCATGGAGTTACAGCAGGGTGAGTCAAAAATTCCCTATAATGAAGGCACAGATCTCCCCATCAAGCACAAGGCAGTGAGACATTGTTCTTTTGTAAAGAGTCTTTCTCTGCCATGGAACATTTCGTGGGGAACGGATGCCAACATTGTTCACACAGTTCATTCTATTTCTTGTATAGAAGTCCTTCAGTTCATGAATTTCTCTAACTTCCATTTTCACCAAAATGACTGCTTTAATGGAAAACTCATTTAGTTGTCTGCTGCCTATAGCTTTAGTGCATTTAATTCCTATATTTTTCATGATTCCTACTGCTTCTTGAAACAAGAAACCTACCAATTTTTAAACCAAACTAAATCAGAAGCCTTCAGGAAAAGAACCAGCATCTAATTTTTAAAAGTAACAGTAGGAAGTATACAGGTGATTGGGTGGACTTTAAAGCCAGGTGTGGACTTTGAAACCAGATGTCCATGTAGTGTTATATCTATATCCCCACCGCCTGAAAATGAACATGCCTCTTCCTTTCTTGCAGGGATGTGTAAAACTCACCATACTGAATTTCCTCTGGAAATTAATCCTCTGGACCAAAAATTAAACCTCTGGAAAGTAAATCCTCTGAACCAGAAGTAGGTCAAGGTATTCTGGACATGGTGTTGCAGATGAAACAGGTTATTGGGGGCTGAATCACAATGGACCATTTCAAATTGCCTCCAGTTCATAAGATTTACTTCCAGAATCACCAAATCTCCCCCAGGACAAGATCCAGAGGAACTTTAAAATAATCCAGAGAGGGAAGAGAATATTCCACAGAATATTCTTTTCTATAATGAGTGAATTTTGCTTATCCTTAGTTTCTTGTTGTTGGACATCTGCATATTCATTTTTTTCTGAAAGCAAACTTGATTGTTTTTATTCACTGTGATGTTGAAATTGATCTTACATTTATATTGATTATTTAACTTCCTCTACCCAGTGGGAAGATAAAAGGAATCCAGGAATTCTCCTAAAGGAACTATACTCTTAATAGGGGCCACATCTATTTTAATAGTTTTTATGTACATCAGGGGTGGGCAACAGTGTGACCACTGATACTTTCTTCTGCACTAGCCAGACTCTGTCCAATCTGTTAAGAGCTTTAGGTATTTTTTATAAATCATTAAAAAAAAGTTGTGGGGAGGAATCAGCCCAGTGCTCTGTTTGGAAAGGTGTCTACCAACTCAGGAAAAAAAAAGAGGTGAAGATATGTGAGACCAGTCTTTCTCACCCTTTTGACTCTAAAGGGCTCCTTTAGGAACCCTTAAAATATTTTTCAGGCCTCAAGGAACCCCTGCATATTCAGGCTCAAATATAGGCTGGAACTTACAAAATTATTATATTCATTTCATGTGTAGATCTGTATGTATGCATTAACAGTGTTCTTAGACTAAAAATAAAGAATGAGACGTACCTCTTTAATGTGAAGTTGCCCGAATTTATCTTTTAAATAAATCGTGATCTCCCAGGGAACCCCTAGTGACCTCTCATGGAACTAGGGATCCATGGCAACTCAGGATGCCACAGATCCCTAGTTGAAAAGCCCTGTGCTAGACTGTAAGGAACATCTTGGGGTGTTGGATGGAATGGTACAAATAAGCATACCTTTGTCTTTTAGTAATGGGGTGTTTTTCATTCATGTTACTATTTTGTCAACAGACAAGTCTCCTTCACATGGCAGCCATTTTGTGAATGAATGAATGAATGAATGAATGAATGTTCTTGAAATTTCACATATGTCCTCTATCATAGAATGTTTGCCCACTGTGATGTGTATAATATTTCTGTCAAATCACAATCCTGGCTATTCAGCTGCTTTGGTAAGGTCATGTCTCCCGTTTAACTTTTTTAGCCCTGCCCCCTTTTTTCCCCTAGATACTCCTTCCCAGAGGGTGCAGTTTATTCTGGGAACAGAAGATGATGATGAGGAGCACATCCCACATGACTTATTCACAGAGCTTGATGAACTTTGCTGGCGAGAAGGAGAGGATGCTGAGTGGAGGGAGACTGCCAGGTAAATGGGACTTTTTTCCTTCCACATGGCACATTGCTTAATGCTCAGAGAACATCAGCAGAAAAAAACAGGAAGCACAATATGTCCATTGAGATTAAAGTCACACATATGTTTTAAATTTGTGCAGAATTAGTGTTGTGATACCATCAGTTTTCTTCAAAACCAGGATCTCTCCTGGATTTAACTTTTTTATTATTATTAATTTCACTAGACATTAAAGAAGGTATATAAACAACCATAAAAAGAGTCAAGAAGAAGAGCTAAAAATTAAAATACAGATGAATAAAGAAAAAGAATAAAATATGGAATATAGTTTTCCAGTATTTCCAGTAAAATATGGACTATAGTTTTCCAGTATATCTTTAGTTAATTATGGATTTAATATTTTATAGTTCAGGATCTCCTGAGTGGGTGTCAGTACCCTAGATGTGCCTCCTAGTTGGCGGGATGTGACCACAGTATGATGGATTGTAAAGTTGTCTCTGGATTAGATATTCCATCTTGCACAGAATAGCACTGGCATCATAAAATTGGGCTTTGGTTGTCTTGCGACATACTGGCCAAAACAGACTGGTACTGACCTTACTGATATCATAGTAAGGATAAAACTAAAGCTGGCAACCTACACTTCCTTTATACTACTAAAAAGTGCAAAGCAGCATTAAATGGATGAATGTCTAAGGAATGCTTATGGCACGATTACTAACAAGGAATATTAAAGCTTGAGGACATGAATGTATATGTACTTTTATCTGAAGGTGATGCTATATATCGTTGGCTGAGACCTGAATGGTTTGTAGCAGTAGATTGTGTGATGCAACAGCACATATGGTTCTGAAAATTAATGTATCAAATATCAAGGTAGTTTTGTTTGACAGGGAAAATAGAGGAAACAATTGCAAATTATACATACATGATGAAAAACCAGATGAATGTGGGTATTATAAAAATAGGTTGAATGGAATGGGAAATTATTTATTTATTAAAATATTTTTATACATCTGATTCCATGTCAACTCCTGGTGGATTATATACACACATAAACATAAAACTCTACAACGTTCCATTTAAAACTATATATAACTGTATAACTATGTAACTATATAACTGTATAAGTAACTATATAACTATATACACACACACACACACTATATATTTATATAACTATATATGATGACTATATATAATATTCCCCCCCTGGGATTCCCCCCCGCCTTCCCAGGATAGCCACTTTATAAATTGAATGCTCTCTAGTATAATTCTGCCTTGGTTACTTTTCTAAAGGCCTATAGGAGGCTTGGTCATGTAGATGGAATGAATGAGTTTCAAACTGCAGAGCAAATAAAGAAAGGGAAGGAAATGGGATGAGTGCACGAGAAGATGAGAAAGCTGTGGTTGGGTAGAATTGATGAGACCCTCAAAAAGAAGTTTCAAGAAGAAAAGGCAGTGTATGAAGTTGTGTGTGTGTTCGTGTTTGTGCACGTGTGTATGACTGATATAATCTAACGCAACAAACTTCAAGCTAACCTAACTTTAATTTCATTTTTTCTCTAGGGTGCTTAGACGAAAAATAGACAAGGCTTGTATATATTTCATAGTTGCAGAAAGGGGTGAGGGGGCTTGGGAGAGAGGCAGATACAATATATCAGGCATGGGTAAAGAATCAGGATATAAATCAAAATATTAACAATAACAACTTGTTACTGGCACAATTGCAAATAACTGTCACAGGCAGAGTAGCTCTTTCCATGTTATACTTTTAACCCACTGAATAATCCAAGTTTTTTATGTAGACCACAAAAACATTAAAAACATTTAAAGTTTCCCAGAGCAGTTATGAAATAAATAACACATGTTAAATACCTAAAATCCGTTATCTCATGGTAGATTGGACACTTATCATCAAACTAAGTTCAAAACTCTAGAATTGTTTGAGAGAAAAGGATTGGCTTTGCCTGGTTTTGGAATGATATCCACAGTTGTTCCTTTCTGAGAAGGGCATTCTATAAATGAGGCCCCAAACTGAAATTGGGGGGACAGTTTATGGAATGCTCTCCTCAGAGAAGAAGGTGGTAAATTCCTTTTCTACATGCTCTGTCTGAAAACAGAGAAGCTAAATAAAAGGAGATAAATCAATGATGTAAGTCATCCTAGGTGAGAGACTGACCAACTTCAGGACTGAGCCCATTTATTTTTTAATTAATTAATTAATTGAATTTATATCACCGTCCATCTCCCCCCAACAGGGGACTCCATTGCTTCATGATTAACTGGCAGAATGTGTTAATAAAGTCCTGCTTCTATAATCTTTAATGGTATGTTTAAGTTTGACCAGGATGTTTGTGGTTCACGTATTCAGAAAGTAACAGATCCAAATTAATAATTTAAGTGAGGAAATTGCTAGACTTTGGTATCTTTAGAAAGCAGGGAACTATCCCAAGACATTTTACTGCCTGAGGCAGAGCTGCAGATACAGGGCCGCAATTTTGGGGGCAGCAAGTGGGGCATGTGCCCCGGGCGCCGCACTGGGGGGCACCAAAATGAGCGCGGGGGGTGTCAAAATGGGTGTGGAATCCATGTTTGCCCTGCATGACACAGGCCCTACTTGCGGGCCTGTGCAGATAATACCCCTCCTCCAGCTAAGTTATTGGGCCCCTGAGGCAAAAAATCCCACAAGTAACATTCTTGACAGTAAAAATGATAATAAAGTAACTAAATGGTCTGTTTGGCTAATGATAGGGATATTTCTTCTAGAAAGACAACAGATGTAGCTAAAATAATGCAGTGAGTATTAAGCAAATTATTGTGCTGGATCAAAAGAGTTTGAGCCTAGGTTGTTTTTATTATAATAACGTGGACTTCTGCTAAAGCAACCTGGCCTTTTGAAAGGGTTCATCAGTAATAAGATATACTTTTATATGATTGGTTCCAGAAAAGTTAACTCCATTATTTCTGGAGCTCTGTGTTGAAAAGGGAGCTAACTCTATGTCTAGAGCAGGAAAAGAGTGGCATTGTGGTATTGTTCACAGAGTGCATAAACATTTTTGCCAATTGTTAAAATCTCCAGCTAATGTCATCAGAGCTTTTAGCATCTATTAAAGATGTTATGTAGAGTTCTAACATGTGCCAGGATTCTCTCACTTGTTTTTGTAGTGGTGAAAACATCCTTTGATGTTCAGCTATGTAAAGTTGGTGTGGAAATGGTCTGGAATACAATGATTGAGTTAGATGAGGGTGGGGGAAACCACTGAAATGGTCTATGTGGATCAAAATTCATCCAGTCCATTTCTGAGAAGATCTTAAGAAGGAGATACTTCTTGTCATTTGTTTCCAGAGACTTGCAAATGCATTTAAATGAATAATTCCTACTGTTCCATGTAGGCTTGAAGGTGTGGTAGTGCTGGGGTCATACTTTTACTTAGTGGTTGATAACTGGTTCCATGTTTAGAACTTACAGCATTCTGCAGTTTTGCTGACAAAGAACCACATGGGCTAGGAGGATATGATTGCTTCCGTTATGAAGTTTATCCTCCATGATACAGCTGAATTTCATGTTTAATAGTCAGGAAGGCGAAGAGATCAAGAAAAGGTGGCAAAAATATACAGAAGACCTGTATAGGAAGGATAACAATATCGGGGATAGCTTTGACGGTGTGGTCAGTGAGCTAGAGCCAGACATCCTGAAGAGTGAGGTTGAGTGGGCCTTAAGAAGCATTGCTAATAACAAGGCAGCAGGAGACGACGGCATCCCAGCTGAACTGTTCAAAATCTTGCAAGATGATGCTGTCAAGGTAATGCATGCTATATGCCAGCAAATTTGGAAAACACAAGAATGGCCATCAGATTGGAAAAAATCAACTTATATCCCCATACCAAAAAAGGGGAACACTAAAGAATGTTCAAACTATCGAACAGTGGCACTCATTTCACATGCCAGTAAGGTAATGCTCAAGATCCTGCAAGGTAGACTTCAGCAGTTCATGGAGCGAGAATTGCCAGATGTACAAGCTGGGTTTAGAAAAGGCAGAGGAACTAGAGACCAAATTGCCAATATCCGCTGGATAATGGAAAAAGCCAGGGAGTTTCAGAAAAACATCTATTTCTGTTTTATTGACTATTCTAAAGCCTTTGACTGTGTGGACCATAACAAATTGTGGCAAGTTCTTAGTGGTATGGGGATACCAAGTCATCTTGTATGCCTCCTGAAGAATCTGTATAACGACCAAGTAGCAACAGTAAGAACAGACCACGGAACAACGGACTGGTTTAAGATTGGGAAAGGAGTACGGCAGGGCTGTATACTCTCACCCTACCTATTCAACTTGTATGCAGAACACATCATGCGACAAGCTGGGCTTGAGGAATCCAAGGCTGGAGTTAAAATCTCTGGAAGAAACATTAACAATCTCAGATATGCAGATGATACCACTTTGATGGCTGAAAGTGAAGAGGAACTGAGGAGCCTTATGATGAAGGTGAAAGAAGAAAGTGCAAAAGCTGGCTTGCAGCTAAACCTCAAAAAAACCAAGATTATGGCAACCAGCTTGATTGATAACTGGCAAATAGAGGGAGAAAATGTAGAAGCAGTGAAAGACTTTGTATTCCTAGGTGCAAAGATTACTGCAGATGCTGACTGCAGTCAGGAAATCAGAAGACGCTTAATCCTTGGGAGAAGAGCAATGACAAATCTCGATAAAATAGTTAAGAGCAGAGACATCACACTGACAACAAAGGTCCACATAGTTAAAGCAATGGTGTTCCCTGTAGTAACATATGGCTGCGAGAGCTGGACCATAAGGAAGGCTGAGCGAAGGAAGATCGATGCTTTTGAACTGTGGTGTTGGAGGAAAATTCTGAGAGTGCCTTGGACTGCAAGAAGATCCAACCAGTCCATCCTCCAGGAAATAAAGCCAGACTGCTCACTTGAGGGAATGATATTAAAGGCAAAACTGAAATACTTTGGCCACATAATGAGAAGACAGGACACCCTGGAGAAGATGCTGATGGTAGGGAGAGTGGAGGGCAAAAGGAAGAGGGGCCGACCAAGGGCAAGATGGATGGATGATATTCTAGAGGTGACGGACTCGTCCCTGGGGGAGCTGGGGGTGTTGACGACCGACAGGAAGCTCTGGTGTGGGCTGGTCCATGAAGTCACGAAGAGTCGGAAGCGACTAAACGAATAAACAACAAAGTCAGGAAGGCAATGTGGCACTCACAATCTGCTCACAGGCAATTCCATTAACATTTATGAGATTTTCTGCCCCAGTGGGAAGTGGGAATGCTGTGAAATGGAGCACCAGCTGCTAGGATAAATCTTTATTTGCTAGAACACTTCTAGCCTTACAGGCTTTCTTAGGAAGTAAATATGATGATTCACTTCTGTCCAATACTTTGTTGGAAAGTTTGCCTCTCTGCCCAGAAAAAGGACAAAAGTAGGGTGGGGTTGGGGGCAGAGTTAAGAATCATTCTGAGTACAGGATACAGGATACAGGGCACAGAGGAAACAGAAGACCCATTTTTGTCTTCTGGTGAATACTGTTTTGTGACTTAGGATGTCCACCATGGTAGTTATTTTGCAACCAGGAGACTGGGAGTTCTAGTCCCGCCTTAGGCATGAAAGCTGGCTGGGTGGGCCGGTCCCTTTCTCTCAGCCCAACTCACCTCACAGGGTGGTGGTTGTGGGGAAAAGAGGAGGAGGAAGGAGTATTAGGTATGTTCCCCGTCTTGAATTATTTATAAAAATAATAAAGGCAGGATAGAAAATAAATAAATAAATAAATAAAAAACCAAAAGATGCTCTCAAAATTCCAGATTCACCCACCAGCTTAAAAAGGTTGCCTAGCCCTAGTATATCCTTAGCTGAAAGTAAAAACTGATATAAAGTAACAGGCTTTACTGTATTATTAAAGTAACTTAATGATTTCTGACAATTACACAACCTTTTTTCCTGTCAGTGCTACATACACACAATCTTGGAAATCCTTGTAATACAAAACTCATACAGTATAGCAGTATTATCATTTTCCTAATACAAATTGAGTCAAAGATTCAGATACAAAGATGGAGGTAGTGGTAATCTCCTGTTCATAGTAGGCTGTCTGATCCCATGAACTGTAAACCTAGAACAATGGTTTTGGCAATTCTCTCTCTCCCTCATATCTCCTCCCATACTATCTTCTATATACTATTTATGGATTGTTTGTATGTGTGCTTGCCATACTGCATGCCTACTCTGAGAAAGTCTGACTAAAATGTTTTGTTTACCTAGGTGGTTGAAGTTTGAAGAAGATGTTGAAGATGGAGGGGAGAGGTGGAGTAAACCATATGTTGCTACTTTATCACTTCATAGCTTGTTTGAATTGAGAAGTTGTATCCTTAATGGCACAGTCTTACTAGACATGAGAGCAAATTCTTTAGAAGAGATTGCAGGTGAGTTATTTCTTTATTTCTTTATTTAACCTTTTAATCTTACCTTATCCCCTCAGAAGTCTTACCCAGCATAAGTTAGGAGGAGGTGGTAAACTCTTTTAAACTTTAAATGCAACGTTTCAACATTATTGCATGCATTTTTTAGTGGCTGGCAAAACCGTTTACCAGACCAATGGGATGGAGGTCAGACGGAATGCTGCAGGAAGGCAGTTTTTGTATATTTCAGCTACATAAAGCCACATTAGTAAGGCTCCAAAAGAAACCTCAGTGGTTGCCATGTTGTGTGTTCGTGTATTCACATATGTGTTTGTAAAGAAATTTCTGAATTCTAATATTTTAGATTAATGGAAGAAAATTGAAATGTTCAAAAAGAAATGTTTTTATAGGCAACAGTAACAGTTAATGCACAACAGTGTTGTGAATGCATTCCCTGTATACTCCTTGAATTGCTGAAATAGCACTTTGATAGCTTCATGTGGAGCTGCAATTTTGCTGGCTTGGAAAGCTGAAATTTGAATGTTAATACTGTCATTAATTGTTCAACCTTATATTGCATAATGAAAAAAAATATGTAGCTCATGTTTTATAACTTTTAAAAAATTGCTTTTGTTATTGAATGGGAAAGACAAAAAAGTGTTTCAATAAATGAAAAACCTATTCTGAATTAAGAATTTTACAGCTCAGCCAGATCTACTCCATGTCATTATGATTTTAAGTAGACTATTCGTTTTCTCTATCAGGTTTTTTTTTTTGCAAATTATTATTTTCTGAAGGAAAAAACAATCTGAAAGTGTTGGAAAAAACTTTCTATAACACTACATATTTCTATATAGTACATTTTTCCCATAATATTTTTAATTCAACTATCTCTGATATCTGGCTTTGTGGGGGGTGAACAATTTCTCAATTGTTCTCTCTCTCGCTCTCGTATGCAATCTTCCCAAATTGTGCCCATTTTTATTTGAATTTTTTTAGTTAGGAAGTATGTAAGGTAGATATTAGGTGGACTGTGCACCATTTGTATCATAACAGATTCTGTTTTGGCAGATGATATCATTTTGCTTGAAAATAAATCAGTAAGAAATTTCTTTTACATCCTAATTGAGAAGTGAGCCTCATTGAGTTCAATGGGACTTACTGCTAGGTAAGTGAATATAAGAATGCAACTGGTACAAATTAAATTAACAGTTAAATATTAGCTTCAGTTTTAATTAATAAATATCTGCTATAAACTGAAATATTACTATGACAAAAATTATCTTATAGTGGCAACTTTGCAAAACTGTTAGGAGTGATTTCCTACACTATGATAGGAAAGACTTACAGCTGCTGTTAGAAGTCCATCTTTGTATAACGTTTTATTTCTGTTTTGAATCATTCTGTCTTTAGATCATGGTGATTTTCTTGTTTAGGAATCAAACCTTCATTGTTATTAAAAATCATATTTATTTAAGTGGGGATAAAAAAAATAAGAGATAGTGATATATGTTAGGACTGAAGAAGGCAATATAGGAACCAATGATCTTCATGTCAGGCTGGACCGTTATGTAAACATGGAACTGCTGTCTTGACTCTCAGGGCTGAGAGAATTACCAACAGTCCATTGACTCTAAAGGACCAGAAGAAAAGACTGGTACCTGGAGACTGTGAAGATCTGAACAGGGTGAAATAAGTACAGATGCAATCCTACTAAAATAAATTCCTAATCTATTTAGGTTTAAGCACTTTGGGTCCATTTGTGCTTTAATGTATTGGTGTAATGGTTGCCTAATCCCAAATACTCAGTCTCACAAGCTTGGGCTTAAGGATAACTGATTTATTAAAGGAATAGTATGCAAATACAGAGAAAGCTGAGAATGAGCAAAAGCGCGCCAAATACAAACTTAAAAGCCTTGCCTTCCATCCAGTCCCGCCCCAAGCACCCGTCAGCACGCACCCCCTCCCAGGTGCTAGAAACCGTTACACACGCCTGGGAAAGTAACCTTGAACAGGATTGCAAACCCAAACATACATACCAAAGATCCAAAACAACGCAAAGCGCAGGAATGGAAAAACCCAGCAATGAGCCCGGCGGGGATACACGGAAAACGGCTTGACATGTGAAACGTTACAATGTTAACAGAACATTGAAAGGGGAAACATGACAATTGGGCACCTAGGCTCTTTATGTGTATTTGATTTTTGATGGCTTTAAGTCTTTGTACTGGGTTTTAGTTCCTTGTTTACGTTTTTGTACCCAACCCAGAATCAGTCAGGATGGGGGCAGGCTATAAATATTGTTAAATAGATCAAACAATTAAATAGGCCTTGGATTTATACCCTGAAGCAGCCTTAGGTATAGGATTTCGATTCTGCAGGAGGCAGATCTTCTGTGCGTACATGACTTTGTTCACGTCTGCAATATAGCAACTTTAGCTTAGGTAGCCACACTGAGTCTGGGAAGCTTCTGCTCTTAGCTTGTTACTGAAAGCTTGTTGAGTTTCTGGAGAGTCAACATTTATTGCCATGCCTGATATGAAGTCTGATCATTTGCCAGTTTTGACATCTCTTTTAGCTTTTATAGCCGTAAAGAAGCTGTTGTCTGCAACTCTGAATTATAGCTGCATCTACAGCTGTTACAACTTATGGTCACTAATGTTGGATTCAGAGACCTTCCACCAGCAGGAATGAGTCAGATTATAGCAAGGTCTTGGCCCCTCTAGATTGCTTCCAAGCAGCTATCACCCAGTATCACTTAAGGAACCATGCTGTATATCCTTTAACTGCACAAAATATTCTCCATGGGATCCCTGCTGAAAGGTACATAGGCTGCAATTCTTTAAAAATATGTTATTGATCTTTTTTGCTGTAATTTCCTTGGCTGTTCAAAACAATATAATTAATTAGTTAATACATTCATATCCCACCTTATTTTTCAGAAGGATTTAAATATTTTGTAACAGTTAAATAATAATTAAAATGTTGCTCTGGAATCCCAAAATATAAAGCCCAAAACAGCAGAAGGAAGAAACATATTACAAAACAGCAATAAAAGAAATTTTAAACATGAAACCAGTTGTTGATTAGAAATAGCAAGTAAAATAATACACTAACAGCCTTCCTGAAAACAATCTTCCAAAAGGTTGTTAATATTGTTGGTGAGAAGCTGATTTGGTTCCCATTTGACACCCTGGAGGCCCACTCACATTCTGGCTGATTGTAAGGATTGCCTATTCTAATGTACATCAGACTCATAAGCAGGGTTTCAAAGATATCTGATTTATTGAAGAATAGTATGCAGGATTGCAAAGAAAGCTGAGAATGATGAAAGCGTGGCAAATTCAAACTAAAAACGAAATCCCTCCCCCCGTAGAATCTTCTCAAGTCCACAATCCCAGGTGCTCCTAATGGTTTCTGATGGTCTGCAGGAAAAGTCCTTGAACAGAGGAAATAACCCAAACACATTCCATTGTCCTGATTTCACATACAGAGCTTGGTACAAGGTTTCACAGCAGCTCCCTCCTAAACAGAAACGCGTGTC
This sequence comes from Candoia aspera, assembly GCF_035149785.1. Classification (NCBI taxonomy): domain Eukaryota; kingdom Metazoa; phylum Chordata; class Lepidosauria; order Squamata; family Candoiidae; genus Candoia; species Candoia aspera. The sequence goes on along the minus strand of NC_086153.1, from coordinate 198,486,776 downwards.
AGCGCCATGGCATGTTTGATGTTATGATGTATAAACTACATTGAAACAGTGAACATGACACTGATTGGCCATATCACCAGCTTTCCAGTTGCTTTCCATAGATGGGTCACTTGATGGTCTCACAACACATCTCTCTCAGAATTCCCTCAAAATCTGCTCCAGAAAGCTGCTTTGCCTTGGGATCCAGTTGGTGGTTCATGAGGGCAGTAGGGGTGGTAGGGGGAGGACTTGGCCCCAATCCTGAGCCCCCTACCCCAGCAACTGTTTCATTTTAGGCATAATAATTTGAAAATAAGATATTTTAAACAGGGTGTATTCCTGAGAGTATACGTGTAGAGGAAATGCTGTCATAAAGATAAAATAGTCAGCAGTGTGATAAGTGTTCTATTGCCCAGTATTGCTGTCACACCTTCTGAATTGCTCTGCCCTCTTTACAGCCTGATCATAATTTTTTAAGTATGTTGATGGCCCCAAGGGCCCTTACTGCTTCCTAATATTAGCTACTGCTGAGTCCCATAGCCACAGTCAACATTCTCTTCAAATAATTTATTTATTTATTTATCATATTTTTATCACCACCCATCTCCCCCACACTGGGGACTCTGGGCGGTTCACAATAAAATAGTTTAAAATTCAATAAAATCATAAATAATATCATTAATCCATCAATATCAATATCAATAAATAAATATAAAATATAATGAGATCCAAGTAATGGCAGATCTAATACCACCCAAAGGGGAACAAGACTGGCCTCGGCAGGACTAGGGAGCCAACCAACCCCAAGAGTGGCTCTTCCTCTCACCACTCCAGGCATGGTGACAAAGCCAGGTCTTCAGTCGTTTCCTGAAGTCCAAAAGAGAGGAGGCTAGCCTCACTTCTGGGGGAAGGGTGTTCCAAAGGGCGGGAGCTGCTGCAGAGAAGGCCCGCCTCCTGGACCCCGCCAGATGGAGTTCTCGTGCAGACGGGGTCCTCAGCATGCCCTCTATGCATGAGTGGGCGGGACGGGTTGATGTAACGGGGATGAGATGGTCCCTTAGGTAACCTGGACCCATGCCATATAGGACTTTAAAGGTGATAACCAACACCTTGAATTGGACCCAGAAGCAAACTGGCACCCAATGCAGCTCGTGCGGCAATGGGGTAATACATGCTGATCTTGAAGCACCCAAAATTGCCTGCGCAGCTGCATTTTGGACCAGCTGTAGCTTCCAGATACTCTTCAAGGGTAGCCCCATGTAGAGAGCATTACAGTAGCCTATATGGGAGATGACCAGGGCATAAGTGACCGTTCAAAGGGCCTCTCGCTCCAGGAAGTGGCATAACTGGTGCACAACACGAAGTTGCGCAAAGGCCCTTCTGGCCACGACTGCCACCTGCTCTTCGAGCAGGAGTTGTGAGTCCAAGAGGACCCCCAAGTTATGCACTGGGTCTGTCTGGGGTAGTGCAACCCCATCCAAGACTAAAGATGGCACATTCCTAGGAGCAGAGGGGCCGTTAACTCACAGCCACTTACCAGAGTTCAGCTGAAGCCTGTTGTTCCCCATCCAGGCCCCCACAGCTCCCAGGCACCTGGAGAGGGCAGTCACAGCATCACTTACTTCCCCCGGGATGGAGATGTATAACTGAGTATCATCAGCATATTGATGATACCTCATCTTGTGGAGATGGATGATCTCGCCCAGCGGTTTCATGTAGATGTTAAAAAGGAGAGGAAAGTGTACCCTGCGGCACCCCACAAAGGAGGGGCCATGAGCCTGATCTCTCCTCCCCTATTAACACTGACTGGGACTGGCCCTGGAGGAAGGAGGTGAACCAGCGTAAGACTATGCCACCCACCCCCAACTCCCTGAGCTGACCCAAAAGGATACCATGGTCAATGGTATCGAAAGCCACTGAGAAGTCAAGGAGAGCAAGGATGGATGCACTGCCTCCATCCCACTCCCACTCCCAGACTGAATACATGCTTCCAGACTGAAGTCACATAAGTACCCCTCAGAAAGTGCAATTTTACTCAAAAGCTGTAAGAAAATCATCCTTATTTTAAATATTGTAGAACTCAGTAAAAAAAAAAAATCACCATGTTCACCAGGAGTCTAGCAGTAAATAAGAATACATATATTTTTTTACCTTAATTAGCTTCTTCAGAATGTGTTTCTCCCTTTAATTAAATTCCCTGTTTAATTCAATTCAGATTAGCAAATGGAAATCTTTTTATATATTCAGCATTACAAAATGGGAGAGTATCATTGTCACTGCCAGGCAAATCAAGTGTGGATTGCAGTAGCTGAGTGTTCAGTAGGAACAATTAAGAAGAACTCATGGTCATTACTGGATTGGAGGATGCATTCCCAGCTTTTATTCTTGTGGAAGATTACAAGAATGTTATGGGAAAACAGCCATGATATAATCAATTCTGTGGGCTTAGATTCTGTCCAGCATTGCCATCACCTAGCTGAGTCACCAGGAGCCCTGGAGATTGCCTTAGCATGCTGGTGGCTGTTCCTGGGCCCATTTGATTCCAATTTTCTCGTGGGAGAGATGGGGGCAGAAATTGTGTAGATCGGTAGTACAGATTATTATTATAATGGACAGCAAGGACATGGTTAACAAAGACTATGGATGGGTGCTTGAGACATAGATTCTGGTCACTCCCACGCGCATCATTTTTGTACCACTCTCAGATCCGCCCTGCACTCTTGTGATCCCATGCTCTCATCTCCACTGACTGTTGAACTGATTTTCTTTCAGATGTGGTACAAGAGAAACTACTCAGAGACAGTTGCAAGGAGAAATGCTGGAGTTCAGTATTTTGAGGTCAGCTGTTGTGAGAAGAGCAAGGGTGGTGATGTGGAAGTGCTTTCTGTCTAGTGGAGATTGGCTATGTATAGTGCTTGAAGATTCTAGGAAGTTAGAGAGGCAGCAATGTAAAAACATTCTAAACTCCTAACATCAAGTTGAATGGGCATACTACTAAACTGAGTAAGTGTGACAGAACAGAGCAAATCTTCTGGTTCCTCTATCTACAGTCTATAATATTGGTTGTCTTTATTACCTGCAATCTATTTTTTATAGTCTGCTAGCATTGTTGACTTCTTTTACCATGAAAGTGACTGTGGATTTACATACATGGTCATACAGGACAAGCAACTTGGAATAGAGCTCTGCTACCTAATTCACCTTCAGCAAAGGATGGTTACCTTGTCGTGGTGCTGGAGCTTGAGCACCTCAATGATGCCATGAGCTAAACCGTGAAGGGCCACCCAAGACAGGAAGGTCATGACAGAGAGGTCAGACTAAATGCGATCCCTGGGGAAGGTAATGGCAACCCACCCCAGTATTCCTGCCGTGAAAACTAAATGGATCAGTACAGCCAGAGATATGTCGGTATACCATCGGAAGATGAGACCCCCAGGTCGGAAGATGGTCAAAATGCTACTGGGGAGGAACAGAGGATGAGCTCAACTAGCCCCAGACGTGATGACATAGCTAGCTCAAAGCCGAAAGGACGGCTAGCGGCCGACGGTGCTGGTGGTGAATGGCAAATCCAATGTTCTAAGGATCAACGCACCATTGGAACCTGGAATGTAAGAGCTATGAGCCAGGGCAAATTGGATGTGGTTATTGGTGAGATGTCAAGATTAAAGATAGACATTTTGAGTGTCAGTGAACTGAAATGGACTGGAATGGGCCACTTCACAACAAATGACCACCAGGTCTACTACTGTGGACAAGAGGACCACAGAAGAAATGGAGTAGCCTTCATAATGAATAGTCAAGTGGCTAAAGCAGTGCTTGGATACAATCCCAAAAACGATAGAATGATCTCAGTTTGAATTCAGGGCAAGCCATCTAACATCACAGTGATCCAAATATACGCCCCAACCACAGATGCTGAAGAAGCTGAAGTAGAGCAGTTCTATGAGGATCTGCAGCACCTACTGGACAACACGCCTAAAAGAGATGTTATTTTCATCACGGGAGACTGGAATGCTAAGGTGGGCAGTCAAATGACACCTGGAATTACAGGTGAGGATGGCCTGGGAGAACAAAATGAAGCAGGACATAGGCTGATAGAATTTTGCCAAGACAACTCACTCTGCATAAGAAACACTCTCTTCCAACAACCTAAGAGACGGCTTTATACATGGTCTTCCCCAGATGGACAACACCGAAATCAGATTGACTACATCCTTTGCAGCCAAAGGTGGCAGACATCTATACAGTCAGAAAAACAAGACCTGGAGCTGACTGTAGTTCCAATCACGAACTTCTTAGGATCAGACTAAAGAGATTAGGGAAGACCCACAGATCAGCTAGATACGAGCTCACTAATATTCCTAAGGAATATGCAGTGGAGGTGAAGAATCGATTTAAGCGACTGGACTTAGTAGATAGGGTCCCGGAAGAACTATGGACAGAAGTTCGCAACATTGTTCAGGAGGCGGCAACCAAATACATCCCAAAGAAAGAGAAAACCAAGAAGGCAAAATGACTGTCTGCTGAGACACTAGAAGTAGCCCAAGAAAGAAGGAAAGCAAAAGGCAACAGTGATAGGGGGAGATATGCCCAATTAAATGCAAAATTCCAGAGGTTAGCCAGAAGGGATAAGGAATTATTTTTAAACAAGCAATGTGTGGAAGTGGAAGAAAACAATAGAATAGGAAGGACAAGAGACGTCTTCCAGAAAATTAGAATCATTGGAGGTAAATTCCAGGCAAAAATGGGTATGATCAAAAACAAAGATGGCAAGGACCTAACAGAAGAAGAAGAGATGAAGAAAAGGTGGCAAGAATATACAGAAGACCTGTATAGGAAGGATAACAATATCGGGGATAGCTTTGATGGTGTGGTCAGTGAGCTAAAGCCAGACATCCTGAAGAGTGAGGTTGAATGGGCCTTAAGAAGCATTGCTAATAACAAGGCAGCAGGCGACGATGGCATCCCAGCTGAACTGTTCAAAATCTTGCAAGATGATGCTGTCAAGGTAATGCATGCTATATGCCAGCAAATTTGGAAAACACAAGAATGGCCATCAGACTGGAAAAAATCAACTTATATCCCCATACCAAAAAAGGGAAACACTAAAGAATGTTCAAACTATCAAACAGTGGCACTCATTTCACATGCCACATGACTATTCTAAAGCCTTTGACTGTGTGGACCATAACAAATTGTGGCAAGTTCTTAGCGGTATGGGGATACCAAGTCATCTTGTATGCCTCCTGAAAAATCTGTATAACAACCAAGTAGCAACAGTAAGAACAGACCACAGAACAACGGACTGGTTTAAGATTGGGAAAGGAGTACGGCAGGGCTCTATACTCTCACCCTACCTATTCAACTTGTACGCAGAACACATCATGCGACATGCTGGGCTTGAGGAATCCAAGGCTGGAGTTAAAACCACTGGAGGAAACATTAACAATCTCAGATATGCAGATGATACCACTTTGATGGCTGAAAGCCAAGAGGAACTGAGGAGCCTTATGACGAAGGTGAAAGAAGAAAGTGCAAAAGCTGGCTTGCAGCTAAACTTCAAAAAAACCAAGATTATGACAACCAGCTTGATTGATAACTGGCAAATAGAGGGAGAAAATGTAGAAACAGTGAAAGACTTTGTCTTTCTAGGTGCGAAGATTACTGCAGATGCTGAGTGCAGCCAGGAAATCAGAAGACGCTTAATCCTTGGGAGAAGAGCAATGACAAATCTCGATAAAATAGTTAAGAGCAGAGACATCACACTGACAACAAAGGTCCACATAGTTAAAGCAATGGTGTTCCCCATGGTAACATATGGCTGCGAGAGCTGGACCATATGGAAGTCTGAGCGAAGGAAGATCGATGCTTTTGAACTGTGGTGTTGGAGGAAAATTCTGAGAGTGCCTTGGACTGCCAGAAGATCAAACCAGTCCATCCTCCAGGAAATAAAGCCAGACTGCTCACTTGAGGGAATGATATTAAAGGCAAAACTGAAGTAGCTTGGCCACATAATGAGAAGACAGGACACCCTGGAGAAGATGCTGATGCTAGGGAGAGTGGAGGGCAAAAGGAAGAGGGGCCGACCAAGGGCAAGATGGATGGATGATATTCTAGAGGTGATGGACTCGTCCCTGGGGGAGCTGGGGTGTTGACGACCGACAGGAAGCTCTGGCGTGGGCTGGTCCATGAAGTCACGAAGAGTCAGAAGCGACTAAACGAATAAACAACAACTAATTCACTGAGTTATTTTGTCTATCAGAAGGAATACGTTTCCAGCCATTGTTCTTTGTCTAAATATTTTCAGCAAACATCTGTTCACCCCTGTCTCAGGAGACAGGCAACTCTGAGAAATCATTTTTGGTAGTGTTTTAAATTTTCTGTGCTTAAACAACACGATACACAATTAAGAGGGACTTCCATTACCTTCATGAATTGGTTCTGGTTCCAGGAGGCATCTGGTGAATGTTAATGTCATGTTCACTGTTTCAATGTGCATTGTACATCGTAACGTTTCACATGCCATGGTGCTGACGCGCGTTTCTGTTGGGAGGCAGCTGCTGTGAAACCTTGTGCCAAGCTCTGTATCTGTGTTCATTTCAATGGAATGTGTTTGGGTTATGTGCTCTGCTCAAGGTCTTTTCCCGCGGACCATCAGAAGCTGTTAGGAGCACCTGGGATTGTGAGCCTGGGAAGATTCTACGGGGGGAGGGATTTCATTTGTACTGAGGGGTTTTTAGTTTGCATTTGGCGTGCTTTTTCCATTCTCAGCTTTCTTTGTGATCCTGCATACTATTCTTTAATAAATCAGATATCTTTATGATCCTGTTTATGAGTCTGATGGTGTTTTAGAATAGGCAATCCTTACATAAAGCTGAGAATCACTAAAGTTGTACCGTTAGCTCCTACCAAGATTAGTTTCTTGTGAGGGAAAGGAGTTAACGATGGCCGAATCCAAGCTCAAGACCGAGAGACTTGAGGAGCTGACTGGCTTGATGCCCGAATCAACGGTCAGGAGCGGAGAACTGAGCCTCACCCCAGAACCTTCAGGTTTCCAGCAGGATTTGAGTTCCAGCCCTGAGGTAGAGGAATCCGATGGTGGGAGAGCACCAGCGCAACCGGCACCCAGCGAATCGCCCACAGAGTTGATCACCTGGGACGAAATGGGAGAACCCCAGCCAGGGGCGTCCCAGGTGTCCTGGAAGTATCGGTTCCCGCTGACCCCAAATGTAGAATCTACCACTGTATCAGCAGGGAGACAGCCTAACACGCGAGGGTGGGAGGAATCTCAAACCCCTGAAAGGCTAAGAGTGGTAGAGGCCAAATTAGAATCGATGGAGTACATGCTAAAAAACCTGTCTCTGTCATGGGGGGGGGGGCAGCCAAGACGCGAGGGAGATTCCAGCTCCACGCAATCATCCTCCATCCCCTCACCCGGACCGCCGGCGGAGCGGGGCCAGAGATGGCGCCGGATGAATCTCTACCCTGCAGAGTTCGACCATCAGTGTCCCCACCCCGAGGAGGAAGAACTACTGTAACCTGGGGCCCAACCACTCAAGCAGCTGCTAATTCAGCTCCAACAGGAGCGGGGGTGAAAGACTTTTCTGTCAAGTTTGATGGGGATCCAGCTAAGTTGTCTTTCTCACTAATGCTAAAAGTTATATGAGGCAGTTTGGAACATGCTTCCCTTCCGAAGAGGCTAAAATAACTGCCATTGGCACCAAGCTGAAGGGATGAGCAGCTGACTGGTATGTTCAATTAAGTGAGGCTGACTCCCCTGAGCTTGAGGATTTTGAGGAATTCATGTGGGCGTTAAAGCTGCATTTTGAGGATCCTCTAGCCAAGGCAAGGGCTAAAAAGGCACTGAAGATCTTATCCAGGGCCAACTTTCTGTAGCTGATTACGCCCTGGAGTTTAAGGCTTTAGCTGGGAAAATCCCCGACTGGTCCCAGTCAACCTTAATAGAACGGTTTAAAGAGGGACTCAACAGGGACGTCCTGTGGTGGGCGTTGTGTAGAGATGACCCAGAGACATTCTACAAATGGATCTGTCTGGCCGGCAAAGCTGAGCACGCCCAGCATACCTACATGCAAACCAAATGACCTGAAAGACAACCAGCCACCATGAGGGGACCCCGAAGTGCTGCAACTGCTACCCGGCCAGGCTATAGAGCCTGGGAAGAGGAGAGAGATCGGTGCTATGCGAGGGGTCAGTGTCTCTGATGCGGAAAAGAAGGGCATTGAGCAGTTGATTGCCCAAAAGCCAAGGCTGGAGACCAAGCGGGCAAGCTGCCGGCCAAATTGCTGTCCCCCTCGTGGCGGATGACAGCAGCCAAGGGGGCAGCCAACACTGAAGAAGTACTCTACTTCTCAGGAGAGGCTGAAGACGACTCTAAAGAGCCAGCGGGAAACGCCAGCCACCTGCCATGAAGAGCACCTGCGGGCAGGTGGAGGAGGATGGGCGCGAGGATGCTATGGTGAGTGCTGACTGTCCCACTCTAGCAGTGAAAGTGAAATTGGGCTCCCACACAAAGACTACAGAGGTCTGGGCTTTAGTTGACTCTGGGTGTTCCAGGTGTCTGATTCACCCTGATCTGGTTGCTGCTTTGGACCTGCCTAGCTTCTCCCTCCAGCAGCCTTTGATCTTCACACAGTTGGATGGTTCAACGGCGGGGGGGGGGGGCGGCGGCGACCCATTTCACTGGAACTGTCGTAATGCAAATGGGCAGCCACCGTGAGACTTTAAAATTTATAGTAGCACCTGTTGGCAACCCCTTGGTAATTCTGGGGATTCCCTGGTTGACCTATCGAAGCCCACATATAAATTGGGAACACAGAACTCTGACTTTTAAGGATGGGTTTTACCAAGCCCCTACTGCGGAGAGGGCTTCAAGCGCGGGGGTTGGAAGGGCTGCAATTGCCACACCGCGCCCTAGTTTGGCATGTTTAGAAGGCTTGCCTGATCGATACCAAGATTTTGCAGATGTCTTTGGAGAAATGGAAGCAGATCAGCTACCCCCCCCCCATTGAAAAACTGATTGTGCCATAGAGTTGATTCCTAATGCTCAATTGCCCAAGCCAAAAATTTATCCAATGACTCAGAAGGAGCTTGGGGCATTACGGGACTTTATCGACAAAAATCTGTCAAGGGGGTTTATTGAACCTGCAAATTCCCCAGTTGGGGCCTCTGTGCTATTCCGGGAAAAGAAAGATGGCACGCTTCAACTCTGTACGGACTATCGGGGGTTAAATTCCGTCTCAATATGCAACAAATATCCTCTGCCACTAATGAAAGACATGTTAGCTCATTTGTCAAAAGGCAAGATTTTCTCCAAGCTCGATCTTCGTGAAGCCTATTTTCATATCCGCATACGAGCTGGAGATGAGTGGAAAACCGCTTTTAATTGTCCACTGGGTTCATTTCAGTACAAAGTCCTCCCTTTTGGATTAGCAGGGGTGCCCGGAGTCTTCATGCAATTGATTAATGAAGTATGACATGATCATTTATTTAAAGGGGTCCTGGTTTATTTGGATGATGTGCTCATTTACACTGAATCCGAGGAGGTACACAAACGCCTTCTCAAACAAGTGTTAAGTAAGCTTAGAGATGCCAAGCTTTATGCCAAGCGTTCCAAATGTGAGTTTCACAAAACCCAACTTGACTATCTAGGCTATAGGGTATCTGACAAGGGCATTGAAATGGACCCTGAAAAAATTCAGGCGATTTTAAGGTGGGAACGTCCCCGCACCTGGAGGCAATTACAAAGTTTCCTAGGGTTCAGTAATTATTATTGGCAATTTATCCAGGGGTTTGCTGAGATTGCGTTACCCCTTACTGACTTGCTACATACCAAGGGTTTGGGGGAGACACGCAAGATAAAAAACCCTGGAGTAGTGCTGAATTGGACGCCTGAATGCCAGGCAGCATTTGAGAAGTTAAAAACCCTCTTCACTGCTGAGCCTATTTTACAGCACCCCAATCCTGAACGCCCCTTTGTGGTCCAAGTTGATGCTTCTGACTCCTCAACTGGGGCTATATTGTTACAGAGAGATTCTGAAAATCACTTGAAACCCTGCGCTTATTTGTCCAGAAAATTCTCCGAAACTGAGCGCTGGTGGCATGTTTGGGAAAAAGAGGCTTTTGCTGTAAAAGCCGCTTTGGAAGCCTGGCGTCACCTCCTGGAAGGCGCTAAATGCCCTTTCGAGGTTTGGACTGATCACAGGAATTTGGAAGCCCTCCACACACCCCGGCGTCTCAGTCCTAAACAAATTCACTGGGCTCAATTTTTCAGTCGCTTCAACTTCCAGTTAAAATTTATTCCGGGAAAGAAAAACTTTCTGGCCGATGCCTTGTCACGTTTACCTCAGGACTCTGACCATGTAGTAGATATAGTTGGGACAGTTCTCACTGAACCACAACTGGGCTTGGTTGCCGTCACTCGGAGCCAGACCCGTGCGCAGGCAACCCCGCCCCCAGCCCCGTCTGGGAAGCGGAAAATGCAAGTTCCTTGTCAGTTACAGAAGGACTTTCTCCAGGCGCTGAAATCTGACACTTGGTTGCTAGCTAATAGAGACAATATTTCTTTTGAAAACAGTCTGGTGTGGGTGGCACACTGTCTTTATGTGCCTGAAACTTTAAGAGCTGATGTTTTGCAGCGTTCCCATGATGACAAACTTGCTGGACACTTTGGTTTTGTCAAAACCTTGCATTTGGTTCACCGTCAATTTTGGTGGCCAACCTTAAGGCATGATGTAAAAGACTATGTTGCTTCCTGTTCTGTTTGTGCCATGTCAAAGCGTAAGGGAGGTAAACCACAGGGGCTGCTACAGCCTGTGGCCAGCCCATCCCATCCCTGGGATGAGATTTCTATGGACTTTATTGTGGACTTACCCCCCAGTCAGAAGAAGACTGTCATTTGGGTTGTAAAAGACTTTTTCTCCAAACAAGCCCATTTCATTCCATGTGCGTCCATCCCGTCGGCCCCGCAATTGGCCTGCCTATTTCTCATCCACATCTACCATCTCCACGGTAGCCCCTCCCGTTTGGTCACCAACCACAGGACACAGTTCACTTCCCAGTTTTGGAAATCATTTTTAAAATTGATTGGCACCAAACAGTGTCACATCCTGAGACTGACGGATCTACTGAGGTTTTGAACTCTGCCCTTGAACAATTCCTTAGAGCATACATAAATTACCATCAGGACAATTGGGTGGACTTGCTGCCTTTTGCTGAAGTGGCTTACAACAATGCTGTCCATCAGAGCACTGGCCAAACCCCTTTTCGTGTGGTTTCTGGTCACGACTTTGTTCTCATCCCTTAGCTGCCACAAACCCCTCCCCAATCCTGTTCTGCCTCTGACTGGGCTGTTAAGTTGGCTGATTCCTGGCCGGTGATTCAACAGGCTTTGGCTGATGCCCAGGCTGCTTACAAGTTTCAAGCCGATAAACACAATTTTTGCAACACAATTTTTGCAACACAATTTTTGCAACACAATTTCAAAATTGGGGATCAAGTGTATCTTTCTACCAAATTCATCAAGTCCCCACAGCCCTCTAAAAAACTTGCTCGCAAGTTCATTGGTCCTTTCCCTATTTTTGATCTTATCAATCCAGTTACTGTTAAATTGGACCTGCCTCACAATTTGAAACGCTTGCACCCTGTTTTCCATTGCAGCCTACTCAAGCCTGTCCACCTCTCTTCCCGCTGGCATCCCCAACCTCCTCCTCCTGCTCCGATCATGATTGACGGCCAACGCACTTTGAGGTCAAGGAGGTCGTTGATTCTCGCAAGCTTTGGGGCACCCTCCAGTACCTGATCCGCTGGAAACACTTTCCTCATCCTGAATGGGTGCCTGCTCGCCACGTTAATGCTCCTGATTTAGTTAACCGTTTCCACTTGGCTTACCCTTTGAAGCCTGCCACTTAGTGTTTTCTTTCTTTTGGGGGGCAGTATGTCATGTTCACTGTTTCAATGTGCATGGTACATTGTAACGTTTCACATGCCATGGTGCTGACGCGCGTTTCTGTTTGGGAGGGAGCTGCTGTGAAACCTTGTGCCAAGCTCTGTATCTCTGTTCATTACAATGGAATGTGTTTGGGTTATGTGCTCTGCTCAAGGTCTTTTCCTGCGGACCATCAGAAACCATTAGGAGCGCCTGGGATTGTGAGCCTGGGAAGATTCTACGAGGGGAGGGATTTCGTTTGTACCGAGGGGTTTTTAGTTTGCATTTGGCGCGCTTTTTCCATTCTCAGCTTTCTTTGTGATCCTGCATACTATTCTTTAATAAATCAGATATCTTTATGATCCTGTTTATGAGTCTGATGGTGTTTTAGAATAGGCAATCCTTACAGTTAAACTAAGTGGACAACTTCTCTTTTTGGATTTCATGTGGCAAACTGTTATGCTTCTTGTTCTATCCTGTTTGAGGACTGTAACTAGTGCTGACATCCAACCATAATGCTGGGACTGGGAGCTGGGAGGCAGGCCAAGCCAAGCATTTTCTCCAACAGATGTTCAGACCAATAGGTGCAAAACAGGCCAGTAAAACACTTTTGCTCTGCAATGACTTTTACCACTTGCAGATTACCTGTTTACAACAAGCCAATCACCTTCTGCATCTCAGGAATCTTTGGCCTATATGGGAGTGGCTAGCCATGGGAAAAGATGACATACTGAGCTGATAGCTCTCCTCCTGAACTAGCTATATTAAAATCTTAGTTGTTGAACTTGGGCTAAAAGCTTCACTGAGTGATAAGAATAATTGGCAGAGATATCCAGGAAAGGCACTTCACAAAGAGGTGAATGAATAAAGGCATATCTGGAAGATTCAAAGAGAGTTGAAGCAGCAGCCCCTCTAGTAATGAAGAAGAAATGGAGGAGGAGGACCTGCAGGGAACACAACTGAAAACTATAAATATTGCTCTGGCTGAAATCAGGATCTTGAACAAATAATTCAATGATGGATGGAACAGTTCAAGCAGGAATTAAAATTAGAATGGGATAAATCAACAACTGTACTTTGTAAAGACTTTGAAGGCATGTCTGGCAATATTAAAAAGCAATTCAAGGATATGACTAAACAGATTTCAGTGATTGCTCAGACTGCTAGCAAGGCTTAGCACTGCTATAAAAATGAGAGTGATATTGGAATAATTAAAAAAACATATTATGAACATGAAATTGGACTTGGCTGATGTTCAGGATAGAAACAGAAGGAACAATTTAAGGATTAGAGGCATTTGAGAGAACGGAGAAAAGACTTACTTATTAGGATAACTTATTCCAAAAATTAATGAACTTGTGCCAGACATACTGTATAACTTACTGGGAAAGATGTGGAGTGTGCCCTTTGAATTTACAATCTTTGGCTCCTGAGAAAGCAAAATCCACAAGATGTTATAAGATTTGTCAGTGCTGAGGTAGGAGATATGATTTTATATAAGGCTCATGAGCTGGAGGAAATAAAATGGAAGGGAAGAAACTATATATCTTTTCCAAGATATAAGTCCAACTAGTTTACAAAGAAGGAGAAATTTCAAGCCTCTTACTGAAGAAATTATAAAACAAGGAAAAAGATATAAGTGGGGGTTTCCATTTAAGCTAATTGTCTTTAAACCTCAAGAAAAGGAGATTATTTCTACTATCTCCAAAACAGAGTTTTGACAGCTCCATGAATAATTATCAGAAGTTGAACTTGGACACTTGGAGAACAGCTGACTTCTGAGAAGATAAGATAAATTGACTTGAAGAACATAGTAAAGAATTAGACTTTATTATTAATAAAAGAAGGGAAAGAAAAAAATAAATATTAATGGTTAGAGTAAATGTTTGGAAACAGTTAAAGACTACTAGGATAGATATAAAACAACCAGCATGTTTATACAGTGATATTTAAAAGGCACAGGCATGGCTGGGAATGGGGGGAAGATGAGTTTAGTACCACGTACCCCCCCCCCCCCCGTCTATTTTAGACTGAAAAGAGGACCCTTCAATCCTTTGTGAGCCCTGTTCACAACCAATCTTTGTTGGAAGGGCAATATTTGTTGGGGGAGAGTGGATGGGAATTAGGGCAATGGGATGGAGAAGGGAGTGTTCAGGTAAAAAGGGAGGATTAAGTTAAATGATTTCTCTAAAACCTACTCCAACTTAATTGAACTATCTGCTTGCTCAAAAGATGGCTATGTTCTTTATAGCAGTTATTGTAATGCCCTATTTAGAGAAGCAAAATGTACACTGGAGAAATATAAAGCTGGAATGACTGAATGTAAAATACAGTAGTAACTTAGAGTGGCCATTTTAATTAAAGCCAACATAGAATTGAAAGTAGATCTAGAAAGATAAGGAGGGGGATTTATTTTTCTTAAGGGAAAGTGTGATAATAAAACAGTAATGTTAGCCTCCATTTACACCCCAAATCAAAATTAAATGGGTTTTTTTTTAATCAGATGTTTGGAGAAATTTGGATGGGAAAATCCCATCCTGGGAGGGGCTTTAAACATTGATGCAGGGCTGTTCATAAGAGTAAAAGATGAATCTTTTGGTATTTAGTATTCAAGAAGCTACAGGCTTTAATGCAAATCTCTGGGCTTTCTGATATTTGGTGGGGGCATGAATCCCTCATTGAAAGGATATACTTATTATTCTAGTAGACATCAATCCTGGTCAAGGATAGGTTATATTTGGGTTTAATTTTTTGTTTAATTAAAGAAGATAGAAGTTGCATACATCCTCATTACAGATCATGCACTGGTAATCTTGGAGTTTAATCTCAAAAAAAGTGCTCTGTATACTTGATGCTTCTATTATAGCTTGCTTCACAACTCAAGGGTGGAGCAACATTTAGCTCAGACCCTGAGAAGTTATTTCAAATGAAATGCTGCAGAGCAAACAACTTTAACAAGATGGGACACTATGAAAGCTGTTATAAGGGGCGAACATCTAAGCCACATGAGCATGGTACAAAAACAGACTAAACAGGTGACAGCTTCATTACATATAAAAATTAAGAATTTATGGGCAAAATTTAATAGTTCAAGATCAGTCAATACATACAGGCAATTGGAAAAATCGGTTAAACTAAAATTATATTTAACAGATGTAGAATATTTTGATTTCCCCTTTTCAAAGTCAGAAGTTATGGAAATTACAAAAAGTATTAAAAATGGTAAGCCCCCTGTCCTGATGGCTTTACAGGGGAATTTTATAAAGAATTTAAATAAAGGTTTATTAATTTGTCATTTTGGTTAATTAACACTTTCTTGTACCAAGGACATTCTCTCCCATCAACATGGTGAAAATCAAAAATAACTTTAATCCCCAACCCAAATAAAGATTTACAAGAAATATCCTCTTATATCTCTGTGTAATATAGATTATAAAATATAGATGTAGATTGTAGCTAATTGTCTCAAATTAATTGTAGGAGAAATTATACAACCCAATCAAGGGGATTGATACCCAAAAGGAATATATCAGGCCCCAATAGGAAACTATTGAATATCATTAACCATTGTAAAACTTGCAAGAATTGTAGCTGAATGTAATAGTTGGCATTTACCCCAATATGAATAATGCATATATCTAGTCAATAACATGTTGGAGGGGATGTAAACAGAAGGGAACATTTCTTTATATGTGGTGGACCTGTGAAAAAGTTGCATCGTTCTGGCAGAAAATTTTCCAGAAGTAAGATCTGTAATTAAACCAAAAGTAGAGGAATGTGTGTGTGAGTTGGAGTTATTACATATATTTGAGTGGGGGCATGAATCCCCACTCAAATATATGTAATAACTTTGAGGGAGAACGTGCTAAGTTGATTAATAAATAACTTGTTATGTTCTTCCTCTTAGCTGCCAAATTTATAATAAGTGAACAGTGGAAACTTTTAGATAATTTAACAATTGAAAATTGGGGTTCAAAGGTATGGTCTATAGCTATGGGTGAAAACATCACAGATAAAACTTGAATTTTAAATGTATGAAAGGCCAAATCACAATTTTGCTGAATCTGGGAATCTTTACATACTATACACTAGTAATGTGTTACAGTGTTGTGGTAATGAAATATTCCACATGTTGTGAACTTATAATGTTATTGCAGCAATATATAAATAAACTGAAATAAATAATTCTTTGGCCTATACAAATCTGCAAGTATAAATCAACAACTACATTGCAACAGGCCAGGGACTCTAAATACCTAATTTAGGGGTGGACAGGCTTTTTAAATTAAAACAACAGCAACTCTTGTGACCTACTAAGGTTCCCTGAAAGTCATGCTAGTAGATTCAACTCTACCTTCCGTTTGCCCCTTGTTAATCTCTACATTTAGGAGTCGGTACCTTCACAGAATTGTAAGCATGGTTGAAAGGTAAGATTTTTACTGGAATAATTTATTCCAGTGCTTTTATATCCTACAGCAAAAAGGGTATCTCAGTACCTATCTACCACAAGTGAAAGCAGGTGAGAATAGAAGTTGAAGACTTTAGAATGGCAAAGATAGATGGTTGGTTGGATGGACGGACGGACGGACGGACAGACAGACAGACGACTCTGGAGACTTTCCATAGAGAAGAAAATGCAATAATGTATCAGTTACACAGTTAGTAGAGATGTCAGCATGGATTTGTCAAGAAAAAATAAGGCCAGGCTAATCTTACCTTATTCTTTGTTCAGGTAGCTTCCTTAATAGTGAGAATGTTATAGACAGACGCTGTTGACCTTCTGGAGGGCATGAAAACCTGGCTTTTCCTTCAGGTGATAGATCTGGGATGTTAGCAAAGCCCAATATTTGTCAGTTTGGGACCAGGAGTTGCTTGTGAGATGCCTTGGCTTTGGTATTTACCATTTTATGTTTGCTTTTAACTGTATTTTTCTTTGTTGATTTTGTATTGTAAGTTACCTAGAATTATTTGCTTAAAATAGGTAGAAAGATAGGTAGATAAGTAGATAGATAGAAGATAGATAGACAGTCAGATGATGGATGGATGGATGGATGGATAGACAGATAGATCTTGACTTCAACAAAGCATGTAGAAAAGTGCTCAAACAGCATGCTGACAACCAAACTAATTAAGTATGGACTAGATTGTGTGACAATTAAGTGGGAACTGGCTCAACTGGTTCAAAAATCATATTCAAAGAGTGCTCATCAATAGTTCCTCATCAAATTGAGAGAAGTATGACTTGGATAAAGAGGTAGAGGCAATGCTTATCAATCTGCAGATGAAAAAATTAAATAGGGTAGTTTATACTCTAGAAGACAGAATCAAAAAATAAAATAATCTTGATAGGTTGGAGAAATTTGCTGAAAATAATAGAAAAACATTTAATATAGACAAGTGCAAAGTTCTTGAATATCAAATACACAAATATGGAATGGAGATATCAGGCTTCTTTATGGTACTTCTAAAAAGGATCTTGAAACAGTGTGGAGAAATTAAGAGTACTGGAGTAACTAGGCTATAATTTCAGTAACACAATTCAATCCTAAAATATGTGAGATAGTACCATCTCTCTGAGCATGTGCAGAATGCTCCTGAAATCCATATCCTCACCATTTAATATAAAGATACAGTGATTGTCTCTACACTGAATAGCCTAAGATCCAACAGCTCCCTTAGAATGTATTAATGCAGTGAGTTCTAGACTAATTATCACATATTATGTAGTTAGTGCTGATCCTAACTATGACTGAATGAAGTAACAGACAAAGGCAGGCAGTGAATTGGTGCTGTGCCCTTCTTGCTGCCCACTGGAGTAGTTGGCTGATCTCTATATTTTGATGTGAAGGTTTCTTCAAACTGACTTACAGTGTATGGAGATGTTTTCTACCTGCATTGGGAGCCACCATACATTACTCTGAGCTTTTTATTCTCTTGGGCCTTTTGATTCCCTGTGTGATGACTGCCTACTCAGTTTACCATTAAATCCAATTAAGTAGAAATCTCTTTAATGGATTGTAGTGTGCAGTACAGAGAAAAAGTTGCGAATAGAAGTTCCCACACTTTCCCCAAGTTAAACAGCCCAATTAATTCAACCCCCTCCCCCTTCTTTGGTATGCCATCCCCCTTTTTGTGCCAGTCTGTTCAGTTCTGTGCAGATGTCTGCAACAGCTCTGCCGGTTGACCTTGGATGCCAGAGAGAGTCCAAACAAGGTGCTTTCACACTCCTGGCTTGTCCCCCCTCCCACTTCTACTGACTCACAAGTCTCAACCCGGGTTGATTCTATTCAAGCATGCAAGCTGGATCAGATGTTCTGGGAATGTTTGATCTGGGAGCATGACACCCTGCACTTCTGCTGTTATGAGGTGTTTAAAGTAGTTTCTAACTTTCTGGCGTTATTGATTTTGGCTAGTTTGGGCTATTTTAAATTAATTGTTCTATCTATCCCTGGAGTTTTTTTGATTAGAGACAGTACACATCCTTGGCATAAAATGATGGGAAAAACTTGTACTTCTTTGCTTATAAATTTCAGGACATGGGTGAAATAGAAAATAAGACCATATGATGCAATGCTGCATAGGCCTTTATTAAAAAGACACAAACTGTACTTCTTTCCCAAAGTGACCTGATATATGCTTCTGAGAAACTCGCAAGTTGGACATGAAGATAACAGATGTTCATAAAAGTGTAGAGGACATCTCAGTACAAAGAATATGGGGAGAAGGCAGTCTTCTTATATTCTTCCTTCATGTGCTAATCCCATGAAAGATGTCAATGTGATTAAACAGAAAGTAGGCCCTGGAAGTCACACAGCTTCTTCTGTGTCCCAACACCTACTCATTTGAAAGACTCTGCATGTGCAGAGTCTGTGTATTTGTCTGAGAGCCAAAACTTCATGCAATTGGGTTTTTTTGTTAATGAATATACAAATAAGATTTCTCTTAGACATCCATGCAGAATGCATGGCCTTGACAACAGCACAAGTTTGTTGCTCCTTGAATCACATGGTCTCTATTGTTTAAGTAAGACATAAAAGGATGGCTGTCACATCATTATATGGCAAGCTGGTTTGTTCTGAAGACATACATAATTAAGAATTGTGCCTTTTATTCTGAGTACCTGTGCCTTTTTTCTTAAATAATCAAACACTTGACTAATCCCATCTGCTTTTGACATCTGTGTGCCCTTCTTGTTTCACGCCTGAGCTTTCTTGGAGAAGTGGAATGGCTCAGAAAAAGGCTCATGAGCCATCCAAGGATTCTCAACAAAACCGCTGATGACTCACTCTATGTCAGAGGGGCTGTGTGACATCGTGTCTTCTAATGAATATGCAGAGCTCCTTGTGGCTTAATTAATGTTGATTCATTTGCTGCACTGAGAAACTTGCTTTTTCCATCTTTCTTTTTTTCTTATTTCCATCTTTAATTTCTTACTAGAGGAACTGTTCTATCTATCCATCCTATTAATTTTATATAGTCAGTAATAGAATGCTCAGATATATAGATGTGTGGTCTTCCACAGGGGCTGATTCTTCTAATGTCTTTTGTATAGCCCATGAGCTATATTTATGCTTAGAGAGAGGGGGAGAGAAATATATATCAGATGCTGATCTGAACACATGCCTGATTATAATTTTAAAATTGATTAAAGAAACTAGCTGACATCCAGTAAGGTAAAGTCTTCTTTTAGTCAAGCTGGACTCCTGATGACTTTATAGTCATGTTTACTTGTCCTTTAAAAATCCACCTTCATGTGTGACGTTTAAATCAGAATTAAGTTTGCATTGCACAATTCATTTTAATGTCCAGATCAGAGAGTTTAGACATTTTATTGCTAATGACCATCCTGGCTAATGCAGTTTCTGTATCTGCATTACCGAGGAAGCACTTTGCTCCTAAAAGCTGCTTCCTCTAAAAGGTGTTATCATTAACTTTGAAAACACCGTCTTCAGTAAACGGTTGCAAAGCAGTAGAGGCGAACCCAGTCTGAAGTGAGGGTGGAATAGTGATTAATCCTTACCCTGCTTGCTTGTTTTCGTTTAAAAGCCCACTCCCTATAATTTTTGTATGACAAGAAAATCACAATGGAAATGCCAGCAGGTGGAATGAAAATGATGTGTGAAAAAAGTGTTAAATTCCACTTTATGGCTTTCTCTTGGGCCCTAATCCCGATGTCTTGAACTTATTTGCATTGCTGCTGTTGGTCCCACAGTCAAGAACACCATTGTGAACACCCTCAAATTCATGCAGCAAGTAAATAGATGCCAAGTAACTATAAAGGTGAACCTACTGTCCAAGCCTGAGCAGCGTGGGTTTAATACTCATTTTGCTACTAGAAAATATTTTCTTATGTTAATGTAGATGTTAAGTTTATGTAAAAACACATACCAAGTCTCAGAAAGAAATTCAGGTCTATGATGGCTGAGCAAGAAATGAAAGGAAATGCAGACATGTGTACAGTTCAGATCTTATTTATGAGAAAGCCAGCTACAGGATTTCGATTTTTAACATACACAGAATTATTTAGGTAGATTGCAGATATGGAAGTATCCATGTTTCTGTCTGTATCTAAATATAACTGATAATAATATAAAAGTAAATGATTTGAGAGATTCTGATCCCATTCTGGGACCTTGGACTCCAGAAAGTGACTCATAAAGTATTACTGCTTTACAAAGATGGCTGTTGACTTCACCTTCAGCTGCATAGATCTCATAAATAATGTGTGAACTGCTCAAAGCCTGTGGCTCTTGTGCATATAATCTTAACAGAACAATTAAGATTTATATCTTTCTTGGTTAAATTATTTTCCATAGGATTATAGTATTTGTAGGTGGTGCTACAAAATTGACTATCCATAGCTAGTAGCCTGATTAATCAAATGCTTACATAAATCTGAATAGTTGTGTATGGAAATAGCAAAATCAGTGCAGACATTCATCTTGCCCAAACTCATGGACACCTTGCTTTGATCCAGGTTCACAAGCAAACAAATATGTGTAGAGGCTTCTTGCAAACTTCCCAGTTCACTCTGCAGGCATGGGTGGTGACTTCAAGAAATATGTTTCACACATTTCCTTTTTTCTTTATTCTTTTAGCTCTCACATGGAAAGCTAAACCACCCATATTAGGTATTACTTGCAGCACAGAGAGCTCAGATCTCATATAGGTGATAGATTTTACTGGATGCTTCAACTGAGAATTCATGAGAAATGTGGTTTGTTATTGCATATATTGCTGTTTGACTCAAAACTCAAAAGGTTATTCAATTGCTGTTTTGTTTGTTTTCAGATATGATTCTTGATCAACAAGTAGGGTCAGGACAGCTCAGTGAAGATGTTCGCCACAGAGTACACGAGGCTTTACTCAAACACCATCACCATCAGAATCAAAAGAAGCTAAGCAATAGGATCCCAATAGTCAGATCCTTTGCTGACATTGGCAAGAAACAGTCTGAACCTCATTCCATGGATAAAAATGGTAAAGTGTCATGTTAATTAAGTAATGGTTACTGTAGCTTTGATACAATGTATTTGCCAAAATAGGTGACTTATTCCACATTTTGATTTTAAATGGTATTTCAATCTTCTTGTCCAACATCACTGCAACACATGCATTTTCTCAGGTTCCCTTCCCTAACTTTGGGAAATTGGAGTTATAAGGTATGGTAGCAAATCTTTGACAGTGGCTCGGAAATTATAGAGTAGGATGCTGTGTAAAAAGAACCATCTTACAGGCAGTCAGGAAGGGAAAGCACAAGTCTTTGGTACTGAAGTTCAGTAGTTTAATTGGCTTCTTCGTTTTACTAGTTGTTTTTACAGACAGATGTATTCAGCAGTTCCTGTATACATCTTTGATTTTACTGAGTGGATTTAAATGAAATTTATACATTCCTTGTGTACATCAAATGCACATCATTTGGTGTTTGAGATAAAGTAAGAATAGAATTATACAAGAAAGAAAAAAATATTTTTGTGGTGTTAGGTAAGTGTGGCTGTTGTGACTCCATTTCCTAAGCAATTATGAGTTGTTAAGATAAAGATGGGAAAGATGATATTTTCAGAACAAGGCAAGCCAATTATCCTGACTTCAGGAGACCTAACCAAGAAATTTTATAAAATCCCTTATAAAAAGATTTTGTAAATTAGTTACCTTTTCTCTTAAAATAAAGCCTTTAACCAAGTCTGACTTCTCTGAGCATATTCCAGGTAAGCAGTTTCAGAATTATATACATCTTACGGCATTTTTTTCTAAACTGATGCCCTGCACCTGTGCATGAATACAATTCCATACTCCCCTGCTCATTGACTGCTGCTTAGGAATGATACAAGCTTTAGATAAACATGTTTAAATAGGACTAATTTATTTTAACTCATTTTCTCAGCGACAATGATGTATATTGGTGAACCAATGTTGATGCAGTCACATTCCGTTAGCAATTAATGAGTCTAAAGTATTTGAGTTGGTTTTAATCAAGTGCAAATTGTAATACAAGTCAACAGGTTATTATTTTGGTATCCTATAACGTTAGTCATTAAACAAGCAATATTTTTGTTTGATTCACAGGAGATTATTTGGGAATTCCCTGGGTAATCACGTAGATGGAGTCAGCTGCAAATTACAGATGGGACAATTTTGCTTGGGTAGCATTATGGGCTATTCAGACAGTGTAAACCAGGAGTATGTCTTATGGATCAACTTTGAACATTTTCCAGCAAGTCTTACTTTGAACACTTAGCAATACATTCATCTTTTAGACAGCATCACGTGTGATAAATCTTCTTTAAAGTAAAAAGATTTGGGGATATTAAATCTCTTATCATTGTATTATGTTTATCATTACTACTTAACAGCTTAATCTGAGCATTGTTTACACTCAGTGTATCATCTGTGTCTGGCCTATATTAATGAAGTAAGTAGATGGAGCTCTTTATGACTGAATGCTCGGTAAGAGAAACCTCTCACAAATTTTCTCAAGAGTTCATTTAAACTGGAGACCTGCACACAATTCCACTGAAGCACAGATGGTTTATAATGATACTGGAGGCAGCAGAAGCAAACTTAACAAGGGCAGAGATGTGATCCCTCTATACAGAGATATGCATGAATGGATACAGCAGCAAAGTTTTTGACTGGATGTAGCAGCACATTGTTTATTGGTAAGGTCAGTTGTGGGGTGGATTATGTGAGGCAATGAAGGTAGTGCTACAAAGACAAAGCTGAATTTGAGAGAACAAAAAAAAAAAGGTTTTTCATGAACACATTTTCTTTCTAGAAAGTTACTTATATGGGATTATCATACAGTATATTCCTTTGCTTCCCAGAACCTATGTTTGCCTACTATTACATTTTCCATATTTATCAAAATTCCTTAGCCTTCCAATTATTTTATGGCCAAGCTGACAGTTTATTTTCTTTGGGAAAGTGGATGTGGGGAGGGGGTAAGTTACTTGCCTTAACCAGTGCCATCTTTTCTACTACAGGTGGAAGAATTCTTGCATTTATAAAACCAGGTCCCAGGGATAAGAATACTAACCTAACTCTTTCCCTGATATCCTAAGGACATGCAGGACATGAAAAATAGTATTTTGTTCTGAGTAAGCTGTATTTTGAGTGAGCTAAATATACATACATACATATATGCATACATTCATGTATATATATATAACAAATTTAACAGTAAAATGCCCCTACTAGTTTTTTATATGCAGAGGATCATATGATCATTAGTTTACTGCAACTTCAGTAGTAATAGAATTTTTTTTTAAAAAAAATCATAGTTCTTAAGGCAATCATGAAAGTCTCCTCCAAGGACTTGAGACACCCACACAGCAGTTTGTATCATATTATAATCTACTCCACCATTCTATTTGTGCAACTGCAAAATGCAGCATTTAGGATAGGCTTATATAATGATACTGCTGCTTCGTAAGTCCACTAATCTGTTGAGTCTTCTTTTGTTTCGTATTTATTTTACTTACATATAAATAATGTCCTCCCCTATGGGTAGAGTAGGATTCACATTATGAGCTTTACTTTGTTTATTGTCATGGATGATGGAAGCAAGGGTAGAAAAATACTGAACAAGAATAACAGACCAAGCATAACAAGAATAATTATTAGATTGGTGGTTAGGGTGCCAGCCTTAATGTTGACGTCATCTTCAGACCCTGTCTTCAATTCCATGGTTCTGGGGGGCTATATGAAACTACAACATGCCACTGACATGTTTAGATTGTCCTTCCAGAATTTTCTATGTCTTCTACTGTAAGTTCCAACAAAGGTGTAATTAATTCATGGAGTGCTCATGCTTGAAATTTGCTGGAAGAAAATTTCTATACTATTTGAGATTCCTAGTTTGTATTCCTTACAAATTCAGGTGGTCCTGACTACAAAATTGATCACAGCTGGGTCATTTTTTTTCTTCTACAGCAGTGCAGCACTTCGTATTTTCTCACTGTTCATCCTTTTCAGTTTTACTATTCCTTTTCATTAAAATGCTATCACACTACTGTTTTGAAATAAATATTCCATCACTCTTAATCATTTCCACTTCATATCAGATCTTTCCTTCTCCATAGGTTTTCCTGCCCATGAATAACTGTGCATGATCTAAACCAGAGTTTTTCAAACTGTGTTTTATGGAATCCTGCTGTTCTGTGAGAACTTGATAGGGTTCTTTGAGAGATTAAGGACAAGAAGAAGAAAAAAAAAGTTCACTAGCATGCAGCCCATCTTCTATCACTAGAGGTTTGCTTCTTGATCAAGGTTTCTTGAATATTTTTTTTCTTAACCAACAGGTTTCGCAGCCAGAAAAAGTTTGACAACCTCTGATCTAAACTCTGCTGTTGTGCCAATCATCTCCATGTTTCTTTATTTTGCTCTATCTTTATTGTATCTGTTTCTAACAGGCTCATCTCATCTTTGCCCTCCTTCATCTCTAACCTTTGGGTTCTGTAAACTCCTTGAAGGTCCAGAAGTAGAGTACTACAAATCTATCTTGCATGAGCATTAGGTCAATTCAGATGTTCAGTCTTGTCTTCACAGTTTCTTCCAGCATAATGTGTCATCATGGTTAATCTAGACAATCACCATCAGGGTCTTTTTGCAAAAGGTACCAGAATTTTTTAATGGTTATTCTACTCTAGTTAGGATTATTATCTTTTGGAAATGGTCTTAATATTTTTCTAATCTGAAAAGTAGAAATTAGAAATGGATTGGGCTGTCAGAAATATTTCCCCCTTCATAAAACTTATTTATTTATTATTCAAATTTATATCACCGCCCATCTCCCCCAAAAAGAGGGACTCTGGGCAGTTCACAATGAAATCCATAATTAAAACCATAAAAATATAATTATAATAACAATAGCCAGTATAAATAAGAATACAATGAATACAATAAATGTAGAATCCATGAAGTGCAGATGTCAAATATATTTTGGGGGGGGGGGAAGTTGTGTCCATGTGTCTGTGTACATAACTAAAAATATAAATAAAAATGTAGAGTAGGTTCAGACAATAAATATCTCTAGTTCAACATTAAAAGAATCAGAGTAATGATTTCCACCAAATATTACTGGGAAATATAGTTGAATGAGTGCACTGCATTCAAGATTCCTACATGTTCCCCCACAAAGTTATTGATCCCACAATCTCCTTGGGAGAATGATTAATTACTGAAGAATTAAATGCTTCAATCCTAAACACTCAGGGTCTGAATAGGCTCTATTTACATTTGTAAGGAAATATACATCTTATTGCAGTATAGATATGCCTTCTAACAGTGATCCTGGGAAAATGTATTTATTGCAGTAGCAATAGTCAGCTTTCATTTGATTCATATTTTACACATTATTTGATGACCAGTTTCATCCTTACTGAGACTCATCAGGAACGTACAACTGTTATAGTTGGTATTAGACTGTATGTGGTTCAATCCCCCCTCTGCCAGGATTTGAACTCTTAGGCCATTGCACCTTATACAGAGCACTTAGGTCTATGAGCTATAACGACTTTGCTTTTCTAGATTTGCAGGAAGGGGGATATATGGATAATCTATGAAGGGATATGCTTTCCTTATTTGAACTCTCAGACTAGAGAGATAGGGCTGTTACCTTATGCCATGAATTTGCATTCAGGGTTCCATGATGCCACCACCCAAGAGGGGTGACTATTTCAGTATGTCTTCCAGGAGGCATTATAAAACCAGTTTCATGTTAGTGATTTAAACACAACTTGAGTCATGAGCTTTGGTAAATCAATAAAATAATGGCTTTAGCAAACTTTTATAATGTGGTGCATATTGCAGATAGACCAAACATGAAATGTTTTGTGTATAAGATATAATGTATATGAGTCTTCCATTTAAATATCCCTTCAGCTGAATGCCCCCTGAGGTGGTAGCACCTAGCAAATCTTGACTGATCTGAAAAAGCTAAGCTGCATTGGCCCTGAGTATTATCTGAATGTGAGATTAGGCTGGGAAATCCAGGGCTATAGACTAGACTGGGATTTTTAAAATTATTATTTATCTATTGTGGCCAAGAAAACTGCAACCCCTATCCATGAAGTCCACTGGACTCAAGCTGACTCAAGGGAGAATTTGCTTTTTATCTCAACTGACTGTTTTATAACAATAATACAGAAAAGTGTTAGTATTCTGTAATAACAATTTTTTCCAGCAGGTCAGATTATTTCCCCACAGTCTGCGCCAACCAGTACCGAAACCAAAAATGATGTGAGCCGAGAAAACAGCACTGTTGACTTTAGTAAGGTAAGGCTGTAACATGAATCTTTGAATGGTAAGAGTATAGCTTAGTTCTGGCAATAAAGCATGTTTCATTTCAGTGTAATAATTTACTGGCCATTGTCTCATACTACATACATTTTATGTAACTAAATGGAGGGGGATGCATTTAAACATTTAAAACAAATTGTTCTTTTTAAAAAACTGGTTCGTTGCATTCCATATCACTGTGAAGACATCATTAAACTTTAGAAGAGATGATAGCAGCATTTAATATCTGAACCAAAAGATCTTGGAAATGAATGCCTCTGTGAAAAATCAGTGATATGGTAGTGTTCTCAGGTATTTCCCATCTCTGAAAATGAAACATGGGAACAATATATTTAAGTCACAGAGAGGCTTAGTAGAACTCAGTAGAGTTCTGATTGAGTCATTCTTCCTTTCTATAGTTTTAGCTACAATATTAAGGTATGAAAATTGCTCTCTGTGATTTCAACAGTGAAGGATCCAGCTAGTTTCTGTTTGGCACCAAAATCCTAGAAGTACGTCAACAAAAGCTCTACAGTAAAGCTTAGCGCATTGAACTTCCCCAAACATTCTGCTCATTCCATAATATAATCAGTCCATAATATAAGCCCCTACATTGCATACATGAGGTCTTGGGTTCAGTCTAGCCATCCCTAAGGAAAGCTGGAAAAAGGTTTTGCTTGAAATTCAGGAGAGCCATTTATAAATAAAGGTAAGGAAATAGAGCATAGTCTAACTTGCTAGAAGGGAAGTGTTGCCGCTAATTTGTACATCAATGCTTAATTTAGGATTTGCAGGATGGATACCAAAGAACAAGAACACCAAGGGAGATGCCAGGACGGCAACATACTTTGAAGAAAGTTTATTAAATTGTCCCTGAATATACTCACAGCACTGGGGGATCCATCCCCACTCAGCCTGGGGAGCCCAAACGGTGAGGATGGTCTCCAAAATTTGACTCACAAAGGGGATGCTTTCATTGGGCAAGTTTTATAGCCCTGCAATCTCTCTTTCTCCCTCCACCCCAAGTTGCTTAGTTTAGGCATCAGCAAAGGAAGGTTAGATATTAATGAAGATTAAGTGTCTAGCAGGTACTGGCACCTGCTACAGCAAAAGAGGAAAATAATTACCTGACTGAGGTTAGAGCAAAAAGTTTTGTTATGTCACAACTTGCAAGGCTAAATTGGAAGAGCTAGCTTGTCTAAGCAGCCTCTCTTCCAGGTGTCAGCTGAAAAATGCAGATCAATCACAGGACAATAAGCTTCCTGCTTTTAACTTTCCTGACTTTTGCAAAGTTTTTACCCCCGAAGACAGCTTTTCTGTAGGAGTGATTAGGGCAGCAAGGAAGAAGCCCCCCATGGGATTTCTTATTCCATAAATTAGTCACATTCCTAGACTGTTCCCAGGAATATACTGTATATTTCAGACATTTAGTCACAGCCAGACTCTCATTCCTATGTTTCATTTTCAGAGTATTTGTGGAGATAGCCTCCTGTTAAATTAGAAAATTGGGAAACAGTCTTCTGATAATGTATTGTTCAAATTTATATTAGTTCTCATATAATCTATGACATTTACCCTTTGGCAATATAAAAATTATATTTAATCATGTACAAAATCTTAGTTTTTGTGATCATGTTGTGATACTTCATTGCTCACTGTAAATTGTGACTAGCAGCATGGCTGACCAAAGAACTGAAAAGGAAAATGTGGATTTATTGAGGATATTATATAACCTCTTTGTAGTTAAAGATTGCCTAAGGGTTGCTGTGTCACCAAAGCATGGTTGTATTAGATATTGGTTCGACAACATGGCCATGGCAGTTGGCCTCAGCTGAACCAAGTCGGAGCAGGTGAGGACTAAAGAGGGCATCTTTAACTGAGTTTCTCTTCTAAGGGAATTGATGCAAACAGTGCCTTGACTTGTTGTTGAATGTGATATCCAGTCAGTGTGGCTGAGCCAGTTCTAGTTATGTGCTTGCTCCATCTGGTGCCAGGCAAAATATGAGAAGCAGCCTTTTGAACCAGCTGAAGTCTGTTAATTGTGCGTGCAGGGACTAGGAGACCAGCAAAAAGGGCATAACAGTAGTCTATTTGGGATGAAACAGAGAAATGAAAAAGGACACCTTCATCAGGAAGAGAGAGAGAGAGAGGTGAGGACCCACTCTGGCTATCTTTATATGGTGATTGCAAGCAGAATCTCTTGCTAAATGTTAGTACCAGTTCAATACTGTGTTATGTCAGTGCAGTAGGCAGAAATTGCAGATGCTCTAGATCAGCCTTCTGCAGTCTGGCTCTCCCTGTACCATGTTGGTCTACAATGTGCATCCTCCTCCCATCAATGGGCTGCTTCCTGAGGAAGATAGGATGTAGTCCAATACATATGGAGTGTACCAGGTTGGGGAAAGCTATTCTAGATGGATGCATACATTTGAACATTTTAAACATCAATAGTCCTGCAACCCTTCACTTAATCTGAAGATTGTCCTCATAAACTTCAAATATACAAAGTATTTTTTTAAGAAATTGAAAATATAAATTTAGTTTACACACATACAAATCCAGAAAAACAAACGAACAACTTACCCAATATAACTACCTTTAATAGCACAATTCTGTAAAGGAATTCCCATTGAGTTCAATGAAGCTTATTGTCAGGTAAGTTGATAAAGGACTACAGCCTAAAATAAACTCATTAAAATCAGATGCAAATAAGAAATGCCCTGAGAGGTATTGTGTTCATCTGTACTGCCAGCAGAACAGAAGTATACAAGAACTATAGCGTTCCTTCTCTCAACCTTGCATGGTCCTGGAAGCTAAGCAGGTTCAGGCCTGGGTGATATTTGGATGGGAGCCTACCAGAAAACTCCATGGTGGTAGGCTTCCCAGAAGAAGGGGATGGTGAACTACTTCCATATTGTGGCCAAGAAAACTGCACGTACACATCTATGAACTCACCAGGCACTGAGGTAAATTCTCTTAGCATACATATGTACCATAAACTGTACAGATTCACATTACAAAATAGGAAGAAGTAATGGCCCTTTTCTTTTCTGAATGTAAATGTCCTAAGTTGATTGGGTGATGGAGTGTAAAAAACAGATTAAGAAAACCCACATTCAGATCTCCACTCAGCTATGAAATATGGCAGCTTAGTTGAGCTTTCCAATAGGCTTTCTGAACCCTGCTTTTCTAAGCTAGCCATACTGTAGATTGAGTTCATACATGGTACTAAACCGGAAGTCAGCAATATATAGTACCCATGTGGATCAATGTCTGTTAGCCTTGAGGGCAGCGTGACTGCCTCTGAAGGCCATCTGCACAAGTGGGCTTCCTTGAGCAGTTGTTTGGCCACTGTGAGAACAGGCTGCTGGGCTAGATGGGCCAGGGGTCCGATGCAGCAGTGCACTGTTTATGTTCTTATGTCTTTCTGCCCCCCCCCAAAAAAAAACCCTGCTATGCCCCAAGTAATTTAAAACAAAAAAATAATGGAAGTCTTGCCATATCTCATGAGATTTCAGCAATCTCACTGATAATTTTCTGTGATACTGCATGGGAAGGCAATATGCCAGTGTTGTGGTACATCTTACGAGGTTTAGTGATATAATAAGATTTGGGATGATACTTTTTTTTCAGTGCATAGAGCATTATATAAGATTACACTGTGGTGCTCAGGACCTGAAAAGGCTCTCAATCCCTGTGTGAGACATGGTATTTTCAATAGAAGAGAATATATGTTGCTCAGGGTGAACTGTGGAGTCCTTG
Source organism: Candoia aspera (assembly GCF_035149785.1). Classification (NCBI taxonomy): domain Eukaryota; kingdom Metazoa; phylum Chordata; class Lepidosauria; order Squamata; family Candoiidae; genus Candoia; species Candoia aspera. Next base: position 198,456,313 of record NC_086153.1, on the reverse strand, counting down.
GTACTCTCTGAGCTTGGTGGTTCAGAGAGCACCAAGGACTCCACATGGTATTTTGTTGGAAAAATCATAGCGGCCTGGTGCACATATAATGCTAAACAAAACCCAATATATCTTGTTAGGGCTTAACCTGAGCTATATGTGACCAAGGCCAGTGTTGCTTTTTCTCAGTCTAACCAACTTCATCTGCCTGTTGTGAAGAAAAGATTAGGAGGGAGAGGGAGGGAGCAATGCTCATTTCCTCAACGTCTTTGGAGGGCAAGCGGGATTGAAAGACAAACATATTCCTGCCAACAGCAAGCAAGTAAACATAGTAATTAATGAATTATGGGTTGCTTCCTCTGGAATTCAGGAAAAATTAATACAGTGCTCTATAAAACAGTGTCTAGTGTCATGTAGCTGACATTAGCAGAGCAATTTTTGCAGCAGCCAAAGCTTAGCTGGTAGAAGGTAAGAGAAATGATTTGCATTAAATGGGCATTTTCGTGCCTCTCCTATATTTGTGCCTGAAAAGTAGCCTGCAGCCCGAGAATCAAAGGACCAGGGTGTCTCTCAGGTCATTATGGAAGCTCTATCCTGATCTGCAGGACTACATGACACGATCATAACCCTAATTCATGGATTGCCAAGACTGACTTCATTTGCTGGCCAACTATTTCTAGATGTGGTGAATGACGTGGTTGCAAATTTATCAAAAACTGCCAGGGGGCATCACAGGGTGCATTAGATACCCCTGCTGTACCACTGGACAGCCTCGCTGACAACTGGGGAGGGAGTCAACAATTGACTCCCTCCCCAGTTGCAGTCGTGCAGAATACTTGCTTTGTTAACTCCCAGCCCTTCGGGTTTACTTGGCTTGAGCATGTGCCTTGCCATGTTGATGAGCAGCGGAAATGAGGTTGGGAATGAGAGGAAGGGCGTTTTATGTGTGCTCAAAAGCACCCTACTAAAAAGTATTGGCACAGCTTCCTCTTTGCTACAGTGCATGAGGACTCAATTACAATCCTGCAATCAAAAGTCACTCTAAATCCTTCCAAGCATGTGCATATGCTTTCTCCCATCTGTGAAGTAGTCCTCCCTCAGAAGAACTGTTCCATTTCAAGCAATCAGTGATAATTCCTTGGTACTGGATCAATATGTAGATGTAAATTATTATTCCACAAGAAATATGTAAATAAGATGGCAAAGCAGTGAAAAGGAACTCTGGGCTTAATTTTTGGAGATGTTAAAAGTTTTGAGAATGATTTCATAACACAGACAACGCCATGGTGCTTAAATTCTGTCCATGTGCCAGAGCCATTTGCAAGAAAACAACTTTGTAAACACTATTGAAGACACACTGCACACTGCTACTGACAGATGGCTGTGAGATAGACATTAAAATGGTCACTTTAACAGTTTATATTGGATTTGGTCACTGTTTTTGTGTTTAAATTGGTAATGGGAAAGCAAATGGGAGAAAAATGCAGTAATTTGAAATTCTCAGAATATGAAGCTGTGATATCAATTTGAACATGTTGTTTTGTGAATTACTCTTCATAACATTTAGAAAGGTATTATGGGGAGAACACAAATAAAATATGTTTGTGAACACCAGACAGTTAACTGTTATCATGAAGTAAATGACACAAATCAGAAGGAAAAAACAGAATGCTTTTCAATAATTTGAAGAATAGAGTAGCAATCTGAACCTTTTCCTTTATGTGGATCATTACATTGTCACTTTCAGGGATCACCCTGTTGGAAACATGGTGTCATGATCACAGATGGTGTTTCAACCTGAAATCTGGTGTGATTTGGAGGCAAGGATGGCAAAATCTTGTGAGATTGAAACAAGAGCACTAAAATCTTGTGAGATTTGGCAATTTTCTGAGATTTTGCCCATTGAATGTTTCATTTGGTTTATTTTTGTGCCTCTATCAGGAGCTACCTGCAGTACCCTCAAAGACCTCTAGTCTTTTCGGGCTTGTGCTCTACTATAACCAGAATATAGTTAAATATAAAATATCAGTGCGAACAGTATCTTTGAAGATTTTTTTTTCAAGAGATATTTCTAATAATTGGATAGAAATTCTAGTCAGAGCATATTCCACTACATAGTTTCTTTAAAAAATAATCCTATGGTTGTAGAACATTGTTTTTATGATTGTGGACTATTATGAAGCCACTGAATCAAGGCCACATGCAGTATATCATAACTATGCCTATATAAAGGAAGGACCCAGGAAGAAAGAGAGCTTTTGCTATAATCCTGTTGATTCCTTATTTTTGTATTTACCTAAGTACAGTACCAGTATTGAAATTCCTAGCATTAGCTGAAACTAAATGGATCAGTACAACCAGAGATATGTCGGTATACCATTGGAAGATGAGACCCCCAGGTCGGAAGATGGTCAAAATGCTACTGGGGAGGAACAGAGGATGAGCTCAACTAGCCCCAGACGTGATGACGCAGCTAGCTCAAAGCCGAAAGGATGGCTAGCGGCCAACGGTGTTGGTTGTGAATGGCGAATCCGATGCTCTAAGGATCAACACACCATTGGAACCTGGAATACAAGATCTATGAGCCAGGGCAAATTGGATGTGGTTATTGGTGAGATGTCAAGATTAAAGCATTGCTTTAGCCACTTTACAATTAATTATGAAGGCTACTCCATTTCTTCTGTGTTCCTCTTGTCCACAGTAGTAGATCTCTGGACATCTGATGTGAAGTGGCTCATTCCAGTTCACTGACACCCAAAATGTCTGTCAAGATTAAAGATAGACATTTTGAGTGTCAGTGAACTGAAATGGACTGGAATGAGCCACTTCACATCAGATGACCACCAGATCTTCTACTGTGGACAAGAGGACCACAGACGAAATGGAGTAGCCTTCATAATTAATAGTCAAGTGGCTAAAGCAGTGCTTGGATACAATCCAAAAAACAATAAAATGATCTCAATTTGAATTCAGGGTAAGCCATTTAACATTACAGTGATCCAAATATATGCCCAAACCACAGATGCTGAAGAAGCTGAAGTAGAGCAGTTCTATGAGGATCTGTAGCACCTACTGGACAATACACCAAAAAGAGCTGTTATTTTCATTACAGGAGACTGGAATGCTAAGGTGGGCAGTCAAATGACACCTGGAATTACAGGTGAGGATGGCCTGGGAGAACAAAATGAAGCAGGACACAGGCTGATAGAATTCTGTCAAGACAACTCACTCTGCATAACAAACACTCTCTTCCAACAACCTAAGAGACGGCTTTATACATGGACTTCCCCAGATGGACAACACCGAAATCAGATTGACTACATCCTTTGCAGCCAAAGGTGGCGGACATCTATACAGTTGGTAAAAGTAAGACCTGGAGCTGACTGTAGTTCCGATCACGAACTTCTTATTGCACAATTTAGGATCAGACTAAAGAGATTAGGGAAGACCCACAGATCAGCTAGATATGAGCTAATTAATATTCCTAAGGAATATGCAGTGGAGGTGAAGAATAGATTTAAGGGACTGGACTTAGTAGATAGGGTCCTGGAAGACCTATGGACAGAAGTTCGCAACATTGTTCAGGAGGCGGCAACAAAATACATCCCAAAGAACCAAGAAGGCAAAATGGCTGTCTGCTGAGACACTAGAAGTAGCCCAAGAAAGAAGGAAAGCAAAAGGCAACAGTGATAGGGGGAGATATGCCCAATTAAATGCAAAATTCCAGAGGTTAGCCAGAAGAGATAATGAATTATTTTTAAACAAGCAATGTGCAGAAGTGGAAGAAGACAGTAGAATAGGATGGACAAGAGACGTCTTCCAGAAAATTAGAATCATTGGAGGTAAATTCCAGGCAAAAATGGGTATGATCAAAAACAAAGATGGCAAGGACCTAACAGAAGAAGAGATCAAGAAAAGGTGGCAAGAATATATGGAAGACCTGTATAGGAAGAATAATAATATTGGGGATAGCTTTGACGGTGTGGTCAGTGAGCTAGAGCCAGACATCCTGAAGAGTGAGGTTGAATGGGCCTTAAGAAGCATCACTAATAAGGCAGCAGGAGACGACGGCATCCCAGCTGAACTGTTCAAAATCTTGCAAGATGATGCTGTCAAGGTGATGCATGCTATATGCCAGCAAATTTGGAAAACACAAGAATGGCCATCAGATTGGAAAAAATCAACTTATATCCCCATACCAAAAAACAACAACGCTAAAGAATGTTCAAACTATCAAACAGTGGCACTCATTTCACATTCCAGTAAGGTAATCCTCAAGATCCTGCAACGTAGACTCCAGCAACTCATGGAGTGAGAATTGCCATATGTACAAGCTGGGTTTAGAAAAGGCAGAGGAACTAGGGACCAAATTGCCAATATCCGCTGGATAATGGAAAGAGCCAGGGAGTTTCAGAAAAACATCTATTTCTGTTTTATTGACTATTCTAAAGCCTTTGACTGTGTGGACCATAACAAATTGTGGCAAGTTCTTAGTGGTATGGGGATACCAAGTCATCTTGTCTGCCTCCTGGGGAATCTGTATAACGACCAAGTAGCAACAGTAAGAACAGACCACGGAACAACGGACTGGTTTAAGATTGGGAAAGGAGTACGGCAGGGCTGTATACTCTCACCCTACCTATTCAACTTGTATGCAGAACACATCATGCGACATGCTGGGCTTGAGGAATCCAAGGCTGGAGTTAAAATTGCTGGAAGAAACATTAACAATCTCAGATATGCAGATGATACCACTTTGATGGCTGAAAGTGAGGAGGAACTGAGGAGCCTTATGACGAAGGTGAAAGAAGGAAGTGCAAAAGCTGGGTTGCAACTAAACCTCAAAAAAGCCAAGATTATGGCAACCAGCTTGATTAATAGCTGGCAATTTGTGGGAGAAAATGTAGCAGCAGTGACAGACTTTGTATTTCTAGGCACAAAGATTACTGCAGACACTGAGTGCAGCCAGGAAATCAGAAGACATTTAATTCTTGGGAGGAGAGCAATGACAAAATTTGATAAAATAGTTAAGAGCAGAGACATCATACTGACAACAAAGATCCGCATAGTTAAAGCAATGGTATTCCCCATAGTAACATATGGCTGCGAGAGCTGGACCATAAGGAAGGCTGAGCGAAGGAAGATCGATGCTTTTGAAGTGTGGTGTTGGAGGAAAATTCAGAGTGCCTTGGACTGCAAGAAGATCATACCAGTCCAGGAAATAAAGCCAGACTGCTCACTTGAGGGAATGATATTAAAGGCAAAAGCGAAGTACTTTGGCCACATAATGAGAAGACGGGACACCCTGGAGAAGATGCTGATGCTAGGGAGAGTGGAAGGCAAAAGGAAGAGAGGCCGATCAAGGGCAAGAGGGATGGATGATATTCTAGAGGTGACGGACTCAACCTTGGGGGAGCTGGGGTGGCCTCGACCGACATGAAGCTCTGGCATGGGCTGGTCCATGAAGTCACAAAGAATCGGAAGCGACTGAATGAATAAACAACAGCATTAGCTGAACCTTCCTTTTCATTTTTCTCAGTGGAGTTATTTAGTGGATCTTTGTGGCAGCAGGAGTTTGAATGCAGTTTATAGAAAATTGCTTTACTGTAAGGTTGAGCAATCTTTGTTTGTATATAAATCCTCCCTATTTTCCCAGAAAGCTAATGCAACTCTTTTCAACCCCTGCCCACATTGTTATGGAATTGTTTTTCTGGTTAGTGTTCTGGCATTCAATAACGCTCCTAAGCTTTCCTATGTTTGATTTTTGGGCAGCAGGAAGTTGAATGCAGTTAGTAGGTAACTCCTCTACTTTTACTGAGAAAAACTCAGTAAAAAACTCCAGTTTTTTTAATGGTCAGATCTTGGTCCTATTGAAATGAATCATGTTGAACAAACTCATTCATTCATTGGTTGAAGACTATATGGATTGGAATTCACATTCTTAAACTGCCTTTTCAACAGTTGTAGAATCAGCACCCCTAAATAGACTTTGCACAATACCAGCAATATTAGCCTTTTATAAGGTATTGATGTGACTAAGATACTATTTGCAGATTATATTTAGAGCACAAATATTTATTCTAGAGCATTAAATGCTTGCTCAGTTAACTGCCAAGTCTTATAAACCTGCAATTAAAGTTTTCATTGATTGATAACATCAATTAATTTATCAGAGTTCACACCTGCACTAATACATGTTTATGCTAAATTATCCTGTGATTAATGGTCCATGATGTATCAATGTGTCAGTGAAGTGAAATGCTAGAAATCTTCACATCTGTGAGGTTCTCTCATTTTTCCCCCCATACTTCTTTTTCTTGTGTGATTTTTTAAAATGATCAGGTTGACCTGCATTTCATGAAAAAAATCCCTCCTGGAGCTGAAGCCTCAAACATTTTGGTTGGCGAGCTTGAATTCTTGGACCGTGCTGTAGTCGCTTTTGTTAGATTGTCTCCTGCTATGTTGCTCTCAGGACTGGCAGAAGTTCCAATACCATCAAGGTAATTTATAACCATCGCTAAGAAAGAAATGTAATTATTCCAGCTTGGTTTAAATTCTGCAGCTCACAGATAAAAAGAATCAGGGCCATCCTGGGAATCAGGAAGGCTTCTTTGAATAATGTTAGTGTTTTATATTGCTACAGAGAACCATTTGTGAAGACCACTTCACCACCCAAGTTGGACAATATCATCCATGCTAGACTTATAAGATCTCTGACTATTTTAACAAAAATCCTGATTTGTATAGCAAGCAGCTGTACCCAAAATGTTCTCCATCCAACACTGAGATAAGAAGTAACTGAAAGCCAACATCATTGAGTACTATACAATGTATGCACAGCTTTACCTCAAAGGCTAAACTGTCTCAACATTTATATAAGATTTCTGTTGTTTAATACCCTGCAATAAAATCAGAAGATCTAAGTTTCATAGGCTGTCCTCTCTCTCTTTTTCCCCTTACTATTTTAAAAGTTTAATTCATATGTGAAAATTCTATGTGTATTTGAATGCAAAATGCCATTTAAATTTGATAGAAAAAGGGGTTTCGTATTCATGATTAGCAGGGAATCAGTGTTTATAGAAAGCTGGAAGGGCCTAAATAGAACATAACAACAATAACAGAATATTCCAAAAACTGGTAAGACACCTGCCCAAACAGAAATTATTCCCACTTTGTTTTGTGGTAACATTATGCTTTGGTACAATTACAGCATAATAATACATCAGGGAACCATTTTTATGTGTATGCTTCTCTATTTAGTTTTAGAAAATACATGAGCCCAAAACTTGCTAGGTGAGGAGATAATAATCCCAATTACCTCATCACCAGGGAAAGTGTTCATAATTTTCTTTAAAAATAACATACATATATTCTTGGGTTTTTATTTGATGTATCAATGTTTAAAAGAAATTATTTTCCAACTTGTAAAGTACAAATGTTTCTTCTAACTTGTTTTTGTTCAGATACTATAATTATGTAAAATTAACACCATCTGAATATTTTTGTATCCCATTTTTTATAGATTTTTATTTATTCTTCTGGGACCTTTAGGAAAAGGCCAACAGTACCATGAGATTGGCAGGTCAATTGGAACATTAATGACAGATGAGGTATTTATCTATTTTCAGGAGTTGATTAAAACCATTAACAAGTTACCTGTTTTAAAGTGCTTTGTATTAAGATTTATTATATCATCAGGTCCATCTCAAATGCTTTACTTCAATAGCTAGCAGTTTCTGAATTTAAACTTCAGAGCCATTTAAATAGAAAGATTTAAAAAATCAGTATTTTGAATCATAGTGAGTGATACTGAAAATGAACATGAAAATAAATTGCATGATTTGTTGAGAAACAACCCTCTGTGTTTGTATGGATTTTTTTCCCCTTAGAAACAAAATCTCATGGATTTCCTTCTTTCTTTCACAGGTATTTCATGATGTTGCATATAAAGCTAAAGATCGCAATGACTTAGTTGCTGGAATTGATGAGTTTCTTGATCAAGTGACAGTTCTCCCTCCAGGAGAATGGGACCCAACAATTCGTATAGAACCTCCCAAAAATGTTCCTTCTCAGGTATTTATTTATTTTTATTTATTTATCTTTTAGATGTATACCCCATCTTTCCCCCAGTTGTGGTACCATTACATGAGATATCAGGAGTGCCCTACATAGTTTACCTCTCCTACAGATCATTGGCATCTCAACGATTTTTTTCCATGGATTTTCAGAGCTGTATTACCATAAGCATGGCTCACACCAACCTGCATCTCCTTCCTGATAACCAAGGTGTACTGTCAATGCTTTTATGCTTCAGCTTGTACGATTTGGGGAAACTCTGAGCATGACTTTGCCGTTTTATGTTTTTATTGTAAATAAATGTTACCAAGCAGAAGTAGAAAGAGATTCAGGGTATGACAGCGGTACACATATGGCAATAACATGTCCTTGTACTGTAAGTGAGCAAGATTATGCTCCTTCTCTGCCTTTATGTGAACATCATTGTACTTGGACAGCCTCAGCAATGGAACAGGTGTGGTGGACAAGGCATCCCACAAGCACACTGGAGAAAGACGGCTGACTATAATTCTTCTTGTTTCTTTTGTCTTTAACCTCTGTGGTGCTAAAGCCCAGCAGGATGTTATTAATTGATAAGGAGGCTCTTGTTGCAGCACATTTTCAGATGCTTCCCTCAGATTGTGCTTGGCATCTCCAGATGTTAGAAGTACTTTTAAATAAGCCACTTTGGTGTGACTCATTTGTGGAAGGAACCTACTAAAGGAAACTAGAAACATGACATGTCTAACTCACCTTAACAGTTTCTTTCCAGTCCACGGTTTGGAATGGAAAACAAATTCAAAACAAACACATCCATTTCTTCATTTAGGAGAAACGTAAAATTCCAGGTGTGCCAAATGGAACTGCTGCTCATGGAGACCCAGAGCCACTTGGAGGACACTCAGGACCAGAATTACAACGTACTGGAAAGTTAGTAGTAAGATAGTGTTTTTATTTGTACATACACATAGGCAAATATCCATACATACACAGACGTGTAAGGTTCTTTTTAAAAAATATGACCTAGCACCCATTGTGAAGGTCCATATGTGTTGTGATATACATATATAAATGATGATTAAAATGAATAGGCTGTCCCATTTATTTAAAATGAATATTCATGTAAATGTTCTTCCTCCAGTAAAATGGATTGGGTTCACCATGCATATATATTTATGCCTTGCAGAAAATCACTAAATTGGGATGCCTATCATTTAACACATTAAAAATAGCAATGCAATAAATGGAGTCATGAGAGTCCTTGTGCTTTAAATGGCAAATAAATCCCAATTCCATATTTCTTTATAAAGTGCAGGTGCAGTGTTTTGTACGGAGAGCCCCATCCTGTGTAATGAAGGACGAAAGTTAATTTTCTGTAATAAATGTATAATTTTACTTGCATTTTTTCAAACATTGTCAGGCAGATAATAGCTCTCTTCAGAGGTGTTTATGTCTGTTAAGAAAAAACAGTATAAAATTTTGAAAAAATATAGTACTGACTTTCTTTTTAGTTTAGAAAGTTGTTGCTATGATTGTTCAAGCGTTGTTCAGTTGGTAAAATACATTCAATATGTGCATACATTTTTTTAACTATTTAAGAAAAATTCAGACCACAGCTGTTATCCTGTGCATGCTTACCAGGGAGTGAACATAGGAATAAGGATAGTTAAGACCTTTTTTTACAAAAAAACACTGCTTATATAATATTGTTATAACTGGAGTTCCAATTATTTGAAGTAAATAGTTCATCTCAGTTAATGCTGAAAGCCTGGTCAAATAACCATTTGGGCTTTCTCTCAAGGTGGTGCAAAGCCACTGAACTTGCTACTTGAAGCATCAGTGCACCACCTCCTCTTGCAGGCCCAGTAGCGACTTTGAGGATCTTTCCATGTCATCTGGGTATGTTTGTATATGCACAGGTAGTCCTTTTGGCAGGATTGGTGCCAAAATGAAGTGGCCACCAAATGATTTTGCACAGCTCTGCTTTCTCTAATATTTCAATGGCAGTACAGCTGTTGCCATCAAGGATATTTCAATACAGGTAAATCCTCCCTTAAGAACCATTTGTTTAGTGACGGTTCGGATTTACTACAGTGCTAAAACCAGACTTACAACCGGTCCTCACACTTAATGACTGTTGCAGTGTCCCCTTCGATCACATGGTCACGAGTTGGGCGCTTGGCAACTGGTTCACATTTATGACCGTCGCAGCGTCCCCTGGTCATGTAATCACCATTTTCAACCTCCTTGGCTGACTTCTGGCAAGCAAAATCAATGGGTAATTGCTTAATTACCATGTGGTTCACTTAACACCCATGCTTAAGAACTGCCGCAAAAAAGGTCGTAAAATCAGGTTAGATTCACTTAGCAACCAAAATTCCAGTCCCAACTGTGGTCGTTAAGTGAGGACTACCTGTACCTAATACTGATGTTATGATGCAAAATGTTCAAAAATTGTTGCAACCAGGTTGTAACAAGAATTGCTGTAAGAGAAATCTGAGTAAACCCAAGGGAGATCATATGGAAAATCTATATCACATTCTTCTCTTTCTTCCACCACCACCACCCCCATTTAAAGGGAGGGCATCACCTTGTATATATATATTTAGGTATTATTTTTATTTCTAGCATGCGTTTCCTAAAAATGTTCAGGAGTGGATTATGGCAAAAGGGCCAACATTAAAAATGCCAATAAATCCAGGAAAACTAACAGTGGAGACAAAAGACGAATCACAGATCTCACTTCATTTGATATAGTGAAACTCCCCCCCTCCCCCATTTATAAATGGCTGATGAAAAGGGCCTGCTTAAAGTCTGTGTAAAATGAATGACATATCAAATTTTACACCTGGCTATGTGCAGTATAAAAAAGATCAGCTCTTTACTAGTTCTGAAGAATTACTTAAAACATTGTAACATCACCCTGAGGGCCCAATCCTACTCCTTTATTGTACAAGGTAATGAAGACAGTTTGGAAAGTTCTTGTCTGTTACGTACGTCGTTTTAAAAGTGAACGCAAATAACTCATTATTTAGGATTGAATTTGCTTAACTGTATTATGTTTCTGCTTAAAACAAACAAGAAAAGTCACCATCACATTTTAGTGACACTCTTTCTCTTCTCTTTAGGCTGTTTGGGGGCTTGGTTTTAGATATCAAGAGGAAAGCGCCATTCTTCCTGAGTGACTTCACTGATGCATTCAGCTTGCAGTGTCTAGCTTCTTTTCTATTTCTCTATTGTGCTTGTATGTCTCCTGTTATCACATTTGGCGGTTTGCTGGGAGAAGCAACAGACGGTCGTATAGTATGTATTGTACTTGGATTTGCAGTCTTGCCATATCTATCTGTCCCTGCTCCTGTCCCTATCCCAATAAATAAAATGTTCTGGATGGCATTTTCTAAGCATTGGTTCCCAAGTAACAGCTCTAACTTTCCAATTCTCCTTTTTTCACATACAGAGTGCAATAGAATCTTTGTTTGGTGCATCGATGACTGGAATAGCCTACTCGTTGTTTGGTGGGCAGCCTCTTACCATATTAGGTAGCACAGGACCAGTTTTGGTGTTTGAAAAGATATTATTCAAATTTTGCAAGTAAGTGCACTGTGTTTTTCTTTCCAAGTTTCACTATTTCTGTCTTCTCTTGAATGAGCCTCTCAGAACGGCTCAAAAATGTGCTAAGTCTTGTGATATGTTTAACCTCATATTTAAATGACCATTGTTGATTGGTGTTAGCATTGGAGTAGAGCCATGAGCCTTGCTTGTAGCTCCAGTGATCAGGGATGATGGGAGCTATTCTCAAGTAACAGCTGACCAGCCACAGATTCCTGACTTTGTCTTAGAGCTTTTATCTCCAAAATAGCATTAAGAGTGTTATTTTAAGGCCAAGGTACCGCAGATCAGACAGACAAGGAAAAAAACGGGATGGCAGCATCCTTAACATGTTACATTCCCTGACCAATAAGCCCTAGTGCTTATTTGCCTGCACTGATGTTTTGCACCCAAATTCTTGCATATTTGGGATTGTTTCAAATTAAGTGTTTTGCTTTATTGCAAATATTTAAATATCATTGTTCTTTAAAATGGCTTCCAAGATGCTTCTCCTGGATGAGGTGCAATTGTGAAGTCCAAGTCTCTGAATCATAGCATAGCACTGCATTTGTGTATTTGTTTACTCACATACTTAGTCCCCCTCCTATTTGTAGAATATGTCAACAATATAAAACCTGTCAAAACGTAAGATAAAACCAAATATATGAACAAGAAAATAATAACCAGGAATACTGTAATCATATGGGCTCTTTCGTAAGAGCAGAATGGAAGCCTTTTTATTTTCAAGACTGCTACCACATCCAAGCAAATCTAGGAATTTGCCTTCAAGGCAATACCACAGCTACAAGCCAGAAAAATCAGCCTTATTACTGCAATATGTTTTATGGCTTAGCATTGGCAAACAACAGTAAGTAGTTATAGCCTTTGCTATGCTTTCCAAAAAAGGTATTTTGGAGAATTTATTGTCTAGAAACCACATGGAATTCAGTAACCTTATGTCTTCTCATTTGGCAACTGCAGTAATTTTTTTTTAATGTGTTAATAGGGAATACGATCTGTCTTACCTTTCTTTGAGAGCAAGCATTGGTTTATGGACTGCAATTCTGTGTATCATTCTTGTTGCGACTGATGCAAGTTCCCTAGTGTGCTATATTACTCGGTTTACGGAAGAAGCGTTTGCATCTCTTATCTGCATCATTTTCATTTATGAGGCCTTAGAAAAGCTCTATCATCTCAGAGAAACATATCCAATCAACATGCATAATAACTTGGAACTTCTAACACAGTACTCGTAAGTAAGATTTTGTCCGCTAACCATTGCCAATTTTATTTGCCACTACCAATTTTATTTGCCTAATTCTCACTACTGTGAAAATTAGGGAGGAGATACCCAGCAGAAAGAGAACTTTGATATTTCTCCCCCATGTTTTGCTGCCTGTTCATCATTCTCACGTTGATGAACTTGTCAAGATCACAACAATCACATTGATATCTGTTGTTTGTCTGTATTTTAATCAGATTTTTAAATAAATGGGGTGTAGAAGAAGACTTTCTAGTGATGTGGTCTCATTATCTCCCCTTTTGTTATTACTATGATTATTAATTTCAAAGTTGCATTATATACTTCATCTATAGCTATACTGTTTCTTCTTTTCATATAATAAAGGAAATCCCTACAAATTCAAAGAAGGGATGTTTTCCAAAACGAATTTTTTTTCATGAATGTTAGCTTTAAGGCAGTAGTTAATAGATAGGATTCTCAACCTTTTGACCCTGGAGAAACCTTTGAAATACTTTTCAGGCCTTGGGGAACCCCTGCACCTTCAGGCTCAAAGCTGGGCCAGAAGTTACAAAATTATTATATCCGTTTCATGGGTAGGCCTGTATTACAGGCATTAACAGTGCTCTTAAACTAAAAATAAAGAATGAGACTTACCTCTTTAATGTGAAGTTGCCCGAATTTGAAATAATTTTTTTAAATAAATCGTGATCTCCCAGGGAACCCCTAGTGACCTCCCATAGATCCCTGGGGTTCCACGGAACCCTGGTTGAGAAACTCTGCAATGTAGCTTTGGAATGCTGTTCCCCCAACTATAACATTGCGTGTGCTTTGGTGCCAAGTAGAGACTGGCTTTTTACTTTTACATTAGGATTTAGCAACTGCAGCCTAGCCATGTCCTATTGCATCTTGTTAAGTGTTGGTGACGTATCGAACTGTAATTGTAATTATCTGTGGGGGGAAATACTCACGTGTGCTACCATTTAAAATAATTTGCACTCAGATGAAAATGATAGAAAGTGAAAATGTTCATACTGTCAGAATCACAGCTGGATGAAGGGAGCTGAGTTATAAAACAGTATATATGAGAGGTTCACTTGTGTGAAAGGAAATATAGTCTCATTGGCTAAGAGAAGATTCAGCAGGCAGGTAGTTCACAGAAATATTTTCAGTCTAGAAGGTCCCTCTGGTTATAGTTTTAAGGGCTGTGTTCAGATGGTATGAACTCTTGATTCAAGGAAACTTTTCCCTTGGAGTAACAATAGAAAAACAAAGATGCCCCACCACCACTTGATCGCTGAACGAGTAACAAAGAGTTAGCTCAACAAGTGGTTTGCATCTGAATAGCTATATAGAGACGGTGGCAGAGAACAAACACAAACACATATATACTTATTTAGGTCATGTACGCTTCAGAGACAATTTAGAAGGAGTGCTTTGGACCTAGTGTAAGCACAGCCCCATCTTCTATTCCTTAAAGCAGTTAGTCCTTTTTCAGGATTTTGTGCAAACCTGAAAAAATGTTTAAGGAGCTGAGTCAGTAAAGTTAATGCAACTTTTAAAGCAGCTGAAACTTTTTTTCTGGCTCTCATGAAAGCCTGGAAAAAAAGTATGTTTTAAAAATAGCACAAAGGTGCCATACTTATGAAGGGTCTGAAGCATTTCTTCAGCATTGTTTGGGAAACATGCACCACCCTAATACATACAGTATGTACAAAATTCCCTTTTTCTCAGTCTTGGATGAATGGGGTAATCCTCCATAGGTGCCCTCTTTGCCTTGTATTGCTTACTCTATAAGGTTTTTTTTTTCATTTATGTGAAGCAGAAATTCCCACTGCCCAATATTAGATACACAGAAAAAGAATATTTATCTAACCTAAGATTAATTATGTGCACTGGTAACAACTCAATCCGGTTCTCAAACAGGGTCTTTCTTATCTCATCTTTTCTCTATGTCTTCTCCCAGTGAGTTATGATCCTCACTAAATAGGCTGCCCTAATTATGCCCCTTTTTATTCTGAGTTTAGAAATAGAAGAGGTTTGCAGAGGGGATTCAAAACCTAAGAAACACTTGTCAGCGTGAACAAGTGCTCAGAGTAGGGCTTCAAAGAATTGCTTAGGACCTGATTAGAAATAAAAAGATACATGGGGGGATAACTTGCGGATGTGGAGTGAAATGTTATCAATATACTAATTTAACTCAGTTCTGGTTTTTTGCTGTCATAATCGACAGAGATGCAGAACTGTTGCCTGAAGTTTATAATCAGATGGATGGGGAGAGTAAGCTGAATCCTGATAATTGATTTTCTGTCTCAGACCTTTACTAATGATACAGAATTCACAGAGATCTAGAGACATGGGCGCTGCATCTACAAAATGCACTGCATTTCCTTAGATGTCTTCCATGTACAAATGCTCCAAGGTGTAAGAGGGGAAGAGAGGGCAAGGTGTGGGTTTAGGACTGACAACTCTGACTTCTAATCACAATGAATGTTTTTATCAGAGCTATTCGATCACAGTACATTGGAGATGCGACGGCAAAGTGATATTATTAGAGCAGAACTGTGCCATTGGTCATTGTTTTCTACTAGTCTGCCCAAGGAACATGAGAAGTAAAGAGGCTTCAATGACATCTCAGAGGGCTGGGAAAATGCAGCATTCTGTGCCAGCTTAAGAACTTCTGGATGGTCAGGCTTTTCCTCTTCTGCTTCTGTTTGTTCCATCACATCCATAATCTCTATGGCCTTTACAGCCAACTGAACATAAACCACCCTTTAAATGTGGTTTTGGGAAACCCAGCTTCTTCAGTTCTTCAGAGACGACTGGCATATAAGCAAATAGTTATCACAGTTATGTCACTCTTGGTTTGTCAATGGATTAATAAAGATTAATAGTGAATGTCATAGATTTTGTTTTAGTTCTCAGGATTTGTTAAAAGACACAACGCAAAACACTTCTTGAGATTTTTTTTCTCTTTTATTAAGACAAATGGCATCTATTCTAGTAACATTCCTTAGCAAAGTAAATAAGCCAAGGCTGGGCAGCCTTGCCTTCTCCTATCCATTTTACTGGTAACTAGCAAGGAAAAAACAAAGCCACAGCTTGAAATTTAAGATGCATTGCAAAGGCAATCTTTTTCCTTTACTGAAAAAGTTTAACTTATGCAAGTTAAATGTTCGCTTACGGCATATGTAAGCCCTTTAGAATGTTAGTTTATCATGTATGTATACTGCTAAAAATTCTAGCCGTTTTCATTTTGAGTTAAGAGAAGGGTTTAGGATACTGGCTGGCATTTTTTCTCTCTCAGACTGGGAACTGTGCTTCCTGGCTATACAATGTGGCCTTCCTTTCTCTTTTGGCTCCCTGCCCCAAGCCCTCTGCTTTTGGTAGCATTCCTCCCATGCTGGTTCCCAGGATTTAGCACTTTTTTCTGCCTCCTGCCCTGTTCCACTTCTGAGTCTTGCCTCAGCCCCTTCTTGAACCAGCAACAAACCTTCTCCAGTGCCACATTGCTCAGGCCATCTCAGAATGGCTGGGCATCATTGCATTGCTCTTTACCAAGGCCGACAAGCCTCAACAGCCAGTACCCCCTGGCTGTATCTTTACTGTCAGATTACATTAACAGAATCTTGCAAGACTGAAAGTATTTTTCCCCTCCTTTCCTTTCTGAAATGTTTCCCACGCCATCCCCCCTTTCTGTGGGCTGAGAGCCCTTTTGCACGCCAGCTGTCTTGTCTGCAGCTTTCCCCCCTGTCTCCCAAGGTGATCCCCACACACCATTACATCACCAGAATCAACCTTCCCTGGATAATATTTAAAAATTAGTTCACTAATTTCATCTCTTCTTTGGCAGTCCTGTTCTGTACTTCAAAAAGGATGAATTGATGTTTTCTAACAAAAAAGAAAATGTAATTCTTTACCAGAAGTCCCTTGATTATTAACAGATTATACTGAATAATTTCAAGGAGTTTTGGCATGGTAGTATGCATATGACAATCTGTCCATGACGTACATTTAAGAATTGGGAGCATAATATCCCACTGTGAAAGTTATTTAAGGTGCCAAGTTCATGTCATTCTGACTGAATAACTGAGCTAGATTCTTTTAGTTAAGTGATGCTGCTATTACTTATCTGTGCATTTGTTTTTTTAGTTTTGGGGTTAGGTTATATTATATTTAAAACTTGTAAATCCCAATATCCTTGAATCCTAAGTATGGATGAAGGGACCTAGCAAAGGTGTGTGTGGGCTGGCCTCACAACCATCTGCCCTCTAAGTGTAGACTCCATTATGAGAATTCAGCCTCTCAGGCACTAGGTGCTGAGCCTTCAGGAGGCCTGTACTCACATTTGATTAAATGTCTTTGCAATGTTAGTGAAAAAGGGACCTGAGTATGTTCTCCTACCTGATGGGGAATTTTGGTCAATGGTGCCTGATTGGACAGAGGACTCCTACAAGCATACGACTATATCTGTCTGTGGTTGCTTCCTTAATGAAGCCGAATGCACAGTCTGTCATGAGCATGGTCAGCAGGCACATTGGTGTGGGAGGTGTCTGGACTCCATCCATGCTT
Source organism: Candoia aspera (assembly GCF_035149785.1). Lineage (NCBI taxonomy): Eukaryota > Metazoa > Chordata > Lepidosauria > Squamata > Candoiidae > Candoia > Candoia aspera. The sequence continues at coordinate 198,438,879 of NC_086153.1, read as the reverse complement.
CTGCTAACCCCTCAAATGCTCATTGGACATCCTTATACTTTGCAGTCATGAAGCAGTGCATAATGATGGTAATTAAGATGAAATACTCCTAAACTCAATCTCAACCTGAAAGCTGTGTGCCCTTACTATGGGATGTTAGCTGCTGTCAAGTGACAATGAAGAGAATGTTTCCTTACTTCCTTGTGGTACATGCCTTTTCAAGCCTGTCTGGAAACACTGATGTAGAGAAAGTCTCCATAGATCTCTGTCACAGAACTGATAAAAGCTGTTTTTTTAAGAGAAGGAGGAAGAGGCCAACACTGAGCATCTCCCATGTATAGCAGCATGAGGTACTGAAGTCTTATGTTAAATTACATGGACAGCAGCACATATTTAAACTTTTAATCTGTCTTGAATAAAACAATAGAAAAATAACAAGAAAACAGAGTCTGAGGTAGAAGAACACTTTACCATCATTCACACACACACACACACACACAGACGTGCAAAGATGTAAACAGATGCACATGTTTATGTGCACGTGTAGTTAAACACCTGCCCATGTACACTGATAGAGAGTGCAGTCTCCAAGTGCTGGTGCTTATGTCAGAAAATGTATATATGCACACATACACACATGCACATACTCTTCAGGGGGGAAAAAGAATTCAAAACAGCACAGACATTCCTGAGGTGGTTCGGTGGATGTGGAATGCTGGTGGTTGGGAGAGGAGGGAACAGGTGAATGGCAGAGGGAGCAGATCATTAGGAAAACCTGAACAGGTGGGTACCATACAGCAACCTATCTTAATCATTTGCCCCATTCCTAGCCTCAACTGCCCATGAAGCGAAAATACTTTCTAGATCTGAAGATACACATGTGTGTGCGTGCACATATATACAGTGTGTGTGTACACACACACACACATTTATATTGTAGGTCAAGGTTTGTGATAAAAACGCTCATTGTCTGCTTAACATTGTTGCTTTCTGAGAAGCATTCGGCTCTTCTTCATCATCTTTTTTGGAACAATATACAAAATAATCTTCCTCCTCCTTAGATCCACAGTTGCTTTGGAGGCTTTAAGTTAAGTTTCTCTTTTTAACACCTGTACACCTGCATGGCATCTTCTGTAGTTCTTTCATTCACCTTCATAATTATCTTGAATATGAGGCTTTAACAGCAGCTGCAAAGCAGGAAAAGCATATTACGTCTGACAAGGTGGAATGTTCTTGTGTGTCCACACCTTTTGATAAAACTGGTCCAAATCTCTTGCAGTACTATTTGTTTCCCATAGTAGGGGACAAATTCTTTTTATTTTCAACAATGCAGTTGCTTATCATTCCAAATTAAATGGCAACCCCCCCCCCCACTATTTTGTTCCTGAAACATGAAAACAAGCTTTGATGATGCTTGAAGTTGCCAACAGAATTACCCCACTGAATGAGCTTTTTTGTTTTCCAGTCCAGACCCTTATTCTATAATGCTTTTTTCCTGTTTATCCCTGTCCCTTTGATTTAGTTTTGCCACATATCCCCAGATGGCCATCATGGAAAGTGATATTAGCACCCCCACCAAGCTTCGTAACAGAACGTAGGCTTTTTATGTCCAAGTTCAACCCCTGGTTGGTATTAAAAAAGAACAAAATAAAGATTAATATTCTGGGGAAAAGGTTTCTCTGGTTGAGATAATCTCCTGAAAGCCAGAAGAGACTACATAGGACTAGATGAATTAATAGTCTGTTTTATCTAAAATGAATTATGGCTTAGCACAGGAGCATCCATGTTCTAGGGCTGGTGGGCATGTTTGAAATGTTGAGAAAGTGTGGCACCCCTGCAAAGTATCCGCTGAGAGTTGTCTATTCACAAAATGGATGTCATACTGGGTTTAGTTACAAAACACCTATTTACCAGAATGCTACTTATCCTACCTCTAGCACATGGTTGTCTGTAACAAACCACAATGATGTCAAAATGATGACATGCATACCATTAAGCAAATGCTGCCATTACATACTGAAATCTCACCATCTGACACAGGTACTTAAGTCATGGCACTTGTGTAAAGACATTGAATACATATCATCATTTGCTCTCCCTAACAGACACCCATACTCTAACCCCTGTTGCACCTTGTAGTATGGCCCCTGCTTATTTTTGTCCATTTTCTGCCCAGTTGGACAAATTTTCAACGAAGTACTGGGTTATTCTGGGAAAGAAAGGTGTTCCTGGAAACAAAGGTTTCCTTTTTTGCAGACCAAGTTAACTGTTATTACAATATTTTTTTAATGTAAAAAGTGAAGGGAAAGAAATCTGGTGGACACCAAGGGAGGTGCTTTAGGCACACTGGGGACTCTGGGTGCCATATTGGGTGTATCAGGCTTAGTATGAGGTTTGAAGCCAGCTAGTGATTTCAGACTGATTTATATAAACAGGCATAGTTTGTTTGATTTATGCACTGTAGTAAATTATACTTAATAATCAATTCCAGTCTTACAGCTACGTTGAGGAAGATGAGACAGAGTGAAATACAGTACATTACTCTGAGGTTTGTTCTGTCTAATAGCACTGTTTTGAAGTGTTCTTTAGTTTCAGTCATTTCATTCAAAGTATCAGCCAAGAACATTTCACATTATGGGAGTAACGAGTCAGAAGCATCCTTTCCCTGCACAGGATGGGCAAACTTGATTTGATGGTCCTGAAATTAGCAATAGCCCAAGCCATAAAGGGCTTTATGGGTCATCACCAACACTTTGAATTGAGCTCAGAAACTGATTGGTAACCAAATACATGTAAGTGAGTTCATTTAATGAATCAGTCAGCATAATGGCTGCTAACCAAAAGTTTAAGCATATGAAATTTCAATGGTCATTCAGTCATACAGTCAATGTCTAGAATATATTTTCAATCTCTGAGCTTGTTTGTGGTTGGTAAATATGACAGTATTAACTTGCAAAGTCACCAGCAACTGATATACACATTATGCTTATGACCTGTGCATGCTTTGGAGTAATTGGTAGTTCATAGATATACATGCACTCTTAATGCCTTTCCCAGATTTTTTTCAAGAGATGAAACAAAAGCCAAGAATTAGGTTAAAAGATGATTTCAAAGGAGTCCCCACGGTCATTTTTCTTGCAGGCCTTCTGAGTGATACGTGAGACACTATTCCTTGGAGTTTTTGTGATAGCAGTACTACCAACTTCGAATGCTGGTTTAGTCCTGGAATGCAATCAACCTTTACACTTACTTTTCAGTGATAAACCTGAAAGACATGGATTTCTGCATTATGGTTAGGAGTTTATGTTTGAACAATTGTAGCCTTACCAGCTGGTTCATAAATCTGTGAATAGGTCTTGCAAAGCTTCTCCATTTGCTGTACCAACAACAACAACAAAAAACCCTACTGAAGCAGAATTACCAAGTCCAGCATCCAATTAATTTTACCATGGGAAATTGATAAAGACATAGGGACAGTATGTTTTTCTATTATTCCTTTGCACTCTTTACTTGAGAGTATTCTAACTGAATGTTCATAATGTAATTATTGTAATGATATAAAGGATTTCATTGATATGGAGCTAGGACCTCAGCACAATCACAATGCAGAGAACTTTAAGCGAGTGAAGAAGGTATATGTATTTGTGCACTTTTCAAAACACGTGGATTGTAGTATTACAAAAATGATTTACGGCAGAGTTATATATTCTATCCTGTTTTTCAGAGAACCCTTTCAATGTTGCAGTCCTCCTACAGTTTACAGTGTAGCGAAGTATGTTTCTGAGCAGAGTAAAACTTCGTTCTTTTGAGGACCTAGTGGAAACAAAAGTTTTGAAGATTCATAATCTTCCTTCAAAGTGTGGCAGTGACTGGAAAATGGGGTGAGGCAAGGATTGTATCCTGTAGAGGGCTTTTAGAGGATGAATCACCATGCCACTTTTTGAATATACTGTGAAAACAAACGCTATATTTAGCATTTAAGAGGAGAGGGAGACAGGGCCGGTACAGGAGCAGGTCAACTCCGTTGCTGCATTGCCAGGATGGGAAAACTGCATCTAGTATCATTAAGGGACCGGCTGTTTTGCCAACTTTAATTTATACATGATTGCCCCAGACAACTTACAAAGTTATGGTGAAATAAATTATTCATTTCTGATTGAGATAGATAGATAACGTCAAGCACTGATTTGCTTTTCAGATGCAGCTGTGTGGAACCAGATAACCCAAGCAATACTACTTTACAGTACTGGCAGTCACAAAACATGTCCTCATCTGCTATACCTTGGGCGAATCTTACTGTGACTGTAAGTGTACCACCACAACATACCATGAATGCGTTCAAGGTGTACATATGGAATATATCTTGGTTGTATACAGAGGCTGATGGCAGGATCTGCAGACTACATATTGATAGTTTATTCATTCATTCAACGTGTATCTCTCTTTGCTATTCAACTGAGTATTCAAGATGGTTAGCAAAAAATATAAAAGGCAGAAAAATGTCTCAGAACTTCAATTAAAATGTACACTAAAATTAATTAACAATTAAAATTCTGGCAAGTAAGATGTGCCTCAACTATTCTTTTAAAAGTGTTCACTATGAAAGGATGAAGAAGGCCCACTGCTTTTTGCCAGATAAATGAGCAGTTTTGAAGGCAGATGATAGGGATCTACTATAGAAAATGAGGGCTTCTATATTGCATTGGACTAGCAGATTTCTGATCTCAGCTAGTCCATATGAGTTTTTTTTGAGCTAGGGGGTTCCTTTCGACGTCTGCCCTTTGTTTCACATTTCACTCCACTTAGAAAAATCCCCTACCATCCATATAGCATTTTCAGTAGTCAATAGAGTACTAGGGAAGTCACCAGCACAAACTCTTTTTTACCAGCATGTTGAATGTGGATGAATAATTACTTTCTTTATTATGGTCAATAACTAGAAAACCTCCTAAAACTGATGGTATAAGAATAGAAAAAAGCAAACATTAAGGGAAGAAAGCAGAAGATAAACTGACACTGCTTTCTCTGTAGTAGCCCCCACCTTATGGAATAATCTCCCCCAAGACATCTGTGGAGCCCCCACCTTGCTGCAGTTCTGTAAACAGTTAAAGCTGTTCCATTCCATCATGCCTTCGATCCCAGGTGACTGATGGGAGCACCTATTCTGGGTTTCATCTTGGCTTTTCTTTTGTGGTTAATTTTTGTTTCTGGATTTAGCTTTAGTATTTCTTATTATGTTTTCTTTTTGTAATAAATAAATGAAGAGAACTCAGCCAAAATAGTCAGTGCTTGTCATTCCAGTTAGATAATAAATAATAAGGATAACATTAATCTGAGTGGCCTGAGAATTTTACTAAGAGGGGAGTTATAAAACGTATGTGAATTTCCTTAGAAAAAGCAAAATATAAAATGACAGGAGCCCTAGTGTCAGTGACATCACTCCACATGGACAAAGACAGGCTGTGTACAGAATTTTCTTAAATGTTCTTTTCAGTAAACCTCTGGGCTACACGATGAACTACGATCATCATTAGGTTCTACTAAATTTGATTTAAGGACCTTGCTAGCCTCCGAACTAGTTGGCTTCCTAAAAATACATGTCTTGGAAGGCAAGGCTGGTCTGATTGCCCTCCTATGTGCATAACCCTCTGATTTAATCCTAGCTTGACATGATCAGATCCTGAGAGCATCTTCTGATGGAGGGATGCTCTCTGTCTTGTGACAAACTTGTCTATAATGTGAGTGGAGATCATGCTAAAGAAGCCTAATCTTGACAAGTAATGAAGCAAATCCTTATCACCTGGTGTAAATGTGTGTTGTTATTATTATATCTACATCACCAGCCTGGTAACACCAGCTTCTCAGCACAGAACTTCCAAATATTGGAAAATATTTCCAAGAAATTTCAATTGTTCAGATTCCAGTAGTGCAGAACTGTGATACAACCTGATTTGTGCATCATATGGGAAGCAGTTTGACCTTTATCTAGGAATAGTATAAGTTCTAAATAAGGCATCACAAGAATGTTAAAAAGACTGCATGGCTATAACTGAATTCTGGGCATTATGCAAAATATAATCCAAATAGTTCATCGCCTACCATAGGCTTGAAAAATCGTTCCCGAATATTTAAAGATTGTATTTCATGGCCATACAACAGGGATATTTGTGTGTTAGGGCATTTTATGAAACTATGTGTTGCATATTATGTTACTATAGGATACCCTTTTGGTGGCAAAGAGCCACACTGAATATGTGGGATGGGGACAATGTTGGGGGCAGCAATGGAGGACCTTGTCTTAAACCTGTGTGGATGGCCTGGGTTGCTTTTTTTCTTGGAGCTTTTTGGCAGGGGAGGATTAGGCAACTCTGGATGACACAGAAAGAAGGTATTTCAAGGGGACACATGCAGCCCTGGGATTATTAGTCTCAAACCAGATTTTTAGATGAATTTTTATATTCATCTAAATGAATATAAATTTAAATATAATATTTAAGTATATGAGATGAATATAATTAAAATGTTTAACTTGAATCCAAACATAAATATTTTTTTGTCATTGAAAAATGCTAAGCTTGCAGGAGAAACTAAAACAAAAGGGAACAAAGAGGGAAATTTTTAAAAAAAACTTTTGAATTTTTTTTTTAAACAAATTTGGTGGTCTCAGTGCTGTGGCTTTTAAAACTGCAGGCTGGCCTAAACAGCTGTGTTGCCCATAATACTATAGCTTCACATTTGTGAGTGTCTGTGAACCTGAATGAAGATTCAAGTTCACACATTTCCTTCTTTTCTGTTTTCTTTCCCTATATTAAATCAATCAGATTTGGCATCATTTTAACCATTTTGGGTATTATATGGGAATATAGTTTGCCAAACAATCTAGACCTTATTTATTTGTTTAATAACCTACAGCTTATTTTAAACCAGTACTCCTGGTTCATGACAAACTAGTAACTGAGAAAGTGAGGCAGTCTTCTTGTTAGCTGTGCAGAAGGAGGAGAGGGCAGAGTGGAACAACTGTAATGGCGAGGTTTAGGATGCATTAAGGAAAGTACCAGCCCTGACTCAGTTTTGTCAAGACAAACCCTCCATGGAAAGCAGTGTTCCTGAATGGACCACTCCTCAGGGTACATTAGGACCTCTGGCAAGGGATCTACCCCATCCACATCTATGAGCCCAGCTGGCTTGTGTGAAAACACAGCTTTAGGCGTGCCCTTGCCTCCACTCCCTTCCCTGTTAAAGAGGGGAAAATGTAGTCTAGGCAACTTCCCATTAATCTGTCAGTTCAGCCATAGGAAAGAGTGTAACCATATGGACTAGAGTGCAGATTGCTGACAGATCTCATTTAAATGGTCTTTTAAACATTTACAATGAGCAACTGAGCACACTATGTGCTGCAGGCTTTGATATGGAAATACATTTTAAAGAAGATTCTGTGTATGTTTGTACAAAGTGTTTCTGCATATATATGGAGAGGAAAAGCGCCATGAAAAGCTTGGGAAAGCATGTGGAATGTGTGCCTTTTTGGATGCGCATCCAAATATTTAGTTGGTCTCTGTCAAGTTTTATTATAAAGACCTCTCCTTATTACTATATTAATTTTTTCTTAGCTTTAGCACAATGCAGTTGTGTGGAGTCTATTGCCCCCTTGTGGCAAAGGAAAGTCCTCTCTGTAATGTAGAATTTACAAGGAATTATTTTAATTTCTGTAATCTATCACAGAACATCTTGACTTGTGCTCTACAAACCAGTTACCTGACACTGATCCAGAGAAAATGGCTTTAAGATTTTTAATGGCTGGCACTTAATCCAGCTTTTCCTGCCTTAAGTTGGTTGTTAAAACTTAAATGATTTCTTCTAAGTCTTGCATTGGCAACATGTTAAATCAAACAAAAACATTGCTACAAAAAATTGTGAAATAACGATTGCTAACAAAATGAGAGGAACTGCCAGACTAGAATATCTGCCTCAGACCCTTCCAACAACGTTCCTTGTATCTCTACAGTCGCCGGTTGGTATGAAGCACGATGGCAGTCTGGCATGAATGCCCAGTTCCTGCCCTGTTATGGCATTGTCCAGGTGCTGGGAGCAAATGACCTCCATTTGTTCCTCACTGCCTCCCAACAGTTACATTAAACCACAGTTAATTCATTAGGGCTTTATGTCAAATTAGCAAGTTTTGAAACTACTGTCTGAAGCTGATTTAACATCTTGACTGGTTTTGCGTGACCAGAATATAAGGGCCAAGGAAGGGGAAAACAAAGGGAAAGCTAATAAGGAAGGATATAATTATGCCACTCATTCTTGGCTACTAAACTCAGTTTTAGGGTTCCAGGAAGCAAGTGCCCAAACTGATCCAATGAACTGTTGGTTCAGAATTATGGGGAAAGTGCTTCTGAGCCAGCAAATTGAAGAGGATGCACGACCCCATTTAGCTTCAGGCATGCTGCCATTGCAATCACCTTTTCTTCTGGCTCAGTACTGTGAAGGGTGGAAAAATCTCCTTCAGCACTGGCAAGTGAAAATGAAGCTATTTAATCTACGTGTGTTTGTGACCGTAATCATTTGTTATAACTACGGATGGGTGGTGGTGAAGAAGGGTGAACCCTTGAATTGACTTAAGAACTGCATCCGTATACGTGTAGGGTATATGGTGTATTCCAAGGGAGATTATGTACATTTTAATCTTCTTCCAGTATTTCCAGACAGCAGGGATAAAAACGCATAATACTTTTTCTAACATCTTTAGCAGCAGAATTTAGTATGCTACCAATTACACTATCCATACAAGGCTGGAGCCAATTCTAGACTCCTGGATTAGAGTTTCTGTATATAATATGCATATTTTTTCAAACATGTAAGATATTTAAATGTACAGTGTAAACTGCTGGGTAGGATTTAAAAATAATTAATGTCTATAATGCCTTCAGTATCAGGATTTAGATTGTGACAGTGAAAGTTGGACAGAAACCGCCCAGAGTCCCCTTTTCAGAAGAGATGGGCAGTGATAGAAATTTGAAAAACAAACAAACAAACAAACAAACAAATAAATAAATAAATAAAATAAAGTTAGAGTATTAGTGATCATGGAGTGTAAAGTCCAGTCTTCGTTTCTTTATAATATGCCATCGATTACCAAATATGAACAGTACCTTTACTTTCTCTGCTAGGAGTGTAAGAACTGGAAAGGGATATTTGTGGGACGAGCCTGTCGAGATCATGGTCCTTATGTTCCAGATGTCCTCTTCTGGTCAGTCATCTTATTCTTTTCTACAGTCATACTGTCATCCACACTGAAGCAGTTCAAGACTAGTCGATATTTCCCAACCAAGGTAATTGAATTATCTTTTAAACAAAACATGAAAAATATATTGCAAGCACAAGATGCAAGTTAGTCTATACGGCTATCCATAATTCAACTGTTATTAGTCTCACTTTGGTTCCGCAGTGTGTGACAGCATTTTAAAGAAGTTTAATAGCACTGTGGTGTTAATATCTGAGAATGGCAATGGAGAGGAGAGAAAGCATGTTTAACCTTTCTTCTTGTTCCAAACAAGGCAGGAATTAAATTTCAGCAAAATAAATAAATCAGAAGCAGGAATTTTAAATGTACATAACATACTTTAAGTCTCAGGTCCTCCTTAAGGATAATATCTCTTAATACAACCCAGATCAACAAGGCAGCTTTAGGCATGTTTGCATCTGAAGCCGAAACTCAAATGCTTCTATATTGGGTGGTTCAGTGCCCACTTTTTATGGCTTGTAGAGTTACAGATTGCTTTGTGGCCAGCATTATACCGAATTGACTGCTTTGCCCCTTTCTCACAATTCAGTCTTCAAGTATTTCAAAGGGTCTTCAACCAGCCTTCCCAAACTGTTGCCCTCTAGACCAGCGGTTCCCAACCTTTTTGGCATCAGGGACCGGTTTCATGGAAGACGATTTTTCCATGGACCGGGGGGTGGGGGTGGTTTTGGGATGATTCAAGCGTTTCCTCTTTTTCCTGACCTTTTATTTTTTTTCCTTCACCCCGTTCGGAGATAGCAGCCAATGGGCTTGCTTTCTCTGACAGGAGGCGGTGCTCAGGCGGTTATCCGAGCGGTGGGGAGCGGCTGGAAACACTCAGGCTGTAAATTCGCTCGCTTGCTCGCCCACCGCTCACTTCCTGCTGTGCAGCCCGGTTCCTAACAGGCCATGGACCGGTACCAGGCCATGGCCCGGCGGTTGGGGACCCCTGCTCTAGACAGGTAAAGTGAAGAAGAAAAAAAAAGCTTGGCTATGTTGAGTAATTGTCAAAGCAGCTGCACATTTTTTTTAGGCTCACAAAGATGCCTTTAGTGAACAACAAAGAGCTGCTGTGCTCACATGAGGTTTGAAGCACTTATTCCAAAAGGTGGTTGAACTCTGCACAACCCTACTGGTATCTCTTTTTCTGCCTGCTCATCTATGGAAAGTCTTTGTATTCTCAGTGATGATTGGCTTAATATTTACAGGTACGGTCAGTGATAAGTGACTTTGCCGTCTTTCTCACCATCCTATCTATGGTTTTAGTTGACTATGTCCTTGGGATCCCATCACCAAAGCTTCAGGTTCCAAATGCTTTTAAGGTAATTCCTTACCCAGTCGTGCTAGACCTCACAAAAATGTGGCATTTATTACAACCAATGCATATTATAGCTATTCCTTTCTGAACTGGATTGAAATATCAGGAATATAAGGTTTGCATAACACATTTTTAATGGAGGAATTTAAGAAGGGTAAATTAAGTAAGATTGGCTTGATTTGCTTCACTAAGTTTAGTAAGGGCTTCCTTGCCCCACTCCAAATATCCATGTTAAATCCTTAACCCCCTTGCAGTATCAACAGTGGAATCCTATATAGGTTTTTTAATATGTTCCTGAACACTTACTCTATTATATTTTAAGGACTTCTTTAACAGCATTGTGCGCATTTGAAATTTGCAGGGATTTTTTTTTTTTATAATTCTGAAGCAGTACCTCTGCTATTATAATGGTCTGAACCTAATGTAAAACATTTTGGTTTTATTACATATATTTTGATTTTCATTACAGTTGGAGAGAGAATGTTTGCTATCCTATAACCGTGTATACGTTCTATGTTTTAATTCAATGAATCTCAACAGTTTGAAATGTGCTTGCATCCTTTAGCCTACCAGGGATGACCGTGGCTGGTTTGTCTCACCCTTGGGTCCCAATCCTTGGTGGACAGTGCTAGCTGCTCTTATCCCAGCTCTTCTTTGTACCATTCTGATATTTATGGACCAGCAGATTACAGCTGTTATTATCAACAGAAAAGAACATAAACTGAAGGTAAGGTAGTAACCCCACCAATGTTATTTTTATCTTTTTCTTTATGATTCCAGACTTTCAGCATATGTTTAAAATCCAAACTATCTCCTTGCAAGCATTTAAATATAGGTATTTATACCTTTCACTGCAGATTGTTGGTAGAAGGGAGAATATATTTCTTGATGAAAAGGTGTTTATGCATTTCAGAAACCGTGGCTTTTTGTTAGCATGAGTAGAGAAACCTGCTCCAGAATGGGTACTATTCCATCAACGTCATCTGGTGGACCATTTATGCAACAGTTCTATAGGTCAGGTCTGGAGATGTAATTAAAACTGGTACCAACACCCTTAGTGTACCCGCATATTTTTACTTCGTTTTACTTTGTTTTGAATTAGATTGTAGGCCATAATATAAAGAAATAAATAATAGTGATCCTACAGGAATTAAAACAACCTCATCAAAATTAATGTCTTCTAGATCATTTGTGTTATAATTTCTGTCAGCAATAGCCTAACTTGATTCGTGCTGAATGTGAATGTGAATGTGAGGTTATTAGATTAGGAGAAACTGGCATAAAATAACACCCTTGAAATAAATAGTACAATCTATCAAGCAGCAGGCTCTGGTTTCTCACATGGACATCGAATTTATAGAAGGAACTGAAGATACATCTGTTCTTGTGTCTGACTGTGAATCTTTCCCAACTAATGCCCTCCAGATGTATTGGACTACAGCTGTCATAATCCCAGCTAGCACAGAGGATACCTGACTGAGGAAAGTTGATATACCATAAGAGAAAACACAGGGGAATCTTCCGTACAACTTCATGTACTTTTCACTTACTGGCATATATACGTTTATTAAGTGCAACTGTTGGTTCATATCCTGTCTAAGTAGATGTTGCCTCCTATCCTTCTAGAGTTTTCCATTGTCACCTCTGTTTTAACAGAAAGGCTGTGGCTATCACTTGGACTTGCTGATGGTGGCTCTCATGCTTGGCGTGTGTTCACTCATGGGCCTGCCTTGGTTTGTGGCTGCTACTGTTCTGTCCATCTCTCACGTGAACAGCTTAAAGTTGGAATCAGAATGTTCAGCTCCAGGAGAGCAGCCAAAATTTCTTGGCATCCGCGAGCAACGGGTCACTGGGCTCATGATATTTATCCTTATGGGCTGCTCAGTTTTTTTAACCAGAGTGCTTAAAGTAAGTACACACTTGGTAAAAGTGAATTTAAGTACACCTGATTTCGATTTTGAACATGTGGTTTCTTATTTTGTAACAAACAAAATTTTGTTAGGTACTTTTCTGTCAATTTCACAATAAAGATTATGTTTTGCATCTGGAAGTCCATGGGTTCAAATGCTGGGAACTTCCATTTTAAACAAAAGATTTTAGGTTGCAAATTATTAGAAAGATAGCTGGATAAGATCCTGGAGAACTACTGTCCATCCAGATAGAGAGCACTGGGCTTCACAGACTAAATGTTTGACTGGAAAGATGTTTGTATCTTTATATGATAATACTCCATTTGAATAATTCCAGCAATAGTTAACTCAAGATCCCTGTGCCATATAGTGTCATGAGTACTGATGGCGAGGAGGAGGGGGCCCCTATCCATGGGGGAAAACGCATGCGTAGTACTGAGGAATTAAGCAGCCATTCAAAGAGACACAGATCAGACCCGCCCTAACTTTCGGGGTTTATCTGTCTGGGTTTTCCCACGCTTCTTCAGTTTGTTAGGATTTTCTGTCTTATGTAGCAGTAATAAACACTACAGACCTACTCCTCATCTCAGCATGATTTCTGACTGTTAGGACATCTAGAATCTTCTAGCATTCCAATAATGATGTAATAAATTGGCATTTCATTTAATAAATTAAGAAAAAGTTACGGCCAAATTCAGAGGTTTGTTAAGGTAAAGCACTTTTTTTCTCTTGTAACAGCTGACCAGCAGCTCATTTTTAAAAATCCATTCTATCTGAATCAAAAGACCCTACTGGGCATGACAGAATTTCAAGATAAACTTTTCCCTTCTGTGAACAAAGCTGAATTTGAAGCAGGGTGAAGGTCAAAGAGTTTGAAAAACATTTTTTTCCATATTGATTGATTGATTGATTGATTGATTGGTGCCCAACTCCAGTGGCTGGGCTCACATAGGATTTTAACTGTGGTTTGTTGATAAAGTTTTGTGACCTGCTAAAGCCATAATCATAGTTCACAATTTCTGGATTCACACATTAAGTTAAGCCAAAACCTAATAAAGCATAACTCAGCATATGAACCCTGCTGGCTGATGTTACAGCCATGAAAATATTCCATTATAAAGGTAGGCAATATCACCGTCTGTCTGCATTTCTGTGATATCTTGGTAGAAAAGCACAATATAAATAAATGAATTGCCAGGTTCTTCCTTTTTCATGCCTCCTGTCACTACCAATTTACTGAAACAATATACCTTTTCCTTGTACTCTTTACAGTTTATTCCCATGCCAGTACTTTATGGTGTATTTCTTTATATGGGTGCCTCTTCTCTCAAAGGAATTCAGGTAAAGTGGAAGTTATGAAATATTTATGTTCCTGTGTCTTTTGTTGCCTTGGTCAACAAAATCAAGTTATTTTTGCTTGCTATGCATTATTAAATTGGATGCCAACATTAAAAAAGTGCAACCAACATAAAAAGAACGGACTAAACGTTAACATTGGTAGCAAAACTCTGAGGTGTATCTCTAGATTAACAGAATTATAGCTTGTATCTGGCATACTACTGGGCCTATCATCCTGCTTCCTTCCCCACCACTTTTCACCATGTGTTTCCTGCTGGGAAGCTTACAGACCCAATAGCTAGTAAGGGCATATAAGCCCATTTCAGTTGCCCATCTAATGTTTCTCACTTGACTTATGGCTCTGGAATTCAGAAGGTGTCCAGGGATGGCTGTTCAGATCTGCTGCTGCTGCCAAATTATTTTGCTACAAGTATACTTGTCTGCACCCATAGATTTCAACCAGTTTCCCACAACTTAGGGTTCTTTGGATACGCTGGACTTGGACTTTCCATTCTCCCCAGTGAACAGAGTCAAAAGCCATTCTAGCTGGAGAACGATAGTAGCTGAATTTTAACACTTCTGGGAGCAATTTGTTGGAGGAGGCCATTTTAAATATATGCATGTTTTATTTGTGTACTGGTTAAGGTGCTGGGCTAGAAACCGGGAGACTGTGAATTATAGTCCTGCCTTAGGCATGAAAGCCAGCTGGGTGACCTTGGGCCAGTCCCTCTTTCTCAGCACAACTCACCTCGCAGGGTTGTTGTGGGGAAAATAGGAGGAAGGAGTATGAGATATGTTTGCCGCCTTGAGTTATTTATAAAAATAATAAAGGCAGGATAGAAAATAAATAAAATAAAATAAAATTGTTATTTAAAAATTCAGGCACGTATTGAAAGAGTGCATTGAAGAATGGAATTTAGATGCAGATCGCAAGCACAGGAGAATTATTTGTGAATTATTTCAGTTTCACTCTGAATCTGCTAAATAAGTTCTCAGATATATTGGCAATTCCAGAAACTTGCCTGTATCAGTGACAAAACTAAGTTTAAATTAGGAATCAAGAATCACAGGCATGGAGAATCATGGGAATTCATAAGCAATGACAGACAATGAACAAGCCTTTGTTATAGCAGTTGCCCTTGTTCTCCTAAGCATTTCATCTGAAGATCTCTAAAGCAATGTCTTTTCCAAAATATAAACAATTAGTTTGTCCTTTGTTAGCTTTTTGATAGAATCAAGTTATTCTGGATGCCTGCCAAACACCAGCCAGACTTCATCTACTTGAGGCACGTTCCTCTTCGAAAAGTCCATCTCTTCACAGTAATCCAGCTGAGCTGTCTCGTGTTACTATGGGTTATTAAAGCTTCGAAAGCTGCCATTGTATTCCCTATGATGGTATGAATCCGCTAATTCTGCATTCATATAGGAGCCTGCTGTCTTTGAGAGGCAGAAGTAGTAGTTTTGAGCATGGATGTGATTGTTACTGAATACTTTTTCATAGGGATAGGGTAACATTTCTGTTACAGATCATATTAACTTCATCCTGTAACTCACGTACATTACTTGTGTCTATATAGCAGTAAATTATTGGTGTTACTTGAGGGAATTTTGCAAAACAATTTTAGAATTGGAGACTTTGACCTTTTCCTTCTAAGAATAAATATGTCATCTGTGCCTGTCAACAGTCTTACCATAGTATAAATATTTGGATTAGGTCTTGGCACTGGTGTTTGTCAGAAAACTCATGGACTTACTTTTCACCAAACGTGAGTTAAGCTGGCTGGATGATTTGATGCCAGAGAGCAAGAAAAAAAAACTTGAAGATGCTGAAAAAGAGGTATGCTTATGGTGTCTTTTCTCTCTCTCTCTCTTTCTCTCTCTCTCTCCCTCTCCCTCTCCCTCTCTCTCTCTCTTTCCTTTGTTCCTTCCACAATATTTTTGACTAAGCTTATTAGAATTCTATTGTAAGCAGCAAATCTAAGGGATGGCCATGCGGATAAAGGTGCTCAATTCACTAAGAGGGGATTTGTGTGACCTTTTTTACATGAGTATATCCCAAGGCTTTTGGCTTGGTTGATGGGGCCTCTTGGTAAATTTTTTCATGCAAATGGGAAGTGTATTTCCATGTGGAATAGCCAAAGCTCTGATTTAAATATGAAGTGCTGAATGAAATAATTAAGGGAATAATCCACCCAAAGTTAATTTCTTCCTAGGAATCATTTAGAAGTCAGTGATCACTGTATGCTCAGTAACTCCCTGAAATAGCACAGGGCAGGTTTGTACATAAGAAATAGGAAAGTTAACATGAGTTAGAATGGCCAGATATTGGCTGCAAAAATCCATATGACTCCTTGATTGGTCTAACACATTGCTGCCTTCTAATGCTTCTAATCCCGCCATAGGCATGAAAGCCGGCTGGGTGATCTTGGGCCAGTGGCTCTCAGCCCAGCCCACCTCACAGGGTGGTGGTTGTGGGGAAAATAGGAGGAGGAAGGAGTATTAGGTATGTCCGCCGTCTTGAGTTATTTATAAAAATAATAAAGGCGGGATAGAAAATAAAATAAAATAAAATAAATAAATAAAATAATGCTTATCCAGATTTCTGCAGCCTGGAACAGGTAGCCCTAGCACAAAAGTTTATCAATTTGCAGCGCTTTCAGTTTCCTTTACCCCTCTTTTCTCCAAGGAAATTGCGGAATCATGCCCCCATGTCCAGCTGAAGTGCTATGTTCTGTCCCTTACAATGGAAAATGTCAAATGCAGACAAATTACTTCTCTTGGTTCTCTAGAGATGCTTTGCTTTTGGTCTGCTTTGCTACCTATATTGCACTTTCTTTTTAGAAATATGGATTGTGGCAGAAAGCAAAATAGGAATAAGTGTGTTTTCTTTTTCTTTTCAATTGCTATCTTTTCTGAGCCCCTATTTTTACATGTTACGCCTTACTAAATATTTGAGGCTATTATTAAACCTGCTCAGCTGTCAAAATCCTGGGAAGCTGTGAAGCTTAGAAATGACAAAATTAACTAGAAATAAAAAATTTGACATGGAGCCTCTGGAATTTAATTGGAAAGGCACCATTATGCTGGCTTTAAAAATAGAAATCTGTACCTCATACAGATAGAAATGAAGTTGACAAGATGTTTTTAAAATTCTGATTTGACTGGATCAAGATTTTCATTTTGTGACTTGATCTTCAATATAACAATAAATTTCCATCAATAGTAATCATTAAATACCAAGGTAGGAAATGATATTTATTCTCAGCCACTTATTCTGCCACTGGTTTATGTAATATTCCTAATTGGAATTAGATTTGGTGCACACATACATCCAAAAACGGAATTCCTGTTACCTCAGCAGCCATTCCTCATCATAATGGGTTGGCAGTGACTTTTGTTTAATTCCCATTGAAGTAAGTAGGAAACCATGACTAACTTGTATCATTGATATTAATGCATTCATTTAAATCCATTTGTTCCAATATTTTCAGATTCTTCCTCTGCCCACACAATAAATATATCATTATAACTTGCAAAGAGGTCTTAGAACATGGAGTAAGAATAGATTTTTTTGTTAAGAATCTGTGCAGCCATTTTTATACCTTGACCACATTTGAGTGCTGCTTTCTGGTGGTGTTTTTCCACACAGTTCTATGTTTTTAGATATCACATATAAACTTGTTTTTTAAAAGGCAAATGCATTTTAGGCTGCATCCAAAGAAGTAACATTTCCAAACCATGGGGAATAATAAGTGACAAACTGAGAGTTTCACTGTGGTATTCATTTTATCAAGTGTCACACCTTGACCTAATAACCCCTCTGCTAGCTACTTGTCCAGCAGGTTGAGTAAAGAGAATGTAATTTTCAGATTAGCTGATTTTTTAATGGAAACATCTAGCAGAGATACCAAGTTTTATTTGATTGCAGTTGCTGTTAGGAAGTTAGTGATTTACCTCCGACTGCTAAACTTCTAACCCTTCATGCAAGATACAGTAAATATTGTTGTCAGGTATTGGAATAGTGGCTCAGCAAACTACATTACTGATATACCTATTTATTTTTAAACTATTAAGTTTTTTTTTTAATTTCTGGTGTGTGTTTCTCCTTGTACCTTGAATGTAATGTATCTTGGTCTCAGACTGTAAATTTTTATATATAAAAGCTAGTATGTATTTAAAAATATTGCACATTCACATGCTCACATTTTCCTATAAAATTTAATCCAAAGCAGTTTTCTACATTATAAATGCAACAAAGTGTCAAAATAAATAAAAATGCAAAAAGGTAACATATTAAACAAGATTAAAGCATGAATTTATATTAAAGGAGCAAAAGAAGTATACATAAGAACAAAATTAGAGCCAATTTGGTGCAGTGGTTAAGGCACCAGGCTAGAAACTGGGAGACTGAGAGTTCTAGTCCTGCCTTGGGCATGAAGCCAGCTGGGTGACCTTGGGCCAGTCATTCTCTCTCAGCCTTAGGAAGGAGGCAATGGCAACCACTTCGGAACCACTTGCCAAGGAAACTGCAGGGCAGTTGCCAGGAGTCGAGACTAACTTGAAGGCACCAAAAAAAAAAACACAACACCCATAAACAAATGAAAACAACCAATTGTCTGAAGTCCCCCAAATATTGGGTCATCCATAAGAATATCTTGCATAAAATGGGTTCCGTGGAATTGCTCCTTTGCTTTGTAGGGCCACTCTGAGCAGGACTGGATGTTGAATAAGGAGAATCCATCTAGGACCAGGCAAACCTCAACATGCATATATCCTAATGTTTTTAGACTTTTTGTGTTATATTCCTTATGAAACTGAGTTCATATATCACAGACAACCTGCTTAGACTAGTTTTGACAACCTATACATATCTGCTTGGTTTCAGGCATTCTTATGAGGTGCAGGAGTGCATGCAATACACCATAAAATGGATGCTCTGCTGAAACCAGCCATATTCTAGCTTTCTTCAACCACGGTCATTAAAAACATACATTTACATAATCATCACCTAAATGGAAAAGGCATGCTAACTCACAAAGCACTGAGAGCCAGTGCAGTGGTTGAGAGCAGAGGTGGGCAACCTGATATCCAGAAGTTAAACTCTTAATTTGGCTGCCAGTGGCCACTTTAGCCAGGGCTGAGGGATGTTGAAGTCTAGATATCCGAAAGGTACCTGTTGCCTTCTCTTCACTTAAGAGTGTAAGACTAATGCTAGATGACTGAGTTTCAAACCCCATTTCTCCAATAAGGTAATTGGTTTCAGCTGCCTGCCAGTGGACAAAATCAGGGGAAGGGAATCAGTATTGTTTGGCTGAGCTGGACTCCTTGATGGAGGAGAAGAATACCATGAAATGAAGGAAGATACAGTATGTTCTCAAAATGCAGTTGTGCAGTTTCTACTGAAATTAATTGAAGTTACACACAAAAACAACTTTGCAGAGAGAGGTACTGCAAATGGACCCCCCACCCCAAATATTTTTCATACTTATTTTTTCCCCTCACTTTCTAACCCTGATTTTTTCAGTAAAATTTGCAGGGGAGTGCAAATCCCTAATTGTTGGCACCTACAATTTCTAAGAGGATTTATGAATGAGAAAAATCACTGAAATGGCATTTGATTTCCTCAGAACAATTTTTTAAAAAAACATTTGGATGAAAAAGAAGTGAAGAAATTATGCTTTTTAAGAGGAAGGGATTGGATCCGATAATAATTGCAGCAATGATTTGTTGATCAACCTCCACATTTTTTTTGTCCTAGGAGGAACAAAGTATGTTAGCAATGGAAGAGGAAGGAACAGTCCAGTTGCCCCTTGAAGGGCACTGCAGGTAAACTACTCAGAACTAATTGTGTCCCCTTTCAAAAAGCAAGTGAATTTAGGGCTTCTCTTGGTACTTTAGAACTAAAAGAGATGCAATGCAGTTGTTCCATAATTGGATTGAGGATGAGTGTATTTAACTATTCCCCTCGTCCCATTTTTCCAGTTGAACTATTATTAAAGCTATAAAAAATATTCTTCCCCTTTTCATCCAGAAGGATTCAAATCAAATTTTGTGATTTTTGTTGAAACAGCACTGCCTTCCTTCCATGCTGGAAGAAGACTCTTGCATCTGCTTTGATGATGATGACTGACAGTGAGGCAAAATAAAAAGTAGAGATTGAATGTATATCTCCCAACTCATTTCTGGTTTGGCTCTTATTTGGGGCCAAATCTTTAAAAGTGCACACCTGCTAATTGGTCTATGTGGTAAAGCTGGATCATTTCTAGGTCAATAAGGGAGCTGCCTTTATTCCATAGCTGAGGTCCTACTTCATTACTGCCCACACTGGCACTTGGTGGCTCTCAGCCAGAAGCCTCTGGAGATGCCAGGGGTCAAGCTGGGACTTTTGTCATGAAAAGTGGACCTTCTATCACTGAGCTATAACACTTCCCAGTGATGTGCAGCCACTCAAACCTGAAGTGGGAAAGGAAATTCAGAGGGGATGTGAGCATGCAGGCACTACTGTTGGTGACTCCTGAAAGAAATCACCTTACCAATGGAAGAGAATATCTGTGAACTGTGGAGTCCTTGGTGCTCTCTGAGCTTGGTTGTTTGCTTGCAGACGTTTCGTTGCCCAACTAGGCAACATCTTCAATGCTACTGTATATCAATCAATATTTTATTACAGTCACAGACCAGAATTACAAATATATAAATTTATACAAATATGAATAAAAATGCATTAAAATAAAACAAAACAAAACATGATAATATTAATGGTGGGATTATCAGTGGGCAATCAAAGTCTGCCTAATTTTACAGACAGTTAACAAAATGTAGCTATGTTCAAAGAAACTGAATCATACTGATCAGATAGCAACAAATGTACATAAACAAGATCAAAATTTCCCAGGTATTTTATCAAATAGGGATTTATAAAATGGGTCCGTGAGTCCTTAGGGAAGGTACAGTGTAGCAGGACATGAGCTGTGGTTTCAACAGCCCCTTGTCCACAGGGGCCCAATCTCAGCTCATGTGGAACTTTTTTGTATCGGCCCTGCAAAACTTCTGTGGGAAGAGCATTGCAATGTGCCGGAGTTAATGCCCTTCGGAATTTGGAGACAGTTACATAATGTAAATATCTCGCCGGTTTATAAAAATGGGCTTGACTGCTTAGGAAAATGTTCTTAGGTAGAGCAGACAGGTCCTGTTGGACTTCCAGATCTTCGATACGTTGTTTAAATGCACTAAGTGCATGCTCATAGCCCATTATTAGGAACACCTCCCTGGAGAAGCCAAGTTGTTGCAGTTTTTGTGAAATAGTCCTGGACTGTACTGACTTATAATTGTCTTCAATAAGGAAAGAACTCAAACCTGTGGGAAAGAACAGTAATTTCAACCAATGCGCTATAATGCAAGTCCATACACCTGTTTTGACTTTAGACAGCCCTGCCTCCCCCCTTAATACTATATTTGGAATGCAGGGAGCTACCTGGAATATAGCCCTTAGGAATTTGGATTGAACCCTTTCCAGAAGAGTAAAGGAAGGGTAAGGTACCAGCTGGGCACCAAAGAGTAGTTGTACACAAGCCTTAGCTGAATATAGCTTCAGTGCTGCTGTGCTCCTCTGGTAAAATGAAAGGATTGAATTGTGGCTACTGTTTTTTGAGCATTTTGTATGGCATAGTTTTGATGTGCACTGCGTTTAGTAGAGCTATGCCCAAGTATGTAAAGGATTTTACTTGTTCAATATTCTGGCCAAGTATCTTCTAGGCATGAAGTTGAGATCTCTTTGAAAATATCAAAATCTTAGTTTTGCAATGCTACTATATATAAACAGAGAGCAGACCCAAACCCTACTCCCTTCTAGCACTGAAAATGTTGCCTAGTCGGGCAAAGAAACCTCTGCAAGCAAGCAACCAAGCTCAGAGGGCACCAAGGACTCCATAGAAACCACCTTTTTCCTGAACCTGCGTGGTAGCCGCATGGTCCCAGGAAAATAGGTGTTTGAATTAAGGTGGCGCCCTTATGAGAAATGATCATTGTACCCTGTTGCCACTTCCTTCACTCAACCAGGAAATCCATTAAATCTTCCGTTTGCAATTGAATCACTCCAAACTGATTTGAAGGCAAATAATTCAATTCAGCTGATTGAAAGATGAAACTTGAAGGGTGCTTTGACTGAATCTCCTTCAAAACAAATTGCCCACTGAAAGTTTCACACAGTTCTAGCAGGTGATTTGAATGAATACTTTAAAACAGAGCGACTCATTTCTTCTCCTTTGGCAGCACTAAACTAAATATACAGTAGCTTGATTGTGTCTCTGAGTGTGTTGATTTTATTCTAGAGATGACCCATCTGTAATAAATATTTCTGATGAGATGGCAAAAACAGCTGTTTGGAAGACACTGTTGATACCACCAGAAAATACCAAGGATAAGGAGTCCAGCTTTCCTGCTAAAAGGTTTTTAATATTTTTATTTATACTTCAATAATTATACAATTTTAAGGTGAGGTTGGTTGACTGAATCAGTATATTGAGCTAAACAGGTTTCAGTCTATATATCTTTTATTACATAATTCATGCTAGCGAAGTGTGAAGTATTTGCTGTCCTAAGCAACAAATAAATAAACATTTATTACTCAGATTTACACAATGAGATCATGAATGTGTCCAATTGATTTTGCGGGGGAAAACCCAAAATATGAATAATATAATATCATTTGAAGAAATGTAAAAGTACACTCTACATGTGAACACACTAAGCCAGCCTTTCTCAACTTTTTGACTCTGGAGGAACCCTTGAAATATTTTTCAGACCTCAGGGAACCCCTGCACATTCAGGCTCAAATAGAGGCCAGAAGTTATAAAATTATTATATTCATTTCATGTGTAGGCCTGTATATATGCATTAACAGTGCTCTTAAACTAAAAATAAAGAATGAAACTTACCTCTTTAATGTGAAGTTGCCCAAATTTGAAATACTTTTTAAAATAAGTCATGATCTCCCATGAAATCCCTAGTGACCTCTCACAGAACCGTGGGGTTCCATGGAACCCTGGTTGAGAAACCCTGTGCTAAGCTGTTGCATCAACATGCAGCTTCTGTAATAGCAGTGGTCAACCTGGGGCCTTTCAGACATTGCTGAACAACACCTTCAAGCAATCGTAGTCAAGATGGCCAATGGTGAGGGATGCTGCAAAATCTAGTTCAGCACCATTTTGACATTAACGGTTGCCCGCTCTTGCTTTAGTAAGGGTTTTACAGACCATGGTGTATATAACTTGGGATTTGTTCCTTTCTTCCTCAAAACTGTGAGGATTGCAAGAGAATTTCTGGGATGCAGAAATGGAGCCTATAACCAAATATTGTAATGCATGTTCACTCCCTTGAAAGAGTGCTTCTCTTCCGGGATCGTATAGGCTAACCTTGCCTTCCTCCAGCATATCACAAGCTAGAAGAAGCTCAGGCAAACATTTCCATCCCATTCACCTCTCTCTTGATTCCAAGTGGCTATTTGCCCTGGAGTTCACTGACTGAGGCAGGGATCTTCTCAGAAGCAATAATATGGAGGATCATTCTTTAAAAGGGGTCTGTAGCATAGAAGTGTTTGGACAGCACAGCTGCTGTGCCACCCATATGGATCCTGTTAGTCTGGTCTGTTTGGACTATTATAAATTGTCAAGGGAATTGGGCTAGCAAGAATCACCATGGGGTTTGTAGTACAATCCCTAGACACAGATTTTCATGCCTCATATATACAGGGCCCTTCATATGGAAATTACTATGTTAGAGGTGGGATATAAGTAAACTCTCATCTATACCCTCCCTTTTTAAAACTATACAACAGAAGGTCCAGCACACTTCTCAGGTACATTTTCCATTCTGTCCCTTCTTTTTTCCTGAAGTTCTTGTCTCACAAAAAAGAGCTTGTTTCTCTTAATATAATTATAGTACAGCAGCAAGCATCTGACATCCTTTATAAACTAGTACAACTAGCACCAGAGTCTTGTGCTAATAATGTTATAGGACCGCCTGCCTCATTCATTATGATGGATCTGGTCAGTCGCTCCTGTCGTCACCTTTTTAAAGACTGAGCTGAATTACTGGCTGCTACCGAGATTCTGGTGGATATAAGCTGGTCCTCATACCAACCAGAATTGGTCTGTTATCTGGTGCAAATTGATTGGGAAGGGTATTACAAATGACTTTTTTAAAAAACAAAACCATCAAATAGTTTCTGCCTTCAGGTTTACAATCTAATAGGTACAACACAAAAGGAAAACAGGAAGGAGGTGTGGGGTGGAGGGAGACAAATAATGGGACCATTTCTTTAAATTACACTGTGTTCCAGGGTGGAAACAATTCAGAAAATCTGATAGAATTGCTGCTCCTAGGTGACAGGCAGGAAAGAGTCAAAGAAAGCTTTCCTATTAGAATAAAATATCATAAAGAAATATGTAATATTTATATAAGCAACAGTTGAACAGGCCCCTTCCCATGAGAACATGTCTCAAAGTAGCTTCTGTCTGGACAATCGGTGTAGAGAATGCAGGCATCGAAGTGGCCCTTTCTCCATTCTTCCATCTTCAAAGGCTGCTGGGCCTCTGGGCAAGGGGCAGGTTTATTAGGGTGGCATGTATCTCTATGTAGGATGATGTTGAGTTGATCATATGTGCAATCTTGTTTAACTACTGTTTCCCTCAACTGCCATTCATTCTGAATTAACATGATTTTCTACTTAATTGTTCCATTATCACATTTCTATCATAAGCTCCCCTTCCTAATCTCTCTAGAAGCTGATTTCCCAAAGGTAAGCTCCTCTCCCCAAACCTCTGCCTTGATTGTTATTGTGTGGTAACTTTTGAAAACTTTGCAAGCATACTGTGTGTGAATTTTGGGGAGACAAAATTTACTTCAAAAAGATATGAAAAGCACATTTGGAAAGCTGCATGGGTGCATGCACATTCATTCCACCAATATCTTGCATCACACTTTGCTAACTTGTGTGGTTTTACTAAAATTGAGAATGTACTTTGAAATGAACTTGGAAGTTTTCATCACAATTCTTAGCTTTAATGAAGTAGCAGGAGCGAAGTCCTGCTTGAGTCCTGGTATTTTGTCACCCCAAAATGGCATGCTGCTTTGGCCATGGTCTCCCTCTCCCTCAGCAGCATAAACAAGATGATCTGTCCATGGTTAGGATTAATTCATGCATTCCATTGGGTGATAGGCTGCGGTAGCATAGCTGCAGACCAGGGTCAGCCTTTTCCCGCAGTCAGCTGCAGTCACTGGTGGGTTGGTTTGTTTTTTTCCAGGGGGAAGAATGATAGCCATCCTTCCCTAAAACAGAATCCCCAGCTCCCATCATTCCTTATCATACTACCTCTTGATCAGCCCCCTAGCACCCCAAGATCACAACAGTAAATTAGATCACAAAATAATGTATTTGGGCAGTCATGAAACTGAAACTTTCATGAAACTGCATGAAAAAGACATCCAGCAGAATGAATGGAATTAAAAGAAAAATGATAAAATGATTTGGGATTAAACTGAAGTGAAGTAATTCTGGAAGGAGTGTTTTAGAGATTTGTATGGGAAAGATAGTAATTTGCTGAAGAGTGCAATTGAAACAAATACTAAAAGTATTAGTGTCCAAGAAAAAAATGGGGAAAAGGTAGTCATGTATGTTGTGAGAATGTTGAAAAATGCTAAGGTTGCAGAAGTAGATGATCTAACTGAAGACACGTTAAGATATGGAGGTTAATATGGTTGTGCGGATTGTTTAATAATTGGAAAAATGCTGTAATTATCCCTCAAAACAAAGGAAAAGTTAGTAAGAGTGCATGCAAAAACTGCAGGGGAATGCGTGTGCCTGGGAAGTTGTTGGGCAGAATTCTGATTGAGAAGGCATGAGAGGAGATGGTAACCAAAATTTCTCCTTTATGCCTGGCAGAGGGTGCGCAGAATAAATGTTTGCTCTTCAGCAGAGCATCAATAAATGAATGAATATGAGAAAACCAGAATATGAGAAAAAAATAAGTATATGCTGGAAATAAAGCATGTGTGAAAATAAATGGAGTGCTTAGTGAGAATGGAGTAAAGTAAGCAAGTGTGTCCCCCATTGGGGGAAAGGGGCGGTAATATAAATCTAATAAATAAAATAAAAGTGTGATGTCCTTTGTTTAATGTACTGTATTTATGGATAAATGTATAAGGAATTATAGTGGTGAGGTTAGAGGCATGGTGGTTGGGATATGAATGTCTGTCTACTTCTGCATACAGTTGATACCATCTTAAGAACCAGAATGATTTGCCATGAACGTTAAGAGTAGCATATGCTAGAGAGTGATGGATCAGAATGGAAAGTTAAAGTCCAATGTAGTTGTGCTTGACAGGGGTGAATCATTGAAAGTCACTTATTTAAGATACACAAATGCTGAAAGAAAGGTAGTGGGAGTAGCTGCATATAAGAGTATGCTTCTGCCATAATAATAATATAATATATTAAACATGTATGCTGCCTGATTCTCAGTGGCTCACAACAATCAAAGAAAGAAATTACAATAACAACAATAAAAGATAAAAGATAAAGATAACATATGACAAGCGCAGTGAAGCAGGGGTCTCACTCTTTCTCACCAAAGGGCTGGGTGAAGGTCTTCAGGGCTCCAGGTCTTCAAGGCTCTTCAAACAACAGCAGAGTGGGTGCTATCTGGATCTCAGGGGGAACCTCATTCCAGAAGGCAGGCACTGCTGCAGAGAAGGTGCGCTTCCAGGGTCCTGATAGATGACATTGTTTAATTGAAGGAACCCAGAGTGCCCCAACTCTGCAGGTTTGAACTGGCTGGGCAGATGTTATGGGAGACAGGTGGTCCCTCAAGTAACCAGGCCCTATGCCATGTAAAGTTTTATAGGTAACAACCAGCACCTTGAAACTGTCAACCAGTGCAGCTTGTGAAGCAGAGGTGTTATATGGGCATACCAAGGCATGCCCATTAGTGCTTGCACCACTGTGTTCTGGACCAGTTGAAGCTTCTGGGTGATCTTCAAAGACAGCCTCATGTAGAATGTGTTGCAGCAGTTAAGCCGTGAGCTGACTAGGGCATAAGTGACTGACTGACCCCTCCCAATCTAAGAAAGGGTGCAACTGGCACACCAGATGGAGTTGTGCAAAGTCCCTCCTGACCACAGCTGATACCTGCTCTTCAACCAGGAGCTGCAAGTCCAAGAAGACCTCCAGATTGCATATCAACCTTGAAGGAGGAAATGCTACCCCATCCAAGGTCAAAAATAGAATATCTCCAGATCTGGGTAGCTCAAACACCCACAGCCATTCAGTCTTGGTATGACTGAATCAGAGACAGTTCCTCCCCATCCAAACCTGCACAGCCTCCAGGCACTGGGACAGAACTTTGACAGCCTCACTTGGCTGGCCTGGGGTTGAAAGATATAACTGGGTATCATCAGTGTATGGATGATACCGAACCTGAAACCGGCAGATGACCTCACCCATCAGTTCCACGTAGATGTTGAAAAAGGGGAGACAGAGTAGAACTCTGCGGCACCCCACACAGGAAGGGCCTAGGGAGTTATGTCTCCCCCCCATGAACACTGACTGGAACTGGCCTCAGAGAAAGAAAGAGAACCACCGTAAAATGGTGCCTCAAATACCCAACCCGTGGAACCAGCTCAGGATACCATGATTGATAGTATTGAAAGCTGCTGAGACATCAAGGAGCACAAGGATGGATACACCACCTTGTGTATCCTAGCTCTGCCACAGGTCATCAACAAGCGTGACCAAGGCTGTTTCACTACTAAATGAAACTTGGCTGAAACAGGTCTAGATTACCTGTTCCTTCCAGGGTTCTCATCAGCTGCAGACCAACCACCTTCTTGACAACATTCCCCACAAAGGGTAGGTTGGAGACTGGTTGGTACTTGTCAAGAATCATTGGGTCCAAGGACAGCCTCTCAGCTATATGGAACTGAGAGCTGGATGAGTCAGGAGAAACACAGGAATAAGTTGAATGCAGTAGGAACAGGTTACTTAAGAAGCACACCTGGTAAAGCAGGAAGAAATAAGATCATGTATGTGGTCTGAATGCCAAAGTAAGTGACTAGTATGAAAAGGTTGTGTTGAGGTCATTTAGTGATATAGAGAAAATAAAAGAGGACTGAGTGAAGGAAGAGTGAATAGATTGGGAGGAAAGGGAAGATCAAGAAAATTGTGGTTGGGTGGAACTGATGAGATCCTGAAAAAGAGGGAAGAGAGAAGTTTAAAGAACCAAAGGCAACTTGGGAATCAGTGCATGGACATGGTGGAAGCAAGGAAGTTTGCAGCAATAGAGTATGGAGTATGGAGAGGCGTCAATAGAAACCAGCTTTAGCTTAGCTATGTTTCATTTTCTTATTCTTACCAGGCACCTTTAATTTCTCTGGCTTACTGTTTCTTATGCCTTTTCTGCACTCTGCATAAAATTTCTTGCCCTGAAAGGGAACAGCATGATGGATAAGTCTGCCAGAGGGAAAGGTAAGGGCTTGGGCTCTTCAGGAATACAAAAATGGAGGACTTTCCTTTTACTCTTTTAATTAACTAATTCTTTTATTATTGGTGCAGGCTTTCATGGCCGGTATCTGTTGGGCAGTGTTGGGCCTGAGGGTTTAGAGCCCATGGTCCAGAGAACAGATTTCCTGATGTCTCGCCAGCAACTGCAGCCGGTGTCTATGCAGAGGCCAAGTGGTCTGCTACACAGTTCACGGGCACTTTTATCATCCCTTGGCATTAAAAATAACAAAGCTATTTGGATCTGATCCTAACTAGTTTCACTGGCATTAGTTCCGTATGTTGAACTAATGAATACTTTATCCCAACAGGGTTTTTGTTGTTGTTATAAAATATCAACAACAGAGTCTTAATGTGTGGTGGCCTTATTCCTAGCTGGCCTTGTCTGGGCTGGGAAGAAAGTGAAGCAAGGTTAGAACAGATTCATTCTTAGATGGGAGAGAGCGAGAGAGAGAGAGAGAGAGTGCAGGTAGCCTAGAAAGTTGGAAAAATACCCCAGAAGAAGGCTATAGAGCAGCCTTTCTCAACCTTTTGACCCTGGAGGAACCCTTGAAATGTTTTTCAGGCCTCAGGGAACCCCTGCACATTCAGGCTCAAATAGAGGCCAGAAGATACAAAATTATTATATTCATTTCATGGGTAGGCCTGTATATATGCATTAACAGTGTTCTTAAACTAAAAGTAAAGAATTAAACTTTCCTCTTTAATGTGAAGTTGCCCAAATTTGAAATAGTTTTTTAAATAAATTGTGATCTCCCAGGGAA
The DNA here is from genome assembly GCF_035149785.1 of Candoia aspera. Classification (NCBI taxonomy): domain Eukaryota; kingdom Metazoa; phylum Chordata; class Lepidosauria; order Squamata; family Candoiidae; genus Candoia; species Candoia aspera. The sequence continues at coordinate 198,409,736 of NC_086153.1, read as the reverse complement.
TGCCCAGTGACCTCTCGCAGAAGCCTAGGGTGCCACTGAACCTGGGCTGAGAAACCCTGCCCTAGAGAATGACTTTGGTGGTATTGCTGCCCAGAAAATGATGTGGACAAGTCACCAGATGAACTTGGCTGGAAAGAACGTTTACCAACACCAAGTTGGGTTGGATCCAGATTTCACCCTGTATGGAGTACACCCTCTGAATTTAACTCAGGTTCAGATAGTTGTAATTTCTGCTCTGATCCACTGTGTCAACATTTAAAATCATAGACTGGTTCTGAAGAAGATAAGAACAATTGAACCTGGATTATAAACTGTATGTACTTGCAGAACAGCAAGGATTAAATATTTATCATCCAATTAATTTTGTTATGTTTCTGTAGGTTTCAAGCGGGTCCTTTTTATCATTTGCTTGAAGATTTATACAATAAGGGATGTTCTAAAATCACAGAATATGGTTAGCTGTTTTTAGTGAGCATCACTGGACAACGGTATTACTGATCTTACAGTATCACAGGATGTATGTTCCCACTTTGCAGCCCCCGTTCGCATTCATTTGTCGGTGAGAACCGATGTTCTTGGTTTTGGTCAAAAAGGCGTTAAAGCCTTTTTTTAAATTCAGGCTTTTAATTGTTGACAGTTTTTTAAAATTTTTAATATTTGTTGCCCATTATGATTTTATATAATCCATCAAAAGGAGGTAGATGGAACAAAAATATAATAGTAAGCTGGTTAAATAGTGGGAATTACAGAGCTGTTGGAGAGATGCATTTCATACCCAGGTTATAGCAGAATCCATAGAGCAACCTGCTTACAAGTAGAGCTATCCTGTTAAGTTGTGTTGTAAAGGTTGCACATCTGCTCATTCTCATTTTTTCCCCGAAAGTATGATTTCTTTCTTGAAATTGCATTTAAACAGCATTAACTGAAAAATAGACAGCATTACTGTACGTGTACTTACTGATTGACGCTTTCTGTCCCATCTTTCTGTCAAAGAATGGTGCTCAAGACAATAAACAACAATAATAACAATAAGACAAGTAACTTGGATGAAGTTCTCTTGTTTCTGCAGTTAAAAATACCTTACTAGTTGTTCTTTGCAAGAGATATTTTCATTGCTATTTATCCCCACGCAATGTACTGTATCTTTTTTTGCCTCTGTGCATGCAGATTTGTATGTCAGTTTTTTCATTTTATTATTTTTTGAAATCGTCTCTGTTGTGTCCTTCCTTAGTTATCTATGATGTGGACCAGTTTCCTTTGTAATCATATGTCCACAAACAACAGTTGCATTTCTGTTCTTGCATCCCAGACTGAACAGGGTAGCATGAAAGCAAAGGCTGATAACTTGGTGGGACAGAGTGGTCCCTCACTTAGTCCCAAAAGCGATAGGTTATGGGAATACAACTGCAAAACTCATTTCGTCCTCTCTTCTTCTTCCCCAACTAGTGCTGAAGGCCAACGAGAGAAGAAAGCTGACTCAGGGAAAGGTGTGGATCGTGAGACTTGTCTGTGACTTGCTCCTCAGTGTGTTGTTTAAAAAAACAAAACAAATGTGGGAGTGCTGCAATCATTAATGTTCCAGATTTGATTGCCCCCTGTACAACCTGTGTATCATCTCACAGTAGCACTGGTAATGTAAGTAGTGCAGTGTGTGCTTCAGTTTGCTGTCTGCTCTTCGGTTCTGGCCAGAGCCCATGCAGAAAATGGGGGTAACCAATGAAACCTTGCTGGGGTTCCAGCAGTTGAAACCCATGTTGCCCTTTGGAGATGTGAACCAGTGTTTCCATTCCAACTTCTCTCCGTCGATTTGGACAGTATTTTCCTACTTTGCCTATGTAACTTATTTTCATAGCTTTTCCATATCAGACAAAAAACAACAACAACAACCCCACAACTGGATTTAGTCCTTATTCATCTGAATTGTGTAGTTTGGGGCCAGTTGTTTCAGAAACCTGAAAGTAACAAAGAAAAATTCATTTTTAGAGCTATTTTTCAATAAGGAGTGCTTTGATCCTCCAAACTCATAGCATACTAATGAGTTTCCCCCCAGTTTAAAATCATGGCTTGTATGTGTGGTGTAAGATTGTATGTGTGTGTGTGATTTACAGGATGAGACCTATATTTGTGCAATTTCCTTGATTTAATACTGGATATTTAATATTTAAATTTATATATAACTGCGAAAATAAAATAATATAATACATAAAGTTATATAGAATATAGTTAACATTCTCTCATCTTGTTTGGAAAAAAGCCACATCCATTGATGTGCAATATCCGTACAACATTTGTTGTGAATGCAAGCTGTTACTATTGTATCTTATACTGTACTGTACTAAATGTTGCAGTGGTAAGTCAAACAGCTGCATTGTGGAGGTAAATAACACACATTTTTTCTAACTTTCTGGATTATAATCCTTGACAGAAATGTTCAGTAAGACTTCCATTCCCAGACCCAGGGTGATCAACAGGGCAATTGCTTGAAGCCTCTGAATACATGTTACCTGTCTCATTTTAGACAAGTTTGGATTTTATCCAAGTATAAATTGTACACACACACACACACTTCATTTTTTCTCAAGTGCATGCTTCCAGGCACAATCCAGCTGTAGTTAAAGTTTTAAGACCCATTGATTTCAGGGGAATTGTTTAAGCATGCACTTCTTTTTTTGATACCAGTGGGACCAAGGTGTGATTTGATTGTATTTTCATTTATTCCCCATTACTAATTAAGTTTGAAGTCAGAATCCCACTGAAATGGTTTGAAGTTTGAAGTCAGAATCCCACTGAAATGAAAGTCTTGACATTTATAGACATGGCTGTTACTTATAAGGTCTCCGTTCTGCACAATAGCTTGTTTAGTCTTTCTTAATTGTTTCACGTATTTGGAATCCACACTCTTTTTGTAGAAGCCATATAATGTGATTATTGCCTTGGATTTTATGAATAGCCAAACTGCAGATTTTAACCCCAGAAAACAACAAGAAAGAGAGTCCACCCCTCAGGCAAGTTGCATATGCTGAAAAGGCCCCCCATTTCTTGGCCACTTTCGGCCGTGGTCAAGTAAAGCCATGCCAAGTACGGAGTCATTAGTTTTAGTAGGGTGCCTGAGCACAACTTCCTTAAGGCGATCTAACTATACTGATTCTCCCTTAGCCAAGCCCACTGGTGGCTCATGTTTGGACCTTGCACAAGCAGCCTGTGGTTGCATATTTGTGAAGAGGGGGTGAAAGACTGGACTCTTTTCAGGTTAGCCAATTGGCCAACCTTTGAAGACAGTGGTCACGTTGTGTGAAGGCAGATGGATAAAAAATTGCTCCAATCACCTGTGGGAATGAATGTGCTGAGAGTAAAATAAAAAGGCAATATCAAACATTTTAAGTTCTATTTTTATATATTTTTAGCTGGGGGGGTGTTAACAGTTGTACACAAAACCAGACCTTACAAGCTTTCCAGTGGTTTCAAGGTTCAGGAAAAAAATATCTATGTGGTTCCAACATTCAGGCTTTTTCAAGTTCCAAGTTGCCCCTAATATGAGAAGTATCTTTAGCTGGGTTCTGCTGCCAGGCATGGCTCCAGCCACAAGCAACAGGATTTGCATAGCTAGAAGAGAATTAGGGGCACTGCCAGTGATGAGAATCAACCCCGATTCTTGTTTGCTAGTCAGGGTCTTGGAAAGGGTGCAAATGTTGAACTGACTTCTCCATTGAAATGTATGAGTGGGTGCCATACATTGGAAGTTGTGTGTGTGCAAGGAACAAATGGGACTCGTTAGATGAAGTTTTTGTCTGTTTCTCTCCAAAGGGTCATGAATTTCATGGTATATACATGTAGGCAGGAACATAGGACCAAAGAATAGGGATTTTTCAGGACAGGGAAAAAAAAGGCATGGTTCTTTTTACAATTTGGAAATGGCTTAACACAAACCACTTTAGCATTTCTTTTAAACACAGTTTGTGTATGGAATGCTTCATCCTTCTGTAGTACCTACCACCTCATTAGATCCATGTAATGGGTACCAGCAGCGGTGACTAGATTCTGGTCTTTCCTGCTTAGCTTCTGCTACATTTGTAGTCAAATCCATCCACCAGCTTCAGACTTCCTCTGCCTGTTTGTATGGGGAATTTGTTGTGTTATTCCCATGTTGCAGATGGAGAACCAAGATTAAGGAGCCAAGGCCTTGCTGTAGACACGTGCTCTCCTGTCATCAGCTAGGAGAGAATGCAGTCTTGCCTATTGTGAGAAAGTTGTAGCATTGTGCATGTCAGAACCACAGCATCCACTCAACCACAGGAGCCAGGGAGTGGCTGCTCTGAGAAATGGGCCAAATCCACCTGCACAGGCTACTCTGTTCAGTGATAGTGGAGTAGGAGTCTAGGCTACCCAATCCCATATGCCTTGTGCTTTGAACACAGTATCACACCAGTAGTAGGCTAAATCAGATTTACAAAACGAAAAGCATTGCTTCTGAAGTTATTTTCAATGCCCAGAGTCTTCTCTTAGAAGACCCTCAGCATTGTATGAATTCCTCAGATTCATGTTAATGCAAATGGTCACTTCAAAGAAAAAAACTGCATTGAATAAAATGTATGGGTAAGTTTAAATCAAAGTACAGACCTAGTAAGATTAAAATGCTTTGTTATTGTGTACTGGAAGATCCTTTGTAACATTCCAAGCAAGTCTCTTAATAGCCATGCGATGCAGAGTAGTCCATGAACTGAGACTGCTAGTATTTTTAAAAGTTGCTGCAGAAGGATCAGTTTAGCTTTTTGGATACTAAAAACTCATGGACTGAATGACATTCTGCGTTATTTCTGTTCAGTATTTTGGAGGGCTCTTTTTTAAAATGGTTATCCTGTTTTTGTGTATCAATCCCAACATTTTGAAATCACAGTAAGAGAATAAAATGCAACTGGCAGTAGTATATTTACTTTTAATTTCACATTTCCTGGTCACCACTGCTTAATTTCTTGGATGTAATTTATTAAAAAGTTTTAAGTGTACATGTGAATATTGTTTTTCATGACTCAAGAGATGTTATGCAGAAATAAATATTTATCCTAACTGTTCTTCCTGCTTATATTTAACATGCCTATGTTTATTGTTTATGATGCAGGCAAAATGCATTTATTTTGACATTTTCCACAATTACAAATAAGATTTTATACAAGGATTTATCCAACATGCAGAGCTGATCAGCGCTCTCCCATGACCACTGCAGCAGTGAGATGGTGCTAACCAGTCCAGATCTCTCTTACCTAAACCAATTACAAATACACAATCTTTAGATCCTGCGGTTCTCTGGACCAGGATCCAAATGTTAAAGTTCATTATTGAACCCTGCCACAATCCTAAAAGAGGGACATTCATATGCTATTTCATGTCTAAATCAAAACATGATGCTTTAACAGCATCTACCAGACTTTGGCTAATCTCAAAAAGCTAATCAAGATTAGACTGGGAGACTATCAGGAAATTTTTAAAAGTTGAGAAGACAATGGCAGACCGCTTACATGTTGTTGCCAAGAAAGCTGTATGGACAAATCTATGAAGCCACCAGAAGTTCAAGTTGAGTTCAAGTTGGAGAAGTTGTTTAATTTGCTACAGAATAGCATTACTTATTACTAGATTGTGATTATGATGAATTCTACTCATATGAAATGATCTGAAATTAAACTGTAGCATATTTTCAATTCTCCATAGTTTGCCAGAACTGTCCAGAAATTTTAAAAATCTAAGATCTGTGTATATGTATCGTGTCGAAATTAGGGATGAGCAACCCTTACCTGGGAGGGATGTGGGCAGAGGGCTTTACATTACACAAGGTATATCACATACAGGTGGGTAAGATTTAGGAGGAATGGGGGTGGGGGGTTGTTAAATGTGTTAACCTTGAGTTCCCATCTTTTCCCCACCACAAAATGGCAAGAAACAATGCTGCTGGTGTTCAGCAATCATGATCAGAGCAACCTTTAAGGGACGTGTGTGGCTCTCCTGTTCTATAAAATTACAAATGTGTAGAATTGTAGACCTATATATGCAGACGCTTGAGAGAAGCCTACATGAACCCAGTGGGACTAATTTCTTAAACATGCATTAGATGCTGTTATCCTTGGTAGAACTAAATCCAGTCTTTTTTTCACTGCAAGTTTGCAATTCCATGCATATTTATATAAGAGCAAATTATGTATGTATTTGATGGACTTCATGAATGATCACTTGTTTGTCCTTTAAAATTCAGGCATCTGAAGTTTTTTTTTTTAAAGTAGAGTTAGCAGAAGGTATTTGAAAAGTAACAGTATAGGGCTGCTTCCTGGTGCAGAAACATGTACACTACACTTTATATCTGCTTTATTTAACAAGCTTCCTGCACAACTTTCACATTTAAGAAATCAGAACACATTTTCTTTCACTGCTGAATTTAAAATCTTTATGACATGTATCACAAAATGATTTTTGTTCTCTGCACAGCTCTCCTCCTTCCCTTGTCTGCTTTGAATTCACACCTAATGTCACTGACAACTCACCATGCCAGAAAAAGATTTGACACTGATTTACTGAATATAACGTACTGAACAAACTTTGTTACATGATACTAATAGGAACTGTCGCAATTATGAAAAGCTGCTAATATTCATAAATTAATTTTTCCACTCATTAAAAAGACTTAAAGTATAATCCTATTAACTCTGCTTTTCCCAACCTGGATGCCCTCCAAATGCCCTTCAGCTCTCAGGGTGGGAAACATAATTAATAAAAGCATAATTAAAAGCAAATTAAAATAATATATAAAAATAATGATCAACTAAACCGAAAAGCTATGATTTGATGCCTGTTACAAAAGTGGAAAAAGTGTGGGCCAGAGGATTTCCCAAAGTTAGGAGCAACATTGGTTTTGTTGCAACATCTGTGGTTGAGGCTAACAAATAAGGGCTTAATCACAAGTTCTAGTCTCTGGTGGCACAAAATGATTTTATTGCATTACAGATAAGATAGCGACATTTGCAAGGCAACGTATTTTAACACTCTGCGCAGACTCCCTTTTGACATAGTGAGCTTTTGGAGGATTGTGCTACCAAATCCAGTAATGAATTTCATGCATAGAAAAGGTCCTGATGCATCCCCTTCTCATAAATTGTATTACAATAGCACAGGAACCATGTTTTGTATTGCTGTTTTCATGATTCCTATGTATGATGGGTACATATAGCATACAGAGATCCAAACACACAGCTCAGGGCTTAAATGTGATGTTGTTAATCTAAATGAGCTATGATGCAATACATAAAAGTTTGCATTAAATGTCCAATGGCTCAAAAAGTTGGCAGTTTCCAATTCCTGTGTTAACTCTCACCTTGTGGCATCTAACCTTGCCCCTCATTCCCAATTCGTTGAAGCCACCATCCTGTCCTAGTGCCTGCCTGGGAATGTGCATTTCAGGCAGATTAGAGACGTATCCATGAGTCATGCTCACCCAATCTGCATGTCCACTGCAGGCAGCATCGCTGGAAATGCTGCCGACGCGTGGGCTAACAACATAGGGCAAGCAATCTCCACCATACTGAATGCATGTTGGAGACAGGACACTGGAGATCCTCTAGTATAGCAAGTGTGTAGAAAGCAGACTGGAGAAAACTGGCTGACTGCTGGCACAAACACCCTTAAGGAACTCCATCGTTAGGCACCCAGATGTAATCATTCACATTTCCACTTTGCTCAGAGCTTGATGCTCAGACTGAGCACCTGTTGCTTGTTCTCCAAGTGTCCTGCCATTCTTGGGATCGAAGCCTGGCATCATTAGCTGGAACAGATTCACGCAAGGCCCTGCCTGCCCACCCCTGCAACTAGAACAATCCAAAGAGCTGGCATTTTCATTTTTAAGTTATCACCAAATGGACATGTCCTGGAAGTAATCTGAATTGCCGGTTCTAGAATTTGCTTTACAACTTCTGGAATTTCCCCCCCCCCATATGTTCAAGATGGAAAAACTATTTTTAATGTTTCTGTCTCTCCGCTCCTATTCTACCTGTTTGGAGGCAAATTCCTATAAAACTGCAACCTTGGCTTAGAAACTTCCAGGGCGGGGTTGTCTTTCCTCCCCGTGTAAGCAAGAAGTCTGACTGCAGAGCTCTCACGTCACAGCTTGATTCGCCTTAGGGTGGCTATTGCTTATTTCGGTAGAAATCCATACGTTTACAGAGGGCTGCCACACAGGTTTAGGTAAAGAAAACTGAGTTGTATCTATTGAAATGCTAAATTTTAGGCTAAAATTAGTATGTAGAGAACTTAAGCAGAAATTCAATTTTTTTCCCCTAGCTCGTAATGAACAGCATATGAACCTGAATTAAGCCTTGTTTCAAAAGAACAACAGTTCCATGTAGAAGAGAGTAAGGGAGAGATTTCTGCACCCAGGCCAATGACCGCATACTGCAAGAAAACTCGCATTTTTAAGACCCTGATATGCAAAAAAGTCCTTGAGAAAGAAGACTGGAGCAGCTCCTGCAGGAATGATAGAGCTCTGCAGTTCTTTGGTGTGTGCTCAGTGGATCACTGCAGAGAATTGCAGAAGGGAAAAAAAATACACATTCTCGTCATTCATGTGTCCACAAAAATTAACTTTACTGGGTCATCCAATGAAAAATGGGACAATCTGCTAGAAAAGTGCTCTTAAAACTTCAAAGGCTGACCAGCTCCAGACAGGTAAGGTGTTCCCAATATTATGACAATGCAAAACACTGTTTGATAAAATGACTCATGTGGTGGTAAAGATGGCTGTGGGCATCTCCTCCAATTCCATGATCTTTATCTGTATACCACTGAAAAAAGAAAGTATTGAAAATGTATTAATGATAGGTGGAATCTGTCATGAAAACGAAGCACTGTAAGAATAGTAGTTCAGACCCCCCCGTGCTTTGTATCAGAGCAAATAACACGATTTATCACTTGAGGTGATAAAACATGCATCCAGCATGCTGGATAAGTAAAAACAACACTTTCATGCCACTGAAACCAGAACATAAGTGAAAACATTTGAAGAAAGGGAACGCCTTGATTTTTGTTTGTTTGTTTGTTTGTTTGAGGGCTAAAAATGGTAAAATCCACCTCTAATTTGTAGTGAAAATTAACAGGACTCTTTCAACTGTGGACTGTATTGCATTTTGCAAGTTTCACATATAAAAAGGTCCCACTGAAGCCAAATGGTCATCATCATCAACATCTGATATTATGCATACAGAGAAGGTCAGAAGACAAGATCAGTTCTTGAGGGTTGGGTAGGTAACAATGGAAGGGAAAGGCAGCAATTCAGTCTTCTGCCTGTCTCCTTGTGCAAGGGAAGGTGGTCTCTGTTTGAGAGGGGATTTGCTTCCAGGGACCTACATACCATAAGATTGCAGCCTGAGAACCTGACTGGAATCTCCTCAGTACTGGAAATTCATCCTTGCCTCATGCTATGTAAATTACGAACAAAGGTTCTTCAGTTTTCCCTCTGTCTTAGCCATATGAATCCTCAACACATAAGGCCCTGCCCTAAGCCTTAGCATCCAGAGCAAAAGGAAGCCAGAGCCAGTCACCACCACTTAAAGTTGGGGAACCAAGCCTAATTTTAAAAGTGGCCTATTGGGATGAGGGAAGCTAGAAGTGGTTGAGGCAACAAGTCCATGCGCTATTTATGCAAGATGCAGGGCTGTACAAAAATGTTCCTTGAGGCAACAATAGGTTCCTTCCCATCCAAATGGATGGAAAAAGGAGATAAACACAAGCTACAAGATACTTTTTTCAGCTGCTACGATCTAGCATGTTTGGATTATCTGACTGGGTAGGGTGAGCAGATCTGGGCTAAGAAACCCAGAAGACATCTAAATAACAGCCAATCACTAGAGATTCCCTATGTTTCCTGCTGCAGATTTTGCAGCCCAGATCTGGTCACCCTAGATTAGACCAGAAAGAAATTTTGGGGATTATACTCAGTCTTTGTAGAAAAGCTGATTGTTGGGACTCAGGCACATGCTGTGTATGCTGGAGTTAGGGTTAGTGTTTAACTCCCAGTTAGGACTGGGACAAGGCTGGAGAATGCTCCTTTGGTTATAATGTAGATAATACTACTATGGTGTAGATAATATTAACATAGCTATACCAATAATCTAACTGAAGGCCTGGCCAAATATCCCTCATCCACTTTTATGGGTCTATTCATCTCCTGCAACCTTCAATGATAGGTAAGAACATTTGGGAGAAGACAGGGTTTATGTAACCATAGCAACAGCTTAGTTGCTCTCATCAGCAAGCCCTTCGTGCGCTGGCAGACCATGAAGCACCCACAAGCACCAGTGTGACCTAGATACATTCCCCGATGCTCAACAAGCTCTCTGCTCTGCCCAATTTCTCTTTGAAGATTCTTTTAAAGAAAAATAAAATAAGCTACAGCTTCTAGGGCTGTAGTTATCTGGAAGAATACATTTTGGCCCCACAACATTTCTACTGGGATAGTTACAAACATCCCAAGGGACTCACTCACTTTCTGATTAACAGTTGTTCTGTGCATTGGCCATGCCCACTATTGTACCCATTTTGAGAATGGGCAAGTTTCCATTTTGTGAATGCATCCATTTTATATTCTCAAGTCGCCTACCCTTACCTTAGGACCTCTCAATAGTGGGAAAGCTAAATTGCTGCTGAAAAAAGGCAAGTGAAAAGCTTTGCTACCTACCTACCTACCTATTTATTTATTTACATTTTTATCACCTCCCATCTCCCCCCAGTGGGGGACTCTGGGCAGTTTACAATAAAAGTAACAGTAAAAACATGTAGGCTTAAATTACAATCTAAAAATATAAATAATAAATGTAAAATCCAAGAGGAGATGGCATCACAATCAATAGGGGATGCTATGGTGCCAACCACCCCCAGGTGGAGCTGTTACCCTCCCCATCCCAGGCAAGGCGGCAAAACCAGGTCTTCAAATTCTTCTTGAAGGCTGGGAGCGAGGAAACCCGTCTCAACTCTGGGGGCAGGATATTCCAAAGGGCGGGCGCCACTGCAGAGAAGGCCCACCTCCTGGACCCCACTAGATGAAATTCCTGTGCTGATGGGGTCCACAGCATGCCCTCTCTGCCTGACCAGGTGGGGCAGGTCGATATTATGGGGATGACCCATGTCATGTAGGGCTTTAAAGGTGATAACCAACACCTTGAATTGGACCCGGAAGCAAAGTGGTACCCAAGGCAGCTCACGTAACAGTGGTGTCACATGGGCTGATTTTACAGCACCGGTAACTGTCTGCGCAGCTGCATTCTGGACCAGCTGAAGCTTCCGAATACTCTTCTAGGGTAGCCCCATGTACAGCACATTGCATTGTCTATGTGGGAGATGACAAGGGCATGAGTGACTGTTCGGAGGGCATCTTGGTCCAGGAATGGGCATAGCTGGCGCACCACCCGAAGATGTGCAAAGGCCCTCCTGGCTGCGACTGCCATCTGCTCTTCGAGCAGAAGTCATGAGTCCAGGAGGACCCCCAGGTGCCGCACTGGTTCCGAGTGGGGAAGTGCCACCCCATCCAGAACCAAAGAAGACAACTTCCTGGAAACCGAGAGGCCGTCAATCCACAGCAACTCTGTCTTACCAGGGTTCCCCATCCAGACCCCCACAGCCCCCAGGCACTGGGCTATTTCATGGATTGTATCTTCTCCCTTCCCAAATACTCAAGAATTGTATTACTGATGCTGCTGCACATCACTGGAACTTTTCAGCAAATGAAACCAACTATTCACTTTAAAGGAAGCACACATGCATCTATTTCTACAGTTTCATAATCTGCAACTTTGTTTTTGTGACTTGTACATCCCCTTTCACAAACCTAGCCTCCTTTTCTTATGTTTATTTTTTCATTCAGAATGTAAACAACAGGTCTACTAAGCTTCTAATGAATGCCATCACATACCATTGATTGGAAATCCACCTGCGCATCAACCAGAGCTTTTGAAATCTGGGCTGCTTGCTGAAAATGAACATTATCTAGGAATTAAGAATAAACAAACAGATAAATGTCACAATAAAAGCAGACTATTACCTGGGTGTAGTGAAGGAAGGGAAAACTAATCACAGACCTTTTTACTAGATATTTACCAGACATGCACAAATGGACAAAGTTGTCCTCAAGGCTGTGCTCCTGTGTTGCCTTTTTTGGTTTTGTTTTATTACTAACAGAACCACACTCTGTATGATCAGTGAGGTCTAAGTTCTGCTTACCATCTGCTGTTCCATGGATCAGGAGATAGTCAACTTTTCGGAAGTTTTCTGCTCTGGCCATTACTGTGGAGTTCTAAAATGGGGAAAAATGTAAAAATAAATAAACAAATGTAATCCTAAGTGTGAGTGACTCGAATACAAATTAATAGAACAAATTGCTTTTTTAATTCAAAAGGAAAATAAAGGTTGTGTCTATATGAGCATGCTATTCATATAGCATTCATCAATGGGAAAACCTCTCTGCACACAGGGAGAAGGTGCACCTTGAGTTCAGAAGACACAGATGCAATTGTTCTCTCTGAAGTGCTGCTGAGGACCATTTGCCAGGGGAACGCAGATCCAAACTTCTGCACCAGCGATGAAAATGAAAGCCTCAACTATTGTCACAAATATCCAAAGGCAGAACACCGATGGAAAAAGAACACCCCTGGATCTTATTATACTTTCTGAGTATAGGTAGTTCTCATTTAATGACCATTTATTTAGTGACAGTTCAGACTTATGATGGTGCTGAAAAAACCGACTTACAACCGGTGCTCACTTATGACCGTTGCAGCATCTCTGTGGTCACATGATCACAATTTGGGCACTTGGCAACCGGTTCATTTATAATTGTCACAGCATCCTGTGGTCATGTGGTCACCATTTTCAACCTTCCCAGCTGGCTTCTGGCAAGCAAAATCAATGGGGAACTGTGTGATTTGCTTAAAGACCAAGGGATTCACTTAACGACCGCAGTGATTCTCTTAATGGCCGCTGGGGAAAAAGGTCATAAAATCGGGTTGGATTTGCTTAATGACCGCTTCACTACCAAAATTAGCACCCAAAATTCTGGTCTCAATTGTGGTCGTTAAGTGAGGATTACCTATACAGAAATGGAATGACTGTGGGTTTGCTTAGAGAGGTTTATAGAAATAAGCTTTTCAACTTACGAAGCTGATGTTCTAATTACTACTACCTGATGGCAAAATATAACTTCCTTTATCTAAATTGCTGGACAACTACCAAACACTTTTGGATAACTAAAGGATTACATAAAAGCTCCCGCTGTTCATGCCCTGAGGATAAATTGCAAAATATGAATCTTAATAGATGGAAGTAACACGTTGCATGAACCAAAACACAGCTTATGGAAATTACTTCCCCACAGATACTTTTTTGGTCACTACAGCTTTGGTAAGCAGAGCTCCTGATACGTATGCTACCGATGATCCAGTGTCTTAGTACTTGTCCAAGCAGTCTGGATAAAAATATCCTGTAAATTTAAAAATTTATCTCGCACATATACATCGTGCCCACGGATCACTGGCAGCCATTGTGTTCAACCCCACAAAGCTGTGTGTGTGTTTGTGAAGGCTCACATCCCACTTGCCAACTTTGTGTTGACAGCACAGGCTTCTAGCTTAGGGGAATAAACAGAAGTAACTCTATGCCTGTTGTTCCCTTTTCGTGATTAGTGCCAGCAAGGTAAATGCACTTTTCAGCAGGAAGATGGTCCAGCTTCACATTCAACAAATATCTATGCAAAACTAAAGTATAACACTGCACAAAGTTGAATGCTACATTTCCCTGTGGTTCTCTGGTGCTCCCCTTGTGGACTTGCAGAGCTCAGCATGGGTCCTCTGCATGGTATTGCATGGATTGTCCAGTGACAATCAAGAAAAAGATAATCTATGCCATACGTTGACAGCTCTTCATTCTCCTGGCAAAACCGACCTGATTTTTTTTTCTTCAATTGTTCTGTTTGTTGACTGTGAACAACTGGAGAAAAAATGTAACGTCGGTTTTGAATATAACTTGTTCCCAAGAATTAAGGGCCAGCCAAAAATGGAATCACCATCCTCCGTTGCTATTTATTAAGCCACATTTGCCTAATGTTTATCGAATAAACCAGGCCACTGTTAGTCTATCTTTACAAGGGAGACACTGACCCAAGAAATAGGCTTCAGGAATCTTTTTCAGACAAGGCAATCTGTGTATGACTACACTGTTTTTGTGAATCCAGCTGTGCAAATGCCCTCTGCTCCTCCTTAATATTAAGGCCACCACAAGGAGTGCTCGCTTCATGAAAAGATCAAACAGCAGTCAACATTTTACCAGCACTCAATAAACAAGTTAATATTTGGCTGGAATCTGAAGGTCTCTCTCCCTTTGGCATATTTCTTGGATAATAGAATAAATGTCATATCAGTACAAGATGGCATATTTACAAAATTGTACCCTGTTTTGCATAACCTAATGATGCAGCAGTTCTTGAGGAATGAACATTTCAAATCTGCTAGTAGAAGATTGCCAAATCTATGACTGCTTCGAATACTTGCCAACAGCATATCAAATTCAGAGAGAGCTGCAAAACAACCTCTTTCACAAGTTTAACAGTCCCCCCCCTCCAGTGCATGGTCTTCTGGCAGCACATGACAGCTACGATCTGCATCGCCCTTCCTTCCCGCCCCCACAAGTCATCAATTCAGCCCTTCCCCCTCCCCTTGTACATGTCAGTCTAGTTTCCTTCAGGCCTTCTCTTGATCTTCCTTTGGGAACTGTACAGTTTTAGGGCTGATCTATCAGGCTTAAAATCTCTTCTAGTTTGCAATCCAGAGACACTTGTGGAGCTATTTGTCCACAATACCATTGATAAAGTATTAATCCTACTGTGCAATAATGCATTTGGCTCTCCTCCTCGTTCTCTTTTACAGCACTTGTTCCAATGCTGAGGGAGAAGACCTCAACTTAGGAACAGACTTGTTGGACATAGAAGCCTGTGCATCTATGTAAAAGGCCTCAAATGACAACCTTGACCACAGCGAAGTATTAGAGCGTTTGAGCTTCAAAAAGATGAAGTGTTCTGTGAAGCTGAACAGCACAGGGGCTCTGACCTGGGGCCGCTTCACACATCTTCAACACCTGACGACCTGCATGTTCAAAGGGGAGGCCTCAGCCACAACACTACATTCAGAATTTTAGCACCAGTGTCATCCCATCATCTCCAGACACAATGATTCCCTTTGAATGTTCACATGCTCAGCTGCTGGGCATCTCCCTGAAGGGGGGAACAGGCTTGTGTGAATTAAATAGTGTGTTGTGTCACCAAAGATTAAGAGTTGCTAGCAACTTGTGCAGCTGCTGCCCCAATTGGCATGATCGGCCTTTGAACAGGAATCACTTGCCATTGGAAGACGGACACCGTATGTTCTGATTCAAACTGGATTTCACCGAAGCAGCACTCTCGTACAGTGGATCAGTACTACATACCCCTAGGAAATGCACAGGCTCCAGGACAGCCTCCCCGCAGCCTGTCAGTCTTCACAGAGGTTGGGACTGTAAATTCCAACCAGCATGGTTTTGTTAATTTCTTTGAGAAAATAAGTAGGGGTTCTGGGAATGGCAATCAACCCTATCTGGAGGTGGCCAGGTTAGGGAATGCTGCTTTATAATTGGATGTTTTATGGCTACACGTAAACGGGGACTGAAGTATCTGATCACCCATTTAATAATTACATAGGGAATGTGCTCCCCAGCCTGGAGAGAACAAGACAGAACTCTGTAAAAGGACTTCCACCGATGTAATTATCTACACCAGAAAGGTTAATGCACCATAACAGTACCAGTGAGAGTGACACAAGCACAGTTACAGCTGATTCTGTAGGTTCTGCACTGAGCTAACAGCCTTTAGGAGGAATTTCTGCAGGAGGGAGGCAGGGAGGAGATATCCGACTCACCGAGAGTGAGGGTATTCTGAGGAGAGTTCTTTGATGTTATTTTGTTTTTTGTAGGCCGGAAAAGGTGAAAACAAGGTGATTCATTGTTCCAACAGAAGAAGAAAACTGGGGCCACTGAAAGGGGAGAAACCTACTCCAAATAACACCTTAAACCAAGAAGGTTTTCACTCCTTGCTGCTTATAACTTGAATTGAATTAAATACTAACTTTTCTTCCCTTAGGGGATTCAGTGCACAATAACAGTCTCTTCGGTATCTCAGTCTCTCCCTAACTTTCAAATTCTCCAATTTAATCCTCTGAGTAACACACTGGAAACCTTTAGCTTTTGGGTACTGGCAGTTTCAACGTGGACACTGCCAGCAATGAATCCTGTGCCAAGAGAAGTCGACTCCTGGCAAAAAAAGATTACACAGTCCTCTGGTGCCATCTGTGCTGTGAAGCTGCAGAGTGACACAGTGCACCCAGAGCACTAACATTTCAATCTGTAGAAAGTTAAGAGACTTCCAATTCCATAAGGGCTTTGTGGATCTGCTGCTCTACAAAGTGACTTATTAGAACCCAAAGTTACTCGGCAAGCAACCCTCCTCCCCAAATATAGAAAGCACTGGTGGGTATGGTAGAATAAAGACTTCATAACTAGTTGGATTTAAATTAGAAAGTTTACTGAAAACCCAGACAACTTTTTAAGTTAAAATCTCTCATGTAGCTGACAGAAGGGGAGTAGGTCACCAAATGGCCAAACTGTGACTTTTCCCTAGAGACTAAAACTATTTCCTTCATTACTTGATGAAAACAATAGAAAAGCCCTACTGGACTGGATCTGGCCAAATGCATCCACGAAATGCGCAGAGACTTTTGACTCGACTGCTTTAAAGAAAGTCACAAATAGGACAAGGTAATAGCTGTTGCCCACCTTTGCTCCCTAGTAGTTGCGATGTAAAACTAGCCTGCCTATGATTCAGGAGGTAGTCATTAAAATTAGTAGTGCTCAGGACACTGAAGGCCATTTCAATAAATAACAGGGAACAGCACCACTGATGGCAGGGAGTCCCAACAATTAGTTATGAATGTGTAAACAAGTTCTTTCTTTCACTAGTCCCAAATTTCCCCATGTTTTTTCATGCAATGATCGTAATACTGCTAAGAGGAGGGGAAAAAGACTGTTCAATTTTTTTACATTATGCATGACTTTTACTACTTCACCCATCATGTCTTTTCTTTCTCATCTTCACACCAAGCTTTTTGTTTTACTTTTTAAAGGCATGGTCATCTCTCCCCTTAGGGTCATAGGAAATCATAGGTGACTGCAGTAAAGGAGGACCTTCAAGTACAAGCTGCAAGTTTTACACCATGATATACATTTCATTGCTTGTTGCACCCCCAACAATTATTCTGGACGTCCTGTTCTTTGTCTTTTTTTAGCTTGCAGCATTCTTTCTGAGGTGTGGCCAGAAAGATCATACTGTACATTATTCTAAGTGTAGTCACACTATAGAATTTTATAGTGACATTATTATAGTGGCAGTTTTATTTCCTCTCTAGGGTGTGTAAACCTGAAGTGCATACTGACTAAACTCATTTGGATCCACCCACAAATAAGATCCAAGCCAAGTAAATGAGATTATCCCATTCTGTCTTAACTACTTTGTGAGTTAGACTGGAGTGAATGAATGTGACTGCACTCTTTTAGGTTGGAGCAGTATTGGAAATTGAGACATGAATAGGTAAATTTGCAGAACTCCAGGTTTATTCGTTTAACAGATTTGTATGGTTGGCCATCTTAGGTTTTTAAGGGTTGGGTGTGTTGTTCTTTGTGGGGTGAGGGTGCCTTTGAGTCAGTTTTTGACTCCTTGTGACTGCCTAGACAAGTCCCTGAAGTTTTCTTGGCAAGGTTTTTCACAAGTGGTTTGCCCTTGCCTCCTTCCTACAGCTGAGAGAAAGTGACTGGCCCAAGGTCACCCAGCTGGCTCCGTGCCTAAGATGGAACTAGAACTCTTGGTCTCCCAGTTTCTAGCTTGGTGCCTTAACCACTATTCCAAACTGGTTCTCAGATTTGCAGAAATCCAGATTTATTTATTTAAAAGATTTGTATGACTGCCCATCTTAGGTTTTTAAGTACTAAAACAAATTATCTGGTATCAAACCCCCATTTTATGATTATGGATTTTATTTATTAGTACTTGGGCGTTTTTCCCACCTTTCACTCTTCTCCTCCCCCTCGTTAAAGGCAAGCCTGTATAGCAGATGCCCAGTAGCAGCATTTGTTAAATGGGTGCTTCTCTGTCAAGTAGCAATTGGAGGAGCAGGGACAGGATAGCAGGGGTTCTCAGCAAAATTCTTCTCCCTTGGACCACAGTGGGTTTTGTGACTGTATGTGGTCAGTGTATTAATTCAGTTCCATATCTATTTCTGTACTCATCACCTTTAACTTTCAAAACAACATTTCTGCATCTTCCACCCATTTTAGATCTCCTTATCAGATGTACACCCTCAACACGCACATCCATTCCATTTCTGAACAGTTTCTGCACATCTCAGTAGGTGTTCAAACACCGTGGATGTGGCAGAGTCCGTATGAATGGTTATCATGATGTAATGGGAAAATGAGAAACTGTATGCTTAGAAATATAATGTCTAAGGTTTCCTATAAAGATCTCTTTGGAGCAAATGCATCATAAAGGCGATACTGAAGAAACAGAAACATGCACACAACATACTGAGCACAAAATTTACAAGGGCAGTAAAAAAGTATGCACTGGCACATGCAGGCTCTGCAAGAGCAGATATAACAGAAGATGTGCTTGTTTAAGAGCAATGCAGCAGAGATACATCTCAGGCTAATACCTCACTGCTCCTGGAGAATATGCCACCATTTCAATTGCAGTGCAAACTGCAGAAGTCAAATAAAAAATCCAATGCCTAAATCTGTCTTAGTGGAGATATGCTGCAGATTAAAAAAGAAAAGAAAGAGGGAAGGAAAAGATGCTTTTACGAGGTCTTGGTCAATTCCATGCAGCCATGTCCTCATGATGAACTTGCCAAGTGGTGCAATGTTAAACAGGGCCACATCTCTGGGCTGCAAAAATTCAGACAACACTAAAAGCAGCAAAGTACAGCTTGCTGCCATCTAATGGCTGTCTAGATTACTGCAGCCCAGAGACTGTAGCCAGAGTGTTAAAATTTGCTCAGAGCCCAGACTGGGTACACATGGGTATATCAAATAATGTATGAATTTCATTTCTTTAATAAATTAAAAGCAGTTTTACAAAAGATATGTATAAATATTTATATTCTAATAGAGACAGATGGAATCCGTATTCCAAACAAATGGAGGAACCTAACCTCTACAGTATTGCAAAACACTGTAAATAATTTAGGAAACATCTGGAATATTTTAGCAACACTCAACAGAATCTGTTAAGAGTATTCTTCACCTAGAACAAGTATTGTTTCTGATACCCTAAATAAGTAACTAACCATGTAACCACTTTTCTGTAAGTAGGATAGGAAGGAGGCTGATTTCTCTCTCTACTTGCCTCCCACATTCCCCACATTCTGTAGGACTTGGGGTGAGTGTGTGTGTGACCCCAAGTTGATTGTGGAAGTGCAGGGAAGAAAGGAAGTTAAAGTCCCAGTGTGTGAGTGGAAGTCACACTGAGTGAGATTCATCTTGCACTGTTGCTTTCTCTTTGTAAAGTAAGAAGCCAAAGACATTTCCTTACCTCATAATTATCCAGGTTATCACTTTCTACAGGCAAACCCATGTAGCGTTCAGTATATATAGAATCTGGGATGGAGGGGAATAGAGAAGTAAGGCATTGTGAGATATCTATAGGGTACGCTTACTTATTTAACTCTAGCATTCATTGGCTTCTACTTACCAATATAGTGAACGCTTTATTGCGCTAACTTTCCCCCCAAATTTACTGTTTTCTTAATAATAAGCACTGAAGATAATCACATTTTTAAATATTCAGTGTGCAGTTGTCCATAGCAACAGCATTATTAATTATTCTCAGCAACCTTATGCCAAAGTAATATTATTCTCTCATCAACTGGAAAGAAAATGGAAGTTTCCCTGAGTCTGTTTCTCTGGCTGAATTGCAATAAACTGAAGATGCTATCAAAACAAGGCTATTTCTTTTAGGGTGCTGTAACAAACCATCAACAATTTCTTGATTTTTTTTCCCCTCAGCATATTGTTTATTTCATTTCAAGCATTTTTTTTTAAAAAGTCCCCAAACAAGGGGTATCTGGCAGAGTGTGTGTGTCATGTGGCTACAGACACTATCTAGACTTTTTTTGACCATCCCCAAGATCTCCTGCCCACAACCATAAAAAACTAGCTGATTTTCTAATCTCCCCAGACCCTATGGAGTAGACAATAGCTGTACCTTACTCATCTCTAGTTTAAAGTGGTGGTTAAAGGCTTAAACCAGGGGTTCCCAAACTTTTTGCCATCACACCTCCCTTTAATGAAATCTTAATAAACACACCTCCCCTAAAAATCCAAACACCAAAATGAACACAAATGAACAACGAAAACAATACAAAGAAACTTTGGGAAAGGTAGAGATTTATTAACCAAAAGGTTCTTCACACCTCCCCTGGACTCCAGCTGCACCTCCCAAAGGGAGGTACTCCTCACAGTTTGGGAAACCCTGGCTTAGACTATGACTAGAGACCCAGGTTTAAATTCCCACTCAGCCATATAGCATACTGGTTGACTCTGGACTAGTCACTAGGTGAGATCCAGCTTTATGCTTCCATCAGAAGAAGCAAGTCCACCAACTAACAGGAAGGAGGAGATTTTCCTTTCTCCAGAGCAAGAAAATACACAAAATGCCCCACAAAGAAGCTGGAGAAAGTCCTGGCAAGTTAGCAGGAATCTGGTAGCATGACACTATTCCAAATACCTAGCCACCTTGCAGGGTTCTTGCAAAGGAAAAGTGGAAGAGGGACCATATTTGCTGCCTTGAGCTCCTTGATGAAAGGAAGGATAGAGATGTCATAAAAATAAATATTCCAACACCTGGCAGCTGGTGCACTGGAAGCCATTTAAAAGAGATTGCTGCCTATGTAGCCATACCATATTCCCTCTTGGTAAACAGGTTTCTGTATCATTTCAAAGTACAAAAAAACAAACAAAACAAAACTATGATTTGCCTGGACATAGCATATTCATATGCAATGAGAGCTATCTATGAATGTCTTGTATATTTTGTTACACAATGATTTTTTTAAAAAGCAGAACAGTAAAACTTATCCTCTGATGGTGGGACATAAGAAGTTAAACAGCACTGATATTCTAAGGGAAAGCATGAAAAGAGGGAACTTAAATAAATCCACACGTGTCATCCTTTCTACTTCTAGCAAATTTAGCCAAATCATGCTCTCTCATCGCTCTGTGAAAAGCAGAAGCTAAGGAAGCCATCATAGGGCCCACCCAGTCACCCCATAACTAGAATTAAATATGAGGCAGAAATATACAGCTTTAATGTTCAAAATTCCCCTTTGGGAATTTTTAGAACACCAAGCCAACTAATATTAACAGTTTGATATCTACTTTATTATACATGAGAGGCAATCAGCAGTATGATTTAATTGGTAAATATTCTAATAAATGATTAAATATATGACCCTTCTTTCCAGAGCTCATTGTAATAAAGGAAGTTGGTAGCAGTGCCAACGAATTTTATGACATTCAGAAATGATCCCTCAACACTTTGGAACACATGGTACTTTTGAGGAATGCAAATGCAGACATTTGCATTATAGTAAAATTTCAAATATTAAGTAATTTTGTGCCATTTAAAGGTTAAGCAGATTATCTTCCTTTCAAATCCAAGTTTTCAGTAGAAAAAAAAATAACCCAGGGACACTGTGTAATACCTCACGTGAGTTCAGGAAGGCAGACAGAATGGTACTTTATATGGGAGAATTATGTACTCAGCTATTCATACTCGACAGCATTTCCAAGTATGACGTCTGTAGTACTTGACAAAGGAACTTCCTACTTTATTGTGAATAAAGAAACACATACCATAATACTGCCAGCGTGAGACAGGTGCCACAGCTATTCCACACTTGAACACATCGCTTCCAGCTCCAAGGACCATGGAAGTTACATAACCCCCATAGGACTGAGAGAAAGGAAATCTCATTACTCCAAACAGATCAAGAGTGATGCAATGCTCTTCTCACAAAGGTGGGGTGTGTGTGTGTGTGCATGTACAGAATAACTTTGCCTGGACCTCAGTTTGCTGAGTAATGAGGCAAGGACTGTCCCAACACAACTTTTGTGGCGAGGAAACCATTAGTAAAACCCATACTATAAAGGTAATATTAGTTTTAGTTTCAAAAATTGCATCCCTAGGTTGGGCTAGGGAGAATGAGACAGTGTCACACGCCCTCATTCATCCATTCATTTTATATAGCTGCCAACTTGACATGCGACTCAAGGCAGCTTGAATCAGAAGGAGTCTGGACATTCCTGTTCCAACTAACAAATTTTATTAAAAGGCAAATCTTTTGTGAGCAACAGTTCACTTCATCATGACTAAACTGATGTTGGAGTTAATTTGTAATGAGGCAGGGGAGCGGGGATTCAGATTGGTTATGCAGATGCTTACATATGACAGATTACAAGTAATAATTGTATGAATTAACAATTTCAATGTGTTAAAAAAACATTGTGTTTGTTGAGATCTTTTGAGATAGCCTGAAACCATTTGATGCATGTGAGTTCAGCAATCTCTCATTTATCAGTGCTGTTAAAACCCTGTTTTTCCAAGATGGTCATTTTAAGATCTGCAATAGAGTGTCCTAGGAGGCTGAGATGCTCTGCTGTTATTTTGACCTTGTTTTGAGTCCTGATGTTAAACTTGTGACCATTACATTTTTTTTTGGTGCAAAGTTTGTCCTATGCAGAATCCAAAGGGGCAGATGATGGCATATATCACATTAGAGGAAGAGCGTGTGAAGGTGCCTCTAATTGTGTGTGTGTGTGTACTTGTTGGGGCCTGTCATGGTGCTGTTGGTGTAAATGTGGAGGCAAGACAGACATCTGGGTTTGTGGCAGGGCCAGGTTCCCATCATTGTCCTGTGTTTCTTGTTGCCTGTGAGAATCTGCTTCAGGTTAGGTGGTTTTCTGTATGCAAGCATGGACCTGCCACCCAGTGCCTGAAAAAGTACGTCATTGTCCAGTATGGGCTGCAGCATATTAATAATGGATTTGAGCGGTTTGAGCTCTGAGCTGTAGGTGACAACCAGTTATGTTCTGTTGTTCTGTTCTTGTGGTCTGTTTTTTAAGAGGGAGGTTCTCCCTGAAAATTGATCTGCCTTTATTGATTTGTGTATTGATTTCATTGGGTGGGTGGCTGAGTCCCCTAAATGGCTGCTTTAATTCCATCAGTTGAGCATCTCTATCAAGTGCAGTTGTAGCACAGAGCCTGGCTATCATCTAAAATATTAAAGCTGTCATCTACAGCCAGGCTATAGTTGGAAAAGGTGCTACCTGACTCCTTTTTAAGCTACCATAGACTAACACAGCTCTCCCGCTCCAAGGATGGACTTGAGTATTTCTGCAAGAAAACATTCCCTTGTAGTATTATAAAATATTACCCTGATATCATAAAAATATGAGAATAGACTCTTAAGTGGACAGAAACTGTTGGTCTTTCAGGTTTCATTCAGTTCAAAATACAGTTAAATGTTATAATTTGCTACAGCCTTATACAGAAGCCAACCTACACTAGACACACAGAACAGAGGACAGTGTGACAAACTAGATTCATAGATAGGTTCAGTGTAGAACCATAATGCAGCTTGCTTGATTTTGGCTTATCATGTTGTTTGAGCCAAACAGTTAAAGTTTGCACACCATGCATTATGGCTTAAGGCAGCGTATGAACCTATCCAACTGTGCTTTACTCAGTAAACTCCAGATGAGCAACTCTTGGCTTAAAGCAAGGTATGAACCCAGCCACATAATTATTGTGGCCATTAAAGAATGTGAGAATGTAGAAGAGCCTTGCTGGATCAAGGCAATGGCCCAGATGGTCCATCATTCTATGTGACAGAGCAGTCCATCAGATGGCATAGGGATGTGGGGGAGATAAATGGAAGCAACAATTCAGTTTTTGAATTGAAACATTTATCTACTTAGAAAGAGGTCTAACTAAAATATAGAGGAGTAACTTGTAAAGAAGGTCTGCTGTGCTACCACCAACAGGAATTTCTCACAATGGGTGTCCAAGTGAAATACTTTTTCTTATTGGCAGCAGAATCTTTTAAAACTGATCATTAACAAAAAATTAGCTTTAATACTTACCCAGCCCCAAATAGCTATTCTATCCTTATCAACAAAGCTCATTTCAGAAAATAGCCTAAGAAAAAAAACAGAAAATGCACGAAGTGCACATACTCAGAGAAAAGCTTATCTTATTCTACCTTGAAACAACCTCCCCCCCCCCCACCAGCCTTGCTTCTTGGAGAATAGGTGTATTAAAATGTAATACATAAATATTAATCTTCAATACTTTTTCCTAAACAAGTTTTTTTTCTATTACAGTTTATTTTTTACAACTTGATTGCCAATAAGGGCTACTGGGGTTAGGAATAGGGGAGAAATTAGTGTATTTGCATTAATCTATTTCTGCATTTTCAAAATAATATATGTACCTAAACTTAACTATCCATCCTAATTCACACTTCTCTGAAAGTTACAATCCAATTCATCAATCTAAATATTAGGGAATATTAGGGAAAGCCCTGCTCAAAAATGTTTATATTATGCAAATACAGTAATTAACCACATTATATGAGAACTGTTTTATTTATTTATTTATATTTTTAATTTCGTCACCACCCATCTCCCTCAAAGAGTGACTCTGGGCGGTTTACAATAAAACTGGAATAAAGATGAAAATACGATAAAAATAATATTCTTAAATGAAAATATAAAATCCAAGATAGAGATGTTAAAAAGTTCTTAATTTAAATACATTTAATTTGCAAAAACCATGTATTAAGGAAAAAAGTTAACTACTGTAAGTTTAGAGGAAGTTTTTTTTTAAAAAAAACAACCCTCGTATTAGTAAAGGGGGAGGATGATAAAACTTAGTAAACAGAAAAATGAGAAATGAAGGAAACCCAAAACTTACATATATTTGCAAGAAGGAGAAAAATTGAGAGAAATCCAGTTAAGGTGTTAATCATCCTAACTAAGGCAATAAGGCACAAACATACTTAGCTGCTGAGATCTGATCTTCAACTTCATAGGTTCCCAGTCTTCGGTATATTGCATGCAAAATTTTATCTCCTTGAAAGCCACTTCCTCTACCATCGAAGCTAGCCACAATAATCCCTTCTGAGCTTGCCAGATACATAGCCCAGTTGATCCGGAAGGCAGCATCTGCTTTCTGACTACAAGGACCTGCATACCTGTGGAAAGAAAATTGGCTGACTTGATGCATGCTGTCTTCTATTTGTTCTGCAGTTTCCAAATTTCTATATACATAGGGAGTTTGATGGGAACAGAAGATGTCCAGCAGCCTACTGTTCTCCTAAGTTTGCCAGAAACACTGTAACAATAAAACTGAGATTCAGTTTCAACAAATGTATCTTGATGGTATGCTGGATTTCTCATTTTCTTATTTGTCTAGCTTTAGCTATACTGAATGTTTATTTCACTATAGACAAATCTGGCTAGAAATTCAAAAGTAGCAATATAAAGAGCAATTCAGGGATACAATTAACAGCTTCTAATAAGAATATTTGCAAAGACTCTAAATAAAGAAAACTTCACTTTCCTGATTACAAAATGATAGGAAAGGAGACTGAATCATATAATGTTTTTCTGGCATGATCAGTATATGAACTCTGTGGTAAAATTTTATCTTAACTTCCATTTAACCCTCTCCACTGAATTATTTCTATCATTGTCTTGTAAAATAATAAACTAAATTCCTCCCTCCCTCCCTCCCTCCCTCCCTTTCTGGTTGCTGCAGAACTTTAATGTAAAGCATATCCCATTCTCTCATGAAACACAATGGATGACTTTGGACCAGCCTAATCTAATTTATTGTGAAGTTGAGGATAACCATGTATGTCTTTGAAGCTCCTGGAAGAAAGATAATAATATATTAAATACTCATGACTAAGTTCTGTTGATTTAAATGACTGTACATTAAATTAGACATAGATTCAATCTATATTCTACATTCTGTGTCTTCTTGAGATCACCCTTGGCCTTTGCACAAATACAGCAAAACTGAGTTTCAATTGGAAGCATTTGTTCTTGCTTCATTGCATGGTCTACAGTTTTAAACAACCTGAGAAATACAAAAGGTAATATCTTACTGCATTTTACCTCTTTTTCCATAATGGAAAGCATGGGATGCTCAATTAATTATTCATTTTCCAAATATCATTTGGCATCCTAAGGTCTGTTAAGTAGTTGTAAGAGACTACTGTCTTATCCAGCTCACTCAAATACCAGTCAGGTCTTGCATCAATACCCAGCAAACTTAATTTGTAGCCTTTGAGCTGCTGCATGGTAATGCTACTCTTGCCTATAGCCACTGGGGCTCCAACAGCACCAACAGCCATGTACCACCCAGTTGCTTGCCCAATTCTTCATTGAAGAGGCTTATTTGACAATATCAGCACTTCTGGAATATATGAACAGCAAACATATTTAATTAGCTGCCCAATTATATCTCCCCAAATGCAAGTCCCTATACTGATGCTAGACACAGTATTGGTCAGGTGTAAGATGGCAGCTATGTGGCTCAGATCAGAAAAGCCTGTTCAGAGAGAGGAGGCAAACACATGGTATCCTTTTCAAAGCATTAAAGCAGCTGCATCCTGCAGAAGGCTTGTATGGTTGCTTCAAAGCCTGTCCTCAGTTGTGTGTGTACACTTGGACTAATGCAACAAAGAATCTGTGCATGCATATACATGTACAGACAGCTATGGGCAGCCTTCAAGGCAGTCCCCTAATATTTCTGTAAGATGCAGCTGCTTTAATGCTTTGATGCTTACATTACTTTTGTTAGCACATTTGTAAACCACCTCTTTCAATATTTTTCACTGCCCCACTCTTTAATAATGTGATCAAGTGCAAAAATGAAGAGGTCTAATGGTTTTTTCCCCTGCAATAGTTCTGAAGGCTAATTATATATCATCTGGAGAATGTGCATGATTGAAAACAAGATAATCTAAAAATCATGGTCATGTTCATATCCCTCTACATACTGTCCTAAAATCCAAATGCTAATGTTCAGATAAATTTAAAAGATGTACCAAGATCCACTTCTGTTGTTCAGAAATTTAATAAGCCCTTGTTCATTATGGCTCACTGAAATTTTAATTAGGAAAATGATTAATAATTCTAATGATAACTATATAACAGCATTATGTTTAAAATATGAATTAATAGGACAAAGAAAACCTAAATGCTGGCAACTATTGTATGCTATAGTCCTTGTACAACCAATTTTTACCAAATATAGAATATTTGCATTTTATTTACTATAAAAAGCAAATTTCTGTAATTTGCAGATTACAGGAAGCAAGCTAATTAATGCAAATCCTTTAACATGTGCAGAGGAGTGTGAGGGAGGAATAGAAACAACAGCATATGTTCAGGATCCAGGGAATGTGCCTTCTTTGTTATATTTCTAAATTATATTTGCAGGGTCAGGTTCAGTAAAGAAGTACATGCACAGTACAATTGTCTAATCCACATTTTTCTTAATTGTAGTTATCCTTTGGCCATTGTTTTTACTTAACTACAAACTGTAGTCCTGATCTAGAGTATTTCTATTTATTTAAATAGGTTCTGCAACACATGTCAGAGGATTTAACAGAACAGCTAATTTTTAGCAGAATCCTGACTCTACTTTCTAAGTTAATGAAGAGCTTCTACATATACCTCATCCTACGAAAACCACAATTTAGACTTATTAAAGGCTATTTCTCACTATTCTTTCTTATGTATTGACTTTATATAGTTGACAAAGGTAAGTTTCACAAAATAGCAGCACTAAAGAATAGTACTGCCTTATATCTATTGTTTGCAAACTTTGACTAAATGGGCATTCATGTTGCGAATGTTTTATCTACTTTTCTTTCTCCATGAACTACTGTATATTGCTATGTTAATTTAAATAACATGATTTTTCTGTGACACCGCAAACAGAATTTAAGCTTTATAAGTCAAAAGCAGTTCAGTTATGTCTCTTTCATGAGATCTCTGGTGGAACAAATGATTTTGCATTAGAATCAGAGTTTTCTTCCACTGTCAAAGGGAAAGAAAAGCACACCAAAAAGGCCCATCTTCAGCTACAAAACCCCTTCAAACGTATTTTAGTCATTTTTAACATATAGATGTATCTTTATTTAATGCAGAGTAAAGAGAATAAAATTATGGGCCCTCATTTTGGGCTGCTTTGGCCTAGAAAACAGGAATCAATTATACACATGTGTATGTACACATCCATGTGCACACGCACGCACGCACACACGCACATACAACAAGCCAGGTTGGATTCAGATTTACTTTATCCCCGCAATTTTCAAAAGAAAATATAGTAAATTTACAGTGAGACATGAAAAAATTAGCTAATATCTTAACATTCTAGCCTGCTACAAACTCGTTCCTATTGTATTTGCTATATGAAAAAAAAATGTTTTGTGATATTTGCACACTACTATGTTTTGGTTTTTTTCTTATCTTTGGTGAAAGAAGGAAATAGGTATAAAATTGTTAATTAGCAGCAAAAATAAAATGCTATTAATCCAACACTGTGACTTTGAAATTGACCAAGAACGCTGGTCAGTGTATCATTCATTTGAGAGCCTTTTCATGGAACACAGGCCAAACTATAAAGCAACTGAAAGAAGCTGTACAAGATCGGAAATCATGGAGAGAGCTGGCTTATGGAATCGCCAAGGGTCGGATACGACTGAATGGATAATTCAGTTTGATATCATTCATTGGAATAGTTGTGAGTATTTGAAGGCATAGATATCTCAGGGATTGGCAAAACATGTGGCATGATACAATTACTAAAGCTTATGCATTTGTGTCTGATGCAGTATGTAAGAGTGAGGTTTGCCTCACAACATCATTTCCCCATTGCTGTGACTTGTTGCAGACGGCAGTTTCTGAACAATCAATATGCCTTACTGTATCACAAATTAATTGTCACCCTGGCAATTTGCAGAGCAATAGCCAAATCAAACTGTTTTAATAAAGGTAATAAAGTCTTGGAGTACCTTAAAGGCTTAAATGTTTATAACTGAAACTTGTTAGAAACCTTTCTGTTGGTATCCTGAAATAACATTTGTAAGACAACATAGAAATGTGGAACTTGGCTGCTCTTTTTCTTCTGAGCCTGCTATTGCAAAGCTGTTGCTTGTATTTATCTGATGACTCCATCAGAGCCCTCTGAGAGAATATGAAACCAGATGCCAATAAGTTCCTCCTCTTCCTCAACACTAATTTATTAGCAACCATGCTTTCTGGGTGGAAGAAATGGGACGTCAACTCACTGAATGATGGCTTGCATCTCCCTGAACTGTCTCTATCCAAGCTGATCCTTATGAGAACAATTTGTAGCATTCAGAACTTAGGCCTGAGTAAGCCAGCTAAACTTGTCTTACTTTGTTTAATCTTTGTACAGCACCCAAGAAACATTAGGCAGGTAATACATAAATATATACATCAATGGTAACATGAATAAAGCATAAATAAATAAAGGTGAAAAGGCAGTTTGACTTACACATCAATGAGCATGGGATACTTTTTCGACTCATCAAAATTAGGAGGCAAGATCATCTGATACCAGAATGCTGAAAATGAGAAGGAACATAAAAAAGGAATGCAAACAAAAACATGAAATAAGCATTAATAATAATTAAAAAGAACATACGCAGAATTAGTGTCAATTTCAAGTTTTAAGAAAAAAAATGTGGTTCAGATATTGTAGCATAAAAAGGTACAAAAGACAGTATCCTTTGATGAATTCTCCTCCCTCCATGTAGTGAGTGTGAGTAAAAGAAATTCTGGCACAGTAATAACTCAGGAACAAGGACTGGGCTACAGGTTCTCAGTCTTCTGAATTGCTCCCAAGGAAAGGTCCATATTTAAAATGGAGGGGAACCCCACCCCCCCGGGGACTTTAACGCAGCACCTTTTTGAGTTAAAAAAAAAAAAAAAAAGAGTAGAGTGAAAGTGATCAAACTTATGATCTTTAATAGTTTAATGACATGGGGTCTGCCCAGATCTTTCTGTCAACCAGCAGCACCATTTCTTGAGCAAAGTTCTGTTCATTAAGTTCCCATCAGGAAGGGGTGAGAAACTTTACTCATTTCCTCCTTCCCTTGCAACTCCAAGCACCACTTTGCTCACTGTTGGGGTAAGCAGGCAATAAGACAAACGATGTGCCCCGCTGGACATCTCCTTTGCTGCCCCCAAGTTCTATGCCCACTTGACTTTTAATGGAAAAATGGGGAAGGAAGATGACATGCTGCAAAACAAAAAAGTATTTTATTTCCAATAATGTTACTGTCATGAGTACTGATGGCGAGCAGGAGGGGGCCCCTATCCAGGGGGGAAAACGCATGCGTAGTACTGAGGAATTAAGCAGCCATTCAAAGAGACACAGATCAGACCCGCCTTAACTTTGGGGGTTTATCTGTCTGGGTTTTTCCCACGCTTCTTCAGTTTGTTAGGATTTTCTGTCTTACATAGCAGCAATAAACACTAGAGACCTACTCCTCGTCTCAGCGTGATTCCTGACTGTTAGGACAGTTACTGTGTCCACACAGGCATTCTTAGAAAGTAAAAAAGGCAGGTGGCTGTAACCCAGGGCTTCACTGGAACTATATGTATCTGTCCCCACCTCAAGAAGGTAAAGGTAAGCCAAGTGTGATAAAGACATCTTGGGAAACTAAAGTAAATGGTAAAAAATGATCTCTTCATTTGGCAGTCTTTTGGTAAATGTGTGTTTTGTAACTGGCCAAGCTTACTGTGGCAACCATATTCTTAATAGGTAAACCATTTTATGAAAGCAAAATGCTCTCAAAATTTTGCATGTGCCTAGCCCCCCCCCCCCCCCATTACCCTACTCAATCCCTGGAAAGCCAAGAGAGGCAGGGAGGGAGGGAGGAACTGGAAAAGCTCTACAGGATCAGAAGCCTTCCACTAGTAGGGAAAGACTTCCATCTGCAGACTTTTGCTAGATGCAATCGATTGCCACGATGACTGGTGACAGTGTTAATTGCAATGAAAGGAAAGGCTTTATGAAATCTTGAATGTTTGAACATCACATTGACTAAAAATCCAGAGAAAACATCAGGATTAAAAAAACCCCAAAGCCCATTCTCACATTTAGCTGTCAAATTAACCTCTGGTATAGTCTTACACCAGAACCAGCTGCTGGGAATATACTATAGCTGGGAATATTAATTTCAACTCCCTCAGCAAACATGTGTGGCCACATCTTCATGGTGGAATAAGATTCCTAACTCCATAGTAAGCCTTGTATTTACATGTCAGGACCAGGACCAATTAGGGAAGAGGCATTATGGATTTCAATTTCCAGAGAACGTAGGAACAAAGTCAGAAAGGCTGAAGCTCAGAAGAACTGAGGCTTGTGAGAGACACCCAATACAACAAAAAGGTACATTAGAAATAGAAGGAAAGCCAAAGAGGATGTAGGTCCATTGTTAGGAGAAAGTGGTGAATTAGTAATGGATGATGCTGAGAAGGCAGAGATTCTTAAGTCCTGTCTTGCATTTCTCTTTTCTCAGAAAGGAAGAACTTTAGCTGTTCCTCACTGTTACACCACTGAGGGAACTACTGCTTCGGATAGTCAAGGACAGAGAACTTAGTTAATTTAAATGAATTCAGATCTCCAGGGCCAGATGGATTACATTCCAGGGTACTGAAGGAGCACTAGCTGAGATGACTGCAAAATTGTTCTTGGTGATTTATGTTAACTCCTGGAGGATTGGCTAAGTCCCAGAAGACTGGAGGACAGCAAATGTAGTCTCCACCTTCAGAAAGGAAAAGGAGGAGGACCCAATAAACCACAGACCTATCAACTTGATGTCTATACTGGGCAAGGTCTTTCAACAGATTATCAAGCAGCATGTGTGTGAGCACTTGGATAAGCATGCTACAATTAACAAGAGCCAGCATGTGCTTGTTGTGAACAAGCTGTGTCATGCTAACCTTATTTCCTTCTTAGATAAAGTTATTAGTAAATATAGTGTACCTGGACCTCAGCAAAACTTCTGATGGAATACCTCAAAATATTCTCCTTCTAAAATGGTACAAATTGGTCTACATGTTACTACTGTTAGAGGGACTCACGATTGGCTGAATGACTGCACTCAAAAAGTGCTCATTAATGGCTCCACTTCAGCTTAGAGGGAAGTATCGAGTGGAATGCCACAGGATTCTGTGCTATTCAACACTTTTATCAATGACTTGGATGAGTGAGTTGAGAAGACACTTAAATAATATGCAGATGAGAAAAAGCTGGGAATAGTAGCTAATACTTTAGGTGAAAAAAAGGAGGTTCAAAAAGATCCAGCCATGGTGGAGCAGTGGACTGAAATGAATATAATGAAAATGGAGAAAGAGAAAGGTTCTGCATTTGGATACAAATAGTGTAAACCACAAGTATAAGGTGAGGGCTGGTTTGGTATACTGGAAAAGGATTTGGGTGTCCTTGTTGACCTCAGGCTAGACAACAGTGTGATGCAGCGACAAAAAGGACAAATGCTCTATTGGGGTTCATTAACAGGAGCATAGAGTCCAGATCATAGGAAGTAATTATTCCACTTCACTCTGCCATAGTCAATACTTGTGGTACTGTGTCCAATTCAGGGTACTACCATTGTGAATGTGAATGTTGAAATCTGTACACATTTCCATGCAAGGAAATGCCTTAGACCTCAATAACTTTCAGTGCTATGCTCATTTATCATAGAAATCATTTAAAAGAACTGGCTGAAAAGTACAGTTATTTCATATTAATCAAGGTTTACAAATAGCATAGCAGTTGTGGCAGCTGAATAAGGGAAATAAAACAAAAAATTAGAGCAGCTGCTACTCACTTTACTGATTACACAAATGGAAAACTACGTATCTCCCATCCTAATAAAACATTGCAAAATTAGCTCCAAAAGTGACCTTTTCAGAACAATTTCAAGGTAGGCTTTCTCCAAATGCCAGTTTCTCTCATAATCAGTTTCATCTAGAGCCAGGATGTACTTGGAAGAAAGTAAAGAAATATCTCTTGAGGTCTTCCATCAGCTTGAAAGTTGCACTGCACTTTACTGTAAACAGCATGAAGAGGGTCAGATTCAAAGGCTGTTTGTTTCATACTTTATTCACTGATGTTTTAATTTTACTCTTTTATTTTCATATTTTGTATTATTATTAAATTACATTTTATTTTAGGGAGCAATTTTTAAAAATTACTTTATCAATAGAGGGTGCTATGACACAGTTATTTTGGTTCATAGCCTCCCCTGCTGGTGAAAAAGAAAGCTGCACCTTTTTTGAACAAAGGAAAGAAGGAAGTTGCTGCTTCTCTCTATTCCAAGGTGGGTGGGTGGGGAGGAAGGTACAGTATAGCCTTTTTTTTCCATTAGTAGAAGAAGCTATTAACCAGGAACAGAGTTCCCTCTACTACAGAAAAACAACAACAACAACATTGCAAAGAAGCTGCACCCTTCCAGTAGAAGGGGTGGGTGGCTGGCTGGCTGCACAGAAGTTATGGTTGAAGAAATGGATTTGGGAAAGCAGTATGGGTGCTCTAGAAGAGAGTGAATAGGTGGGGAAGAAGCAGGTGGGACGTGGGAAAAGAAGTGCATTTTTGGAGTGGCGAAAAAGGACAAATTCCAATAGAAAGATAGAAAGAGACAGACATGGGGGGCACAGGAAGCTGAGCAGCCGGAGACATGGAAAAAAGAGAGTGGATAAAAAAGCAGAGAAAAAGGGAGAGAACAGCAATCTTGGATAGGTGACAACACAACAAAGACAGAGAGAGAAAGAAAAGGTTTGGAGATGGGTGAATGAGATAACTTTGTAGGCAACATTCAACCACCCTGCCAGGCTGCAGATGGTCCAGAGCCTCACTTTCTGCCCTTCGCAATTAAGGCAAATATTTCAGAGCAGTCAGTGGTGCTAGCAGTCCTGATCTTCCCAATACAAACTGCAAGCTGAAACTGACAGGTATCAGCATGACAATAATCAGAACTGCACACCGGCTGCAGACATCGCATATCTTGAATCAACACACTTGAAATGGCTCACAGTCTCCAACGAGAAGCAGGAATTCATGGAAACAACAAGAAAAAAAAAGATAACCCTGGTTTCAGCAATGCTGGCTGAGCAACTGCTTAGTCTTTATTACAGAGTCTCATATTTCAAATTGCTAAACATAATGGCTCCTTTCCTGTTATGAATCACAGGAGGAATTGTTTTTCTAAGGCACTGATGATAAGAACTAAGAGCTACAAACATTCATTTCATTCAAAAATTATGGCTTCAAATGGATATGCAAATATATTGTTTCATTCAAATCATTTAAAAAAAAAAGTCTGTTTCATTTTGTTACAAAACTACAATTTGTTAGCAAACTTACTTTGTCCATGCAGAATAATGTTTTTCAGTATTTTGCTGGGCATCTGAATATCCTTTAATAAATTTTTCAGATCATCATTGTCTTCTAGGGCCTTAACAGCTACAATTAAAACAGATATATATAACAATTCAAGTTATTTATAGTCAAAGAAGTGCAGGTTAAAACAACTTAGAGAGCTGGGTTTTAAAAATTAATTACAATCATAGCACAAAAGGTATTAGTAATCATGAATTCATGAACTGAACCAAGCTGTGTCTGTACTGATGAAGCAAAAGAAGGAAATGCAATATTGGATTTCTTTCCGAGGCAACCTGGTGTTTTCTAATCCTGTGGAAAGACGTAATTGCATCATTCTCATATATTCTCAAGAAGCATACTGTTGCACATCAGCATAAATGGGTATCACCTCAACAGAACTGGGCTTAGAGTAAAAACCCTGGAGAGACCTTGGGCAGGGGGTTGGACTAGAAGACCTCCAAGGTCCCTCCCAACCCTATGATTCTATGACCCAGACTCTCTGTGAAAGAACGAACATGCATACATGTTTAAAAATGGCTGAGCTTCTAGGCACTCACAAAACGTCTCACACTGGCCTCTCCCTGTTACAGATTTGGTTTTTAAAGTACGTGGAGCATACGTTATGCTTTCCAACCACATGGAATCCATGGAGTGAAGCAACATGCTGCATTTGCACATGTGCATTGGAGAGTCTCACCAGGACAGGTTCATATGGGACACCACTCTGTATGCGTGCTTGTTTCTGTTGTCCCTCTGCGTTGCATATGCGTATGTGTGTGCAGTTACTGGGAAGCACAGAGTAGGCTGCCTAGGCTCTGCTCACATGACCAGGACAGAGAAGGGAAGAGGACCAAGGATGGAGCAATTATCAGTATTCAAAGGGCTGTTGTGGAGAAAATAGGCAGGAGCATTACACACGCTGCCTTGGGTTGCACAAAGTAAAGGTGGGATATAAACATAACAACAACATTAACAACTGCCTTTCCCAGAGGATGCCATGCACTATGGCACAGGTTAGCAATCTTCTTCTGCATAGGAGCCAGAGACCACGACCCTACTGCCATTTCCTCTCCTTCTCTGCTTCACAGCTCATGCTTACCAGCACTGGGCAGGGGGCCTGTTGCTCCGCCTGTGCTGAAGCCATCACCAAAATGGCCACCCAAGGAGGTGGCAAATGCTCACAAGAGCAGCCAAACAGATGGCCACTCTCCCCTTCTCTCACATAGGCTGGGTGGGTGTACCTCTTTCTGGAACTACAGGCTGGATGAGTTCAGGTGACAGGTCACATTTGGCCTAAAGGCTGTAGGTTGCTGACCCCTGCATTAGGGGATATTTTTCTGCATTTTTCCTCCACCATCCCCAACTTGATCTGGCCCTTTTTTGAACCTGATCTTTCTTTTGCTGCCTTCTCCTCCAACACCAAATTTGTTCCAGTTGTGCTCAGTTTTCAGATGGACTCCTGACTCTCTTTACCTACTTTCTTTCCCAAATGCTGTCAGAGTGGAAAGAAGAAAAGGAATCCCAGGCTGAAAATGAGATTTTATCATTCTCAATAGTAAGCACCAATCATGCAACTTCTACATACTTACCTGGAAGTGGGTCCCATCTATTTCAGTGGGACTTACTTCTTGGTAAGCATGCGTAGGAGGAGATGATTGAGGAAAAAAATGCCTCTGATTTCAAGTTTTAATTGCAAGCAGAGTGGGAAAAAGAAGAGCAAAAGACACACACATACAATCAACAGAAAGAACAATCCAAGTTTTTTTCCACAAACATATTCCTTTTCATACCAACTGGAATGTTTTTCAACAATGCTACAGCATTCAAGATCTAAGTAGCACCAGCTCAAAAAATAAGAGCTGAACTGGCAACAACCCCAGCTTGTCAAAATTGCTTCATGCATAAGGGATTTTTAATCAGTCTCTTGTCCCAGGTCTGTACCCCTTTGCCAGCAACCGTTGAAAATTTGATCTCCTTGCAAGTATGTGTTATATATTATTATTATTATTATTATTATTATTATTATTATTATTATTATTATTATTATTTACTCTTGCTCTTTTCAGTAGCCATGCATACAGATGTTTTCTGCCTGTATCATGGGAAAAAGTGTACCATTTTTTCCTGTTTCCTTTCCCGGGAAAATGATAGATTCCAGCCCATGGCTTCTAAGCTATTCTGCACAGGTTATTCAAAAAAAAAAAAGCCACAATGCAGGACCCTACCATTTTTTCCTCATCAAATTATACCAATTATAGTGGCATGTTAGATTGACACCTTTAATGCTATGGTTACAGCTTTTTGGTAATGAATCTCATTCTACCCCATGGATCTACTTATAACTAAACGTGCAGAAGAAAAAAAAAACAAGCTTTTTTAAACTGGTGCCCTGTGGACATGTTAGGCTAGAGGTCCCATTGTTTACAGCCAGACATCTCCTTGAATCAGAAGCAATGGGAACTGAAGTCCAAGATATGGACAGCATCCAACTGGGGGTCACTAGAATATATCATCGAAGTGTAATCTTATGCATGCATACCAGAAATAAAACCAATTATGTGTAATTGATCTTACTGCAAGGTATATATGGACAAAAAAAAATTACAAACTCTAAATGATAAATATCCCAAAATAGACATGCATTCACACTGTTCTAAAGGAAAAAAAAAACTAAAATAAAATACCTTTGTCTGTAGTGCTGTTTTGCAAGGTGAAGTAGGGCAGACCAGGACCTGTTATTCACAGAGTGTTAAAAAAATCCAATTAATTAAGATAACTTTTCACTGATGTTACTTTTAATCCAGTTAGTGCTATTTCTTTGTTTCTTGTCAATGTGTTTTGATTGAGATGTTCTTATATTTTGAATTTTATTCTGCATTTTCTTCCTTTGCAGCTCTGATCACTATTTTACTGGAAAGATTATTTAGTGGGATACAGCACGTAATCCATAAATATATTTAAAATAAATGAATAAATAGAAGTGCATTCACTTGGACCAATTAATACCAATCATCGTATCAACTTTCTGATTATGAAATAAGCTAGTCCTTGGTATATCTTTTTCTTTCTGTTCTACAACACACAATACATAAAAGTGCTTTCCCTTGAACAAATTAATGCCAATCATAATATCCGCTAATAAGCTGGACACTGGAGGGTTTGTTTTTTTTCTGGTCTTTCCTAATCTGTGTATGGATGTTGTAAAGTATGGTGTAGTGGTTAGAACAGGGACCTCAAACTCGTGGCCCATGGGCAACATGTGGCCCATATCATTTTGTGTCACCTCCATCTTACTGACATACATCGCAAGCAACTGGAAGTCAGGCAGTCATCTGCCAATCTTGATCGGCTGCTACAGATCCTCCCTGCTAAGAAGGAAGTATGGCTGTGCTCACAGCCCTTCACTGAAGTGCCATCACTCAGTCTGGGCTGAGACCTTTTGGCTCAATCATTAGGAAGGAGGGGGGGGGGAAATCCCTGCTGCCTTTAAACCTCCTCCCAGCACCAAGGGGGGAAAGAAGGGCAGGTGAGGCCAGGCCAGCACTGCCCAGGGCCTCCTTGCACTCTGCAGCTGTTAGGATGCAAGAGAATGGCTGCTTTGGGAAACATGAAAAGCAGCAGTAGTAACAGGGGCAACCAACTCCAAGAAATGTGGGTGAGAGAGGAGCATGTCTCCCAATACAAGAGCAGGTAGGGGGTGGAATGCCATCTCCACCCAAGTGTCAGGAACAAGAGTGCACTCCTAATGCAACTTGGATTTTATTTATTTATTGGGTTTTATTATAATTGTTTTATGTGATTTTCATGTTTATGTTTTATGGGGAATTTTATTGTAAACCGCCCAGAGTCCCTCTTCTCGGGGAGATGGGCGGTAGCTAAATATGAGTAATAAATAAATAAAATAAATAAACTTCTCCTCTGCTGCTTGTGGCTGAGGCAAAGCAGCTGCCATATTCTCTGTAGAGCTTTCCCTGAAGGGATCTTCCACACTGTGCTTGGATGAGAGTGCCAGAGCAGCACTGGCCTATCCCATTTCTAGCATCACACTCCCTCCACAGTCCTACAAACAGTTCTACAAAGTATGTGGGGATGGCCAATATCATTTTACATCTTGGCAGAACTGGACCTAATATTCAGGCATAGTTGCCTCTTTTAAGGAGATAAATTCTGCCAAACTGCAGATGATTAGGTTCAAGAGTTTTATGCTGTCCTTCCACAGCAGCCAAACCAACTACTGCTGTTCTGGTTAATGCTGCCAGATAAGCAGCAAAAATGAAATGGAGGAAAAGTAGCTCTGTTTCCAGTAGGTCTTTTAAAAATACCTTCATGTTTAATGATGTACTGTGATACTCATTTTTTATACCATTGGACTTTTACATCAATGTATAAGAAGGCCATAGTTGCAGTCTTGGACTAATGAATTAGTCCTCAGGTAGCTCTTGTGTTGATTTGAGTTTGACACCCTGGGGTTTCAGTGGTAACTGGAACCAGAGGGACCTAGCTTCAAATCTCCCCTTGATCCTGAAAATCACTGGGTGATTTTGGGTCAATCACTTTCTCTCAGCTCAATTAATATCATATGCTTGTTCCTGTGAGGTTAGTAGTTGTTAACAGCATCAGCTGCCTTGACTTCTTAGAGGAAAAGCAGGAATAAAAATGAAATAAAAAATAAATGCTGAATGGTGATCACTCTTCATTCATCATGGCTGTGACCCAGATATCCCCTTAAGTACCTTGAAAGGTTTGTGCTTGCGGCCATCCAGACAGAGTAGTTCCTCGAGTCATGGATTGGCTAAGCATCGTGTAAATATTAGGATCTTAAATATCAAGTTGTATTTCTGTAAGGATGGGAGTCTGTAGGACTTACCATAACAATTCAGTTTATAGTATCTTGCATCTGTGCTGAAGGATACAGAGAAATACTGACATCCTCCTTCCTTTGGATCACAAGTGATACATGTTTTTTTCAAGCCATTTTTTAAGTCCACTCTGCACAAATGATGGAAAGAGAAAGTAGAAGAAATTTGTATTCTACTGCACATCATAAAGGCACACTACTGCGAATACATTCATCATTTTTTTTCTTTGCATCACCATGATGGCCAGGCTAATTTATATTTGTGCAAGCCGATGCCTCATGTTTCATTTTGTTTTAAGTACTGGCAATGTAATGGTTTACTTCTTCAATTTTTAAAATAGTTTTCCAACAATTCATTTTTATAGTCAATTTTTGCTTCCGCTACTTTTAGGATGTTTTCTTTGCAAACTGTAATGAGCATTTTCTCTTTGCTTGCCTTGATGTAATTACTTAATCCAGATTTCTCTTCTTTTTTCCTCAACTGCTTGCTTTACCTGCACTAAACCAAGGTCTCCAATGTTTTAGTGCTAAATATAGTCAATTGACATCATTCCATGGATCCATGATTCCATGGATGCACTGCTTTCAGTTTTCAGGTTTTCCAATCTAAATAGTCCAATTCAAGTTGTGTCCAATTTACTATACCAGCAGCATATCTGATTACCTGTATCACCCATCTGTTTATGACTTTTATTGTATTTCCACAATTTAATCTTGAATTTAGAATTTTTATATCATCATCACCATCATCACCATCACCATCATCTTTGCATGTAGAGTATAGCAGAGCTATGTTAAAAAAGCATCTTACTTATAAAGATGTCTTCCTCCTGGTCTACTTTCAAATTCATTACTAATAAAGTATCTGTGAAATAAACAAATGGGTTATTAATTGATACATCATTCTGATAATCATTTAGAATTATTGTAATAAAAATTGCCTAAGACTATAATACAGGAGTGGCTATAAAAGGTTAAACAGTTAAGTATAAAGTGCAATTCCTAGCAATTCTACATGAGTCACTAAATTAGGAAGTTGCACTAATTACTTAGTAGATAATTGTCAACACAGATCTCTGATTCTGAATATCCAATGATTTTTTATTATTTCCACTGAACTGTACCTATAGAGAATGCATTAGGTGTTTAGCAACTATAATAAATAAATCTCAAATCAGAGGAATGTATTCAACAGCTTTAATATGATTTCCATGGAATGTCTTATCAAAAGAACATATAATAGGTGTCTAACTTGTAGTAACTAAATTGGTGAAACATTCCTGGATTTATTTCTTAAATAAACTACAATATGTTATTGACTTGGCTTATAGTGTATGTGCAGTAGAAGGGTGTGTGTGTGTGTGTCTGTATATATTTGATATACCTATTTGATGTATATTGCATTTTCTGACTGCATTGCTGTAATAAAGAGAAAGCATTAGGAGTGGGACCCATGTAAGAAAAGCAGAGAATGGAGGAAAGAGAATGGCATTTTCATAATCATGGATAAAAGACCGAGAAATATTATGTCTGTATGGTGCCTCAGTGTCATTCTATTATAGACTATTACTCATTAAACATGGATTATTTTGACAGATAGGCTCCCAGTTCAACTGAAATTAGTGGCACTTGGGTCCTACTGAAATCAACAAGCTTAAATTAGTAATGAGTAACTTGTCACATAGAATTCAGTGGGATGTAAAAAAAAAACTTGCCTTAATGAGATTGGGACTTGAGATTTATATCTCAAGAGTCATGAGGTTTTGGCCTATCAAGAAGACATAAACTAAAGGATGGGGGGATAGTACAATCAGCAAAAATGGCAAGGAAGCAGAACATTGCCAAGCAAAAATTTCTTATGCTAAGCTTTCATCCAGTCTCAATTTTTAACGCTACAGGCAAAAACAACAGAAACAGAAAAAGCTGTTTCTAGAAAAAGACACCACTCTAAGGGATTATTTACACATCTGTCACACTCATATTCAAAAGTTATCAATGGATACTCACAGATTGTTATTTGTTACAGCAGCTATACTGATTACTTCCCACTTGCCATTTGTAATAGGTTTCCTTTGCTAAGTATAAAGAGTAGATAAAACATGAATCTCCATAAATACAAGATTACACATATACACACACCACAATATCTGCAGCAAACTGTGATGACTCCAAAATGGTAATATGTATGCAATGACATTGTCACAAAAATGCTATTATGTCTTATGCAGGTACATAAGCCATGGCATTGGAGTGATGACATCATGCAGGTGTCATCATTTGCTCCCCTTATGAACGTCCCTGCACAAACATAAAGAAACATGCACATGTAATCATTACTTACACCTGTGCTATCCGTGTAGTGAATATGTTTATATCCTTCCAAATCACTGATAATTTTGTAGTAGCTAATTTTGTCAGAAGCAAAGTAAGGTTCAGATGGCTGAAACTGGAAAAAAGAACAATAACATGTTTATAGAAAATAATGGTTAGTACATATTCAATTTCATAGGTTTATTATTTTTACTTCTCAGAAAAATGCATTGACCATCAAATTTTTGGCTCAGGGATTGAAAAAAATCCTTTTTACCCCCCAAGGCCAAGTTACTGCTAAAGTTTTCAAAATAAATGGAACAAAAGCAGTAGGTTTCTACTGTGGCTTTGGTTGTTTTTATAGGACTCTTCAGTATGTAACATTAATGAATTGCAATTACTTGGCTCTTATTTCTGTTTTCTTTTATGCACACGAGGTCTTTAACTGCTCTTTTTTTTCTTTTCCTTTGTTGTTTTTGTGATATAAGGAATGGAAGGTAGTTAATTAAAAATGAAATCATAATTTATGACTTGTTGACATTTAGACTTTTGGATATTTGCAAAAAAAATAAAGAATTTGAAGGAAGCAAAGTAACGCCAGCACTCGAGCTCTGCCGAATTTCATGTTCTCCTCCTCCAATTCTGATACCTGAAAGTTCACAAGTACTGAAATTTAACCAAAAAATTCAGCTCAACTGTTCTGTGATAAGCATGTTTACTTATGTCACTCCACTGAGAAGACTGGGTTGTTTACCAGCAGGAGATATTTGTTCCAGTAGCTTTTCTGCTAATTGAATGTAGGAGGCAATCATCATTGATCTAACATTATTCTGCAATTCCATACATTCAACAGAAATCTTGGAGGATTGGAAGCCTATCGGTGATCTTCAGCTCTTTTTGGATCAACACCCAATTTTTCAATACTTTTACATCTGCAGTAAGTTTACTGCATTACCTACATAAATTGTCACTTTTTCTAATTTGTTAATCAATTGTTACATTTTGGTACTGTCAATCATTAATTATATTAATTTAAATGTTTAAGTCCAGTATTCTACATAGGGTATTAACAAATTTCAAACAAATGTATTTGTTATTCATACAAATCTATTTACAAAAAAAATGAAATTATATTTGAAGTGGCACAAATGAGCCTATGTGAAAGGTTTAGGGTTTCGAACTTCTTCACCCAGGAACC
The DNA here is from genome assembly GCF_035149785.1 of Candoia aspera. Taxonomy (NCBI): domain Eukaryota; kingdom Metazoa; phylum Chordata; class Lepidosauria; order Squamata; family Candoiidae; genus Candoia; species Candoia aspera. Next base: position 198,366,716 of record NC_086153.1, on the reverse strand, counting down.
TTCTTGGTCTACACAACACCAAAAGGACCCTGCCAGAAGTAGCTGCCCGTCAGTTACCACTGCCACCATCTATCTTCCAAGGAATGCTTCACCTGTCATTCCCCTAACCACAGTCTCTGAAGGTGACAGGGCTACCACTGTCTTACTGCCTTCTGATATATAAAAGGTAAAAATTTCTATAATGCAACCTATAAAGGTTCTGTATGCCTAAAGGTGTATGACTTCATATGCCTAAAGGTATGTGACTAGGGGTTCAGCCTTTTCCCTCCCCTTTGGAAGACAGCTCAATTACAGATGAATATTTGTAATTACAAATATATAAATTTGAATAATAATAAATAAATATATGATAAACAAAATTAAACTGTATTTTTAAAAAAAATAACTCACAAATATGACATAGGAAGCCCAATTTACAAAAATATGTGCAATACTCTTGGCAGGTCCAAGATAATATTGGTTCTCTTTAATCAGTGATCTCAGGAATGGGAAGATTTGCAAGTATGTATCAGCTCCCAAAAAATTAACAAAGAAAACAAAACCTTGAACTCAGTCTGAAATTACACAAAATGTCCACATAAATAGAAGTAAAAGAGAATAAGACTTTTAATACAGAGGGACAAAAGAAATTAAATTCTAATGCAATGTCTACAGCAGGCAGTAACCTATTTCTAAGAGATAACCAGAATCCTGAAACAAAGTCCTATTATTTTATCCTTAGATGGCCCCCAGCTTAAGGTAATTCTAGCTGTTTATCAGAGCTGTTGGGGATATGGTACAGCCCAGTTCAAGAACAGAAATGTCTTGCTTTATGTGCCCAAATTTCAGACTTTGTCTTTCAAAATAATAAATTCTGTCTCCATCTAGGAAGGGAGGGGTCAAAGGAATCTCTTAAGGGGAAATGCTAAAATCCATGACTGAAAGATGGAGTGTATTCAAACTCAGACATTCTTTGAAGAGTGATGGGCAGGCTGCAGTGCTGGCTGGCTTTAACAACATTAAAATAATTTATTTTTCATTTCATTTAGTGCTTGGTGTTCTTTAGCAAGAGAATCAGTATTAGGGTTTCAAGTTGACATGGTCAGATGAAGATCTCTTTCTGCTATGCTTTCCTTTGCGAAAAAATTATGAGCTTCATTGAAACTGGCTCAACAAGATATGAATTGGGGAAATTAGTACTATCCGCAATCATTGACAGGCAGAAGGCATCTTCTTGTTCTACCAGAGCTGTAAAAATCTATCTTAGTTAAATCTGGTTTTGTATTTGTCATCCTCTTGACACATCTATATCACGTAAATGTACCTTGAATGGTTTAATCACCCATACAGGAATCTTCAATTGATTAGATCACCAAATTGAGTCATCATGCCAATTCTCAGGACATGTAAGTTATCTTCAAATTTCTCTATGTCAGCAGTTTCAAGCTCATCTTCCATTGAGAAAACTTTTGGGAATTGATGGATTTTTTTCTGGAAGATACTTTGCCTGAGGAGAGCTATTTTGTTGATAAATGCAGAGACAACATTTTTGCAATCAGTGTCACTATCTTACTTGAAGTTTCAAACTAAGCTCATTAAACATTCCAGCCAAGTAAAAACCACCTCTTTTCACAGTTCATAATTTACTACAGACCACAAATTTATTTCAGTACAGTAGAACGCTAATATACTTTCAAATAATTCCACAAAACATGTCAAGCGATTGCCTTTAAAAATCCACTGAACATCCTCATGAAATCACCAGTGAACAAATTGCTTGCTGTTATCTTATTAAAGCTGTTGGAGCAATAGTTCAATCTTGGAATTGGTTTTGTTCTTATTTATTGCATTCAACAATATTTAGTAAGTCATATAAACTTAAATATTTGGTAAAGAGATGAATTACAATTGAATACAAAAATCTTTTGGAACTTCCTTCTTCAAAAATGCCATACTTCTGTGATGCTTTCCAACCATAGCTGGTGTTCCAGTAGAAATGCAGTAAAATTGGTATGTCTTTTTGTAAACTCCATGCCATTAGTAACACTTTGTCTGTAATTGTGGATTTGTCCAACAGTCAGAATTTTGTTTTTAGTAGTTTTGTAAGCCGTTTTTCAACATCATTACCCATTTTATCAATGCACAGCTGCATTAATGATACAGCTGTGGCACTAGTTAGTATCAATTTCAAAATCTCGGTTGGCTCTTATGAATATAATTTCCTGCAAAGCTGGCATTATCAATGTTTCTCCTGTTTTATGTGTTTTATCATGTTCAGTTGTAATCTGAAATATGAGATGCAGTAAATCTATCTTAGGCCTACCCAAATGTTTTCATATTGTGGGGACTGTTGAAATTTTGTTAAATAATTCATGAAGATTTTTGTAATGTTCCAAGGTGACCATGAAGATGAGATGGTTTGCTTGCTTCATTTGAAAATATCTGCACATTGGAAGAAGTTTCTTAGCAGAGGAGTCAATGAATCCGTATGTCAAGTGGTCTGATGAATGATGATGACAAGGCTTCTTATTTCGAGGCATTATTTCAAATTTAGGGAAAACTGCATAAAAAATCCTCTATTTTAAAATAATTATTTATTTATTAAATTTGTATGCTGCCCAACATACAATCATGGCATGTTAATAGATTTACAAGAATTAAGCTGGATTGACCCATTAGTTGCAACCACATCAGGGAATAGCAATAGTTGCACAGTGCACACGGAACATAAGCACTGACATTACTGATATACCTATTAGGTTGGCAAACTGTTTTCCAAACAGTAGTCATGGATAGCGCTAAATGCAGCATGCCAAATATGAATAAAATGGTAGAATGTTCCAATAAACATGTAATGGCAGGCAGATTAGCATGGCCATTATTACCTTCATTTTTGCAATGTCCACTAAAATGTCTAAAAATGTCCACTGCTGCACCGAATCATCCTGGTTGTTGAAAACCACTACTCCAGAAAAATAAAGTAAATGGCATCAGAGAAGGATACAATTGTTGGTAAAGATAATTTCCTCATTATCTTTCCACTACTGTGTTTGGAATATTCTATCAGCTGAATAAAACTCAGAATCCAACTTAATGGCAAAAACTTCCTAGAGAGTCTATAATCCTGTGCATGTCTATTTAGAATTTACTTCATTGAGAGTTATTTTTTTAATTATACATAACTGAACTTCATATGTGCTTAAAATTGCAGGAGCAGCAGTGGAATGAAAAAGCTGAAATTTTGTGAATACAAAATTGACTTTACAAAAATGTGTACTTTTAGAAAACAGAAATGAAAAACTTTTCCATTGTTACAAATATATTTCATTTTAAATAATCAGGAAAACACCTCTGTTGGATTTCTCTTAAATAATATCCTGGATTTAGTACTGGAAATGTTTATTGGTTGTCTTATTCCTTTGACATGGTTTATTATCCATTTTACTAATTGTCTTCTACTGTATTAACTTTTCATGTTAGTTTTATGTGATTGTGCTGTTACTCATTTGGTTTTTGACCCTAAATAAACTTTCTCTTCTAATAGAGTATATTGTTCTATCCTCCCTTTGTCTACAGGTTTCTGAATCTCAGAGGTGACCGATGTATTATTCTACCCATTCCAAAAGCTGTTAAACTTCCACTCCAGCATTCCAGCATCCATCTCCACCAGTTGGCTAGCATTGATGGGAGTTGGATATGTAGCTTAACAGCATGAAGACAGATTCATGTCCATCCATATTATTTTATTCCTGGCTCTACCCGTTCTTGATTCTATCCCAAACATTTTTTCAGGAGCATTAAAAAAAACTTTATTGAAGGGGAAAGTTCCAGGTATCTGTCCTATAGAGTAATAAGATATATTGTACTTTCTTGATGAGATTGACTTATTTGATCGTATCATCCCATAGTGGAACAAGCATGATAATAATAATAATGTTAACCTATTCTTTACTAGTTTTATAGTACATCTGTACTCCTTTTCTTTCTTTCCTTCCTTTTTGCTTAACTGTTCACACCATACACAATCTGCTTATCACATTGCTTCCTGAGATTTTATCGTGTAGAGCTAAAATGCGTTAGCTATATTAAGGTCTTTCTTTTCTGATCAGGTTTGACAGCAGAAGATACTACCTGTCATTCTTTTGTAGGGCAGATTTATCCTTGTGCTTTCTTTCTCACCATGACTCTTGTAAGCAGGTGTTGAAGGGGAAAAAAGTATTATTCATATATCTGGATCCGGTGATCTTACTGTACAACTCCATTTTCCTACGAAGTTGTTCCCCTTTTAGAGCCAGAACCAGAGCAATCTAGTGACAGTACTGTTAACATGTTATTGTCTTAATTAAGGTTTCCTCTAGTCTCATTCTAGATGAATGATTCTGCATACATCTATTAAAACAAAAGACCCACTGAATGCTGAGATTAATTTACAGATACACTGTAGAGGATTGCAAGTTTAATATTCTTGAGGACTAGGAATTTTCCTGTTTTTGCTATTATGGGTTAAGGCTAGAACGAGGTTTATATAAAGTTAATTGAATTTATTTTTTTAGGAAATATGTGAAGGTCTGCACATAATCTACCCCTTATGAAAGCATTTGAAGGTGACACAGAAAGAGAAAAAAAATCTGTTCAGTTTTGAATTTTTGAAAGACCCAAATGGAGGTATCCAAAACACAAACATTACATTCTGTGTTCCAAGAATGTGAACAGCCACTAGTTGTGGGATTTAGATGTGAAACATCAAGGTATCTATTTAATATATTTAAGCAAGTTACTACTTTTAAATAAATATGCCTTACAGGAAATACCACAAAGAAGATTATCCTAAAAATGAAATCAGAAAATTCTATGTTTGCTATGCCATATTCCATCACAGAACAAATTGCCAATGTTGAGATGAATATCCACATCAGCAAATAATAATTTACATTAATTTGATTAACATGAAGTCCTAGCAACAGTTTCATTCTTCTAGGGATAAATAGTTATGACTACATCCCATGAAAAATCAAGTTGTTATCAAATTTCACCCTCTTGCACCTCTCTAGTAACAACCTGCAAAAAATACACATAGCATGATATCATCTTGGACAATGATGTTTGGTTCTTTGACTACTGCTTGAAGAGAATGAGAAAAGACTGTAATGCCTTCATATCGCATCTTCTTTTTAAAAATTAGGCATTACAGGAGATAAACATGAGAGAGCTGTGGGTCCTATATTATACCCAACTTGATCCTTTGTTATAGTCTTAATAAATACAGCTGAGAAACCAATGTATTTCACATATCGGGCAGTAGGGGTATAATTACAATTCTAAATGGTCTTGGAAAGAATACCCAACATTTCACTCGGAAAAAAACAGTTATTAAGAAGAGCAAACTTTGTGTCTATACATTAAACTATACATTACAAAGCAGTAACATACAGAATTGTCAAGGTAGTTTGTTGGCAAGTGTCTTTAAGGAGCAAAATGGGAACAGAAGGTTTAATTCTTCTCAACCAGTTGTTTTTCCTGCCCTGAAACCTACATATGCAAACACACATTTATAATGAGCTGTCGATCGGAAGGTCGGCGGTTCGAAACCGCGCGGCGGGGTGAGCTCCCGTTGTTAATCCCAGCTCCTGCTCACCTAGCAGTTCGAAAACATGCAAATGTGAGTAGATCAATAGGTACCGCTTCGGCGGGAAGGTAACGGCGTTCCGAGTCGTCATGCTGGCCACATGACCCGGAAGTGTCTATGACAACGCCGGCTCCAAGGCTTAGAAACGGAGATGAGCACTGCCCCCTAGAGTCGGATTCGACTGGACTTTACGTCAAGGGAAACCTTTACCTTTACCTTAAGCTTGCATTTATCTCACTAACATGCAGGGCCACAACTAGGGGGGGGGGCAACCGGGGCATATGCCCTGGGCACCACGCTGGTGGGGTGCCAAAATGAGAGCTGGGGGGGGGCACCAAAATGGGCGCGGAATCCATGTTTGCCCTGAGTGACACAGACCCTAGTTGTGGCCCTGCTAACCTGGCAAAAAAAGAAAAGGGTACAGAAGTTTGATAGAAAACAGCTGGTGGGTACAATGAAATGCTACCTTCCCTCATTATAAGATATCTCTTTAGCCATGCTCTGCAGGAAAGGATGCATGGCTGCCATGCAACATACGAGTTGATCCTTAAATCATTATACTTACTCGGCCAATCCAGCCTGTTTTACTTTCTTCAGAATGCTGCTTTTCCTGAAGAAAGAGAAAGATCTCCATTGTTATAATAAATCTCCATTTATTAATCCAGCCCTTCTCCCTTTCAAGATTAATGCCAATATTTACAGAATTTATTTATCTGTAAATAAGTTGATGCCTTTTTTATTGATTTTTATTGATTTACTGCCCAGCTGCCAAGACTTAGGGAGTTACAATACAGGACCAAAAACATGTTTATTTTGTATTTTCATAATGGTTTTTATGAGCTTTTATTTGTAAGCTGCCCAGGGCCGCTTCCATAGTGAGATGGGCAGTGTATATATTAAATAAATAAATAGATAGATAGATAGATAGATAGATAGATAGATAGATGAACATGAAACCTACCCAAATAAATATCAGCAGCCCAATCACCAAAAAAGCTTCAAAAACAGCATTACAAAAGACAACCACCACCAAATGCCTGTTTAAACACAACCACCATCACAGTTTTGTATGCATGGCCCATTAACTACATGAAGGACACAGTCCTTAATAGCCAGGAAACAAGCTTTCGTTTAGGGCTTTTTAAGCTGAAACCAGCACTCTGAACTGAACTCAGAAACCTATTAGGAATCAATGAAGCAACCAGAGAATCAGGTTTATAGCAATTCTTACCCACCAATATCCTGGCCATTACATTTTGTACCAACCACAGCTTCCAAGTTATCTTCAAAAGCAGGCCCTTGTAGAGCATGTTACAGAGTCTTAGAGCATGGGGATGAGGGTGAGAGTCACTGCTGCCAGGGCTACTTAGTCTAAATAGGGCTACAACTGGCACACCTGCCTAAGTTGCCAATTACTGTGGAAATCTGCCTCTCCCATTTCTTAAGCCCCACAGTGTTCCCCAAGCATCCCTCCACCAACTCCATCATTTACCCCCAAACTCCCATGCACTCCCCACTAACAACCAGAAGGGCACAGTTGCCTGCTTGCATAGTCAAATTAATCTTCACCGTTCAACCTCTACAATCCATCTCCACCATACCTTAGGGCACTGCCACGCACCACTAGAGTAGTCACAGATGGTGAGCACAGAAAAGTTTTGAATCCTTCTAAGCCACTGCAGACAAATTCTTTCATCAGTCACCCATGTTACAACACTCAAGTAGTGATCCCTGGAGATAAAAAGAGACTGCTAAGAGACTGCTATTTGTCTACATAAGTACACTTGAATTCTGTATCTAAATGGTTATCATTTATATGCCATTCAATATTCAACATACTGTAACTGTTATAATATGTGCTATATATACCATTCCGTTGCCAATTCTAGAGAATAAGAAACTACAGATTTTGGAAACATCCTATGACCAAAAAAAGGGGGAACACAGGGCAGAACAAGATAAGAGAGCTGAAGGATAAACTAAACACTGATACCATGACCCAAAGAATATAAAAGATGGGAGAATGGCTTTGGAAAGTTAAGATTTATCTACAAAGAGCACTTTTACCTCTTCCAATCTAGCTAGTAGAGAAGAAGGGTCCCTCCCTCTCTCTCCTCCTTTCCTCTTTGTGTGTGTGGGGGGGTGGGGGGGAAGAGAGAGAGAGTATATTTATATTTGTATGTGTGTCTCTGTGTTGGCAAAGTAAGTTCAAATAAAGAAGCTGAAACTGGTACACTATGTTCCTGGATTATGTGGGGTTCTGACATTGCATACACTTTATACTTTACAGCACCAAACACACTTCTCAAGTAACCCATTCCCACTGCATGCAATTTTATATTTCTTCTCACATACCCAACTTATGTCACAACTATATAAAAAGTTTTACAGTGTTTTGATCTGGGCAATTACGTAGTTTGTTTATATATATTCATATCCTCTTGTCTTGTCCATGTCAAAAGACAAGAGAACCTAGCGGTCCCAATGGTGGCAGAAGTGCTCAGAGCTACTGTATGACTCCTAAACTGGGAGAGTGGCTCCAACAGATCCCAGGAGCAACAGGAGAGCTCCCTGTCCAGAAGAGTGCAGTGCTAGGAACAGCGGAGATACTGTGCAGAACCCTCAAATTCCAGGCCTCTGGTAGTAGACACAAAGTTGAGGAAGACACATACCACTCACAGGGGTGAGAAGGGAATTTGTATATATAGGGCTTATTATACACCACCCACATTCTTCTTGGAGTTGGGCAGCTTTAATAAATCCAGTGAATGAATGAATGAATGAATGAATGAATGAATGAATGAATGAATGAATGATCCAGCTGAATACACATTGAAAAAAAAAGTCAAGTATTAATAAATTAACTCTCCACAGGATTTTTAATGCAATAAATGAATGCTTTTTAAAAGCTCAATAATAAGAAAATAATAATCTACAACATTCACCATATTACTGTATTTGGACTTACCCTGATATTATACTAGGTGGTGCAACTATTTCAGAGATACTGATTTTGGGAAGGGATGGAATATCCACAACATACAGTCTTATTGTTGGATTTTTAGTACCTGCCTGGATAAAATTAAAATATCTTACAACAGACTCTGTCCATATGGCAGTGTTAATTAAAAAACCACAATAAACTTCAAAGAAGTTAGCTTTCAAAGCTCAATAAGAAATATATGAAAATCATGTATATTTTTTTAAAAAATTAATCAGTCCTTTATAGAGGTTCATTGCTAAAAATCTGAAAGCGAGTACTAAAGATTTAGTTCAATACATATAAAAATCATGTAATTTTTATATGTGAGTAAAAGCAGTCAATTCAGGATACGTTATGATCACCCACATTTCACATAAAGATGTGAAAACATCTTTAAAATGTACACTTCTGTGTCTACTAGACATACTATTTCACTTAAAAAAAAAACTTATATGCCATGCCACAAAGATGCATTCTAGTATTACTAATTCAAGCAATGCTCACCTACATCAAATAAAGCTAACCTGAGATAGGAGAAAGCTATCTCACCATTCTGACTTCTGCTCAAATGGAAGTTTTGTGATGGGCCATGCATACCACGCCAGACATTTTGCAAATGGACAGTTTCACAGATTTTAGCCTAAAAATTTGCCTACTCCTCTTTTAGAGATCAGTGTAACACTAACTCCACATCACATGACTTAGTAAAAACTGCTATTACAGAAAACAATTTTCAGATTAAGATAAAAACACTAAACATGCCTCTCAAAATAAACTGGAATTTCATACATTCATCACAGCCCATTGTTAACTGATAGTTTTCATCTCTGAAAAAAACAACAACCACTGAGCATATCTTTTCATTTGTACTTTCTATTTAAAAATAAATATAAATACATTGTGTCCCCAAATCTAAATTGGAATTGATGTACTGATCAAGGGAAGGATTAATCATCTTCCTCCTACATTACAGTTTAATGAAAATTCCTCCCAGGACTACTCTTGATCCCTGATGGAAATTCCAACAGCTTCTTTCTCCTGGACTAAACCATAGCTCTAATCTTGGTGATGGCAGCAATCTCATCAGGACCAAGTGAATCAATTGCAAAAATGCATAAAAACTAATTTAATTTTGGCCTGTAACAATGCTACTGACTCATCTGACTCCCTGAAATAACTTTAAGATATGTCAAACATTTTAAGTTACATGATTCGGAGAAACAAACAGCAGAATATGACCAGATTCATGTTCCATTAAGAAAAGAATTCCATCAGTTCTGCTGAAAGTGAATATATCTGACCTGCTCCAGAAGTTCCATACCAAGATGAATGACAGCAGGAACGAAGTCCTGCTAGTACTAATTCTACTCCAGAAAAGGAATTATAATTCCTTTCTAAAATGCGCAGCTGGGGCAATTTTTGCTGTTTGCTGAACTACTGAAAATCCTTTAAGCACACGTAAAACAATACTAGACCCTCTGCAGGGAGGTTTCTTCCCCAGTACTTCCTGGACTGGCTATGGAGCCATGAGATATTTCAGCCACATGATCAGTCTATGGAACATGAGAGTAAACAGCTTCTGCAGAGGCCCTAGAACTTGCAAACACACCAGGTTATCTAAAGCTTAACTGAAACCAAATATAGTTCTACGGCATACATTTTTTTTAAAAATAAGAACAATTCTGGTCTTCCCTGTCTGGTCTGGCAAATACATCAACCTAGAAATCTGTCCTCCAAGGCAGAAACGGAACGGCTCTAACCTAGCTCACTCATCCCTGTTCATAAAAGTGCTAATAGTCCCCTGATTTGCCATGGAACTCATGAGATGAAGTGTTCCTTTTTCCATTGATCGTCTAAGTGCTCTTCAACAAATAATTTCATAAACCGAAATGTTCCACAGCCTTCAACTGCATTCATTTCCTGTTTCCCTAGAGATAATAGAATACTTCAGAGCTGCCAGATGCTATTGACTTAAGTCACAGTAATCATAGCAAGCTGTTGAGGAGAGACAGACAATATTTTTGTTAGCAGCAAATGATTAAATGTGACTACTCTCTTAATCAAACCACTCAACAACCATGTTTAATGAATAATACAGACCTTAGGATATGGGATTTTAATGGTCTTTGGGTATTGCAGTGTATCTTCCGAATAAAATGAATACTCAATAAGAGGAACTTCCGTGTCATTAATCTCTGCGTACGCCAAAAAACTGCCATTTGGAGACCACCACAGAGCAGAATGGGTGCCAAACATTTCCTCTGAAAGAGATGCAAATGTGTTCTTTTGAAGCAATAGTCGCTAAGTTGGCTTTTTCCCTCCGAAACATAGTTTGTATTAACTTGTATATAACTTCAGATGGAACTTCAGCTACTAAAATTCAGATTACTTGCAGTATTTTGCAACCAAAACAATAAGCCAACTCTCAAAAAATGCCTTTTTATAGAAATATAGTGCTATGGAAATATTCTATTATAAAAATCTGGCTTTAATAATGGATGCAAATTCTAGTATTCTGATTTATCTTAGATTTCAATACTATGGATAATTGTTTCTTGTTTTTAGGCTATAACATTTCCAAATGTATCATCTATAATGAACAATAATCAAATGTAAAGAAACTATCAATAGTGTTAAATAAAAAGGAAAAGCCAGACATTATACATAACAGATTTAACTTATACAGGAAACACCATATTACATGGGCTAGCAAGAATGGTACAATTTAAAAAGGAAGAGGGGTGTGTAAGACGGGCCTGCTAAGTCCTTTACTTTTATCTTCCATTCTTCTTCCTCGATTGCATTCATTTCAAGGAACAGGTAAGGGGAAACTGCATGATGAAAAAGCATGCTGCAGTACAAGCCACAGGTCCTGGAAGAGTCAACATTCTTTACCCAGAGGTTTCTCTTGTTATTTAAGTTGGATTTCTTATACCTTGTGTTTGCCTGAAACCAAACTGCCTTTAAAGACATACAACCACTTCCCCAGGTATGTATTTCTTACTGCCCTGAGAAACAGTCCATAAAATATTTACAATTATGTACTGCACCCAAACTTAGCATTCCTTTGGAAGAAAATACACAAGTACAAATTAAACATTCACTGAATATTTTATGTCTAAAAAAGGCACTTTAATGAGTACAATTACTAGGGCTGTATTACTTGAGGTGGTAATAAAAATATAAATATTGAAGACTTCCCATTTTCCTTTATGAGGGAAAGTATGCCTATATAGCAATTTTCCATTTTCAATCATTCCTAAAAACTCCATTAATAGAAACTATAGAGTGAGGAACCCCCATGTGCATGAAGCTTGTTTAATGAATCAAAAGCAATGGTTGACATTCCATACCTAGATACAATAAAATATATGATCCATTTCAAATCATAGCTTGTAGGATCTTCACTGAATTGGATATGCATATTGTATTTCCTCCTCTTTATGTGTCTATTGTGAGTTAATAAGGTAAGAGTAAATAAGAAGTGTTTACTTATGATTTGCCTTAGATTAGCTTGTTTAATCCTAACTTAAACTATATTGTGCAACTAAGCTAGGATCAGGGACGTGGTGGCGCTGCGGGTTAAACCGCTGAGCTTGCCAATCAGAAGGTCGGCAGTTCGAATCCACGTGACGGGGTGAGCTCCCGTTGCTAGTCCCAGCTCCTGCCAACCTAGCAGGTCGAAAACATGCAAATGTGAGTAGATTAATAGGTACCGCTTCGGCAGGCAGGTAACGGCATTCCGTTTAGTCATGCCGGCCACATGACCACGGTAGTGACTATGGACGAACGCCGGCTCTTTGGCTTTGAAACAGAGATGAGCACCACCCCTTAGAGTCGGACACGACTAGACTTAATGTCAAGGGAAACCTTTACCTTTACCTACTAAGCCAGGATCATCTGGTCCCCTGTTACCCCATTACAGTGCAAATGCTAATTTGAAGGCTGAAAAATGATTCCTTTTGAAATAGTTAAACAGTATGTGATCTGGTATATTCCAGTATTGGAATACTATCACAGTTCCAATATACAAGAAATATAAAACAACTGCAAATGATTCCTCCATTAATTTTTGATTATTACAAATAAATTTTATTCAAGGTACCCTTTAGGGGTCAACATTAAGCAAAGGAATATTCAAGTATTCTGCAAATATCCTTTGGGTAATTTTGTAATTTAAAATCAGCTTTTGATTCTATCCCTAGAGACAGACTGTGGAAGAGTTTGGAAAAAACCTTCCATCAGCCTACAGCTGTTGCTGTTAAAATATAACATGAAAATACTTAAATGCAGCTTAGACAGGGTATCTGGTCAGATCTTAATTCAATAGGGATTAAGCAAGCTCTACACTGCTTCTCTTTCTGTTTAACTCCTATAAAAATATCATGATAAGCTATCTAATTATTAAAAAAGAACTGGTAAGGCAATAATCTTGCTCCTGTATGTGGGTGATGCGGAAATTCTCTCAAAAAACCCAGTAGGCCTAAGAAGACCAATTCAAGTTCCTGCAACTTTCTGTGAGGCAGAACGCCTAACAGGAAATCATCAGAAAAAAACAAGATGATGAGTTTTACCAAGAGACCTTTAGGAATAAACAGAGATGGGTAATAAATGGAATACAACTCTGAGCAGTTCAACCCTTTAAATAGGAATCATGTTTCATTTTCTGATTCTTGGACTAGACAAGTTACATATGCCACAAAATTGCACTAGGGCTATGCTGAACTTCTTGTTTATTAGAGATGCCCTCAAAGTATTCAGATCTAAGGTAATTTGTAATTCTCAAAATGTTAGGCCCCTGCCAATTGTCCAGTCTGAATTTATAAAAGCAACTTTAGGTATGCCACATTGTGTTTCAGATACTTTCCTGCTTATTAAATCTGTGAAATAGTCCATTGAGACCAGAACCAGCTATTGTATAGTTTAAATTTAGTGGCTTAAATTAACATTTTTTCAAAAAAAAAATTTTTTTTTGCATTTCTAATCCTTCAGGATGATTTCAATTCATTAATCCATTTTTAATGGTCCCCTAGCTTCTGTCCATCTCTCATGAAGTCGAGGACAGAGAAAATACTACACCCAGTTCTTCATGTCCCCTTCAACTGGGAGGATATATGCACAACTGGATGTTCTTTTCTCTGATCTTGACTTCATGGGGGATGGTGAGGGTTAGAGGACCATTAAGGAATGGATATCAAATCCTGATCTTCAGAAACATGGAAAGGCAGCTCTCCTCTCTTTAGGAACAACGTGGGGAAAAGTCTATTGGTAACTAGTTATTTAATCTCGTACATTCAGATGGAAGAAGAGCCTCCATCTGTGTTCAGTGCTTTATCCTTGGTCCTGCTGGTGTGGATATTTGATAGTATCCCTATTTGATCGATATGCTTGTCCATATAAGCTAGAAGTAGAATCTGTCCTCATATACTATGATGTTCATTGTACAGAGTGTTTTGACCAATTTACGTGGGTTACTTCATAGAGAATTTAGGAGGAAGCACATACCACTGAGAAAATTGGCAACAATGTTAAATTTTATCTCCTGATTATGTATGTATGACATAGACTATGCATCTTTTTGTAGAGGTGATAACACTGTATTCCTTAGAAAAATTCAGCTGTGGTTATAATGTAAGCTTAGAGAGAGAGGGCAAAATAAAAATGTATCTATAACCGCTGTCAAGAAGATTGGAAGCCACTCCTTTATAATCTTTCTTTTCTTTTCTATTTCTATTTTCTTTTTTCACCATTTACTATTCTTCTTTATTATCTTTATTTTATCTTATGATTTTTACTTTATTAAACATTTATTTAATAAAAATTATATATATATAAAAATTCAGCTGTGGTTCATCATATATATATTTCTTTTTCTCACCTATTTTGACTGTAATACTTTTGTCTGATTTTGGATTGTATTGTTGTTTTGTCGTTATTATTCCAGGAAAAAAAAAACAAGATGAATAGAATGATTTTCTACTGCCTGGAAGCAGATACTTCTGAATCCCTACCCATCACTATGTGTGAATGAAGGAGAAAAGAGGAGGAGGTAAGATAGGCTTGTTCAATATATCCACTTTAGGCCAAACCATAATTATTATCAAAATACAGCCACTATCAATTAAAACCAAGACAAATTCCATAAGCCATTTGGAAGGGCACTTCTCAAAATACGCAAAACACTGTGCTGGACTTGCTGCTTTCAACACTGAGGTGCCCGTGTCTCTGAAAGGTGTTCAACACTGTAAGTCTCTTTCCTGGTCTTCTGAACTCACTTCATCCATGTTCAGACAACACTTCCCCTGGGATTGTTTCTGAAGCAAAGCAAAGTGTCTTCTGTGACTGCTCAGAAGGCTTAGCAAGGGTCTTGAAAGCTAGAAGGGGCTAGCTTTCAAAGATGGAGCCACCAACTGCCCCCTCCCCCATTCCAAGCCATGAATTAAAACAAAAAACTTTACATAACCCTAATATTTTATTTATGTATGAGGTGGCAGTATTGTTAGGATTTCTTTTCCTTTTAATGATAGTTACCTTCATACACCCAGTCTGCTAGTCCATTTAAAATACTATTTTCGGCTCCGTTCACAGTGATATTAACAGGATAGGCATTTGGTGTTGTCTTCACATAAATGTTGTTATGCCAAACATAAGCCTGCCATAAACAAAAATTACAGTATTTACCACCAAAAAATGATTTTATATCCCTTACTTTAAATCAAACCAATTATGCTTTCTTTCATTTGATGTATTTCTAGACACATCAACCCCAAAGTGGAGATTTTATTTATGCTGGCTATAAGATTCTTCTCACCCATTAATTAGCTAACAGGAAATTGATTTTTTTTTATCCTTGTTAGGCTAAGAATAAAGAAAAAATCAGAATGGTTCACAAGAAAGACCTAGAATGCTGTATTTTGTCTCATCAATCTTGAGATCTCTCAACACTGTTGCCTAAACCTGGAGCCAGCAAAATTCAATAGGAATTGTGCTGTTAATTTCAATCCTATTCAGGGTTCCAGGCATTCCATTCATACCACCCACCATACTCCCCACCACTAGGTTTTGTTCCTCTCCAACACTCAATCAACATTCAGTGCTTACTGCAGATGCTGGGTTCTTACTGGATTCAGTTTTTTCTCTTCCATTTTGTGATCTGGAGATGACTTTTGCCCAATTCCATCTACATTAAAATACTGTTTTCTCCATTGATTTCTCATGTTTGCCCCTCAAAATATTTTGAAATAACTTTGCACCATGATGTTTCGATGTAAGACACTGTACTTCCTAGATCAGCTCTTGTCTTCTCTCTTCTGCTATTCCCCATTCAACCAGTTGTTGGTGGATGTTTTTCCTCCATCAATATTCCATGCAACTGAGGGCTAAACTACATGATAAATATTTAGCATGCAGCTACCTTATCATTTTTTTAAAACTAGAAAGGTAGCAAATTAGGGTCCGATTCAGATCACATTCACTCTGACTAAGCTGGGAACTCAGGCTTACCATTTCCCAAACTGGTGACTTTAAAAAAATCTTTATGTGATGACTTGTAAAATAAGGAGTCAAGAGAGAATTAAACTCCCCCTCACCGAGTGGCCTCAATCTGAAATGGGCCCCCACACATTTACTGTTAAAGAAAAGTATGTATGGCACCAGTTCTCCGTATATTTAATATTTCATCTAGTTAAATGAACTGGAGTCCTTATATACATATTCTGGAGAATTCCTATCCCTTCTTATGGGTTTTTTCCCCCTTAGATTTTTGAGAAATTTCAAATTTCTGTTGAATGGGTGGTGCAGTTTTGGTTATAGAAATAGGGCACAGGAATACAGTATCTGAACTGGTGTTATAAGGAAGACTTTTGACTGCATGCATTTTACTAACCAGTTTGTGTCCAACAGGTGACCAGGATATATACTGGATAGACGTAGGAAGTGGGTTCTCATCTATTAACTTACTATGAAGGAAATATAAAGAAAAATATCAATATAATGTAAGCCAATGAAACATTAAGGGAAGACAGTACAGTTACTGACCTGTTATTTAGATCATAGATATGGTATGATGCAGTGTATGAGTGCCTCCATACCTGCAAAAGTAATATTTGCATATAAAGAAAAACACTTAAATAAACAAGAGTGTAGATCAGAGTTACTATTTTTAAAAAGCCCTGTTTGCATGAAGTGTATCTACATTACATTTAATGATCATAAGCTCATGATTAAAAAAAAAATCCAAGGGCTACAAATATACTTTATCTCAGATCTCTTGGTACCTTCTAGAAATAAAGACCTCACATAATGAATATCAGTCCTTGTGTGTGGCTAAGGTATCCCATAGAATATTCAGCCATACTGCTAAACTATCATTTATCATGACATAAAAACCCCCCTCAAGATTATGGGTTCTCTTTTCCCTTATCACAATCGCACTGAGAGCATTTCTACCCTACACTGATTCTTTTCACCAGTTCACCACAAAGCCGTTTGGAGCTAAATCACAACCACCTTTATTTTTGTCAATCTTGGAATACTGACAAAATGCAGCCAATCAGTGCTCACCTTCAACTGACCAATAGGGTCAGTGATATCCAATCAGTGACACCCTTCTCCAAACTGCCACAGATCTCAGAACAAGAAAAATCCCCTTATTTCAAGTTTACACAAAAGGCAAATAGTTACCACTCCCACACACCATCTTCTTTTTCCATACCTGTTTGTTATAGTATTCCAAAAATATTCTGCGCAATTATTATGATGGGAAGTTGGCTACAAAGGTGTTGTTCCTTTGTTGCATTTAAAACATTGATGAAAATATTAAATGAAGGTGAAATTTATTTATTTATTTATCTATTAATCAAATTTCGCCACCACCCATCTCCCCCAAAGAGAGGGACTCTGGGTGGAAATGATAGCATTTCAGCATTCTGCAACATGGATGGATGGACTGGATCAGGCATCTCACTGGAATGTCCTTGGGAGAGCTGTGGATTGCAACCAGCCATAGGCCAAGATGGAGGACATTTGTCCATGCAGACTAAGAGTTGAGGCGAACTCAGTGGTATCTGGTTTTTGTTTTTTTTTTCAAAAGATGTGACCACTACAGCTGTACGTTGTTCTGGATTCAAAGAGGAAAATGTGATTTGAAGCATGCATGATGTGTACCTTGTATCTATCAGCAAGAAAAAGCTGCAGCTTTACCTGGTGCAATGAAAAGGTACACATGATTTAAGGAGCGATGTATGTAGCTTCACATATTCCAATTCACCTTTTCCCTTTTGAATCCAGATCACAGCACAACCCTAGTAACCATGGCTTAACGGAGTCGTAGTGGCTGGAGTAAGGAAAATATATTCTCAGGTTCTATTCACAGGGACAGGATGCTGAAATATTTGGTCAGACGGGGGAATTACAGTTGACTTAAACTCAGAAATCATTGAAGCAAAAATTTCAACCAAAGAGGAAACAAGTTGCTCACAAACTCCTCAGAACTGCAGTATTCCAAAAGGGAATCCCAGCCCTGCTCCCATTTCAAATAAAACAATAGATTAGTAAACTTCCCTTCTAAACTGTTGCAAAGCTGTCATGTAAAGATGCTGTGAAAAATCAGAAATATTTGCTTTTGTTTTCAGTTAAGAACAGATCAATGTTATCTAATTTTTAAACAATGGTGAAGCCAAGATTAACTTCAAACCCCACTGCAGGGAATCAAACCAGAGCTCCAATAAGGATTATCTAGCCCTCTTCATTACTTGCTTCATCTCTAATCACTAAATTAGCCTCTAGAGCCCCAACAGAAAAATCCCCACCCGTTTTAGAGTAAAACTATGGAAATCACAATTCAAAACTGGCTTGTTGGCTTGTTTTCCCAATCTATAGGTAAGACTAAGTACAGTTTATACAGTTGTGAACATGAAACTCTGATTATTTTTAAAAATATTCACCAGAGAAAGCAACTGTATGGGGTATCTTTCACACACGGGGTGCCTTCAGACAAGATTTTGTATCATTTGTACCATTCTATAGGGGCAGCATATGTGACCAAATTATAATTCTTCAATATTTCCCCCCCACTTTTTTCTCTTCAATATTCCCCCACTGTATTACGGAGGAAAAGACAAGAGTAGTGACAAAAAGGCAGTGCTGCTTTATTACTGAGTAACTAATTTGCTATTGTTTGGAAAAGCCGCTGTGTTAGTTGTCAAGAGGTTAGGAATGAGTGAGAAATCAATCACAAGGTAACTACTAATGCAAAATCATTGAACAGAGACTGGTGCAATGTGGAGGAATTGTCTAGACCCTAATAACAACAAAGTGTCTTCCATGTCCTCAACTTCTAAATGCCAAAGTGAATCCATATTGTAAAGTATTAAAACCACTTTTATCAATACAAATAGGTTAAGTGGAATATAAAAGTATAATATCATTGCTACCTTCTCATAATTGTATCGCAGAAGAGCAAATTTTTTGTCAGGTGACAATATTGCCTCAGAACTATTGCAACTGGCCTGTTGATACAAAGAAAACAAATTAGTAATATAACAGCTATGGGTAAGGAAGGAAATGTTCAATGCACAGATCTCTTGAAGGGATGAAACAATATTTAAAAAAACGTACTAAAGTGCTATTTGATAAGATTATAGACTCTCTTCCATCATCAACATTGTAGAGTAAAACATTGTTCTGATTTGTGTGGACATACTCATGACCTAAAAAGGGAAGAGAAGAGGAAGACATTCAGTGCCAATAAACAAAACCTTCTCTCCAAGCCAACAAGAAACCCTGCATTATTTATTATGTTTATTGTCATAACAGTATGTTTATCATGTACGAATTCAAACACGCTAAAGAACACTTTATTTCTAAATTGACTATTATGTGGTTGGAGAATAACTACACAAATGAGATATGGAGCTCCATGTTTTTGAAATAATTAGTAACCAGTTGTGATGATGGCCTATTCTAAAACACTCTCAGACTCACAAGCAGGAGCTTAATAATATCTGGTTTATTTAAGAATAGTATGCAAGTACAAAGAAAGCTGAGAATGATGAAAGCGCGCCAAAATCAACCTAAAAACCTCCAGTACAAATGAAGTCCCACCCCCCCATGCAATCGTCTCAAATTCACAATCCCTGGTGCTCCTAACAAGTTCTGCTGATCAGCGGGAAAAGACCTTGAAGAGAGAAGATAACCCAGACACATTCCATCGAAATGAACACAGATACAGAGCTTGGTACAAGGTCTCACAGCAGCTCCCTCTCAACCAGAAACGCGCGTCAGCGCCTTGGCATGTGAAACGTTACGATCTACAGTGCACATTGAAACGGTGAACATAACACCAGTGTACTAACTACACTATAGGGGTCCCACTGTTGAAGCAACTCTCAAAATGCCAGCAACTACAGCAGTTTCTGGGTAGTCTTCAAAAGCAGCCCTAAACAGAGTGCTTTGATCCAGTGTTGAGACAGTAAGAGTGTGTGTCACTGTTGCTAGAGCTTCCCACTGCAAAAAAGGCTACAACTGATGAACCAGGCAAAGTTGGATAAAAGCTCATCACACGGCTTTGGGGAGAATGAGAGGCAAAACACAGGCCAATCATCTCAAATGTATCTTAGCTGAGATGAATTCTGAATGCAGTTAGCCATGCAAGCAATTGGTTAGCTGAACACTGAGTTCTCATTTAAACGCCTGTAATATAAAGCTTTAAGGAAGAATGTATACTGTTGAATGTATAAGCAACCCTCATGGAGCTGTGATGAACGAAGCTCCCAAAGCCTGCGTGTTTGGACACAACTCTCCTGTTCTCTCTCACATACATTTTGTATAAATGAAACAGCTCTGAGACATTCCAGAAAGATAGGGTCATTACCTGAGATCCACCGCAGTTGATACGATCTGTACTGAAAATCATCGCTCAGATAATCCTGCAAAGTAAATTTTCTACGGGGATCAGGAGAATCTGTTAACCAAAGGAAAAAAATGTAAGGTTCCTCGTGAAGGATGACATCACCCTAATCTAATCTATTTTACAGTCCAATGTAAATATATAATTTAAAAATGTAACCTAAACTGCTTAGGGCTCAAAATGTAAAAGTGGTTTATTGTGGGTTTTTTTCAGCGTAAAGAAGAAAAATACTGAATTGTCCTTCTTCCATTTGGTGTTCCTGAAATAATAAAGCATTTAATTTCTTTTGCTAGGAAATCTCTTTATGTTCCTTCATCAATCTGAAGGTGGCTTTTCACTCAATTTCCCATGAAAGGCTCTGCTGAAAATTAGCAGCTTCATCTATCGATCATCACCTCCTCCAGATGACGATACTTTATGAAAGCATCTCTCTATATGTTAAATACATGCAAAAAGGTGATCTGATCATTCCTATCCCCATTCTTAAGGGAATCAAGGCAGGATGAGTCTGGCCCATTTATTATTTAACATTTACATTAATATCATTGTACAACTTTTTGCGTGTGAAATTACACCCTGACCCAGTTCCCATACTCCTACACGATGTTGATTTTGTTATCTTATCAGTGTCCAAATTTCATTTATGGCAATGCCTATATGCACTATATTATAATGTCATGAAGAAAAGTTAGAAATCATTCCAAAATAAAGGTAGCTGTTTTCTCCAAGTGCCGTATCACCAGTTTACATAACTGGAAAATTAACAACAACCAAATTGAATAGGTCAAGGCCTTTAAATATCTAGGCATGTATTTCTTCTACCTTGTGAAAACACTGACTTCCAATCTCTCAGTACAGGCACAAAAAGCTGCTAATACATTAATTAGATCTGCAAATGACAAGGGCAATAATTCTGTCCTAGCAGTAGTCAAACTATTCAAACTAAGCTGCTAAGCCTCTTCCTCTCTGGTGGACTGCTTTGTACTTTTAAGGGCATTTCTGTGTCAGAAAGAATAAAATTCCAAATTCCTTGTTCCATGCCCCAACTTCAATGGCCGTTCATTTGTGACTAAAGCTTGGCTCTGCCTCAGCAGAGGTCTGCAGTGCTGACTGAAACAAGTCTGAATCCTGATCCTTGGTATTAGGTATATAATAAGGTAGTATCCTTATACCTCTTCTCTTGAAAGAAACAAATAGTTTCTGATTTGGTTCTCAACACGTACTCTGCTTATGTTGGACTTAGGTGTGGCTGAGGCCAAGCAGAGAGAACTGAATTCAGATCTTCAAAAAGGAATTCTCTGAATGCTCTCATTCTTGCTATGTTGGCTTTGTCAATACTGCCTATGTCATCTTCAAATACCTCTAAAACACAAAAGTGTTCACCTGGTGAGATCTGATAACTACCAGGGAGATTCAAATATTTTCCTTTTCAAGAATGCTTTGCATCTATTTGGACACAGAGGTTGAGACGTTCACACATGTTTTCCTGAGTTGTCCTCTGTACCATATTTGGCACTTAGACGTAGCATCCCTCTTCATCAGCTGATGGCCCCAATAAGAAGTCATACTTTTCCTGTTGAGAGATCAGTCCAATGGAATCTCTATGAAAACTGCAAAATTTTGTTCCCTTGTAATCGTTAAGCAGGAAACAGGAACAGCTACAGCTACTGACACCTATGCTGGCTAATGCAACTTGAATGATACATACACACACAGTACACACACACACACAAACACACATCGTTTTTTTACTTTATTCATTCTTATTTGTTATTCTTTTTATCTACTGACAATTGTTTAGATGATGTATGATAGTTCTATTGTCCTTTTGGTGTATGACTGCATAACTAATAAATAAAGTTTGTGAGCAAAGCCAAAAGAATAAAAGACAAATACAGCTAGCAGTAACACATCTCCACTCCAGTCAAGAACAAAAATAAACAAAGGTGGGACAGAAAATTATACAAATTAATTTCACATTCATTTTTTTATATATACTTCCTCCGGATTCTACTTCATACTTCAAAATAAGCCATTACAGGGACTTTGAAATACCTCACTATTGGGCTTTTGGGTCTTCTATTTTGATAAACTTTTTTGAAAATGAGAAAGATTAAGATTATAGAACATATCAAACATATCAGTGTCTTCTTGTGGTACTAACCAGTAAGGTATCTGCAGATGATACAGGTATGATTGATGATAAAAAGAATTAGTTAAATCTGACTGTACGAGCAGAGCTCTTCTCCTATGCTTTGAGATTAAAGGTTAAAACTAGATTACCAAAACCATTGTTTGTCCTTTGCCCCCAATATAGCACAACATTGTGATCAAAGTTTGCCTGGCATTGGCAAGAGTGCTCCAGTCTGGGACAGGAAACAAGCACAAAAAAGCCTCATACTGTGCAATATCAACCTTACTAAGCAGAACAAAATGTCTAGCAGGACTCAATCTGATCCTTAGGAATGGCAGATCCTAAGAAAGGGAAAGGCATTATGACCTCACAAAATCCTTAAAAGCATATATACTACCAACACAGGTTACCTAAATCTCTAGCAATGACAAAGTAAAATGAACCCATGTTTCACTGTTTCTGAATATTAGTTTTTTATGCTCTCTTTCTACTAAAAATGCTGGCCAATATATCTGAAAAGAGAAGTGTAACTCACAGAAATCTGCAAGTGGTGGGTTCAAAAGTAATTTTATTACCATCTATAAATATATACCCTAGCAGTGCATTGAATTCCACAAGTGCAGTTTGACAGAATATTTGTGTTTCATTAATCATCCTCTACTTCTGCAGCTCTGCTAGACACCTGTGACCTTGTCAATCTATCAGCTGGAACTGGGAGCTGCAAGGCCAGATGATACATTATCTGACTCTCTGCAAAAGGCACTGTGTTCCAGAGGGAGTGGGCATTTCATAGTGCATCCTCTTCCAAATTGTGCTCTCCAGAGGTGCAGGACCTGGCAGGTTTCTGGGAATTCTGGGAGCTACAGTCTAACACATCCAGAAGGCACTGTATTGAGGAAAGTTGGCACAAAACTGTAAGACAGGCAAAAGCTGTTGTGAACGGGTGCATCTGATTTTGATACTTAGGTTTTAAGTGTGAAATGTGCTTCCTGTTTGAACAGGGTTCTATTTTTTAGCACAAAGAACAGGAAAGGCATACAGTTTAAGCAACACATGTGGCCATATTGCAAGGATCAAGTTTCATTAGAGGACTGAAAATTACACCTTCATGCCATTTTTGTTAGACTTTCAGCTAACGTAACTTCAAGGAAGATTACATGGATAAATACAGCACACGGAAGCCTGAAGCCTGAGACTAAAATCTTGTCCCAGGTTACCAGAGATTTAACCCTATTAATATTAATTGGACTTACTTTTGAATACTGTAGTAATAAAACCATGATGCAAAGACTTAAATCTGTTTTAATCTTTGTTAAAGAGATTAAGTTCTCCAAACTGCATTATGGCTTCAAATATTAATGTATGTTAAGAATTATTTAGGATGTGTATATTCATTTTTAGATGTATAAAAAAATTCAGTTGTCTCACATAACTGACAGACATCAGTGGAATCAGGAAAGTAAATTTTGGAAAGCAGTTTTTCTGATCCAGATTTGAACTCTTATTCTGCAGTTTGAGCGTAAAAAAGGGGGGGTCAAATGCACACTACTTACTACAGCAGATCCATCTAATAACCAGAGCCATCTAATAACTGCTTTTATTATGCCACATTATTTATGCATGCGTATAATCAAGATAGTACTGTTATATTTATTTTTTTATTTTCTATCCCGCCTTTATTATTTTTATAAATAACTCAGGGCGGCAAACATACCTCATAATCCTTCCTCCTCCTATTTTCCCCACAACGACTACCCTGTGAGGTGCGTTGGGCTGAGAGAGAGTGACTGGCCCAAGGCCACCCAGCCAGCTTTCATGCCTCAGGTGGGACTAGAACTCTCAGTCTCCTGGTTTCTAGCCCGTTGCCTTAACCACTAGACCAAACTGGCTCTATATCCTGCCTTTCTACTGTATGTTTTATCTCTCAGCTTATAATAATTTTAAAAAAACATAAAAGCCAAATTCTATTAAAAGGACAAGAAATAATACAGCAAAATAAACAAGTATTGAGGAAAAAGAAAAATGTGAGGAAGCCAGCTGCAGTTATGAGCTCTGAAAAACAATTCAAGTCTCCTATAAGCTCAAAGCACCACGTACAGACAAGGATGTCAATACCTTTTTGGCATAATTAATTGTAACTCTATCTGTATTTTCTCTGGAGAAGGCTGTAATGCTGGGAAAGGTGGAAGAGAAGAAGACAGCCAGCAGCAAGGTGGATGGATTCAGTTACATGGCGATGAGTACACCATTGGAAGAGCTGAAGAACCAGGTTAGGGACAGATCATCATGGATAAAATCTATCTATGTGGTTGCTAAGAGTCAACAATGACTTGATAGCCTGTAATCATCATCATAATCTATCTATATTTACTGCATATGGAGTTCATCCACTGAATTTATTGTTACTTACTTCTGAATAGATACAAATGAGATTGAACTGTTAGTACTCTGTTCTTGACATATTCCAATCAACTACCATCCAGCTCAGGTTATTCTATATAATCATTAGCAGACAGCCAGTAGCATCTACCACACAACTCTTTGCTTGTTTTCCTTGTAATCAGAAGTCATACTCAGATCATGGATGCGTTCAGAAACACCAGGAAGTCATCAGTCATAAAAAATACGCTTTGCGTAGCAAAAGCCCAAGTTCAACCCCTAGCATCTCAACAAAAGTCCAATAAAACCTCTTATCTGAAAAGCTAGAGAAACCCTGACAGCTGATATAGACAAGATCTATATTCTCCAAAAGGTCCTACCAGCTTATATTTGGCAAGACCAATGATCTGTAAAAAGTAGTTTCATATTCATACATTTCATACAGAGTAAAAAACAGGCATTTCCAGCTGAAAACTTAAAGAGTATATCTGATTTTAATTATGTGTAGTTTTAAAAAGGATATGCAACAGACCAATTAAAAAAGAAAGAAACTTTTGATGTTTAACTATTGTAGGGAATTATCTGAATTCTCCAGATTCACTGTCTACAGATGGAATTACATCCCTCTAATGAAATGATCAAAGAAAACTGACAATGCACAATATGCTACACCAGTTCACAATACTGAATGGCATGCTATTGTAGTGAATGAGTCTATCTATAATATGTAGATAAATAGTTTAATTTAAATAGTTTAATGTTTAATAGTTTAAACACTTAAACTATTTAAAGTACAAAACATTTTTGTACTATTTAAAAATTTCAATGTAAACATTTTTGTACTATTTAAAGTACAAAAATAAATTAGAGGTTTTACTGACTTGTTAGGAATAACAGGGAAGGAGGAGAGCTGTATTAGTCTGTGGTAGCCAAAAACCAAAGGAAGCCTGGTGGCACTTTTTCTAACTAACACAATTAACCTTTTAGGGGGAGATGAACGGTGATAGAAATGTGAATGAATGAATGAATGAATGAATGAATGAATGAATGAATAAAAGGCATAAGCTTTGGGGGGCTGCAGCTCACTTCATCAGATGCAGTTCACAAAAGCTTTTAATAAAATGTGTTACTTGGAAAAGGTACTATCAGACTCCTCCTGATTTTAGGAATATAGCATGAGTAACCAAGAACAAGACAGACATGTATCTTGCATTTTACATTCCATGAACATTGATCCAATCTAAGTACAGATAAAGGGTGCAGTTACAATCTCAACCTTAAAATATCAAAGTCCTTTCTGATAACTGAGCCAGGTGTTCATGGCAGCTTTCGCTTCTGGGCAATCATTGGTTACCAAATACTGAATGCAACTGTTAAACAAATAAGTATCTTGTTACAACAGAGAATCACACAGAATTATCTCTAGGCTGGATTTTTAAATTAATCATTTTCTAATTATCTTCTCACAAAGGTTTTTTTTAAAAAAATCATTAAAATAATTTATTTTCTTGTTTGTTTGCTTTAGGGTTATACTCTCACAAAGGTTTTTTAAAAATTAATTAAAATAGTGAAATAAATAAATAAAAACTTCACCACAAAGAAAGAAAAAACATAAATTGTAATTATACATTAGGAAAAAACCCTAAATATATTACAGTGGTTAAAATTAACTAAATTATTAATAGATTTTTATCCCACCTTTTAAAATATATTTTGGTCAACCCAAGGCTGTGAACATACCTAATATTCCTGCCTCCTCTTTTCCCCACAACAGCCACCCTGTGAGGTGGGCTGGGCTGAGAGAGACGGACTGGCCCAAGGTCACCCAGCCGGCTTTCATGCCTAAGGCGGGACTAGAACTCTCAGTCTCCTGGTTTCTAACCCAGCACTTTAACCACTACACAAAACTGGCTCTCTAAATGTGACAAAAAGGGGAAAAAAAAAACAGGAAAAAATTCTTGTAACCCACAGATAACAATATAGGGTTAATTCAATCCTTATCATAAAATCTAGACAATATACCAAAATATTACATTATGTTCTCATTTTTAGAACATAAAGACTTTTCAAAGATAGGTAACAAACCCATATCCTGGGTCTATTCCTTAAAATCAGGAGAGTAAGTTTCTTTCCAGTTACATAAAATCATCCTCTTTGCTGTGTTACAGGCTGACAAACTCAAAAATTCTATGTTTTAGAAATACAGTTCGAAGTTACATTAAAATCCTTAACTATAATATTTCTTAGTAGGTAAAGGTTTCCCTTGACATTAAGTCCAGTCGTGTCCGACTCTAGGGGGCGGCGCTCATCTCCGTTTCAAAGCCGAAGAGCCGGCGTTTGTCCGTAGACACTTCCGTGGTCATGTGGCTGGCATGACTACACGGAACACCGTTACCTGCCCGCCGAAGCGGTACCTATTAATCTACTCACATTTGCATGTTTTCGAACTGCTAGGTTGGCAGGAGCTGGGACTAGCAACGGGAGCTCACCCCGTCACGCGGATTCGAACCGCCGACCTTCTGATCGGCAAGCTCAGCAGCTCAGCGGTTTAACTCGCAGCGCTACCGCGTCCCTCACATAATATTTCTTACAAAGCTAATATAAAAAGCCAGTGTCAATCCCTTTTAAAACATTCATTGAAGGGTCCCATAAATACGAAATAATATTACCCTTACAAAATTACATAACAGTTTGGGGAAAAAAGAGAAGAAAGATTTAAAAATTGCCACATTTATAGATATAGGAGTAGCAGCTGGCAGGAGCAGGACTTGAAGAGCAGGTAGCAGCTTTGGTGAGAAGGCTTTTGCGCAGATCCATCTTGTGCATCAACTGCACCCTTACTTTGACTGTGGGCCCTTCAGAGAGCCACTCATGCTCTGGGTACCGCATGCATGGACTACTGTAATGTGCTCTGCATTGGGTTTCTCTTGAAAAACATTTGGAAGTTACAGCTGGTCCATGTAACACCTTTGCCCTGTGAGATGCATGGGTTACCAGTAGGCTTCTAGGCACAATTCTGGGCATTGGGTATCACCTATAAAGCCCTTCATGGCATAGGCTTGGTTATCTGATGGTTACCTGTCCTTCATACTTTCTGCCCAGCCTGTACAATCAGGCAGAATTGGCATGCTACAGGTCCCTTCCCTTTAGCAGTGTCACCTGATGGGACCTGGGAGATATGCCTTCTCTGTTGCAGCACTTGCTCTCTTGGACACTATTCTTCCTGAGATTCATTTGGCCCCCACCTGGGCCATGCTTAAAAGAGTCCTGAAAACCTGGCTCTTCTCCCAGGCCTTGGGTTAAAGTAAGGAGCAGGTCCTGTATATTAACATTTTTCAAGTTTCCCTAAATGCTTGTACAGAGAAAAGACAGGGGGCAAGTCCAAAGGAGTGCTTTTATCTGGGGGCTGTTGGTGAGAAGGCCCTATTGGTGGCACAAGACAGCTAACCAATCTTAATAGCAAGCATTCAAGGACCCTTCATGCAGATATAGGGAAGACTGTAGGCATCATGCTGATCCCTCAGATAATCTGGTAATAACCCTTTTGTAATTTTAATTAGTGGGACCAGAATTCTAAGTCGGCCTGGAAGTTTATTTAAGTTGACAGAGAATTGGAGTTATATACATTCATGCTTCTCAGTTAAATCAAGGAGGGCACATCTTATACCAGATTTAACTTCCATGCCTTCTTCAATGACATGTCAATTATATTGCCATAGCCCAATCTGAAAACAATTAATGAATGGATAATTGACATCAGGACCCATTGCTCCAGATAAACCTTCAATAGATATACAATTCCAGGCTTATTAAAGATCTAGCTGGTTCCATCTGATATTTGTGACAAATCCAGTAGTATCTCCAAGCTGCACACCTGACCCTTCAAGGAGAGGGCAAAAACATCTAAGACCAATTTCATGAAACTGCCCAGATCTGCAGATTTACTCCAACATATTGAACCTTTGTCTTTTTTAAAAAGATGTTTTAATCCCACCTTTATTATTTTTATAAATAACTCAAGGCAGTGAACATACCTTATATTCCTTCCTCCTCCTATTTTCCCCCACAACAACCCTGTGAGGTGAGTTGGGCTGAGAGAGAGTGACTGGCCCCAGGTCACCCAGCCGGCTTTCATGCCTAAGGCGGGACTAGAACTCTCAGTTGCCTGGTTTCTAGCCTGGAACCTTAACCACTAGACCAAAAGCAAGCTTCAATTTGTCCTCCCTTCAGCTATTCTAATATCATTTTCATTTGCAGAGATGGACAATCTGATGTCCTGCAGATTTTTAAAATCACAACACCTATAAATCTTTGCAATTTGCCATGATGGCCTTAGTTGATGGGAGATGGAAATTGGAGTTCAGACAAAAATTAGGAGGCTACCAGGTGTCTTATCTTAATAATTTATGAGTTTCGTTATCTCTTTTGGATTCAGAATTTGATTCAGTAAATGAAGCTGTTTTAATAATACAAAAGTAAATGGAAATTAGGCTCCTTAAGACTTAAATCAATTTGAATTCTGCCAAATTTGTAAAATATAGCCTGGTACTTAGAGTTTTCAAATACATCACCCTGTATTCTGTAAGCAGTAACTGGAATCATATGCATCAGTAATCTGTGTATTAAGAATGTCATGCACACTGAGTAACAGTTTTGCCTGTTATTTCACTTCCCTTTTTTATCTAAAAACATTCACCTGCTAAAATATGAATTGTCATTGCTGTATTAGTTTAAATTAAAATAACAGAGTTTAACTCTTCCTGGTGAAATGTTTTTTTCCCTATAAAGTGAAAACTTCCTCTTTTTCCAATATGCCAGGTTTCTGTTACAGTTTCATATTCTTTACTTATACACAAAAAAAAGAAGATTCCACTTCATTAAAAAAAAGCGGTTTCATTGGTAACAGTTACAATTGTTTCACTGATTCTTTTGCAGATCCACAAATTTTGAAACTCTCATGAACGATCAATTCTAAAATTCACAGGGATAATAAATTCTAAAACACTCAGGAATTGTGGGTTTTCATTGACCACAAATTCATTCAGTATTTAAACTTTTATAAGAGTAATGTTATACAAATTCTATATAGAATATCTTATAGATATAACTGAACTTTAAACTAAAGCATAACAAATAACTAATTTCATCTGATGTAACAAAGATGAGACCAGATTTAGGTTACAAGTGGATTAATTTTTAAGATGTTACAGGCCCTATCTACTCAGAGCAAAATTTCTGAATAACTGAGACTGAATTTCTGCCTCTTTCCTGTTTAAGAATACAGCCTATAAATGTATAAATATACTAAATGTAATGCAACTGTTTGAGAGCCAGTTTGGTGCAGTGGTTAAGGCACCAGGCTAGAAACCAGGAGACCATGACTTCTAGTCTTGCTGTAGGCACAAAGCCAGCTGGGTGACCTTGGACCAGTCACTCTCTCTCAGCCCTAGAAAGAAGAAGGCAAGGGCAAACCACTTCTGAAAATCCTTGCCAAGAAAACTGCAGGAACTAGTCCAGGCAGTCTCCAGGAGTCAAAAATTGACTTAAAGGCAGGACTTTCAGAGGATGAAATGGTGGACTGAAGATGGCTCCACGAAAAGCAGAGCTGGTGACCACGGTGAAGAATGAAGAGCCGGTGAGTAGACCAGCTCTTCAAACCTCTCCAAATAAAGAGAGGATGGGAGATCACCCAGAATTGCTCCAGACAGTTCCAGACAGTTTGTATATTTCCTTTTCTAATCAAATTCAGAAATTGCTTGTCAACAATTTTTCAGCTATTAGAAACCTTTGAATCAACAAATCTGAAAACACTAAGACTGCAATCCTTAACGAAAGAAAATTTTAACTACAAGCTTAAGAATGTTTAAAAAAAAATGAAATAAACAGCAAAAAGCTAATTAAGACTTTGATTTTGGAAAGTTATAAACAGATTAAGGATCCAGATAAATTTGAAATAAGATTTTGGAATTAATTATAAAGAATTATTCCCATGGGGAAGTTGACTTATTTTGAATTTTTTCTAAGACATAATAGAGATAAGCAATTTTAAAAACTGGACACTAGAGGGAACTAAAGATTTTAATTTAAGGAGAAGAATACATAAACCTGATTAACAGTTACAGAATGAAACAATGTATTATAACACTGGAAATTCTGAAGGACACTTTTGAAAAATGGAATCAGAAGTTAGTATCAACAATGTCAATAGCAATATTTGCTTCTATTGATAGACTGTGCCCAAAAGATGTTATGGAAGAAATGCTGAAGAGAAACAAGTTTTATCAGACAAGACAGAGACTGAGTTGGTACTGAAAATAGATCTACAAATGACAGGCCACATGAATGACATGGTAAAAGATATCTCACTGGACATACAAAAGAAATTGGTTGATGCTTTAAAAATCAAAAGGGAATTACAAATAATAAACCAAGAGAATGAGCTGAATCATTCTTTTACATTGGATTTACAAAAGAGGTTTATTAAAGCTTGGATGAATCATGTGAGAAGGGGCAAAAAAGAAATGAAAAGAAATTAAGTTCTACATTACTTGAATGGACTAAAGATTAAGATTGAAGGAAGTAAAAGGAAGGAATATAAAGTTGGTTTATTTGATCACACTTAAAATAGATATGTTGTTATTTCTGGTAACCCTTAATGGACTTAATAATATCAATCAATCAATTTTATTTCGGTCATAGACCAGCATACTAGTAACATAACGATTATGCTAAAATAGAAATAAAAATAAAAAGTCATATTGATAGCATAAAATAAGGTAAAGATGAAATTATTAAGATAAAATTACAGAGTACAGGTATTAAAAAGCAAAACAATCCTATAAAATTGCAATTAATTTTACAATGAATAATCTAAATACTATAAATAACTAGGGCAAACAACTATAAAAGGACACAAGTAATGCCAGAATTTGTAAAATACTACAAGAATGTAAAGCTATGTTAGCTTATATTATCATATCAAATGAATTTTTATTTGGTCATAGACCAGCAAATAAAACAGAACACTCACATCTGAATAGAATAAAAGAAAAAAACACTTAAAATTCTAAAACAAAATCTAAGAAAAATGTGAAGAGATATTGTGGTGTGCTGTACAAATTATAGAGCAATATTTAGCTGTGGTCAATGAAGCAAAATCAGATTGGTCTGATAGAAACAGCTTGAGATAAAAAGAATCTGAACGACCTGGATGCTTAGTAAAAAATTGAGATAATAATTCTTGCGAGCATCTGCACAGAGAGGACATGTTCCATCGTTTCAATTACTCCTCTGCCACATGGGCACAGTCTTTGATCAAAAGGGATACTTCAATATCCCACAGCTGTGGAAAGGGCACTGAATCGAGCCAAAGATAAGGCCCTTCTAAATTTTGGAATCGTTATGCCGCTAAGATATCTAGCCGGTTGGAGAATATGTGCAGAATGGCCCCCCCAAAATGTTTTTAGGTATAACTGATAAATCTGATTGTAGCTCTAAATTATCCACTTATTCGTACCTGATTTTCTTATTTCTACTACCTATTTCTTATATTCTTTGAAAATATATCATAAAGAAAAATTCATATTTTTTTTTTAAAAGGAGTGGCATTATGTTCAATGACTTATTGAAGCAGCTGCCCCTTTTCAGATTTACAAGGAAACCTAAAAAAAAGTAGGCCGCTTTAATAGGTAGCAGGGAGATGCTGTGTTCAAGCTACAGCAAATGTACTTCGGCTGTATCACTTTAATTATTTTCAAAGCTTGCACAATCCTGATTTATATAATGCCAGATGAAATATTTTTTTTTGCCTCTGTCTTAGGGTCCTCTGGCAGAAGGCTTTAGAACAACTAGTTTCAAAAATTATTTACAATACTAAACTACTAAGTGATGATTAAACTTACCTTCCCATGTCAACAAAACTACCGGAACAACTATGACTGTAATGATAACTGCAAGTGCAAGAAGGCCTAATAGGTATTTCACTACCGTCTGGAAAGAAACAAATGAAGAAGTTAGATGTATGCCAGAAAACAGAGAAAGATCTTCTTGACTAAGCCAAAAGCCTATTTAGTTCAGCAACCTGTTTCCAACAGAGATGCTTCGGAGAACTGCTCTAGCAAGACGTGAGCTCTTATATTTCTGATATCATGAGGAATGCTGCTAGTGATCCAGAATATCCTACCTAGCCAGCATGGATAGTGACCATTGATAGCTTTTATCTTCTTTGAGCTTAACTAACTCCCTTTAAAAGCTATCCACGTTCATTTATCTTTACTGGAAAGCCCAGGATTGTATTATGAAAGGTCAAGAAATTTTCCATATTCCTAAAATGTCGTAAATTTATGAAAGATATGGAGGCCAGAGGAAAAATATTCTGAAACCTTTTGAAATATTTTTCTCTTTAAATTGTTTATGAAATGATTATAATATGTAACTCTCTTTGGAGATACACTATTTCTGTGTTTAACTAACTGAACATGTGAAAGAGTAGAAAAGTTTGCATCAAGACAGTCAAACCTATGGCTTTCAGAAGTCTATGGAAATAATGTAAAATTAAAAATAAAGGATCAGAAAGAGTAGAGACTGTTGGTAATTATACCACTTCATGTTCAGAAAAATGAAACTGTTTAGAAAACATTTCATGTAGCAAAATGTATTTTCTGAGCTGTGCCTCTCTCTTTCCTACTGTCCTACTTTCTGAAAATTAATACTTTTAGTATATGTCCAGAATACCCAACTTTCTTTTTCGGCAATGTTGGTGATTTCCTGTATTTTCAGTACTGCCTCCTTCTCTTATAAAGGCAAAAAAGAGATGCTAGATTTCTTAGAATACAGCACTTTGTAGTACCAGTTGTAACAGAAAAATAAATCAGTATTTTTCCATACTGTTTCAAAAATTCCAGAAATTTTATTTCTCTAGTCTATATCCTTGACATTATAAAGTAGTAACCCTCATCCATGCACAATTCAAATTGATCAGGTGTCTTGTCTCTCACTTGAGTGATTTATTTTAATTTTGTGCTAAAATATTGTTGGAATTCACAATACTAATTAGGCTTTATACATTTGAAAAGCATCCTTGAAAAAAAAGTTCCTTCAATCATCCTACCAATCATTTTTAATAAAATTAGAAGCTTGAAGCCAGAGTACTCAAACAATGGATAAAAACAAACTTTTTCACTGAGTAGAGCAAAACTAAATACAGCTGGATTTCCAACAGGCCCAATAGGCCTTGCCATTTTTTAACTCCTCTATCAGGATTGTTCCCCAATTATTTTATTTATTTATTTATTACATTTAGACACGGCCCATCTCACTGTAAAAGTGACTCTGGGCAGTTATATTTATTATTTTTGGTTCCTTCAAATCAGATTCAACTCCAGTGACTACATGGACAAGTTCCTATAGTTTTTTTGCGCGAGATTTTCAAAAGTGGCTTGCCACTGCCTTCTTCCTAGGAATGAAGAGAAATGACTGCTCAGTGGTCACTCAACTGGCTTCAAACCCAAGGCAAGATTAGAATTCCTAGTTTCTAGCCCTGGTGCTTTAACCACTACACCAAACTGGCCCTATTAAATTTACCAACAACAAATTTTAGCTTTTTGATTTTTCTTCCTTTGATTGCTCATTTAATACAAACAAGCTGCATGTAGCAGTCTCATCAACATATAAACAGTAAGATTACTTTAACATGAAATTTATTTCTCTAAGTGATGGTGGAATCCTAACAATTACATGTATTCCAACCACCTCTCTACAAGGCATATTAGATTTTACAGATAATCACCATTTTATCTGCATTGAATAATGCAGCTCTTTGCCTGAACCTGTGTTGATTTCGTTAGGTTAGCTGCGCATTCATCAACTACGTGAACATCTACACTGTGACCATAGATACTTCACTTTCATACTACAGGCATGCAAATGCTGTAAGGACCATCTTTTCTGTGCTGTATTCTATCCTTTTTCCAAAAACAACTATACTTCTGAGTGCTGTGAACAAACAACAGAGGCAGGAGTATTTCTGGGGTCCCCCTCTCCTTTCCAAACTAAGATCCTGGTTAAGCGGCTTGCCACTATTTACGGAAGAACGTAACACTGAACTCGCAGGTCCAAACTTTTTTAGCCTCACACAGGCAAGAGAAAGGCACTCCAGCATTTTTAATGGCTCGTCAAAATTTCTCTGAACACAGGAGTTTTGCCGCAGTGAAAAACTTTGCTATTGATGGACATTTTGTTGAATTTTAAGACACACCTTGGGGACTCCAACCTGAGACCAGGTCCCCATTTCTATTGAAGGGACGAGGCTATCTATCTACTGTTATTCAGTGGTGGGGAGGTGCAATTTTCCACATTAAACCGTCCTCTTCAGAAATTATACCGCCACGTGTATACCAGCTCTGGGCCGAATAAGGCGGCTAAACGCCTGAATCGTGGAGTGCCTTAAATCGTGCATGTTCACTGGCAACAGGACCGAGGACGACGAAGGTCCCCCTGCGAAAAAGCAGGGGGACCACGAGCTGAGGCGAGCGCCACGGAGGCCGCCTGCCTTGCGCACGAGTAGCTCCTTCGTGCAAGCACTTAGAGTTTCACCGCAGTTTTTCGCGCGAGTTTCGCCGCAGTTCTCCGCGCGAGGCTGCTGACCTAGACGTGAGGGGTGCAGTTCACTTACTGACCTTCATTGCGGGAAGCTCCTGCTGGTTCTTTGGCTTGCAGGGTAAAAGGGAGAAAACAGAAGCGGCAGGCTCCTTTTCCTCAGGCTCACTTCCCCCCACCCGCCTCTTCTGTCCCGGGTACGCTGCGTCGGCAGCAGCACCAGGTTAAACATTAGAGAAGTTCGGAGGCGAGGGTAAAATCTACTCTTGGCTGTCGCTCTTCTCAGGATGGGGCCCCGCTGTGGCACACCACAGGCGCGGAAAAGCGACCAGGGAGGGAGGAGTCAGGTTGGTCGACCGAAGGCGGGGAAGACAATGTGGAGGCGAGGTGCCAAGACGCAGGGAAGTCAACCCCAAAGCATTCAAAAGCGCCCGTCCGCGCCATAAAAGTTACCCGCGGTTTGGGGAGTGCTTGGGCCCGTGGGCGGGCGCTGCTCAACCGGTGGAACTGAGTGTGGGGAGGAGGCAAAGGTTTTGCCGCGTGTGGGAAGTGATCAGACCAGGCTGCCATGCACACAGTGGACAAGTCCAAGCAACTTCTGGACGTCTAAAAATAAGTGCGAACCAGGGCTGGGGGGGTCTGGCTGAGTGAGTCTGAGTCTTGGGTCTTGCTAACGTTGGAAGAACGGCCTGCTTGATTGGTCTTTGGGGAAGGTATCAACAAAAGTATACAAAATAAAATTGGATCTTCAGAAGCAAATGTCTCTGTGTTGAGTGGGCCACGTTTTCCTAAAAGGGAGATAAAAGATCTTTGTTGATGACTGAAGATTCTTACTAGGCTGACCATATGTCCCATTTTGAATGGGACAGTCCCTTTTTTTTAAACATTTCCAGACCTCCCATTGTTTTAATATAAATGTCCATTTTGTCCCTTTCTTAAAAACCTTACTTAAAAAATTGAATGTTCCCGTGAATCTGTCAGAATGCAGTCTGACTTTGAGTGGAAGGAGGGGGAGCTCAGCAGAAACAGCAGGGAAAAAAGCCTCAGCCTTAGGCAGGAAACCTAAAAAAGAAAAAAACAGGATCAGCTGATAGGCGGTAATCAAAGGGTGAGCCGATTGGCTCCTGCCTTGAAATGGGAAGAATGTAAAAGCACAGCCAGAGGAGGAACGGCTTGTCGGGGACGACCGTTCACTAGACTCTCCAGTCCAGCCTTGCCTCTTGCAAATGAAGGAATTCGAAGATTCCCAGCCTGAGAAAACTGGAGAAGTTCCTGCCTGCGGATCCAGCCCATCGCCCAGCCCTGCCCCGTTTTGCCCTCCCAATGTCCCGTTTTTGTCTCAAGGAAATATGGTCAGCCTATTTATTACCGAATTGCTTGTGGTATCCCCAGCCCCAAGCTTTTATACAGCTTTGCCAACACAGCACCACGTAGGTATAGCCAACATGGCAAGTTGGCTGGGTTGATGGGAACTGTGGTCTGATACATTTGGAGGGAGGGCCAAGAGCTGGTGTAGCAAGCTTCCTTGAATCAAAAGGCCAGCTGCCAACTGAGAAGAGATTCCAATGTTGGCTTTAGAAGCTGCTTGAGAACCCTCCCAGACTTATCTGGTTGGCTGTCAAGGCTGTTGGGGAATCTTGTTCAGTTGCCATTGTAAAGCACATTCACCTAAATTGCATTTTCTTAATAGGCATACTAGTCAGTCAAAACGTACCTGGCCTTCTCATTTACTACTTCTCTAAATGTTTCAGTGCAGTTTTTCACTTCAGAAAAGCACACAAAAAGTGCTCCTTCAGAAGAAATTGTGTACAGAAGTACATGTTTTTGGAGGAAGTGTGTAGAGTTTATGCATTCTTGCAATTTAAACAAGATCACAGTAAACTGGATAAAAAGAATAAATAATAATAATAATGCACCAGTACAGAAAACAAATAGATGAAATTAGTGATCCAATGCTATAATCCAGCATATTGCAGATGTCCATTATTTGATACCAAAATATTTTTTCTTCAAATGGCTAAAATCGTGCAAGATCACCACATTTTGGTGTTCTCATTCTAAATTTTTCACAAGATTTCAGGTAGTCACAGCAAAATCTGACGAGATTTCAGGCATTAAAATTTTTAAACCTTAAATGCATTTTTATTTAATTTGTTGTTAAATATATTACTACACTTTTTTAAGGAGAAGACACTTGCCAATAGCACTCACTGATACTATGTCATCAAACTCTGTTTTGCGTGGTGGTCATTAAAAGCAAAGTGTGATGGAATGGTCTGCATAAATTAAGGATTGGAAACAGCTAGACCAATCTGCCCATCCAGGGCCTTTTGAAGACTTGGATGTCAGGGGCAGAATGGCCTCCCTTTTCTCATTCTATTCTTTAGCAATATAATTTTTACTATTATTATTTGTCCATTGAAGCCAGTGGCCCAATCAATAGGAATATGTGGGAAACTGAAATACGGGAAGAACAGTCTTGGTTATATTTTAAATGCTTAGCTTTATTGCCTTTAATTAAAAGTATTGATCCAACCATTTTAAACAATAAATGCCCCCCAAAGTCCAGTATACACCACTAATGGCTGCTACTTCAGACAGAATCCAAACCTAAATGGATTTTGTTGTTCTGTTTTTATACCATGTGCATCCATTTGCTCTCATGATGAATTTATCCACACTTGGTTTCAGTTCTGTTCAACAGAGGCAAATTACACACACACAGGTGTCTCTATGTGTTTATTAGTCCTCTTTATAGACTTTTCAACTTAAAGCTGGAACATGACCTTTTGTGTGGCAATTACTTTATAAAGCAAATTCAAAAATCAGGCACATTTTTTTCAGGATACCTAAAAACATATACAAAGTCCTACTATACTTTGCATGAATAAATATTGCCACCAATTTTATATTCTCCTATTGCACCCATTAAAATTCTCACTAATTCGTGATCATGCATTAAAACAAAGTAGTTGGGTACTCAGAAAACAACGTTGAATAATGCTATGAACATGCAGTATGTGCTATGAGGTATATATGTGAAATATGCTTCTGATAGTAGTGCAAAATATTTTCATGAAATTAAAAATATAGCAACGTGAGATTTACAGATGTTCTAGTTGTCATCCAACATACGTTTCTTGATGCATTCCTGCATTTTTTTTCCTGTGTCCCTAGGGAACAACTAACTTTAAGACAGCACATTTTCAAGTAAGGAAGGCTTCCCATACTTTGCATCCTTCTTCAGTCTCAGTAACAATAGAGGGCTTGGAAAAGACAAAATTTATGCCTCCATTTTGAAAAAAATGGCTGTGGGGTTCTTGAGTCCAGGGCCAGAAGGAAATCAGGGTGAAGCTGGGGAGTAATTCTTTGGGTTTCAAACAACACCAGACATAGGGATGTCCACACATTCATTGGAAGCTTTTCATGCTGTCCTGAACTCTGCATTAAGCTCTGTGTGCCCCAGATCTGCTTTAATGGCTCCCCAACCCACCAGAATAGATTTGGAGGGAGGGAAGGGAGTGAAAGGAATCTGGTTCATCAGTAGTATCTACTCTGCCAATGTGCTAATAAACTTGGATGCAACCTTATGCATGGACATTTTTTATAACCTAGGTACTCAAAAATCAATTAAACATAGGTTGAAGCAGTGTAATGGTATGTGGGAATGACCTTGGGAGACAGGGCAAAGAGATGCAACCAAGGGAACAGCCAGGTAAGAGGTAGCTGAGCCAGCAGCAGGAATGTGGGTGGGGCAAGTAGCTCAGAGGAGACCCACCCTAGTATCTTGGGCTGTAAAAGAGACAGGGGAGAGATATACTTTCAGACTTGCAAGATTCTGTTAATGTAACCTTACAATAAAGTAGAATTAGCTCATCTGGCCATGTTTCTTGTCTGGTCTGCCTTGCAAGGCTGACAAGAAGTGAGTAGTTTTGAAAATTTCAAGAAAGAAACAAGGCCCAGAGGTCCATCAGTGCTCTGCACAGTGGATGATGATATCTTGACAATGCTTTGCATGGGCACAATAGATAAGCAATTTATAGTGAAGGTATGCCTCTTTCTTCCATTTAACAGCCACCACCTTTTGAAGCATAAACAGAGCCTGTTGCTGGACAATTTTATCCACAAAAAATACTGATTAAAAATGCAAAACTAATTCATTTGGCTATATCTAAAGCTGGAAATGGGTCCACAATGACTTGACCATTTTTTATAAAGTCCCACATAGAAAAACATGTGGATAAACAAAATCAACAGTTTCCAGGTTACACACCCATGCATTCAAAGGCACAGATGTTCATTAGTAAATAAGTATGCATCAAAAGCATTTTTGCAAAACCAGAATCTAATTCTAGGGAGCATTGGGTATGTACATTGAGTTATCCGGAAAGCTGCCTGATTTTGTACCCACAAAGTATTCATCTCCATAAGTTTTATGAGATTTTCCATTTTGCTTTTAATTGAAAAAGCTATAATCTTGAAACAAGGCTATGAAACATATAAAATAAAATGCAAAATAAATGAGCAGCTACTATTGACAGGTGAGAATTCTCCAGCATGTTACACCCCTTTGATTCTGATCTGTGGTTTGTCCAAAATAAAATGAAATGCAAAGAAAAAGAAATCCAAAGCTTGAGATAATTGTTCTTCCTGGTTATGGAAGCAGAACTGTGGTGAATTGAATTGGTTTCTGTGCATTAGAATTAAAAATTCTAATAGAATTTTTAAAATTAATTTTTTTTAAGTTTTTAAAAATTCTAAAAAAATTAGAAAAATTCGAATAACATGTGATATAAAAGTGAAACAATTCCTCAAATCTGAGCAAAAACCATCATCAGCATCAGCATCACGTTTAGATACAAGTTGGGGGGGGAACTCACTTAAGGGCTATTATTTATACATTTTATCAGGGTTGAAGCAGCATTAAAATCAGGGTCATTGCAACAGGATAAGTACACAGCTACTTAGACTAAAATGTGCATATAAATCTTGCTGACTTTTTCATAAGCATGTTTCAGTGTTAGTATCCTTTCCTAGATAGTTTGCACAAGACCCAGAAGAAGTATCATTTGTGCTGCTTGACAGGAAATTAACGTGTCCCATTTTTTCATCTCAGTGGCAACAAAGGCTTCTCTCACCAAGGATCTATGTAAGATAAATGTGTCTTTACTGTAAAAGTCTACTGTGATGACTGAAGAAAAGCTGCAGACTTTATCAAAATCCATCTCTTGCCAACTGTCAATAAACCCAATCAAAAATAAATACAGTAGACTAGGTCAGGTACATATTATATTTCCTCATGAACTAGATTCAGAACAGCTATACCAAAGCATCATGCCATCATTGTTGAATTTATAACATCCAATTAATTACATCAGAAAAATGTAAGGACTTACTCCAATTTCCTGTGCTTTAGGAATGATCACCCTGTATGATTGTAGCAGTAGAAACTTCATTTCAGTCATTGACCAATAAAATACATTCTACAAAACAAGCAAAATTATCCCCTAATATCAATAACTATTGGCAACCATTTGTAGGCGAAGCTTACACATAATGTAGCAGAATTTTGCTGCTTTCAAAGAAATATGTATATTTTCCACAATCCGTCCATTGTTTGAACCATGAAACAAGAGGTCTGAAATATATTTTTACATGTCATAGTAGGTTGTGCTTATCTTTTGTTCAAACGGCTGCTCATTTGAGAATTTCTATTCAAAGGACAGTTAAGCTTGCATAATATGTTTTGTGATACAGTATACTTAGACATAGCAGTCCTTTTCCAGCTATCTTTGTGTTAAAAAGTTGTGGGTAGGAGAAAAAGTCTGCTGTTGGAAGGAGACAACTCACTTTTCCTCACCTATTGCACCTCCCACTTCCTATTTAACGCTGATCATCAGTATCCACCCTGAATCACAAAGATAGCACTTCAGAATTGTGTAATACCACCAAGAGAATGACATAATTTCAACTGTCCAAAATATAAACTGCAGAAAAGCAAAAAAAAAACTTGCACTGGATAATGTTATGTCGTAGAAGGGACTTTCCCTTGCTCTCCTCTTTCCCTGCATCTTCCAAACATCTGTTCCTGAGAGTCACCCAGTTCCTCTTCT
This sequence comes from Candoia aspera, assembly GCF_035149785.1. Classification (NCBI taxonomy): domain Eukaryota; kingdom Metazoa; phylum Chordata; class Lepidosauria; order Squamata; family Candoiidae; genus Candoia; species Candoia aspera. The sequence goes on along the minus strand of NC_086153.1, from coordinate 198,324,998 downwards.
TATATATCATACTCTTTGAGATAGTGAACTTTTGAGCTAGGGGTAACTTCTTTTTTAAACCTCTGTAACTCTGCTATATTTTGATGGTTGAAAAATATTAACTACTGTAGTCAATGCAGCTGGTGTTGCTGCTATAGTGAAATTCTGCCATTCTTCAAATCATACTCTGATTTAAGCAACAGAATTCTCTCAGTTCAACAATTAACTCCACATGTAGCTTGGCTTACTCTGGATTGGAATTTGAGTCTATCTATGAGGTAAACTTAATTTCCCAAACTAGCCTATAGACTATAAGAAGATTAGCTGCACATCAAATTCTTGCTTTCTAGGTAATCTGAAAGTAATTTATCCATTTGGGAATTTGGATCCTAGGTTTAAAAAATAATGAAATCCATTAAAAAAAAAGATATTGTGTGAATACCAAACTTTAGTTTCAGATGGTACTATCAATTTTGGGCTATATATTATGACTGGAGAAATTAAATGATGCCCATTTTTCATGTTCTATAATGACCCTCATCTGCTTGGCAACTGTATACAGTAAAGCCATAGCAAATTTGTTAATTGAATAGCTTAATAAACACCTACTGTGATTAACTCTGAAAAAGATGCGAAAGAAAGTGATATTCAAAGGAAAGAAATGAAGTTCATATTGAAATATACTTGCTGGAGATAATTCAGAATGAAAAATATGAGGTAGCAGAGGAATAAATACATAACGGGAGTAACATGCTTTGCGGGAAATATTTTCAGTCACTTGTTTTTAATTGTCACCAGCCTTTAAAAAGAAACCCCTGGTATGCATGCATGTGTTTATTTAAAATATAATAATGAAGCTGGGCAAAGTAAAGTTGAGCAAACAGCAGTGTAACAAGGATTCTTTGTTTCATGCTACCAGGAACTTCTGCAGATCTGCAAAATGTAAGAGACAATAGCTCACTGATACTGCCACTGATGGCAAAGCTCCAAGTCCTAAGCACTTTATGGACTCCTGTTTTTCCCTGTGATCTCTGGAACCCATATTGTGAAACCTACAGCTTTTTTAACTGTCATTTTTGTAAAAAGTCATTTTCAAATTACCATAGTGAGAGTTGGCATAAATTGAAAGAAACTACTGATATGGATATGTCAAAATATTATTTACACTGTATTTATGTATTTACTAAACATGTATTGCTTCAGCAAAGGATCGTTACCTTATCGTGGTGCTGGAGCTTGAGCACATCAATGATGCCATGAGCTAAACCGTGAAGGGCCACCCAAGACGGGAAGGTCATGACAGAGAGGTCAGACTAAATGTGATCCCTGGGGAAGGTAATGGCAACCCACCCCAGTATTCTTGTCGTGAAAACTAAATGGATCACTACAACCAGAGATATGTCGGTATACCATCGGAAGATGAGACCCCCAGGTCGGAAGATGGTCAAAATGCTACTGGGGAGGAACAGAGGATGAGTTCAACTAGCCCCAGACGTGATGACACAGCTAGCTCAAAGCCGAAAGGATGGCTAGCGGCCGACAGTGCTGGTGGTGAACGGCGAATCCAATGTTCTAAGGATCAACACACCATTGCAACCTGGAATGTAAGATCTATGAGCCAGGACAAATTGGATGTGGTTATTGGTGAGATGTCAAGATTAAAGATAGACATCTTGGGCATCAGTGAACTGAAATGGACTGGAATGGGCCACTTCACATCAGATGACCACCAGGTCTACTACTGTGGACAAGAGGACCACAGAAGAAATGGAGTAGCCTTCACAATTAATAGTCAAGTGGCTAAAGCAGTGCTTGGATACAATCCAAAAAACGATAGAATGATCTCAATTCGAATTCAGGGCAAGCCATCTAACATCACGGTGATCCAAATATACGCCCCAACCACAAATGCTGAAGAAGCTGAAGTAGAGCAGTTCTGTGAGGATCTGCAGCACCTACTGGACAACACGCCTAAAAGAGATGTTATTTTCATCACAGGAGACTGGAATGCTAAGGTGGGCAGTCAAATGACACCTGGAATTACAGGTAAACATGGCCTGGGAGAACAAAACAAAGCAGGACATAGGCTGATAGAATTTTGCCAAGACAATTCACTCTGCATAACAAACACTCTCTTCCAACAACCTAAGAGACGGCTTTATACATGGACTTCACCAGATGGACAACACTGAAATCAGATTGACTACATCCTTGCAGCCAAAGGTGGCGGACATCTGTACAGTCGGTAAAAACAAGACCTGGAGCTGACTGTAGTTCAGATCACGAACTTCTTCTTGCACAATTTAGGATCCGACTAAAGAGATTAGGGAAGACCCACAGATCAGCTAGATATGAGCTCACTAATATTCCTAAGGAATATGCAGTGGAGGTGAAGAATAGATTTAAGGGGCTGGATTTAGTAGATAGGGTCCCGGAAGATCTCTGGACAGAAGTTCTCAACATTGTTCAGGAGGCGGCAACAAAATACATCCCAAAGAAAGAGAAAACCAAGAAGGCAAAATGGCTGTCTGCTGAGACACTAGAAGTAGCCCAAGAAAGAAGGAAAGCAAAAGGCAACAGTGATAGGGGGAGATATGCCCAATTAAATGCAAAATTCCAGAGGTTAGCCAGAAGAGATAAGGAATTATTTTTAAACAAGCAATGCGCGGAAGTGGAAGAAGACAATAGAATAGGAAGGACAAGAGACCTCTTCCAGAAAATTAGAAACATTGGAGGTAAATTCCAGGCAAAAATGGGCATGATCAAAAACAAAGATGGCAAGGACCAAACAGAAGAAGAAGAGATCAAGAAAAGGTGGCAGGAATATACAGAAGACCTGTATAGGAAGGATAACAATATCGGGGATAGCTCCGATGGTGTGGTCAGTGAGCTAGAGCCAGACATCCTGAAGAGTGAGGTTGAATGGGCCTTAAGAAGCATTGCTAATAACAAGGCAGCAGGAGACGATGGCATCCCAGCTGAACTGTTCAAAATCTTGCAAGATGATGCTGTCAAGGTAATGCATGCTATATGCCAGCAAATTTGGAAAACACAAGAATGGCCATCAGACTGGAAAAAATCAACTTATATCCCCATACCAAAAAAGGGAAATACTAAAGAATGTTCAAACTATCGAACAGTGGCACTCATTTCACATGCCAGTAAGGTAATGCTCAAGATCCTGCAAGGTAGACTTCAGCAATTCATGGAGCGAGAATTGCCAGATGTACAAGCTGGGTTTAGAAAAGGCAGAGGAACTAGAAACCAAATTGCCAATATCCGATGGATAATGGAAAAAGCCAGGGAGTTTCAGAAAAACATCTATTTCTGTTTTATTAACTATTCTAAAGCCTTTGACTGTGTGGACCATAACAAATTGTGGCAAGTTCTTAGTGGTATGGGGATACCAAGTCATCTTGTATGCCTCCTGAAGAATCTGTATAACAACCAAGTAGCAACAGTAAGAACAGACCATGGAACAATGGACTGGGAAAGGAGATTGGGAAAGGAGTACGGCAGGGCTGTATACTCTCACCCTACCTATTCAACTTGTATGCAGAACACATCATGCGACAAGCTGGGCTTGAGGAATCCAAGGCTGGAGTTAAAATCTTTGGAAGAAACATTAACAATCTCAGATATGCAGATGATACCACTTTGATGGCTGAAAGTGAAGAGGAACTGAGGAGCCTTATGATGAAGGTGAAAGAAGGAAGTGCAAAAGCTGGCTTGCAGCTAAACCTCAAAAAAACCAAGATTATGGCAACCAGCTTGATTGATAACTGGCAAATAGAGGGAGAAAATGTAGAAGCAGTGAAAGACTTTGCATTCCTAGGTGCAAAGATTACTGCAGATGCTGACTGCAGTCAGGAAATCAGAAGACGCTTAATCCTTGGGAGAAGAGCAATGACAAATCTCGATAAAATAGTTAAGAGCAGAGACATCACACTGACAACAAAGGCCCACATAGTTAAAGCAATGGTGTTCCCCGTAGTAGCATATGGCTGGACCATAAGGAAGGCTGAGAGAAGGAAGATCGATGCTTTTGAACTGTGGTGTTGGAGGAAAATTCTGAGAGTGCCTTGGACTGCAAGAAGATCAAACCAGTCCATCCTCCAGGAAATAAAGCCAGACTGCTCACTTGAGGGAATGATATTAAAGGCAAAACTGAAATACTTTGGCCACATAATGAGAAGACAGGGCAGCCTGGAGAAGATGCTGATGCTAGGGAGAGTGGAAGGCAAAAGGAAGAGGGGCCGACCAAGGGCAAGATGGATGGATGATATTCTAGAGGTGACGGACTCGTCCCTGGGGGAGCTGGGGGTGTTGACGACCGACAGGAAGCTCTGGCGTGGGCTGGTCCATGAAGTCACGAAGAGTCGGAAGCGACTAAACGAATAAACAACAAAAAAAAACGTATTGCAAACCACTCAGTGTATTGGGACTGAGCTAGTTTACAAATAATATTAATATATGGATAAAATAAAGATGTTTCTGTGCTGTTCTTTATGTAACAAAAACAGCACTGTGGAGAAAAGATGATAGTTTTTAAAAATCATGGGATACAAAAAGGCAATAAAGCTTCAACCAAGCAGGGGTACATAGCTGTATAATTCTCAGAATTCCTCTAAATGTTCCCACCAAATTATAATTTTTTATATGAGAGAGAGGAAAATTATTAAGTTCATGGGGAAGAATAGATAATTTTATTGAAGTCAGTATAACTTTACTGAAACTAATTTAATTTAATATAATTCAGGGAAATTAAATGTCATTTTGGTCCTGGCCCCAGTCAGCTGTTCCTTGCCTTATCCACTTTTGGCCCTTGGTACTCTACTCAGTCCAAGAGTAACATTCAGCCTAAATTACAATAAAAACCAAAGAATCCATAAAATAGACATGGAGCAAGTTAATCAGTTTAACATGTAAATGCTGGCACATTATCAGTGCCAATTACATTTCTGTGGGGAGAGTGCTTGACAAGTAGGAATGGGAAAGTGCCACCAGAGCAGAGGGAATACTTAGTTGAGTCCTCCATAACTAAGGGTTAGATAAGCAGCACAAACACCTTGAACTGGGCTTGGAATCAAATATCAGCATATGAAACTCCAGCTGTTAACTATATGCCAGGAATCTTTTTCCTATTCTTGACAATGAATGACAAAGCTATAGTAAGAAGACATCAGCAGGATCCAAACACCTGTTGGCACATTCAGATTTGTATACAATCCGTGCATCTCCAAACGTGAATGGCAAATTTCTCAGAAACAGTCTCTAACTATGAGTTAGGTATCATGTTAGAATTATAAAGAAGTTGACAAATGACACACATTAAGTTTGATAAGTATTTAAGATTTATGGATGAAATTGAGATAAAACTTCAGAAATAGAAATGGAATGGCTGTTTAGTTCTGGAACTGCAGATGGATTTCTCCTTTTATTCAGAGCTTTGGTTGATGACGAAATGTCTGAGTTAGGATGTATGTGTAAGTGTGTGAGTATATAAATGAGTTAGAATTAGAGCAATTTATCATATATTTTGGGTAATGCTAATATAAGGATAGGTGAGAGAGTGCTTTCCTGTCTGTTAAAGCTCTCAGTACTAATGTTTTAGACCTATTGAAAGAATTTGGCTAGCCACTGAAGCAGAAAGTTTGCTTTACTTTGTTTGTATTTTTATGTATTAATTCATACCTTACCCCTGCTGCACTACCTAGTCTATCTGGGAGGCAGTGCTGTAGGTGTCTACCCCATAGGGGACTGGATTGGGGTGAGACCCAGAAGATGTCCCTCTACCTTTGGCTTCGTTTGCCCCATGGAGTGAGGCTACCCCTCCTGCTTGATCCTTTAGAACAGAGTTTCTCAACCTTGGCAACTTTAAGATGTGTGGACTTCAATTCCCAGAATTCCACAGCCAGCAGAAAAACTGAAAAAACAGAGAACTCGCACTGATTATCTTACCTAGTTGGGTAATGAAACATCTGCAAGTAAACAACCAAGCTGAGAGAGCACCAAGAACTCTGAGATTATTTATTATGATTACAATTTATTATTGAAATGAATAATAAATAAATCATCTATAGTTTCCTAGAGATATATTCCAAGTATTAGGCAAAAATATCACACTATTTCAGCTTATGGCCTTGTAGCTGCTCCTCAAAATATTTGGAATTCTAGGAGTCAACAAAAGACTGCAGATGTATTGGGGTACATCTTCAATGAACCTCATCAGAAAAGTGAATATAAGTACATTAGAGCTTATATTTGCTATATAAGACAGGAGCTCAGCTTCACTATTATTGAAGTTTATTGAGAGTTTTATTCCTCCAAATAAAACTCTCAGATGTTTTATCCCCAGGATCTGAACCAGCCACAAGTTTGATAGATTTATCATTTATAAAATGCTCTAATATTTTTTTCAAAAAAGAGCCATGATGCCATCAAAACTAATTGGCATCACATGTTAAGAGTGCATGCTCTAATTAGCCAATAAGATTAAAACCTTCCATGCCTTTGTAGGTAATCACCAGCATCTTGAATTGGGCCTGGAAACCTACTGGCAAGCAATGCAACTCCCTCAAGACAGGTATTATTCTGCTACACTAGCTGGGTCTGGTGAGCAGATGGGCAGCTGCAACTTTTTGTAATTATCAAGGGCAAGCCCAGGTAGAGTAAATTGCAGTCTAACCACACAGTGATGAAGGTGTGGATTACTGTTTCTAGCACTTCTTAGTCCTGGAAATGTCACAACTGGCAAACTAGCCAAAGCTGACCAAAGGCTATGGCTTCCACCTGAGCAGGAACTGTGAGTCTAGGAGAATGCCAAGATTCCATACCTGCTTCTTTGGAAAGTACCACCCCATCCAGAGCAATAGATGGAGCATCTGTGGAACCAAAAGGTTTCTGTGTAAATAGCAACTCCATCCTGCTAGGAATCAATCTAAGTCAATTTCAACCCATGAAGTCCTTCTCAGTCCTTCTACTGCATACTTTCAACCTGGAGGAATGTTGATGATACTTGACCAGAAACCAATGGCTTCATATTAAACAATATGGGTGAAAAGTGGTGATCATTGTTATTATGAATGCTTAGAGATCACTGTTTTTTGTGTTATGAATTATGGTTCATATTCTGAGACCATCCAAGCTTTTTAGATGCAGAATCAGTTTTTATTACAAACCTATCTAAACAGTCTTCCTCCCCCTCCTTCCTTCCTTCCTTCCTGTATCTGAGCAATGTTCATTGTTCCTCACTGTACTTTATGCATACCTCTATAATCACATGCTATATATATTTCTTTTTTCCTCATTCTTCTAGGTATATTTGACTCCCAGACAATAATTGCAGCTCATCATAACAGTCCTCAAGGCCAAGCCCCTGGAGAGAATGGGCAGTAGTTGCTCCTGAATAGGTATTTATATCCCACATGCGTATTATTTATATTGAAGCACTCTAGTGATGAAATCCATCATAGAACTCAGGCATGCAGAACAAGCAAACCAATAGTGAAAGCACACACATTTACAAGTCAAGAGTGCAGTCCTTGCCGGGAGAAGGAAGTTGGTGGTGCTTATTTCTGACTGCAGTAATTCCAGTTGGAAAATATCTTTAGCAAAGCCTCTTCCAGCAAATGAAATGCTGCCTGTTGGGTTTAATTCTACAACCATGCAAAGCAGATACGTTTTGCTGCTGTGAGGCAAAGGAAGGGAAAGAAAGATCCGTATCTCACTGGAGGAATTAGCTCTTGCTAACTTCCTCAATGGCAAACTGCACAAACAATTCAAAAGCCTGAAAGACTTGTTATCATGGCAGTTACCTGCCAAAGCAAACAGCTGGCGAGCTACCCTGCCCCTGGAATCAGTACAGTATTTTATTTGCCCTAAAAGGCTTCCCTTCTTTTCTCATGTTATTGTCACCTATCAGTCAATCAATTTCTTATGGGACTGTTCCCTATCAATCAATCAATCACTTAGCCTGGATTACTTATTTTGCAAGAGATTCATTACTTTACTAAGAGACAAATGCCACTGTCTCTCAACCTTTCTGGTATATTCACTCTGCAGAAATACTGTGGTGAATAGCCAAACCTGGATCCTTTTCGTCACAGGGGCACATCACCATTACTGGCAAAGAATTTTCCCTACAAATCTGGTTTTCATGCTGTAACACAATCAAACGGCTTATTTCCCAGTCTGGCTAAGAGATATATAAGGGGCTGTGGTGGGCAAGATGTCCAATCAGAAGACCTGCATTTACACATAGTAGAAGTAAGAGGGTGGCAAAAAAAGACCTCCTTTTTAAAGGATGCTGAAGAAGCATACTATTTAAGAGTTTACAAGCATCTAAGATACTCACATCACAATGTTGTGATGCATCTTTTGTCACTTCCCTTCTCTCTGCAGAGTGGCATGATGGTTTACTCTCATTTTCCACCTCATCCTGCTCCCTGCTACTATTTTTTAATACAGAGTCAGGTTTATTTTTATTTCCATTTGTGTGGGGCTATGTTTTAGCCCTTTCTTCCCCCTTTTCCTCTTTTTATCACTTACTGTTTTATGCTTTTGGAAAATAATAATTGATATGGGTACTTGTTATATACCAGAGCCTTATCTTTTAGTGAAATGGGCACTTTATTCATTTGTAATGAATAAAGAGGATGGCCTTGAAGGGAGGGAAAATGTGTTAACAAGGCAACAATCAGATAAATGAGATTTGAGCCCAGGCCAAGAAAGTGATTTATGAAAACACCTCAGACAGCTGCCCTCCCCTTCACATGAAGATTGAAAAAGGAGGAAGGGAAAGACGTTGTTACTGTAGCTATTCTAATAAAAGTAACTTTAGGCCTGCATGGTACTTTAGTCTTGTCTATCTGATTTCTTAGTCTTGTCTATCTGATACGGCTGACAGTAATACAATCAATCAAATGGAGTACATTAAAATGTAGCAAAAGTTACACTCTGGTATCTTCCCTGCATTCCAAGGGATTTGTTTTCAAGGCAGAAAACATGTATCAAAATAACTTCTGCCAAGTTAAAATGTCTTTGTCTTTAGTGAGTAACCTTCAAACAGGTATCTTATCTTTCTTTTCTATCATTTAAGTTAACCTTTTGTTATAGTGTTAAGATTTCTTTTAATTGATGACATATAAACATATAAACTCTATATGCATAAATGCCATACTTTAGCAGCTATTAATCTAATATAAAGAGGAATTAGGTTCTTGCTAGACAGAAGTATAGAAAGAGCAGCTGTGCATTAATTCGTTGAATCAAATGCAAAGTTACATAATGTAATTAATTAATAGTAAATAATAAATTCTCCAATCTTTTTTTTACTCTTGTTTAATTTCTCTGGCTTGTATCAAAATTTAAATTTTAAACATCTTTAGTTAGATCTGAATGTTTTGTTTGTTTGCTTTTAATTGATGTGCTGACCAGTGGGTGACATCTGCACTGTAAGTGGAAGGGTTCATAGTAGTAATGAAAATTTTAGTTTCCAATGACTTAAGAGAAATGCTTTTAAAACTGCTCAGCCAAGGATGTGCCTCCATGGTTTTCTAGCCACTACAAAGGCAATTTGCAGTTTGTCAACCTGGAAATAGCTGAGTCAAAGAAGTGGAGTGCGTGAGGGAAAGAATTTCTAATAAAAGGAACAAGACACTGCTGGTTTGACAGACAGGTGGACTTATGAAAACATTGCAAGTTGCTCTGTCTAAATGCTTCCTCCACTTGCAGAGTACATTGCCATTTGAATGCCCCAGGAACCTTAGTGTTTCTTCCCTTATTATCATAGGGTGCAATAAATGCCTCATTGGGCAATACTGGGGACTAAACAGTGCTGTTGCATTCTTTAAAAACAAAGTAAAACAACAGTGAAAGCACAGATAAACCCAAAGGCAGCCACAGAGACTGAAAATTGAAGATAGGACAAGAGGAGCTTCTTAACCCCTTTCATTTGCACTCTCCATTTGGAAAATTCTCCCTCCTCCAAGGTTTTGTTACATTTTGCTTTTCTTTCTGCCATTCTTTGGAGATGTGCCTTTTCAGTTTTTCATAGTTTGTTCTATTGTTTTACTGCTTTAAAAATTATGCATTGCTTTGTAGGCTGAAAAGTGATTAAATATGTTACCACCACCACTGGTAATAACAACTTTAGATGTTTTTCTGGTAAAATCTCTTCATCAAGTTCTTTTGTCCTTGCTGGTGGATAACATATGGGTACCATGGTGTTTTGCGTCACAGACACATACTTTCTTCAGAGTAGTCTTTTGATTTGACTCTAAGGGTTTGGGGGTTTTATTATTTATTTAACTGTTTATGCAATATTTTTGTCTAAAGACTCTGCTGGTTTTAATACCTTTATGATAACTGCTATTTTTAATTTTTTTTTCTTTTCTGCGATCATGTACAGTTTTATGATGGTTTTGTAACATTACATCAACATTTTGATAGTTTAATGAGCACCTCTTCAGTAGCACAAGGACCCTAAAAGGTGGCTGCTGCTGCTGCCCCTTCTCATCCTCTTCCTCCTCCTTCACAAAAATAAGGAGGCGGGGACCAGTGGGATATTTTTGCAACGCTTTTTGCTGAAGATGTTAAAGCAGAAGATAGAAGAGGCACCCATGGAGACAGAGAAAGGGAGAGAGTAAGGAGGGGAAGTTTATACTGTAAATAATGTGCTGACCAGTAGAAGTATTGTTCAAGAACAATTGCTTTTTGCTCTTTGCTACTCATTATTCCTTGATTATTTTTCCTGCAAACTCATGTAATTTGAATGTGCAGCCTGATCAGTGGTTCATGCAAATCCATTAGAAGTGTTTAATATTTATCTTAATTCTTGGAATAGCTACATTTTTAAGTCTCTGCCCATCTGTACTGCCTGTTCTGGGAATGTGGTTCTGTGGCTGTAAGACAGGCAGTCTGAATAATGAAGGCTATGGGAAGGTTCCATCTTGATTTAAAACAACTTCCAAAATTTTTTGTCATGGGTAAAAGAATGCACATTGCTGTGACATTGAGAATAATACAGTTAAACAGCCAACGTAAGTGCTGAAGATTTTCAACTAATGCCCAGGATGGCATGAGTTGCAAGAGACAAAGATGCTTCATTCAGAGAATTATTGGTGGTTAAGGAGAATTGGCCTCTATAGCCATTAAAGGTTTGGCTGTTTTACCTACAGAACACCTCTGATGAAAATTTTCTCACGACTCTAGAACAGGGTCCCCCAAAGTGGTTAATACTGACCCCCAAGTGTTCGATGGGACTATTCGTTATTGTTGTTGGTACAATTATTCATAGCAGTAGTAGTTAAAGTAGTGTGTGTTAAATAATTTTCATATAATATATGTTTGGGGCTCGATGAACAATCTGAAACTTCAAGAAGGGGTCAATGAGCTGAAGAGTTTGGGGGACCCCTGCTCTAGAATTTTATATTTAGGAACAGAGAGATTACAGGTCTGGACACAATAAACACCGCTGCACATGGTGCTTTACAGGAATGGCAACCAACAGTGGATACTCATGAGGATCTCTCCATCTCACAGCCACAAAAACATGTCATGTAGCATGTTGCCCCTGAACTTTGTCGGTTGGAGGGACAGCTTCATACCAACTGCTAACCTGTCCCTTGTTTCTGGCAAGCTCCAGAAATAGCCACATCTCACTGCAGAAACCTGTACAGGCTGTGTGTAGCCTTCCACAGAAGGCAGGCAGTAGGTATTCTTAAGCATTTTTAGATATCGGGGCTCTTGTTACCTTATCAGGACTCTTGTGTTCTTGTGAGCATATGTCATGAGTACTGATGGCGAGCAGGAGGGGGCCTCTATCCAGGGGGGAAAACGCATGCGTAGTACTGAGGAATTAAGCAGCCATTCAAAGAGACACAGATCAGACCTGCCTTGACTTTTGGGGTTTATCTGTCTGGGTTTTTCCCATGCTTCTTCAGTTTGTTAGGATTCTGTCTTATGTAGCAGTAATAAACACTAGAGACCTACTCCTCATCTCAGCGTGATTCCTGACTGTTAGGACATCAATCCTAACAAAATCCTACTCCCATTGAAAGAGGGAGGAACAAAGAAAAATAAAGGAGAGACATTTGGAAAATGTCTTCGGAAAACCAGGAAATTCGGCAAGCCATCCAACTATTGGCAGCAGCCCTGCAACAACAACACCAACAAGTAGATCTCCAGATCAACACATTACAAGCAGCCATGCTACAGCAGTTACAACAACCAGCTCTGATTAACCCACAACCGGTGCCAGCAGCAGCAGCAGCAGCTCCGCCAGTAGTCTTGAGATCCCAGGGCAGTCTACCAGAGAAGTTTGGAGGAGAAGCAGGACAGTTGAGAACCTTTCTCACATAGTGCACAATGTTTTTCGACAGCAGACCGGCAGAGTTTCCCACAGACAGAACCAGAGTCACCTTCATTTTAAGTCTGCTAAAGGGCCCAGCAGCCAAATGGGCTATTCCCATGGTGGAGAACAATGACCCAATTCTCAACGACTACCAGAATTTTCTGGCAGGGTTCCAAGGACACTTTGACGACCCGATCAGAGAGGTCACTGCCAGCCAGGAAATTCGGAAGCTCAAGCAAGGCAACAAGAGAGTGGGAATCTACATTGCTGATTTCGAGCTGTTAGCAGGAGATCTGGACTGGAATGACAGTGCCTTGAAAGACCAATTCAAACAGGGGCTGAATGAAGAAATTAAGAATGAATTAGTGTGCCAGGGAACACCAGATACCCTATAAGCCTTATATCGGTTGTCTGTGGTCATAGATGCCAGGCTAGAAGAGCTCAGACAGATGCAGCTGGAGAGAGGCAGGGGCCTCAGGACGCTTCCAGGATTTCCAGTGCTCTCCGCAGCATCTCCTTACTCAGGACCAGAGGGGCTGATGCAGATTGGGGTGAGCAGGAGGCTTACCTCCGAGGCTGAGAGACAGAGAAGGAGAGAGAGAGCCCTCTGTTTCTACTGCGGAGTCCAGGGGCACATGGTGAGAGCTTGCCCAGTGAGAAGCCAAGCAAATTCCGTAAGAGCCCCAGGGCAAGCAGCTGAAACAAGAGCCACCTCTGCCTCTACTTCCAACCAGGGAAACTCCATCAGTCTCCATCCAGAGAGCTCAGCAGGGAGACCATCAATCAATTAAGGGCTCATTCCGAGGATTCCAGGCAATCCTTTTACTACTTACCAATAATAATGCACGTAAACCCAGAGCACCAGGTCAAGCTAGAGGCCCTCGTGGATTCCGGAGCTTCCACCAATTTTACTGATGTACAGACCGTACAAGACTTCAACATCCTGACCATAGAATTGCCACGTCCCATAGAAGTTGAGACCATTGACAGCCAGCCCCTCAAGGCAGAGCCGATTAGAAGGTTCACAGAACCTTTGCAACTAACAATGGGAGACCACACTGAGTGGATCCAACTTTATGTTATGGCATCACTTAATGTGCCTATAGTCCTGGGCACACCTTGGCTGAAGATCCACAACCCATTGTTGAACTGGACTACGGGAGCAATCTCCTTCCCAGCTAAGGAATGCCAGCATCACAAGATTCAAGCCGCTCTCCTCTCTCTAGCAACCAACGCAGTCACGGAAGCAGGGGGGGTCCAGTTGCCAGCCAAGTATGCAGATTTTGCAGATGTTTTCAGCGAACAAGAGGCCACAGCACTACCCCCACCCCCATAGGGACTGTGATTGCACCATTGAGTTGATACCAGGAGCCAAGATTCCAGCAGGGAAACAATATCCCATGTCCCTCAAGGAACTAGCCACCTTCAAGGATTACTTGGATTCTAATCTCCAAAAGGATTTCATCTGACCATCTACTTCCCCAGTGTCTGCTCCTACCTTCTTCGTACCAAAGAAGCCTGACCCATTGGCACCGGCAAACCAGGAGGCACCCATGAGAGTGGTACATGATTTCAGTTCCCTCAATAAACTCACAAAAAAAGAAAATTATCCCATGCCAATAATATCTGATCTGCTGGATCGCTTACATTTTTACTAGGTTGGACCTCAGGAATGCATACAATCTGATCCGGATGAAAGAGGGGCATGAATATCTGACTACCTTCGATACCAGGTTTGGTAAATTTGAGTACCTTGTTTTGCCCTTTGGCTTGTCTAATGCAGGAGCCATATTTTCCCGATTTATGAATGAAATTTTCTCTGATTTACTAGATAAGTATCTGGTCATTTATCTAGATGACATACTAATTTTCTCTGAGGATGCTACAACTCATGTAACCCATGTACGTAATGTCTTACAAAGACTGAGAGAGAACAAGCTGTTTGCCAAGCTAGAGAACTGAATTACATTTCCTGGGCTATAAAGTATCAACAGAAGGCATATCCATGGATCCTTCTAAGGTCCAGGCAATTCTCTCTTGGCAACCCCCCCAAAATGTGAAAGATGTACAAAGGTTCCTAGGGTTCTGCAATTTTTACAGGAGATTCATAAAAAAATTTAGTGACAGGGCTAAACCCCTCACACAGCTTTTGAAGAAAGGATCAAAATTCATTTGGGGGGAGAGGGAGCAAGCAGCATTCCGAGAATTCAAGCAACTCTTTGCATCCCAGCCGCTGTTAAAACACCCTGATCCCACGAAGCAATTCATAATGCATTCAGATGCTTCCGATATTGCCATTGGGGCGGTGTTATTGCAATATACAAACAAAACCGAGAATACATTGCTTCCTTGTGCCTTTTTTTCACGCATGCTCTCACCAGCAGAGAGAAACTATGATATTTTTAACAAGGAGTTGCTAGCAATTAAAGCAACATTCCAAGAGTGGAGGCACTGGCTAGAAGGTGCAGCCTTTCCTGTGAAAGTTTGCACCAATCACAAGAATTTACAGCTTCTACAAAACACCAGATCCCTCACCCCATGCCAAATCAGATGGAGCCAGTTTTTCTCCCGTTTCAATTTTGTTATTTCTTATGTTCCTGGGGCGCAGAACTGTTTGGCAGATGCCCTGTCTTGATCCATTCAGGCAACCCCCGCTATTCACCAGGAGGTAGAGGCTACTATATTACAACCTCACAACTTTGATCAGTCTATGAGGGGGAACCAGACAGAGATTTTAGCAGCAGGCAGACAAGCAGAGGACCTATTTACAAGAGTCAGAGCTCAGCAGCAACAGGACCTGTATGCCAGGGCCAGGATGGATGACCTCCAGAGGGGCCCGCAAGACACTGCCTCGCCATTCAATGTGGAGGCAGGAATCCTCTGGCATAGCAGGCGATTATACATTCTCCCCTCATTGAGGGAAGAAGTACTGAGACTTTGCCATGACCATCAAACGGCAGGCCACGGAGGTGTTTTCAAAACTCTCCATAGAGCTCTGAGAGACTACTGGTGGCCTAAGATGACTGCAGACATAAAGGGCTACATGGCTTCTTGTCATACCTGTAGATGAGCCAAGCCTCTCCCAGGGAAGCCCACAGGACTCTTGCAACCCCTACCCACCCCCAGTCAGCCTTGGGATACAATCTCCATGGATTTCATCACTGATTTACCCCCGGTCCAGGGACTGACTTCCATACTAGTGGTGGTGGACCTTTTCACTAAAATGGTGCATTTTATTCCTTGCAAGGGCCTCCCATCTGCGCAAGCCACAGCGCAGTTGTTCATGGACCATGTTTTTAGGTATAGAGGCATGGTAAATCACGTGGTGAGTGACAGAGGCCCTCAGTTCACTTCCAGGTTCTGGAGGGTGCTTTTCCAGTCGTTAGGGGTCCAGATCCACCTATCATCATCGCATCATCTGGCTAGTAACAGGCAAGCTGAGAAAATTAACCAATGGTTACAGCAGTATCTCAGGTGTTACACCACTTATCAGCAAGACAATTGGCCAGCCCTACTCCCCATGGCAGAATTTACATATAATAATTCTGTGCAATCCTCTACCAAGATGTCTCCTTTCCAAGCAGTCTACGGGGTTAACCCTCGGGTGTTGCCCACCTCCTCCCAGCAGGGAGCTGTTCTAGCCCCAGCTGATTTTCTTAAAGAGCAACAAGCCGCACAGGAGTTGTTAAAGGAGCAGCTGAACAGGGCAAAGAGTGCTTCAAGAGAGCTGCAGATGCTCACAGACAAGAGGCGCCAGCGATTGCAGTAGGAGACAAAGTGTGGCTCTCTACCAAGTTTTTGACCTCTACCAGACCCTCCAAGAAGTTGGACTCTAAGTTTGTGGGCCCTTTCACTGTGGTACAGCAGATAAATCCAGTGGCTTATCGCTTACAGCTGCCCGCATCCATGAAAGTCCATCCAGTCTTTCAAAGAGCCTTGCTAGCCAAAGACCCTCCCACAAGTACCTTGCAATCGCAAATACCACCCCCCCTCCAGTAATTGTGGAGGGGGAGGAAGAATACAAAGTCAAGGATATTCTGGACTCTAGGAGGAGGGGAATATTTCATACATTGGAAAGGGTACCCTGAGGAAGAGCGCACGTGGGAGAATGCCAGAGCTGTACATGCACCAACGCTGGTTCATTGATTCCATCAGCTTTTCCCTCACAAACCCAAGCCTCGCACTCTACCAGAGATTCCTCACTTGGCTGAGCAAGCAGAGGAATCCCAAGCAGAGGAGTTCGTAAGTTTGCAGTTTCCACCCCCGCCTGAAGCCTTGACACCAGTAACAGAGGAGGGGGGGGGAACCGCAGCCCTCCACCTTGGGCTTGCATTTCTCAGGGGGGAGGGGGGACGACTCTTCTAATGATCTAGCTATTTTCCAGCAGCAGCCACCTGGGCCAGAAGCATTATCAGACCTGGAGAGCAGCACTGATTCGTCTTTGGAGGAGTTTTCCTTTGAAGACTTTCCATCGTTGCCCAGTTCCCATGGGAGCTTAGAAGGAGACATAGGCTCTTATCAAACCTCTGGAAGGGAGGGGGCTGAAATGGAATGTGAATCTGGAGGGGAGGGTGATGTCATGAGTACTGATGGCAAGCAGGAGGGGGCCCCTATCCAGGGGGGAAAATGCATGCGTCATACTGAGGAATTAAGCAGCCATTCAAAGAGACACAGATCAGACCCGCCTTAACTTTCGGGGTTTATCTGTCTGGGTTTTTCCCATGCTTCTTCAGTTTGTTAGGATTCTGTCTTATGTAGCAGTAATAAACACTAGAGACCTATTCCTCATCTCAGCGTGATTCCTGACTGTTAGGACAGCATATCTTAAATACCTGTTCCTGGGGAATGGCAGCGCAAGATGGAGAAGACAGTCTCTTAAGCAAATGCAGCCCAGCTCTTCTTTCATTCTTATTTTTTTGTCTCAGTTTTCTAGCCTCTTATTATTTTGGGTGAAATTGACAGAATTGCATATTCTTTCTGATTTTTCCCTCTCCAATGGCTTTATTTCTCCTCAGGATGATCACTATATTGGCACAATCTCTATTTTTAAAGAAGTTCATTTATTTTGAATTTTGCATACTGTAGTTTGTAAAGGGAAGTATGACTCAGACAATTTTCTTCCCCACCCCTCAACCAATTTTTCCAGATGTCAGGCTAAGATTGTTCAGTTTGTAGCAGGGATCTATAATTGCAGTGCTGTTGTTTCCAGAGCAGCTTGGGGTGGGGAAGGTTTCTCAGCAAATTCATCTTGTGGAAGGACTGTAGTGCTGTAAAAACATTGAGATCACTAGTCTGGCACAGTTCAACGTTTTAAAAACCTCATGATTTTAAATGCAGAGGTCCAAATATGCCTGGCTGTTTCCTGATGAACTTAATGTGCTTAACCTTGCCTAGTGTATCCTCTGAAAATGCTTCTCTACCGCCTCCCTTCCTGAAAAGTTTAATTTAATGAAGTACTGTAGATTCTATCGAACGTCAAAATAACAACTCTTCCTCCTCTTCCTCCTCCCCCTCTTCTTTCTTCTTCTCAGCTAAAATATGCTACTTACAGCTGTCTAAGCTGCTGATTATTATATAATTTTAGTATAAAAACTTTTCATGAAAAATCTTTCATTTGTAAGGTATGTGTGCAAACATTGTTAAAATCTAACATTGTTAAAATCTAACGATTTTTTTTTAAAAAAAAACACTTTCTATGGCATAAAAATAAAGATAAGAAAATGAAATATAATACAGCTAGGAACTAATTCTTGAACACTTAAATGTCTGAGACCATATCATTAAAAAGGGGCCTTTTTACTAGTTGTAGCATATGTGGGTCTTTCATACTATGGGCTACAAAATGGAAGAAAACTGCTAGTGAATTTTCAACAATGAAGGCTTTAAAAGTTCATTATAGTTTAATGTAAACACAATCTGACTTACGCTATGTGATTGTGTGTGTGTAAAAATATCTATCTCTTAAAATGTCAGCCAAATACAAGAGTAGATTTCCCTCTTCTTAGACAGTTGGATTTCAACTCCCATAATTCCCAGTCTGTTCTTGGTTGGAAATTATGGGAATTGATCCAACTCTTCCATAGGGTACCAGGGTGGAAAAGTTGTGCTATTAACAATGAGTTGTTCTTGAAAGAAGGGTTAGTTGATCATTCTTGAAAATAAGAATGGTGAACTGAACAGAATTTGATAAGAGTTTATTATTCATGTGATGTTCTTATGGGACTTTAAAAAGAGGCAGCAAAAGTTCAGTTAAAAAAAGTTGGACACCAAAAAAGCAGTGTAATTTGTTTTATTTATTCATTTATTTATTCAAGACTATTCACTGATGGTCTGGAAAATGGAGCCTTTTTATAACAAAGGTTTCAAGAAGGACATTTCCTCACAATTTTAATTGCCAGACTTGTTTTTGATAATGGTTCATACTGGCTGGGTTCATCATTTTTATGTACATACTATCTTCATAGAAAAAAATAAAATAATGGTCTTATGAACACATTTGCTTGGGGCCTTTTTCAGAACTTCCTTAAAGATCTTTCAGAAAGATCTGAAAACATAGAACACTTTGACCAATAATGCTGTGATTTTAGTTATTTCCAGCTGACAAGGGAACAATCATTTTAAAATCCCTCCATAGTAGGATAAAATAGTGAAATTCATTTCCTTGCATGTCAGAATCTGTGGTTTTAGAATACAGAGAAAAAATATTAAAATTCAAAAATAAAAAATAAATTCCAGTGGCTGAGAGTGGATATAGAGAAGATCTTGATGCCATGTTTTTTCTGCATCTTATTGGTACTCTCCTTGAAGGTCCCTAGAATCAAAAGAAAACAAAAAGTTAAAGACAAATAAGAACATTGATATAATTGCTGTGGAGGGATACATACAGTTTTTCAATTAAAATTTAGTAGTTATAACTTTTTATAAGACTGTAGTAGTTTCGTCAATTTTGTATGTCTACAATTGCCTAGCTTTATTTGAATTCTAAAAATAATGTGTGCAATCCAGCCAAAGTTAAGTCCCACTTACAGCTGTTAGGCTGTAATCATGTATAAGTGTAGCTTATATAAATGTTGCTTGTAATAGTGACAAATAATTAGGATTGAGTCAATTCCAGTTTGAAGTACCAATTGAAATTGATTGGCACAAGGTTCAAGACAACAACAAAAAAAGTACTTAATCAAACAGCATGTAGCAAACGTAAAGAATGCTTTGCTACCAGGGTGATGCCTTTAAAAGGAGAATTTAAAAAGTTGCGGAAAATAAGTTTATTAACAGCTAGTATATAAAGCCCCAAGGCTCTGGCAGTGTGGCTCTAGTTGCAAGGGAATGATAACAAAAAATAGCAATTGTTTGGAAGTCTAGCTGAGGACTTGCAGAAGCATTTGACTGGTGACCAGCCCCTGCTCTATACAAGGGCTAAGTGAGTTGACTAAGGGATGCATGTGATTGGCATGTAAAAATGTAGATTGTTGGATGAATATGAATGAGGTCTTGGTCGCCCTGAAAAAAAATAAGAAAACTGCTGTTTTATGTACATTTTTAAAAAATGGCTGGTTTGCATAAACCAGACAGTAGCTTGGAGCCACTGAAAGAAGAAAACACATGGAGTGCAGATGAATCTCTGGAGAATAGCTGTGCTCTTCTTAAAATAGCATTTTAAAAGAATACGAGCCATCAGTTCCAGAGTATTGGGGTGGGGGTGGGGACAAGTTAAAAAAAAAATCAATATGGCAACTTCAATTGTGCTGTATTTTTTTACCCTGTGATCACAAATTTTATTAAATACTATTTATTTATTTATTTATTTATCTATCTATTTATTTATTTAAATGATTTATACGGCCACCCATCTCACAATTGTAACCCGGGATAGCATACAGGGATTAGTAACTATACTATATTAGCGAACAGTACTAAGAAAGTATTGTAAAAACAATACTAGCAAAGTGGAAACAAGTGAAATTTTCTTCCCCACCAGGCACAGCTATTGGCACAGCTATTAGCCAAAATTAGCTAAAATTCAGGCACCTCTGGGTCACTTTTTGGTTAATCAGCCACTTCAAGAATTCTTGGGTAGCCATGTCATCCAGGAGTTTGTTGTAATCACTCGTGAAAGTGCCATCTGCATGTCTTCGACTAAGGTCTTCACCAGTGTGAGCTCCTTCTGAGAAACTTAAAAGGGAAAAACGGACAAATAATATATTTTCAGGTTATAAAAAAATAGATGTCAAAGGTCCACAGCAGAAGTACAAAGGACTGGGCTTTGTATCTTCATAACAACCACCCTTCAGTAAAATAATCCCTGGATCAAAATCTGTTTCTTTTAAAAATGTTTAAGTAATAAAGAGAAATGTTGTATGTACTTCAATCAAAATTAAGCCCTTTTAAAATCCAGCTGATTTCACAATGCAGATTAAGGCTCATACCCAGCTATTCATTCAACTGAAAATATTTTTGCTTTAACTAAATCATGTTCAGAAGAACTGTTAATTTATATCAGGCCACACACACACACACACTTTGCTACTGATAAAGTCATCAAATTCCCCTTGTGAAGATTTGTATTTCCATTCTTAACTAGAGAGAGATTGGTGGCATTGTTAATGCCTATGAATCCCATGTTGTTCTTCCAACAGTTAATTCCTGTTGACTGACCTGGGGAACATTTCAGCCCATAGCTCATCCTTTAAATTGGAATAAATAGTTTATAGATTGTGATCTGTGCTCAAGGCATAATCTCTGAGAGAGGACATTCTGTACTGATCCATTAACTTGCTGACTACTTTAAAAATGTTGCTGCATTCTCTGAGATCTGTCTTCCCAAAGGACGTTATTTATCTTATCAGTAAAGAACTTCTATGTTATATAAGAAAGCTTGAACTTTTTAATTATCATTGCAGAATAATATTTCTCAGAATCATATGTGATACCAGGAATTGCACCAGGATTAATATTATATGACAAAAGTTCTGAATTCCTTGCTTATACTTTTAATTAAGGTCAGTAACAGAAAAGATACTTTATCAGTCTGAAAGTTTCAGCACTACTATTGGAAGTGGTAACTATAGTAAACATGCTAAGACCAAAATACTCCAATTAAATGTTCTTCCATCTGAGCCAATGATCCCATTCATCAATGTCTTTTCCAACTCCAGATTAAAAACAGAAATTGGGGAAGGAGGAAAGATGGAGGTATATCTTGCTACTAGCAACATCAGATGGCGCTAATACTTTTGCTGAGAATTTGTAATATGCTGCTGTATTGTTTCCTAAATACTTTTGAAGAACTGCAACATAAATATAAGGAGAAAAATCCTGATTTTCTTTTATGAGCCTGGAGGGTTTCTTTTAACAGGCATATCAATGGAATACACAGCTACTTGTGATAGTTCAGATTTGTATCTTAGATTTCACTAATGTAGAGGAAGGAGAATAATTTCAAAGACTGGCCAAGCTGCCTTGAAATTATGTGAATTAAACATATGGTATACAAACAAAGAGTGCAAAAGAAGCCAATACCAGTAATAGTAGTACTAGTAATACCTGTGGCAGAGATCTAAACCTTTCCCCCTAGGACAAGGAGTGAGGAAAGCTTTATATTCCCAGTGTTCTCTTAGTTTCTCTGCTAAAAACCACTATTTTCTTTAAACAAAAGAGATCCATTATAAACATTTATGTGCAACACTTAGTTGTTCTCTCAGTAATATGTCCCTAAGGAAGATCAACAGTAATGAAGTGCAAAGAAGGCTGTACTGTAATTGCCTTCCAGTCCTGGAAAGCTGTTCTTTATTAGATCAAGGGGAGTGATTTCAGATATCTAGCATTACTAACCATTGCTGATGATTACCAGACTGCTTCTTCTCTTTTAATAAAAAATAAAGGCATTTGGCACCACTATCCTCCTCCTCCAACCTTATTCTAAGAAATGTTCTCAAAAGGTGCCCACTGGGTAATCCTAACCGGTGTTTCAGAAATATCTTTTCTTAGCTTTACTCCTTAATTTCAACACACATAATTGACTCTCAGAACTTATTTTATTATGGTGATGATAACGGCAATAATAATAAAATTTTATAGAATGCCAATGACATACATGGTGCTTTTACAGTTGGCAGTGTAGAAATGGAGAACTGAGCCAAGGGAGAAGGAATGTGAAGCCTTGCTCCAGAGAGCTCACAGTCTAAAGGTGTAAAAAAGTACAATGGTGCATTGACCTTCAGTGTCCAGGTCCTTTCAGCAAGGGTGCATGTAAGTGTGCAAGGCTTTGGGGCGTGGGATTGGTGGGGTGGAGGGATTGAAGCCAGAAAAATGTTGTTCCAAATGTACAGTTGCCAAGAAAGATCGATTAAAGTCAGCAGTAGGTATAACAAGCAAAAAGAAGGGGAGGTTGTTTTCATGAAAATGGTGAGAACAGGATGTAGGTGGTTACTGATAGAGTACAGGTTACTGACAGAGGTGTTGGCAATCTAAAGTTATGGGGTGCTTTGAGGCTGGGTAGGGGTAAATATTCAATATATTGCAGAATGAGAGTGGGAAGGTAAAAAGAAAACATTAAAAGGAGTGCAAAGAGACTGACAGTGTGATAATGAGCCTTACAGCAACTTCTTGAGGATGCTGGGGGGAAAGAAGCAGCAGCTCAGGGAGGAAGAATCTGCGCAAACTTTGGGAAACAAACAAAAAACATTAGGAAAAGCAGAATGCTGGAAAGTAAATAAAGACCTTGGGAGAGATTTGGGGTAACAGATCTGATAAGCAGGAAGAATAAGTAGAGCATGCACAAACAGAGGAAGAAATCAGACAAAAGATGAGAACTTCATTGGTCTTCCATATGACTTGGCCTTATGGAGAAATTTGACCTATTCACGTATGTAACAGCACAGTAAACCTGCAAAGAGCTACATTTTAACGGGTACTTTGATTATTTCATGTCTGCAGAACAACTTTGGTTTCAAAAGTAAAGTATGAAATACAGCAAGCAAAGGAGGGGAAATACATTGCAGTTCCGTTAGGTTTTGATTGGCAAAAGCTCCCAAAAGCTAAGAAAATTTTAACAATAGTAGCAACAGATGGTTTCTTACTCTCTCCTTCCTCGCCCATTCACTAGCCAAGCAATGAACTCCTTAACAGCTTGACCTTCCAAGTAAGAGCTGATGTCACTGGTATAGGTGCCGTCAGCATGTCTCTCATATTCGGCATGACGCCTGGCAAGTCCATTACTAAAAGAAGAAGAGTTATTTGTTTAGACCCTTATCTCATTCCCATTTTTCTTTACTAGCCTCTTTCCTCCATCCCTCCATATACAATTAGTTTGAATATGTCCTTGCAATGTAGCATGATGAAGACATAGGAGAAAGAAAGAAGAAATGAGATATGTCTGTTGGACTACACATTTCCCAAAATCTGATGCTCCTGTGCCATCACTAAAGACTAGGAACAGGTTTAGCCCATACCTTACCAAAGGACAGTGCCAAAAGTGAGAGAAAAAGAGAGATGAGATGCTTAGGCTGGGTGTCTTTCTGGGAAAAAAATGGGATTGTAGGTCTGTCAGAGAAGATGAGGGATGGCATCATATTTTGTCTTTTATGCATTGCCCCAAGGCAATCTCCATGGGTACTCTTTCTTTGCAACCCACATAAAAAGTTGTTTCCATTTTACATGGAAAAGAGAAATTAGCAAGCTTACAGCAGTGAGAGCAAAACCTGCTCCCTGCATCTCTTGACAAGTTCTTAAATGCCTTAGCTGACAAGATGCCTGAAATGGGTTTCACTCCTTCCAGAAACTTTGCAGTACATATTTCCATGCTCAACAAACACTACAGCAAGTATTTTGCTGATATTCTTATAGCAGGAGTTTAAAAAGATAGTACTCTGGTTATTTTTCCAAACAGACGCATAATAAAGGGATTGTGCAATTACTTCATGGTGAAATGATACATGACTCTCTGCCAAATCACATTCCATTTTGCTTTTTCAAGTTTGTTTGGCTGCCCAAAATATCTTGAGGTGATTGCCTGGCAAAACTTTCTCCAGGTATGTGAAAGTAAGATCCATCATAGGACAAGCACTCACCTGAAGGTCTCTGATAAAGAAAACCCAAGCACATTATTCATAAGTCATAGGAGGTTCACTTTATATAGATATTCTCTAACACCTAACTGGGCAAACTTATCATGAGAGCAATGAATGAATAACTTGTTAAGAGTTCATGTGTGTCATAAGACATTCTCTATGCCTCAAGTATACAGTATATCCACTCTGATCTGTTTGCAGACTCTGACTTAGGCTAATTTATGGCCTTGGTGTACAGCTGTCCAGAATAAGACATCTTTCTCAAGAGACAAATAGAACCATAGTTATTTCTCTTGATGAAGATTAATGAGGCTTCAGGTTAGAGAACAACTTACATGGGGGAAGGTTATATAAATGTAATATATAAACTTCTGGTTTAGTGTTAGCTTCTTGAAAGAATCCTCCAAATGACCACCTGCTGAGTCAAAGGTGTCACAGATTCAGTACCTCCCACCCCTTCATTTGATTATGAATTTGATAGTTGAGGAAAAGACCAGGAGAGGGAGGTGGTTAGGGAAGCATCATTCTCAAGGAGTTGAATTAGCTGTAGGGCTGCTCTTCCCTAAGACATCGGAAGTGCCTTGTATGTACTATGTGGTTCACACAGCATCTCCTTTCCCTCTTTGTCTTGCCCTCTTTCAATTCTCTGTAAAGTTATCTGCATTGCAAATAACTGTATTTTTTGGAATTTCATGCCATGGTATTAGTAAAATAATTCCTGCCCCATCTGTATGGATTAGGGGGGGAAAAAAGCTGGATTATTATGTCAGGTTTCACTCCAACAGTGTGTTTTAGAACCCCTTTCCTTTACCTTACAGTATGTCAGAGACATATATACACATATATTTCTTCTTTATATACATGGGGGAGGGAGAAACAGAGATGATATGTATGCATTTACTTTATACATACTATGGTTAGTTTCAGTTTTGTGTGTATTTTGTTAGGAACTTTTGATGTAAACCTGTATAAAACTCTGTAAAACTTTTGACAAAGGATTCCTTCACACATTACAGGTTTACCAAATACAACAAGTATAAATGTGAACAAATGTTCATGGAAAACATATGCATTATACAGATATACATCGGGGTCCTGGCAATTTTTCCCTGCAGCATACACACAGTGGATGAGAAGCACATGCCTTGCAACATTCCAGCATTTGCCTCTCCATCATGTGTCACATAGTCCATACATTGTGATCATTTGAGAGAACATATTTGAAAAACAAAGCTGTAGATGGTTGTTGAAGACAATTTAACTTGTATGTGTCCACAGTACAATACTTGGTAACCTGGGATATGTGCTAGGAAAAGAGTAACCTCAGGGGTGGAGTATATGCTTGAGCGCAGGAGGTTCCAGATTCAGAGCACTTCCAAATGGGCCTTGTGTCACTCCCAGATCAACACTGTAATTGTACACCTTCCTTGACAATGGACAACTGAAGTGATTTACATGCAGCTGACATATGGCTCAAATACCAACCGGCAAAACTTCTGTTCTGCAAGTTACAACACTGGTGTTCTGCAGAGCTTGTGGGGTGGAGGTGGGGGTGGAGGAGATACTATTCTCTCATTGGCAGTGGCTCCCACCAATCCCTGCTTTCCTGGCTTTGTTCTCTCTCCACAACCTTGATGCCATCATGTCCTTGCACTGGACTTCAGTGGGGAGTGGATTTTCGACCAATGAATGTCTTTTTGTTTCATTTTCTTGCTCCATGGGAGTAAACGCGGCAAAGGAAGAATTAGGAGTGAGGGGAGGGCTCTGTCTAGATATCAGTTTTTGCAGTCTCCTATTGCTTGGCTGGAGAAAGTCTTAGTTGGCTCATCTAGAATTCTTAGTGGCCTTGGAGAGGACTATCTTCATAACATAAGTAAGTAAGTAAAGTAGCAGGATATAGGCCATAAAGCTGTATTCCACTGCCTAGGACCACTGAGATGTGGAATTCAGCTCCTAATATCTACTTGCTCATAGAAACAGGGAGTTAGTCCAACTTATCTGGAGGGCATCTTGTTGAAGACTGCTGCCCTAGGGAACAACTGCTCAGAATAGACTATGCTCTGCTAGATTGTATAAGATAACTTCCACTGCAAGAATCGTATTTCTAGACTGAAGTATAACTGATTAGAATTTGTTTATTCGATCTCTCTCTCTCTCTCTCTCTCTCTCTCTCTCTCTCTCTCTCTCTCTCTCTCTCTCTCTCTCTCTCTCTGTATTCTTGTTCTTGTAGATGTGTGTAAGCCCCTTAGATTCACTTGATTGAAGTGGCATAAAAATGCTTGTAATAAATGAATAAAACAAATGTTCATCATCAGTGTCACCAACTTAGGCAGTACTGTCAACCATTGAGATAATTTCTGTCCGGATGCCCCCTTTTTTCCCACTACATAATGAGATAGCCACTATTGGGGCTGGCAAAGGCAGGTTTTTATGTGCACCATTATGCTGTAAACACCTCTGGAAGCCAGATTTTTTAGGAATGTGCCAATGTATTCGCAGTTCAGCCATCAGCCTCTCCCAGGCTATAAAAAGCCTGACCCAGTCAAGTCAGCTTATGATCTATTTTTGTTGCATCCTCTATATTTTATAATGTATCTTAACTTAAAATACCTTGAGAGCTGGTCCAGGGAGTTTTCTTTCTCTCTGTCTTCAAGTCCTTGTTGTCTGTGGCAGAGACCCATAACAATTATTAAAATGGCATTTACACAAGTAGAAAAAGACATACTATATCCTTAATTAAACATTTCTGTGATATTTAATGACAAGAATATTTTTTGGACAAGAATCCCATATATGAATCCTATCACTTCTGCATTTAATTCCAGACAGACTGTAAACATTTTGTGTTTTATTAGCTACAATATTTATGCTTGGAGTAAACTTAATTGATCAATCAATCTATTCTGTAATTAAGAATATTCAGTCTTAGAATGTTTTTTCTATATTAGAACAGCTACAAAAAAACCACAATACATAAGAGCTTAATTCTCTCTTCTCCGACATATAGTTTACTCTCTACAGTCAAATGAATATCCAAACAAAATGCCAAAACTAACAAAAATGTTATAACCTAAACTTGGAATTAAAGAATGAAATCATTTTCTGACTGAAGACATACTTGTTTCCATTTTCAAACCTGTTCAGTTGCTCATATGTAACTTACTACTGAGTTACTAATTATTTCACAATTCAGTCAAAAGCTCCTCCTGCAATAAGTTTGAATAAGTTGACTTATTATTAACCAAGTCATATAATTGCTGAAGTTCATAGTCAACCACTTTTCCAGCCTGATGGTGGTGACCAAGTCTTGAATGAATTTTTGTGAACTGTTTGTTGTGATCATAGGTTAAAGGTTTGTTCGCAACCATTTCCTCTATATTGTAAAGATTTCTCATGGGAAGTTATTGTTCCAAATGATTGAATTAAACATATTCAGTGAACATGGAATGCTGAAAAATACCAAAAATACCAAAAAAAGCAAAAAACAAAAAAACAGCCAACCAGAAGATGCTGGTTCTATGAATCATTTGGAACAAAGCTTGTCCCCTAGAATTGTTCATGCTTCTTCTACTATTGATCCTTGAAACCAAATACTTGTTCTAAAGCAACCACTCATCTTTTAGTGGATTTCTGCAAATAAACATATTTAGGAAAAGACTATTAATTGCTTATTTCATGATCCACTCAAAAGGGACAGTATAATCCTACCTCTGCTAAATATATATTAAAAATGTCAAAGTGTAGAGGTTCGGATACAATCTTGGGCACTAGAAGCCAGCTTGGGCCAATAGTGTGCATTTGTACCTGATTAGGAAATCCCTACCATCACACCACAGTTACACTGTTTTTCCACCAATTCCATTCTCAGGCATTTGGCACCCTCAATTTCATGCATTTTTACTTATTTGCAGAAGAAATAAGTGTCCAGGGATCAAGCCAACAATCTAAATTAAGGGAAGGCAACTCACTGTCCTCTTGATGTTTCAGACTACAATTCCCAGTTTTCTTATCATTGGCCATCTGACTGGGGCAAATAGGAATTGAAGTCCAAAAGAGATTTGATGTACCTAGTCTACATACTTGGGGCTGTGATCTATTCAGAAGGAATCTGTCACCTAGAACATGCTGGGAACTGGGAACTATTTACTGGGAATCCGTCCCCACTTGCCATTGGACATGCTGCTGTGAACTGTGGTCCCACATACCTGGAGGGTACTTGGTTGGAGAAACGTGTTGTAGGATGATGGCAAGGAGATCCCAGTAATCGACTCAGCCACAATGACAACCTTTTATTAATTCAGCTTGATTTAATTAATTGATAATGGCTAATCACTTCCTCCTGCTGCCAAGAAAAATGCATGGACAAGCCCATGTGGTCAACAGGACAACTATAAGAAATTTGACTTAGGGAAACTCAAAGAAGATTTTTAAACCAACATCTAATTAAGGCATTGAGATGAAACAATTGTGTTGCTGAAACTGAGAGAAGACATAAAAGAAACAAAGTAATATACATGATAGTGGAAAAACAATGGGGGATGAAGTATTTGGACAACAATGAACCAAATACTGGTGAGTGAAACAGCAAAGTACCAAATTACTTTGACTGTCAGCATTAGAAATGGTGAATGAAAGAAACATCTGAAGAAGTGGGAAATAAAATTAAGATCCACAAATTGTACATTTGATTTCAGGAGTTGCAAAGAGCACATTATTCTCAGTTCTAATAATATACTCCGCCATAGTGGTTCCTCAAACTGTATCTTATGAAACTTTGACATGGCTTGGAAGTGTCCCCAGGCTCCTCAGTTAAGATCTACCATGGCAGATCTATAGATCATATGGGTAGTTCAAGCTGGGCAGTAGTGGGGCCCAAGAACCTTGTATGCTGCCTACATGAGCAGACAGGATGCTGGGGAACAATCCCAGGATACTCTTGGGCAAGAACCTTGTGGAAGGAAAATAAGCTTCCTCTAATAATTGTTCATAGAGCTAGGTTTAAAGGGCTCTATGTATGTGCAAGAGCAGAAATAAGGTTCAGAGGGCCCAGCAGAGTTCAGTGATAGAGCAAACATTTTTCATACAGTCCTTAATTCAATCTATGACATCTCCAATTAAAAGGGTCATTTATCAGCTGATAGAAAATATGCCTGCTCAAAATCCTGAACAGCCATTGCTAGTCTGAATACATCATGCTGGGATGGGTGAACCAGTTTAGTGTTCTGGTTCAGTAGACCTTTCTTTTAGGAGAAAGGCCATATCTTGGAGTAGACATATATTTGACATATAAACTGGCCCCATAAGAAAGACTGGAAAGACAATGCTACAATATGACAACATTCATGTTCTAAATTGTAACCCATATGCTGTACTGTATTACTAAATTCCAGTATATGTTTTATACATACCTTGCTCTGCTTGAGAATGATAAACAGTCCAATTGTCTTCTATTAAAACTCAAGCATGTTGTTAACTTGAGCCTACATTTGAGTTAGAACATGTGGGAAGCTTTTTCAATCGATTATTTAAAATAATACTTTTTCAGAAATAGTTTCATTAAGACCTTTTTTTGCCATTCTTCTGATAGAACTCTGATAGATTTTAAAGTACATTTTAGGACAGTGGTTATAAACTATTGGGGAGTGTATCTGTGTGTCTATGCATGCATGTGTAAAATAAGGGATAGTGAATGTACTAAATTCTGAAAAAGTTCTACCAGCTTGGAACAATAGGCATTAAAATAGCAAATACTATTATAGTACACAAGCCAGTGTGAAGTGGGGTAAAAATCCTCAACCTATCTACATTATCCTGTTATTGACCAAGAAAAGAATGTTGTGATCAACCAGTGTGTGGACATTGTGAAAAGGATAAATTCTGTGTTAAGGACCATCTGAAAATTGTAACAATGAGTACCACAGTGTCAATATCCCCATTTATGATAATGCCACCATACTTGGAATACTGTGTACAGTTCTAGCCACTTCACCTCAAAAAGGATATTGCAGAGCTGGGAAAAGGTGTTTTAATTTTATATTCTCACTCATCAGTTCTTCCCTAAACAGAATACACCCACACAGCACACTTGGCTAATTTTCATGCTCTAAGAAAAGCCATTATAGAATAGACTGGTACAGGCTAAATCATGTCTTAGCAAGCTGCGAAAAATCTGTGAAAAATGTGAATTCTATGTTAGAGATCATTAGGAAATAGGCTGAAAAATAAAACTGCCAATGTTATATTGCTTTCATAAAAACCTATTGAGCAGTAGTTTTGGCTCCCAAAATGTCACAGTAACATTGAGGAGGTTGGAGAAAAGGCTGATTAAATGATCAAGGAGGTGGAGTCCAATTCCCTAATGCAGAAAAATGGTACAATTTTTAAATAATGTGCAACTGAACTTAGGTACATGGTATGAGGAAATGAACTGCGCCTCCCCGCCCCCCAATATTTCAACTGCAGAATATCCAGTGAAACTGAATAGTATAAAACTTAGGAAAGATCAAAGAAATTCTTCAGTGGAATTTTTCTTTTACCAGAGATTGGTAAAAATCAGTCACCAACTTGACTAATTGTATCAAAGCTATTCGTAATGGGTGTACTGTATATGACTTCCAATATTATAAACAGTCTGTTTCTAAACTCTAGGAGTGAAGGTAAACTAGAATTCCCCAAGCTCATGAGAACTGTTAGGTCAACAATGTCCAGTATCTCCTGATAGCAGTGAAGAGAACAGCCCAAAATCCATTGTCTTGGAAAGATGAGGGAAAAAGCCTAGGATTTTAATCCTGGAGGACTGACCTATAAATAGGTGTGATTGCCAGATACTGAAGCAGTCAGATCTTCTCTGCATCTATAGCTTCATTCTTATCTACAATAAAGAAACTAGTCTAGTCATGCCACTAGAATAAGATTCCTGCCAAGAAGCCAGTTTCCAAACATGGAGTTAAGGGCCTAGAAAGATTTAGTGCCACTTCCGGTATGAAGTCTGACAGTTGCTGGGTTAAAGGATCCCCTAAAAGTCAGTGTGGCCTTTGTGAGAGAAAAACATACCAGAGTAGTTAAGCCTTTACTCTGAACCAAGAAGGTTGTTATGCTTTTAATTTGCAGTTGAATGTGTGGGTGTGTGGTTGTATATGTAACTCCTAATACAATGTTTTCTGGTGTCGTCTATTGTTATTTGGAGATAAAATCTATGAAGTGGAATGTATATGTCTATATTATTTTATATGAAAATCTGTATATATTTAGCAGTTAATATTTCAGATGTACTGATTACAAAATGATATTAATGGGATTATAGTACAAACAATACACTTTGCTTCAAATCATAGGAAAACTGAACTGAATGGGAGTTCATGGCTTTAAACTAATCCCTAAATTACTTGAAATGTAACTACCTTGAAACAAACTCTAAAAATCAATGTCATTTTGTGTAACAATGGGCACTACATCTAAGAGGGAGGCTGAATAATTTGAGCTGCTGTACTTAGCCTTAAGATATAGAAAGCTAAAGAGTAAGCTCTCCATGTATCAGCAATGCAGGGTTCAGACTGAGAACCAGTGATACTTACATCAGAACTGACAGTATAGCCCTCCCTCAAACAGGCAAGCAGCCTTTCCTAACCTTCAGCCTTCTAGAAGGTTTGGACTTCAGATCCTGTAACACTCCACTCTGAATGGTGCTAACAGAGGGCTTTGGGAGATGAAGCTGAACACATCTGGGAGCACCAGGTTGGGAAGGCTGTGCTACCATCACATGACTTGCACCCATGAATCACATGAAAGTCTACTTGTGTAGCATTGAATTCCACCTGACTAGGCCCATGTACATGGCTGCTTTTTTACTTTTCTAATTTTACAGCCAATAACATAAGATCTTATTTAACCCTATCTAATTTCCAAGTCATGTCATCAAGGAGACACACTATGCCCCACCAAAATGGGAGTAACTTTACTTGGGCTAGTGAACAGAGGATATGTCCATCAGGATATTTTCTTATTTACATCCTTTTCTTATATATGGAAGTCACTGTTGCATAATCCCCACTTATTTTAGTGAATGCTCATAATCCTTCATTAATCAATATCTGTTTGTTTTTCACATTGAAATGCACCCAATATTTAAATCTTAGGCTAGAGAATGAGAAGGTGATGAAGAAAGAGTTCCTGGGGAGACTGTAATATATAAAAATGTCGCTATTTGACCTGACCCCAGAATAGGATAGGTTGCAAAATTTTAGAATGAATGGATAGATGAATGGATGGATTGATGGAAGACTTTGGATGAACAGATGGATAAATGGATGGATGAACAGGGAAGCTCTTAAGTCTTGCTTAAGTTCTGTGAAGCTTATGCATAAACTTAATAAGCTGAAGAGTATCTGTTCATATATTTCATCATGCCTTTCTTTGAGTTTATATGTTATCAAGTATTTTGTGTGAATTTATTTCCCAGGGAGGCAGTTTGTAAGGGGTTGGGGCTTGGTGTCCATTTTGCTTACCCGCTTCTTTTAGTGTTCATTAACCACTGTACAAAATCTTGAGCTCGTCTCGTGTCCAAGTACTTGCTGTAATCGCTGGTGAATGTACCTTGTGAGTGACGTTTCACTTCATTCGGCTGTCTAGGGTCATCTAATGGTTCAGCCTGGGAAGCTTTGAATGATCTATAAGTGTGGTTTGTAACAAATTAATTGCACTGAAGATTGCACATTTGAAAGGTGCTGCACCGTGTATCGACCTCCTTCAAAGATATAGATGCATTCTAAAAATACCTGCTATTAGAAAGGGTCATTAGTCACCTAATTACTACTCAGTAACAGGAGAAATAGATGCTGTTTAGACAACAGTAAGAACTAAGGAAAGAATTAATAACTTGACATGCTGTTGACTTATCCAGTTTTCAAAGGAAGAAAAAAAATAGCGTTAGTCTCTTAAAAGGGTTTTCATTTCTGTTTGCCCTCTGATACAAGAACAATCCGTTGTCCACATTCAGGTTATTACAGCATTAAACATTCTGACATTTACCTGGATTTCTCTTCTGTTTCTTGAAGAGGACTTTGCCAGCTGCTTTGAGCAATCATTAAAAGCAATCCAGCAACGAAATACCAAAGTCTTTTCATTTCTGTCACCTGTGGCAAGGATGGAGGAAACACAGTCAATGCAACAGACTTCAACCCCATTTGTATATACAGGTGATCCACCTGTAATCTGACCTCAAGCCATTTAAGGTTGTTTCAAGCACCATGTTGTCACATTGAAGCCACCCAACTGCACAGGAAGCAGTTTTGTGGTGGATTGCACTATCTGCTCTTCTAACTCAATGCTCTATACTCAGACAACCAATTCTCTGGACAACTCTTTGTCCCATCCCCTGCTACCTGATCCTTTTAACTGAAGATGCTGGGAACTTGCTACTTTCCACTGGCTAAGCCATGGTGATAACAATGTGACAACCACATAACAAATCTTCATGCTAGGTTCTGCAGTCTTGGCAGTTATCAGCACAGGATAAAGCCCCCCTATCCAACATCTCTAAATGCCACCTTAAGGCAACGTGTTTTTTTGAATTTCCAAGGACTCTTTATCAGCCAACATAGCTAACACCTAAGAAAAAAAGGAGAGGGGAACATCCATCTAGACTGGATATCTAACTTGACAGCGGGTTTCAAATATCAAGAAAAAAAAATGCAATCACAATGGATGCAATGCATTATCATTACATAACCACCGAAATCAATTAGACAAGTTTCCCTGCATCTAGGAATTCAGCACTAGCCTGCCTTTGTGTGAAAGAAAGCTTCTTACCTATTAGAAAACTGTGAAGAGATGGAGAGTGTGATAGAATACAAATGATCTGGTTTCCATTTCTTCTGCCTCCAAGCAGTAAAACTCTTAACAGAATTTTCATATCCTGTTGAACATCATATGTTTTATCTAGCTTTCCATAGATCACTACCAACAGCGAGCAGAACTTAGCAAGAGGTGATTGCATCAAAGTCACATTAAAAGAAATGAAACTGGAGTGTATCACTCATGGCCGTTTTCTGCTTTTTTGTTTCAGTAGACCTTAGCTGTGACTTTTTGCTAGTTTATTTCATATACTAGTTTCTGTAATTATGCATTGCACACACTGCTATAGGTGTTCGCGTTCTCTTTCTTCTCACCTTCAGTTATAGTGCTCAGTTCTGGCTTCATTTGCTGGTGTTCTTTAGTGGTGCAATGCTGCCTCCCAGTGCTGCTTTATAAGAGGGCATGTCTTTCCTTCCTTCCTTCCTTCCTTCCTTCCTTCCTTCCTTCCTTCCTTCCTTCCTTCCTTCCTCCCACCCTCTCTCCATCCCTCCCTCTCTCCCCTAAAATAGTGCAAATATCCTGAACCCTTCCAATATATCACAGCAGCTCCGCAGAAAAGACAAAGGATAATCTTCATAATTGTATTAAAAAATCAGACATATTGATCCAGAACAGGTGGTCTGAGAAAAGATACTGAGATTCAATTCTCAAGATCCACATTTATGTATACTCTGTGATTATATCAACATTTCATGCAGGAATTCAGAATTTTCTGGAAACTGTTAATAGCTGAAGGTACAGAAATGGCATTGACTTGTGTAATATCCCTGCCATCATGAAACTCAGTATCTGTTAAAGTAATCACACCCCTAGGTTTTCAAAAGGTTGAAATGGAACATAACTACCATGTTTTGTCTTGTCTTGAAGTCTATAGCAGAAAGAAAAGGGTGTAAGTGGAACCAGAAAAATATATGCTGGATCGTTTCCTTACATTTAAAACACAAGAAATTTAATATCTGCAGTCATCCTCAAGATAATAAAAACAGGAAAGGCTTGACTGGCCTAAGTACGGTAATTTAATCATATAATCTTTGCTTAAAAAATAAAGAGGAAAAAAAAGCCAGATGTGTACAGTACCAACAAAATATTTTAGTTGTACTGGTAAAGACAAAATGACACCAGAGTGGGAGTTAATCTATTGGTTTAGGGATGCTAGGAAACATGACTTTTTTAAGAAAGAGAGTGGCCCCTATTCAAGCAACTGTGGATGCAGCATAAGACCTACTGAGACTACAATTCCCCAGAAGGACATACATTGGCCTTCCTTCTCAGAACAGAACTCTGTTTTTATCCATAGCTGTTTCTGTGGCTATATCTCAGAAATCTTGAATAGCCTAAGGTAATAAGTTAAATCAAGATGCCTTGATTGATTCTATGAAAGCGTATATGCGTTGACCATCCGAGGTTCATACAGTGGCACTGCCTTCCCCAGCCTAGATGCTCTCCAGATCTAGACTTTAATTCTAGAATTCTCACCAATGGTTATGCTGGCTGGGAGATTCTGGGAGTTGAAGTTCGCATATTAAGCAGGCATCCAAGTTAGGGAAGGCTGCCCAAGCATCTCCAGACAACTGCTGCTAATCAGCAGATATAAAAATTTGAGAGGGACCAAGGGGTGCACTTAGTCCAAAACTGTCCCTATGCTTCTATACACATTCAGAATATCTGGACAACTAAAAACAAAAAGATAATGTATTTATTATATTGATTACATTTATGTCTTGCTGGTCCTTCAAAAATCTTGGTGTGATTAGAGTTGATGAATTTCCAACAACTTTTAGTCAAGGCACTGTGCAGCGGACACATTGGCTTAGCTCTTATCCCAAAATCTGCCTTATCTATCTTTTTTTGTTCCCATTGTTGGTAAGACCAACATTTGTAATTTCAGGTTGTAATTATATTCATAATTACTATTAGTATTTCCTTCAGACTGTCTTTTTTGATCAGGAGCACAGGATTAAATCTTTATTTAATCCTTCACACAGAAAAAGAAATGTTGATAGGGCCCATTTTTAATAGAAAATGAGTCACATACTTGTTTTACCTGTTAGATTTTTTAATAAGACAGATATTTCTATATCACAGCTAAAGTGCAAATAAAAAAACTATTAGAATACGTTCCACTTTTTATTTTAAGAAATGGGTGCATGCTACTTTTGCTTGGTATCAGGATTGCAATAATTACTTATCTGGGTTCCTTTTTATTGTGATTCAAGGCTCAAGTCTGAAACATATGTGTTTCCAAATAAGATCCAAGGAATCTAAAGTGGCTTACTTGTCTAGGAATTATAGATTGCATTTCTTACTGAAATGTGGCAGCAGCAGCAGACAATCTAATGCCACCCAGAAGTTTGAACTTCTCATCAGTTGCAGCTCCTAAGGCTAATGGTAAAAGACTGTGGAAGTTGCATCTGGACAGCAACAATTCGCCTATCCCTAATATAGTACAATAGTATGTATATGTGATTTTAATATATAATTGCATCTTGATTTAATGGTTTATGGAAAGTTGACTGTGTTAGTTTGCTGCAGCAAAATTAACCAAACCTCTTATAGTATCTTAGCAAGAGTTTTTGATTCTGACTACATTAACACTTTTATCCTAAATACATTTATTTGCCATCCATGCTGATTCCAATAGAATTTATTTTTAAATAATTTTTTTCCAGATGACAGGCTCGGAACTTACGTATATGTATTCACCTGATACTGGAATTTGCAGGCAGGAAACAACCAATATGCAGCTAAGAGATGTTTCATATGATCCAGCATCCATTAATAGATCATTGTTTCCAGTGGAGCTGCTATACACCGTACCAATATTCTTTAAGTATTATGTGACTTAGTCATATTAATTCATTTCTGAAAACAAACTCAGGTCAAATGATCTTCAGGAGAAATTACTACTCTGAAAAGGGAACCTTGCAAAATCAAAGCAACAATAATTGTCTCTGGGAAGTATTTTCTTACAGCAAATGCTATCAAATTGTATACACATCATCATTTTGGTTCAAGGCATGTTGTAGGTGAAACTGAAGTGAAGTAACTGCTTTCTTTGCTGGGAGCCAATGAATGAATAATGCAACAAACAAACAAACAAACAGTAGCAAAGTACTTTGGGTTTTACTACAGTCTTAAAGCACCCAATGCAACCTTATTGAAGTCAAGCATCACTGGTTTTGATCAGTGTTTGGAGGGATCGCCCCTTGAAATACCTTTTTACGCAATCCTAATAATAATAATAATGGTGGCAGGAAATGTCCTTGTTCATTTCTGGTCTGGGAGACAGTTTGAATGCTAAACATAAGTTGGGCTAGAGTTTGGGAACCAACAAAAAATTGGACTCTTGTTGCATATATAACTCTTCCTGGAAGTTAATTTCATTGAACAGTACTTAACTTTGGCTAAAATACTGTTTTCTTTTGGCTTATACAACAGTAACTTATTTTTTTGAAAAATTATTTTAAATAGTAATTTTAGAAATTTAGGGGAAAGAGTTTTACACCTAGAGGAGCCCACATTTATTATTTTCAAATAAAATGAACAAAGTAAGTTTGACAAATAAAACACTGGGTTTACAATGACTTTTTGTCACAGTTGTAGTTAATTTATCTCTCTTCATATTCTGTTGGATTCCCTAGTCTTCCCAATACCTCAACAATCTCTCCCATGTGAACCATTTTCCGTTCCCTTTAAATGAAATAGAATTTTAAATAATTTTGCTCAATGCAATGCTTATTATCAAGAAACAGTTACCTGATTTTGTCTCTGAAAACATGAATACAGATGTGCAAATACTCAAAAGCATCCTGTTGATGCCTGCTAAGTCTGTAAAAATAACCCTTTATTCACCAAACTAATGCTCTAGGGAACTCATCTACCTCTTACCTTTGGATGCCAGGAAGGGATATGAACAAGCAGGAAAGGCAGCACTGTTTCTCTTCCTTTGGCAACTTCTGGAACCCTTGAGAATCCTAAAACAATTGCCTTCTAGTCTCCTTACACAGCCTCATATATAGTGTTCAGCTCCAGTAACCACTTAAGAGACTGCATCATTGCTGACAGTTTACTTACTCAATTTGGAAAAAAAAATCAAATGAACAAATCCTGTTGTTTGCCATTCAACAATTTTTTACAACTGATTTCACACATTTATTCTGTTTACTTTGACATCAGTGTTGACATAGGCCCTACTGTTAGGGCAAAGGCAACGAGAGCTCACTGTCAAAAAAATTACCTGTCCTAGTGATATTGGAGTGATCCATTGTGGGAGTGAAGTATCCAAGGAACAAAGTATTACTTACTGTTGCTTTTTAAATAAAGCCTATTTAAATATACTCTTTATTTCACCATGTCAGTTTTAGAGGGACAATCCTGCCCCAATTCAGCTTTTAACAAGAGCTGTAATGGTGCTCATGATGAAGTCCCTGTAGTGGAACTTCAGTATATTGACCCTTGGCTAGATTGGGGACCAGCTGTCCTGAAGATTTAAGGACAGTCCTGGCAGCTCCAGTAAGCAGGAACAACGGGGAAGGACTCTGGAATTGCCATTTGGTAACAACAGATTGCCCCTCTCCA
The DNA here is from genome assembly GCF_035149785.1 of Candoia aspera. Classification (NCBI taxonomy): domain Eukaryota; kingdom Metazoa; phylum Chordata; class Lepidosauria; order Squamata; family Candoiidae; genus Candoia; species Candoia aspera. Next base: position 198,286,166 of record NC_086153.1, on the reverse strand, counting down.
TCCATCTGGGCTGCATCATGGATTTGATTTTTAGCATTAAATATTAGCTGGTTTTCAAAGTACACATTCTCAACTAAATTCTGAGTGAATTTCTTCATATTCAAAGTTAGAAGACTGTTAAGTAGCACTTTAATGGAGTGAGCCTATTCATGCTTGGTTCAGAACAGTTCTTTCACGTTTAATATTCAGGAAAGTGAGAGCAACAATCACAGCCACACTTTTAATTCTTCATTTATGGTGATTTCTCTCTCTTTTTCTTTCATATTCTCTCTTCCTCTCCCAGGTTCATTTATGGGTATTTACCATATAACAATCGCATATCCCACTGAATCAGGCCAAGCAGAAATGGCTCCATCTTGTATCAGCTTTACAATATGCACATTCATGCACCAAGACGGTAAATAGTTACATAGCAGATTGTTGCATTATTTTGCCTTATCGCCACACTACCTGCTTTTTTCCGCTTATGCTTCAATAACCATCCAAACCTAATGGCACACAAGTCCAAAAGGCAAAATCAGCAGCGTATTTGAATCTTAAGGAAGATGCAGCCAAGGTTGTTCATACTTCCTGTTCTCTGGGCCGCTTTGTATAACCAGTCTTTGATGTTCACAACTTTTCTTACTGCTTATCTAATTCCAAGGGCAAGACAAATATCAGCACGGAGAACAGGAAGTCAGTGATTGCAGTTTAGCAGCCTAAAGGAAGCTATTAAATGTGATTCTTGAATTTACAACTTTTGAAAATGTGACTAAGTCTATTAGCTGGCTGTAATGTCAATGCTTTTTCCTAAAAATAGTCCTTTTAATAATTATGTAAGACTACATGGCACTATTTGCTCTTGTAGTCTCAGACTGTGTAGACATCAGTGATCCATGAAATGACAACTTTGATAGAACCAAAGATCTGTTTTATGGGTTGCACTCCACCAGATAGATTATTTCTCAAAATGTTTTCGCTTACTTTTTCCACATTTTAAAATATTCCTTTCCCCATACCTATTTATTCCTTTTCCCATACCTATTTAAGGAAAAGTTTCCATAATTTTGGGGAAAATGCTGTGAAAAATCCAAACCCTGGATCTTCAATATGGACTCACAAATGTCTCCTCTGGTAGCTGCCAGGTGCAATATCCCAATGATTTTATTTTAGTTTGTTTTTATTTATTTTAAATTACAAAAAAAAAAAAAAAGGAAGCTAGCAGGCTGCAAAAAAAAAGCCCCAAATTTCAAGCATAATGTTTATTTCAAATACTATTTCTGCATTCTGTATATATTCCAAGGGTATTTTCAGAAAATAAACATGATAGAAAGTTGCAGTCCAGTGTTTTATTTGGAGGTATTCCCACCAGCCCTCCAAAAAGGGGATATGCTGGAATGATAGAGGACCTCTTGAAAGTCACAGAGGAGAACCTTTACCAGTTTGCCTTCAGGTAAACGTGTGTTTGAGGATTGGTTATGCCTGTAATAGTAGCCAACTTTGTGAGAATGCCCATAATATGCTCTCAGGATTCTAGATGTGCCCTTATGGGCCCAGAAAGATTAGACACCGATCTGTCATCTATGGGAAGAAATTGTCTGTAAAAAATGAAGTTTTCAGGCTGTGGAAGAGTTTATATCTTAAAAACATCATTTTGAATTGAGCCCAAAAGCTTAATTTGGCAATATACACATGAATTAGGTGGCAATGTACCTGGCATAAAATGAATTGAATATGTACACATATCCCAGGATCAATGAGGACACATGCAACAGACTTTGGGCATAAGTCTAGGAGTCTGTGTAGCAGAATAAGCAGGAACTTCCCCAAATGCAGCAGACCTGGCTTAGCACATGCTAAAAAGTGACCACTGAAACAAGGACCACATTTAATAAGAATTAATAAGAATATTAAGTCTGGATGAATAAATCCTATGATGCAATTATGTCCATACTCTAAAGTTATCAAATTGGAACACTGGTGAAATTGAAATTGAAAATTGAAATGGAAATTTCTAATTCATCTTCCAGAGAAGCCCCACAAAAAATACACTGCAGTGATCAAATCTAGAAGAAATAAAATTCAAAAGTTTAAGTCAGCTGTCAAGGTTCATCCTAAACTTAATATCTTTCAAACACTCGGTTATGGCACCCAAACACTAATTCAGGACACCAGAAGCGACATATACGTCTCTCACTGAGGACAGCTATATATAAAAAATAATATTCATTAAAGCAGGGATATTATTGACAAAAAGTACTGATAATCTGTTAGCAGATACACATACACACATACATGCACATCTACTGAATCAGTGTTGATTCAAAACATTTTGTTGCTTGATAAGATAATGCCATCTCTCATTATAGGCAGAGAAGTTGACTAGACTTTAAGGCATATAATGCATCATAGTTTTCTGCTGCGCTTGGTTACAGCAAGTCATCTTTGAGAGTGTAAGACAGGTAATATGGAACACATTGTTCATTGGCACTTCCTACCCATTGACATCTGCTGCCTGAGGTGGCTTACTCCTTCCTCCTTACTAGTGAGAACACTTAGCCTTGTAAAATCCAGCCTACACATTCTGAAGGAATTTTCAAAATTTCTTCTGATTGCCTGGATCACTAGTCAGCTACTAGAAAAACAAAAGAATATTATGATCCAAGGAATTGTAAAATCCAACTGGAAAATCATGCAGCCACTTAGGGATTAAAAATACTTTTTTCAATGTTAGGGTAAACTACCCCCCAAAATGCATTCTCCATATATTTGATTATTTTTGACTTGTCTACTTCCATTCCATTGCTATTTCAATCTGCAGAGTTTTCCCCATGGTTTTGCTGTATTCTACTGTAAATCCCACTCCCCTTCATCATTTCCAGATCATGTAATACAATGTATATATAATACACCTGTATTACCATCTGCCTCTCTTTTCAACATTCGGATTTTAAATGTATTTTATATTTGAGAAATCACTTTGATTCCAAATATCTATATATTATTTTCAGCAAAATTGATGATCTGTAAAACAAAGTTCAGTTTTATCAACATAAACTTTCCAAGCAGTGTAAGTCCAAGTCTGAAACGAAAGACAAAATGATGCCCTATCTTTCCCAGCACAGGAGCTGATGGACTGGCAGTTAAATTTATTATTTATTTATTTATTTATATTTCAAATTTCTGTCACTGCTCATCTCCCCCCAAAAGCCTATTTCAGCAAGAAGAAAGGGACAGCATCTTGCATTGAGCTCTAAGAAAGCAGACTAATTGCAAGTTTGCAAGGCAGATTGGGTGCCACATCCAATTCTATTGTCATTCATGACTCTACTTGTTGAATTCTGCAGCAGAGATGGTATCAATACCTATATACACGTGTGAACAAGACATATAAACATACAATACTTTACAACTGTGTTATCTGGGTAGGTTATTTCTCTGCCTGCTCACTAGGACCTCTCTCATCTATACAGTTCCAATGTTGGGAGCATGTGATTAAGTAAAACAGACATCAAGAACAAGCAAGCGTCTTCATAGAGCACCAGTCAAGGGGCAAGGGCACAGTGGGAGGAAAGCTGGTCCACACATCTACCTTTTGAGGAAGTCATCTTATTCTTCCTAATAGGGTGGCCAGACTACCAGCTTCCTCAGGAGTTTGGAATTTTGCATGTAGCATTCCATAGACCAGAGAAGTCCATTTCCATTGAATAAAGTTCAATGGGTCTTTCCTCACTGCTGAGTTAGAGTTGAGTTGGCAGAAAACTATAATGGCGTGAAATTTGCCAGTCCCCATCCAGCTGTGAATATTGAGGCTGATCTGGAGAGAATGGGAACGAGGGGGAAAAGAATACTTCAATACTGGTACAATAAAGACAACTTAATGCTATCAGTCTCACTTATGGTGAGGGGGAGTTAAGGCAACATCTCAGGGACAACACAGAAGAATAAGGTTGGCCCATGCTTAGGTACAACTGGGAAAAGTTCCATAGGCAGACAGCCAGCAATAAGATCTGGTTTAAGATGGTTATTTATTACTTGATTTTCATAATTTTTTTTAAATGCCAAGGCAGTATCATTGTGTAACTTTTAAAACTAGAAACAAGTGTACTTTTTCAGCATCTCTGCAGACCTTCCTTTCTCCTTGTACTTTTGTCAACAAAGATAGGACTCTGGAGTTAGACAGCAGAGGGCGTATGGTGTGCAGTCTTTTTCAGCCATTTAGCATTTCCATGAACAGATATCCTGGTAGGAACTATCGAGGGGGGTCTTTTATTGTCAAGACACAGCTATGGAAGTGCACATATAAATATACCTCACACCATCCCTGCTGTGTGCGACACAATAAGGTGTGACATTGAAAATCTAGAGGGAGATATAAAAGGTGTAGGCAACATTAGCAAGATACAGTAACCTGTGTTTTATCATTTGGGTTTGTAGCCCGGGCACATGTAAAGCCACAATAGAAAAGTGTAGGTAGGAATCCTGCTTAGATATTGCATAAACTCCAGTTGCTTAGTACAGTATGAAATATATAGATTCAGTTCTAAAGCGGAGTTTATCCTCCTTCAGTTCATGCAAGAAAAGGGAAGGGTTTTTTTTTACTGCAAAGTACTTCTGAATGTAGTTTGAGACTATGACATTTCTAATTGAAAGTAATATAAGATGCCATTACACCATAATAGGAACCATCCAGCTTAACAGCAAGTTATTAAACCAATTCCGCAAAATACACTAAACATCTGCACCCTGTAATTGCAACTTGTTTGGCACTGGGGAGGAAAAAAAAGAGATACAATTGCAATACAGATGTAATTTGTGTTTCTCTTAATGAAAAAACATGAAGCCAGTCACCACTTGTCTGGCTGAGGATGATGTTTTGCAGTCGGTATGGGAACGCGCTTGTGTGCACGATGCCAGGAGCCCAATATTAAGCATGCTTATTCAGAGGTAACATTTGCAGAGGTCGGCAGAAGTGCACAAGGCAGGTTTAAGAATCCAGAGTCATTGCATGAACCTGGGCATTTAGTTGTGTATGTCATGGTTTTGCTGGGGTGCTGCAAAGTTGATTTCATGGCTTTAGTCCTACTGGAGGAGAGCTATGGCTTGCTTCAGGCATTACTTTCACATGTTCAGTTCAAAATATGAACAGCACTAATGAAATAAGGGGAGTAATAATCTCCAGGCTTTCAGTGTGATTGTCTGGGACAGGGAACCTAGCTCTCCACCAATCGCTTTCACAAGAGCTACAGATCTGGTAGGCAGGTTCCAACCTACGTGGAACCCTTGCAGACAATTGTGCTAGAAGTTTGATTTTCCCTTCACTTAGGTCACCAGTGTGACTAGGAGGAGGAAAATGTGCAGAGAAGGTGTATATAAATTAAGCCCTTAGTTGCTCAACAGAATTCAGAAAGCATACCACTGTACCTTTAAAAAAAAAACACTGAAATTTGAGCATGAGTCTCTTGCGGGCTGCTACCTTTGGTTTGCAAAATAGAGATGCTGCTGCCCAGTTACATTACAGTACACAAAATCCAGCATATCTCTGTGGTTCCTATAGGCAGCTTGTTGTTCTTAGTGCTTGTCCTGCTCTGTTGTAAAGTCTGCTTAGTATTGCACTGTCCTTGCCTAATTCCCATAGCAAAGCTGCTGATGATACAACAAGGGTTTTTCTTTTTCAGCCAGCTTCCCACATACTGATTAGGGCTGAGAGGCAGTGACTGGCCCAAAGGTCAATTATTATATCCTAGTGACTTTGAGTTCATAATTATTGTGGTTAAGAATTCAAACCTTTTTTATGTTCAATAATTTGATTTGTATCATGCATACAGAATGACTTTATTATAATTGCTATTGTTGTTGTTCCTTATTCATTCAGTCGCTTCCGACTCTTCGTGACTTCATGGACCAGCCCACGCCAGAGCTTCCTGTCGGTCGTCAACACCCCCAGCTCCCCCAGGGACGAGTCCATCACCTCTAGAATATCATCCATCCACCTTGCCCTTGGTCGGCCCCTCTTCCTTTTGCCTTCCACTCTCCCTAGCATCAGCATCTTCTCCAGGGTGTCCTGTCTTCTCATTATGTGGCCAAAGTATTTCAGTTTTGCCTTTAATATCATTCCCTCAAGTGAGCAGTCTGGCTTTATTTCCTGGAGGATGGACTGGTTGGATCTTCTTGCAGTCCAAGGCACTCTCAGAATTCTCCTCCAACACCACAGTTCAAAACCGTCTATCTTCCTTCTCTCAGCCTTCCTTATGGTCCAGCTCTTGCAGCCGTATGTTACTACAGGGAATACCATTGCTTTAACTATGTGGACCTTTGTTGTCAGTGTGATGTCTCTGCTCTTAACTATTTTATCGAGATTTGTCATTGCTCTCCTCCCAAGAATTAAACGTCATCTGATTTCCTGGCTGCAGTCAGCATCTGCAGTAACCTTTGTGCCTAGAAATACAAAGTCTGTCACTGCCTCTATGTTTTCTCCCTCTGTTTGCCAGTTATCAATTAAGCTGGTTGCCATAATCTTGGGGTTTTTTAGGTTTAACTGCAACCCATCAGCTGTAATTCCAGGTGTCATTTGACTACCCACCTTAGCATTCCAGTCTCCTGTAATGAAAATAAAATCTCTACTTCAGCTTCTTTAGTGGTTCCTTTCTCCTCCGAAGAAGCCCCTGTCTTTGCCTCTTCCAGAGCCCCCCAGATGAAGTGGGGGGCGATAGCACATTCCGATGGCAGCAAGGCTCTGCAGTTTTTGGCAGAGCAGTAAATCCTGGCATGTTAAGTTGGCCTTGGAGGTGCGACAGATCCTGGCAGCACAGCAGGCTTTGGCAGTGGGAGGAGCCTGGTAGAGGCAGACCGGCCTCAGCATTTTGGCTGGCCTAGATGACAAACAGGCCTTGGCAGCATGGCTTGGGGCACAAGATGGCGGACAGGCGACCGGATTGTGAGGATGTGGTGGACTGGGGGTTTGATGCACCAGTGAATTGCAACACAACAGAGTGATCCGGGCAGTCTCTAGGCCAGTAGATTAGTGCAGCGCCACAAAGGATTTGGATGGTGCGGTGGACTTGGGGGAGATTTAAGGACATGACCTCAGTGGAGTGGTGGCCTGAGTGGTGTAGTGAACTTTGGAGGACTGTTTGGGGTCCCTGGACTCAGGTACCACCTGAGGCTCCTAACACCTGCATCCAGTAGACTTTAGAGCAATTAGATAGAGATCACAGCGAAATTAACTGACCATCCCTTCCTAACCATCCTAAGATACAATCGGGCTATTGGGGATCCCTGAATGGTGAATGGTGTGCTCCCTCTCAGGTGTCAGAGATGTGGGAGGGTGCACAGGCTCTTGCACTCACCTCCTGAGAGGCAGGAGGTGAGGAGTAGCGGATGGGGTGCTCCCCTGCTGACCAGTGAGAGAAGTCGAGGGGGGCACAGTGAGTGAATGTGTGGGTGGTGGTTGGGCTCTGTCAGTGCTGGGAGCATGAGCAGGTGCACTGGGGGGGCCCTCCATCACCTTGTGACTGATCAAGTCAGAATGTGGTTGTGTGAATGAATGGAGGGATCCCTATTTTTAACCAGTGATCTCAGGGGTCCAGGAGTGGGGGCTAATGGATTTTGAGACTCTGGGGGTTTTAGGGTGGGGCAGGCGATTGAGGTGGTGATGGGCAGGGGACGATATGATGGGAGCCAGAGGGCGGGTCATCTTAGAGGAAGATGCCCCCAGTGTTTGTTACCTGTGGCATGTTCCGGCTGACTGTGCTCAAACCCAGGCCTTGGACAGCAGACTCGTGGTGGCCCTTTCGGCTGCTGCCAGGTCAATAAATAACAAGGCCCCCCTCATATGTGATTTGATCACAGAGGAGGGGGCAGACCTGGTGTGTATTACCGAAACCTGGCTGGGCTTGGAAGGAGGTGTTGCTCTTTCAGAGATATGCCCAGCCAGGTTTCAAGTTTGGCACCAGCTGAGACACCAGGGCAGGGGAGGAGGGGACGCTGGTGTCACCCAAGAATCCCTAGTGGCCGTCAGGGGCCCTGCTCCACAAGTGGCCGGGTGCGAGACCCTGTTTTTCAAGCTGGGTTCCCGAGAACAGTTGGGGGTGTTGTTACTGTACCAGCCTGCCTGCTGCATTGCAACTTCCCTGCCTGAGCTGCTGGAGGCTGTCTCAGGGTTGGCGGTGGAGTTCCCCAAACTGATGGTTCTGGGGGACTTCAATCTGCCCTCCCTGGAGCGGGCCTTGGAAGCAGCTCGGGAGTTCATGGCCACCATGGCGGCCACGGGCCTGTCCCAGATTATTCAGGACCTGACTTGAGACAGTGGCCTTACCCCAAACTTGGTTTTCTTGTCAGAGCAGTGAATGTGATCTGAGGGGAGAACTACATCTCTCCCCTCTGTCATGGTCAGATCATGCCCTGGTGGCCCTGAGATTTTCTTATGCTGCTCCCCTCCGCAGGGAGGCGGGACCCATTTGATTGGTCTGCCCCCGGCGACTGATGGACCCGGTAAGGTTTCAGAGGGAGCTGTGGGTTATACCTGAGGATCTGCTGCATGGTCCAGTGGAGGCCTTGGCTGCTGCCTGGAATAGGGCGGCAGCTGGGGCCTTGGACAGGATCACCCCTGTGCGGCCTCTCTTGCCCGCCCAAATCCGACACTCCCCATGGTTTACGGAGGAGCTGAGGGTTTTGAAGACGGTTAAGAGATGCCTAGAGCGCCACTGGAGGAAGACAAAGACCGAATCTGACTGAACACAAGCTAGAGTTGCAATTAAGGCCTACCTTGTGGCAATAAGAGTGGCAAAGTGTCAATACTTCTCCACTCTTATTGCATCCTCAGAATGCCACCCGGCGGCCCTGTTTAAGATTACCCAATCCATTTTGGGGAAAGGGGAGTCAGAAATACATCTACAGGGCCATGCTGAGGAATTTTCTGGGCATCTGCAAGATAAAATTGCTCAGATCTGGTCTGAGTTGGACTCCAAGCGTGAAACAGAGTCTGAGGAGATACCCAGGGAACATACTTACCATGTTCTCTGGGAACAGTTTGATCCTGTTGAACCCGAGGAAGTGGACAGGATCCTCCAGACTGTAAATGCCACCACCTGCCAATCAGACCCATGCCCCTCCTGGCTGGTGAAAGCAGCTTGGGAGGTGACATGTGGCTGGGTCCAGGTGATGATAAATACATCTTTGAGAGGTGGGGTGTTCCCTGCAGCCTTTAAGGAAGTGCTGGTGTGCCCCCTCCTCAAGAAACCATTGCTGGACCCTACTATACTGGACAATTTTCACCCAGTCTCCCACCTTCCCTTTTTGGGGAAGGTGTTTGAGAAAGTGGTGGCATTGCAGCTCCAGAGGATTATCTAGACCCCTTTCAGTCAGGTTTCAGGCCTGGTTATGGGACAGAAACGGCATTGGTCGCACTTATGGATGACCTCTGGCGGAAACGGGATGGAGGCAGTGCATCCATCCTTGCTCTTCTTGACCTCTCAGCGGCTTTCGATACCATCGACCATGGTAACCTTCTGGACCAACTTAGGGAGTTGGGGGTGGGAGGCGTGGTTCTGCGCTGGTTCACCTCCTTCCTCCAGGCCCGGTCCCAGTCGGTGTTGATAGGGAGCGAGAGATTTGGCCCGCGGCCCCTTTGTGGGGTGCCGCAGGGCTCGGTACTCTCTCTACTCCTTTTTAACATCTACATGAAACCACTGGGCAAGATCATCCATTACTACGGGGTGAGATATCATCAATATGCTGATGATACTGAATTATACATCTCCATCCTGGGTGAAGTAAGTGATGCCATGACGACCCTTTCCGAGTGCCTGGGGGCTGTAGGAGCCTGAATGGGGGACAACAGGTTGCGGCTAAACCCTGGTAAGATGGAGTGGCTGTGGATTAATGGCTCCTCAGTATCTGGGAAATTGTCATCTTTAGTTCTAGATGGGGTTACACTGCCCCAGACAGACCTGGTGCATAACTTGGGGGTCGTCTTGGACTCACAACTGCTGCTGGAAGAGCAGGTGGCAGTTGTGGCTAGGAGGGCCTTTGTGCAACTTCGTGCTGTGTGCCAGTTACACCCCTTCCTGGAGCGAGAGGCCCTTCAAACAGTCACTCATGCCCTGGTCATCTCCCATATAAACTACTGTAATGCGCTCTACACGGGGCTACCCTTGAAGAGTATCTGGAAGCTACAGCTAGTTCAAAATGCTGCCACGCGGGCAATCTTAGGTGCTTCAAGATCAGCACATATTACTCCTTTGCTCTGTGAGCTGCATTGGTTGCCAGTTTGCTTCTGGGTTCAGTTCAAGGTATTGGTTTAAAGCCCTACATGGTCCTAAGGGACCGTCTCATCCCCATTACATCAACCCGTCCCACCCGGTCATGCAGAGAGGGCATGCTACAGACTCCGTCTGCAAGAGAATTCCATCTGGGGAGTCCAGGAGGCGGGCCTTCTCTGCAACAGCTCTTGCCCTTTGGAACATCCTTCCCTTGGAAGTGAGGTTGGCCCCCTCCCTTCTGGACTTCAGAAAACAATTAAAGACCTGGGGCGGGAGGGAGAATAGTCACTTCTGGGGATGGCTAGCTCCCTAGAGTGGCCCTGTTTTACTTGCGGATTTATATAGAACTTTTAGCTGTCGGGTTCCCACCATATTTATATTTTATTATGTGTTATATTTATTCTATAGTTTTATATTGCATTTTTAATGGTGTTTTATTGTAAACTGCCCAGAGTCCCACCTCTGGGGTAGATGGGCGGTGATAAATTTGATTAATAAATAAATAAATAAAATCTGTGGTTGGGGCATATATATTTGGATCACTGTGATGTTAAATGGCTTACTCTGAATTCAAATTGAGATCATTCTATCGTTTTTTGGATTGTATCCAAGCACTGCTTTAGCTACTTTACTATTAATTATGAAGGCTACTCCATTTCTTCTGTGGTCCTCTTGTCCACAGTAGTAGATCTGGTGTCATCTGATGTGAAGTGGCCCATTCCAGTCCATTTCAGTTCACTGACACCCAAAATGTCTATTTTTAATCTTGACATCTCACCAATAACCACATCCAATTTGCCCTGGCTCATAGATCTTACATTCCAGGTTCCAGTGGTGTGTTGATTTGCCGTTCACCACCAGCACCGTCGGCTGCTAGCTGTCCTTTCGGCTTTGAGCTAGCTGCGTCATCACGTCTGGAGCTAGTTGAACGCATCCTCTGTTCCTCCCCAGTAGCCTTTTGACCATCTTCCAACCTGGGAGTCTCATCTTCCAATGGTATACCGACGTATCTCTGGTTGTACTGATCCATTTAGTTTTCATGGCAAGAATACTGGGGTGGGTTGCCGTTACCTTCCCCAGGGATTGTATTTAGTTTGACCTCTCTGTCATGGCCTTCCAGTCTTGGGTGGCCCTTCAGTTTAGCTCATGGTGTCACTGAAGTGCTCAAGCTCCAGCACCACGACAAGGTAACGATCCTTTGCTGGCTAATAATTGCTATTACTGAGAAATAAATAATAAACTAACTTAAAAGAATACATGAAGAAGGGACAGGATGGCTGTTCCTTCATCTCCCAGGGCTCTAAACCCACTGGAGACCACTATCTTGCAGTCTTCTTGTGTGGAGCAGCGGTAAAAAGGTAAAGGTAAAGGTTTCCCTTGACATTAAGTCCAGTCATGTCCGACTCTAGGGGGCAGTGCTCATCTCCGTTTCAAAGCCAAAGAGCCGGCGTTTGTCCGTAGACACTTCCGTGGTCATGTGGCCGGCATGACTAAACAGAACGCCGTTACCTGCCCGCCAAAGCGGTACCTATTAATCTACCCACATTTGCATGTTTTCAAACTGCTAGGTTGGCAGGAGCTGGGACTAGCAACGGGAGCTCACCCCGTCACACGGATTTGAACCACCAACCTCCCACTGCGTTTGAGCAAGATGGCTGTTCCTTCAACTCCCAGGGCTCTAAACCCACTGGAGACCACTATCTTGCAGTCTTCTTGTCTGGAGCAGCTACCTGGAGCGCTTGTGGATGATCTCAAGTCCTCTCCTTGTCTGGAGAGGAATTATTGAAGAGCCAGTCTACTTGCCGGCTCTTCATTTCCGCCACTTTTTTTCTCCGCTTTTTGCGGAGCCATCTTCAGTCCACAATGTCTTCCATGGAAGTCCCTCAAAATCATCTCTCTTGACCTCCCTCCCCCACATTGGAAGTCCACTTTGGCTATATAGAAACCAAGGACTAGCTGCACCAGAGAGACTTCATGTCTGAATGGAATATAATCTGGTTGTATAATGAGCTTAATGAACCCTAGCACGCTGTTGCACATCCCATACACCTGTGCATTCAGATGGATTCTATGCACTTCATTAGACTAAATATTCATCAAATGGTTTATTAAATTCATTATCCATCATGGACAAGCTTGCAGTGACATTACATTCTGTTCCTATTCCAACACAAATTCTCTCTTGTCAGCCAGCCCTAAGTTTCTGTACAGCCAAAATACCCTGATGACAGCCAGCCCTTCCCTCACTATCCAGTTGTCAAACACAACTGGGGTATCACATATTAATTTATGCCAATTAAAGTTATGCTGATCAGTACCCTGTATGTACTTTACATACTGTAGACAAGACAGTAGTCTTGAACATTCTCCATGCCACTATCATCATTTTTCTTCTTCAGCATATTCAAAGTTATGAAAGCAATACATTCTTCCTGTCACCTGGATTGTTTCATCTGCCTTTGACTTTTTCCCCAGTAGTAACTCTTGGTGAAATTACTTGTATTTCCATTATCACCACAATTGGATAAATCATTCATCAAAGTACTCCCTCAGAGGGAGTGGTAGGGCTAGACCCCAAAAGAGAGTCTCATCAAGAGTTTTGACCTATAGTTGCTACCCAAATGTCCAAACACTGATTCATGCCACATTTCCTTGTTCTTCAAGATGCGTCAATGCTTGGTAGATTTCAGAGTAAAGCAGTTTGTGGAGCACATTCAAGTTCATTCCCAATATGGGTGGGAAAACTTGCTGGTACAAGACTGAGGAACTGCAAAGCCAACTCACTGACCAACTGGGCATATATAGTCAAAATCACACCCACGAACACTAGCAATGGTACAAAACCAGAGAACTCTCTAACCATCATTTTCTATTTTCTAACAGTGCCTCTGGTATCCATTTGAGGCTCAAAGGCATTCTTAGACAATATTCAAACTTAGTACTTTCTTCTGATGTATATCAGTTTCCTTCTTAATTTTATAAAATTAGAAGAATTCTAAAATAATAAAAGCAGGTGGGCCATGAAGTTTGCTGGGCATTTATTATTATTATTATTATTATTATTATTATTATTATTTATGGCATAAACCAGCCGTGGTGGTCCCAGTGGTTATCAGCACACTGGATGCCATACCAAAAAACCTTAGACAGCACTTAGAAAATCTGTGTGTTGATAATCTGCACATAATAATGCCTACAGGTGCTCTGTTGGAGATCCAAATCTTAAGGTCAATCTTACCTTGGCCAATATTAAAACACACATTTCACTTTTAAATGAAAAGAATGATTTTGCTCAGTTGAGATGTAATTCTCCACTGGCAATCTGAAATAGCTGCAGCCAACAGTGTTAAACAGCAATTTTGTTGACTTTCATTTGCAGTGAAATCATTTCTGACCCTTATGAGATGTTCTTTCGGTTGAATCCATTTGCTAGGTTGAATAGTCACCCAGTCTAGGACTGTGTACCAGAGCACTTTTTTCAGAATCCCTCATACTCTTGATTCAAAATGAATGCCTATATATGACATGTGAGACTAGACTGGCATTACAGGGAGAAAAATAAGCAAAATATACAGCCTTTAATGTTGCAGTTTTATTTTCATTCCTTTATTTCCTAGCTAATGAAAATTCCCAAATAATATACAGGGGTTGATAAGAAACATTGATACCTCTTTAATTCTCATTTTTATCTGCCCTTTGGAAGGTACATAGGTTGTGCAATTAACATTGCTTTGTCTAGGTATTGAGACAGAAGAAAGGTCTCCTTAAAGCAGAGAAAAACACTGTTTCAGGAAATGGGTCATATGAATGTAGAGATGCTTTAGAGAAAGCCCTGGAATTGCATGGTTTTGGTCTGTGTACCACTGAAAAGGAAGAGAAATTGTAAGTTATCTTAATCCTATGATTCTTAAGCAGAATTCAAATGAAAGTAAAAACCCTGGTAAGATGTGTCTGGGGTGGGAGACAGAAAAAGGGATTTTGGTTTTTGTATCTCATCTTGTACTCTCAACCTCTAGGGCTGCAGAGCAAGCCCCGGCTGTTCTGGCATGTTATAGGTGGGGGTCTCCTCTTCGAAGTACAGAAGTCAAAATCTGCATGATTCTCCCATCCATTACAAAAATTGTTTCTGTCCTGCAAGAGCAGCAGCAGGATTACAATGGCAAACACCCAAGCTGAAGGAGCCAATCTGTACTGATTATAATGAAGATGGCTGGGATCAGCATTAGGCTGTGTCTTGAAAGGAGGTCTTCAGAGTTGCAAAATCAGCTCCCATTTCTATCCCAAAAGCTTTTCTTCTGTTTGTGTTTTGACAAGTGGGATAAACATGCTGGTTTCCCGTCAGAGGTAACCACTCCCTCCACAAAGTTTACCACAATTTTAGCATTTACAGGGACATCTTCTCCCTTTTACTTTCCACCCTCCTCTCTATTGCAAAGAAAGAAGTGAGCAGGCTTTTGCATCTATGACTCCCGATTATAGGGAAAACTAGTTTTAAGGACACTGAAAATGCTTAAGGGTAGCAGTTCCCAATCTTGTCCTTTGCCCATTGGAGGATGATTTGAGGCTCCCCACACAATCGTGGGGTCAGCAGTACAGCTCCAGCAGGCACCATAGTGTGCACAATATCCCCAGAAGCATTGGCTGGACCCAAAATTCACCCTAAAATTATCTTACTTAGATAACAATTAAAAAGGCTTAAATCCCACAAGATCCACATAAAGTTGTGGCATTTTCATGTTCCCACCTAAAATCTTGCAATATTTTGGGTGAGAAAGTGAAAATCTTGTAACATTTAGTGATTTCCCAAGATTTAGGCCATTTTTAAAACAATTTTATTGGACACTTAGACTTGCAGTGTCATACCTGCTAAACACAATTTTAATTAAAAGGTTATTTGAGATTAATTAAATTTTATTTAATTATTTTAAGTATTTGGAGGCTTGGTTTTCATTCTAGAAGCCCTCCCATTCTTTCCCAAACAATGTATTATGTGGCTGTGCTTCAGCTCCTTGTAGTCTCAGCTGCAGTATCAAATTTATTTATTAGATTTATAGCCTGCTTTTCATTCAGGAGTGCAAGGCAGCATATATAGCAGTCCCTCCTACCATTTTACCATTGGAAGACCTGAAAGGCAAGTTAGGGACAGATTGCCATGGAGAAAATCTATGTGGTCACTAAGAGTTGACACTGACTTGATGGCACATAATCAAAATCAATCAATCAATCAATCCTCCCATTCTCCCTCACAAGAACAACTCTGTAAAGTAGGCTGGACTGGGAGAGAATAACTTGCCCAAAGTTAGCTCCTATGGCTGAGGGTGGACTTGAACCTGGATGTCCCTGCTCCTAGCCAAACACCGAACAACTATCGCAAATTATTAGGATGACCCATTAATGCTTAAATAGCTTGATCATATCTACCATTGCTTGAAAATCCACTTGTGCATTGACTAAGGCTTTGGAGATCTGTGCCGAGTTCTGAAAATGTACATTATCTGAAATATTAAGCAAGGAAGAAAATTTTTTTTAAAAAATGAATGTGGCTGATTAAAAACAAAAATCCCACCAGTCTGACAAATACCACAAAGCACGCAATAGTAGAACATTAGACTCATGTCATGAGTTAACAAGCTATATAGCAGAGATGATCAACAATGACTCAGCACTGCTCAATGTGCCGGATAGAAAATGAAAATATGTCTAAATGTATTGACCCTGCTCACAGGAACAGAGAAATGCTTAATGTTTCTTTAACAAAGTGGTTCTGTCTCAGGACTGGTACCAGTTTTTCATAGGTCTCACCATCTGCCGTTCCATGGATGAGAAGGTAATCCACATTATGGAAATTCTGAGCCCTTGCCATCACTGTTGAATTCTGTAAGGGAAAATAATTAACAATTATGGAGTTGCCAAATGTAAAAATGATGGGTCCCTTCATTATCAGTTGTCCTATGTGCCTGTGACAGTAATCTATCAGTCACTAAAAAGTTTTTCTTTGCTTTCTGCTAATTATTCTTAAATCAAAGCTTTGCAAGTTTTGTTTAAGGAATTACCTATAAATATCTCATAGAAACACTTCAGTGCAAGGCTTTGGGAACTAGAATTAGGAGATACAGCCATCAGCCAGATGTATATGTTCAATAATAAATTATGTTGCAAATCTGTTCTGGAAACTTGTTTGAATCACTGTAACCTTAGGGTTAATTAAAACAAAAAAACCCCCCACTTCCTTCTTAAGTAACCCAGAAAAGATAAGCAAGTCAAAACTATGAATGGGCCAATAAACATTTCATTTCAACTTAGTTTCTCATCTTCCTGACCACAAGCTTGCTTTTCCCTATTTCTACATCATAAACAGTCTGCATAAACAATCCAAATTGTTTACTGTACTATGGACAAGATTCCTGCTGTTTGGTTTAAATGGAGGGAAAAAGCCCACGGGAACAATGCTAGGTAAAGTCATACACTTCATCTTCCCAGCCAAATTAAACTACTACCTGCCAGCCCTTGAGCCATCAACAAACCATACTGGCACAGAATTGGCTGCCCTCACTGGCAATACCCATCTTGCCAGCCAATGACACTGCCCTTATTCACTGTGTACAGGGCACATTAAAATAAATAAATAAAAAGATTGGAGGATTCATTCCATTTTGTTTCCTTCCCCACCCCCAAACCTTAACAGTCAACGGGAAAACATCTATCAATTCCTGGAACACAGGCTGAACAGGGGAGGAGGCGAGTTTTGACAGATAGACTGGCAGGTTTAGCATCTGTCAAAAATCACTCTGTTTTTGTACAAATGTTTTGCATGGGTGCATCTAAAGGGACTCCGACTAGCATCTGATAGTCAGACTCTTTTTGGACACATGTTTAATGCTATTATGGAAGAGCATCACACTTCTTTTTAAAAGCAGCTTGAATGACTATGGAGAGAAACAGAGACAGTTGCTTTTTTATGAGAAACCCGGAGAGAGTTGTATCTCTCTCCCCCCTCTCCTACTTTACCATCCAGCCCTCCCCCCACCTGCTCAAAGGCCACCACCTTCAGGCCAGCCCTCTGAGCCAATCCCTGGTGGGTGCAGGGTGCAGGGGAAGAGCCTGGTCTGATTCTCCTGGAGTCGACTGAATTCTCTTCCTGCCCAAAGACGGTGCCCGGGGACCACAGGGAGAGTCTCTGCGCCAACATAGTGGCTATCATGTCTCCTGCTGACCCTACCTGACTGGGAACACCAGCCTACAGAATCAGTGAAGCACATCAGCTTGCAACCATGGCAAAACTGCTGTGGCTTACTGCTGCTGAAACACTGGAAGTGCTCTGGGCATTTTAAGCTGTCTCAGGTATAGTCTGAGGAGGAGATGAAGGCTATGTGATGAGGGCATGGCAGAAAAAAAAAAGGTGGTTGTTCTGATCAACATTTTCAAAAGAAAAGGCAATTGGCTGCTAAGTGCAGGGAAGCCATCTCTTGGAGAAGTAGCCTAGCTTTTTTAGTTTAAAAAGAGACCTTTAATTTCCTTTGTAAAATGAGGTGCTACTCTCTGCCAACCCCACCCCACCACTATCCAAATAGACAACCCTTCCAAACTAACCTCAGATATCAATTTAAGACAGATGGAAGGTGTCTAATGGGAGAATCAGCAGAGACAGGAAGAGGGCAGACCACACACTGAGCCAAGGAGCAAAGACAGGAAAAGGGAAGTTGAAATTAAACTGTAAGAGTATAATTAAAGAGTATAATTAAAACATAGGAACATTTACACAACTCTTACTCTGTAATGCTCAAGATTGTCAGATTCAGTTGGAAGACCCATAAATCGTTCAGTGTAGATGGATGCTGTAATATACAAAGAATGCTGCTGTCATGACACACAGAAACACATTAACACACCTAAGAGCAAATATATTGTAAAGTATGTATTTATATTAATTCATGTGGGCATTCAGGGAGATGTTTGGGCAGTATTCTCATAAGTTCCTATAAAATGGACAATTAATTTTAAAACTGGATGCTTCTAGGATTTGTGACCTATTGGCCTCAGGCCACAAAACACATCAAAAGAGCCATAACCATGTACGGTACTCCACTGGGGGCAGGCCTACTACTAGCCAGAGTGATGAGATTGCCTGGGCCATCTGATTTTGTATTTTAAGTGCAAAACCATTTTGTGCAAAAAAGCCTACTCATTGAATGCATTATGAAAAAAATGTTTTTTGCCAAGGAAGCAGGGAATTGTCAAAACAATGCTGTTTGTACCTTGATTTGATGGTTATGTGAAACTATATGCTCTTCCTCTTTGACATGCATTCTGTGCATCTTAACTTGTGGGCAGATGACCATTTGCTGTTGTTTCTTCAGCGGCAAAATTTTGCAAAGGGTCAAAAAAGGTTGCCTGGGATGGCATAAATGGAGCAATGAAGGTAGAGGAGTGTTCAAGAACTAGCTGGGCATGATGTCAAGCTGTCAGCTTCAGAGCCACAAGATTGTGTGCAGAACTGATTGAGATGAAGAGCATGTCCAGCCAAAGTTTAACAGATTGATCTTAAAAAGGGCACCTAACTGGAAACAGGAGATGTTTCATGGACAACAGTGTCTTTGAAAAAGGTTGTGTTTTGCCGTATTTTAAGAACATCTGCTTTGAAGACATAATACTCAGCAACTCTGCAAACCATTTCAAAGCAAGCCTTGCCAAAGAGAAATTGTATTTGCTTTTAAAAGGAAGTGTATTTTGAAGAATGTGTTTTTTGATGAAGTGTGTCTTGAACAATTTTTTCATATGAGCAAAGACCTAGCAGTGACCTAATTTTTAAAATAATCCATTTTTTGTATCCAGCTGTCAAAACCTGGTACTGTAAGTTGTTTTCATACCATAATATTCCCAGCTGGAAACAGGAGCCACAGCTATTCCACACTTAAACGTCCCAGTACCAGACCCAAGGGCCAGTGATGTGACATATCCACCATAGGACTAGAAAGAAACAAGAGGAAGTTAATATTTGACAAGGAAAGTATTTGCTCTCTAAGAATCCAAGTAATAAAACACTGAAGCCAAACAGAACATTTATTTTGGCACCTAAGAATACAGACTAATCAACAGCTTCTCCTGAATAATTTTCTATAGCCATTGGAACAAATGGGACTTTCAATTATTTTTCTTCCCAAAAGTACCTCTCTTTATTTCCTCTAGGAGCTCAAAGCAATGCACCTGAGGATTGCACCTTATTTTAACCTCATAACAACTTTGGGAGGTAGACTGGGCTGAGAGACAGTTGAGCCCAAATCAGCCAAGTGAATTCCATAGTTGAGTGGGGACCTGAACCTGCATTTCCCCTTCTGCAATGACAGAAAGAACAAAGAAACTATGATTAGGTTCTCACATCTCATTAAGCCATATTATGATTTGGGGTTGGCTTCGCTATACATACCCAGCCATTGTGGTTTGTGAACCATGATTTATGACTCAGCTTTATGTGTGAACCCATCCAATTGTTGTTTATTCAACAAACCATGGTTAATAATGTGGTATAACGTGATATATGAACATAGCCAATGTTTCCTGCAGATTCAGTTACCCCTCAGAAGCAGAAAGAAATGTTGCTGTGTCACAGATGTGCATGTAGCTGAAGAGTAACAACCATTTACATTACAGCTGAGCTGTGCCACCTTTCTCAATTTTTCATGCCTTTAAAATAGCTCTTCTCAGTAATTCTTCATGCCCCTTTGCAGATTGGCACACATCCTTTACATATATGAGGGAGACTAAGGAATGCACTGGTATTAGGAAGAGATCTAAAGTATAATGTAATTCAGGAATCTGAACTACATTGCTTGGAAATAAATAAATGATTACATATATAGCACCACCCTCAAAGGACTGGGGTCCTTACAAAGTAATACAGGCAATAAGAAAAAAAAATCCTGCCCAAGATGTTTACAGTCTGAATTTATGCTAAAGGAGAAAAAAAAATCAGGAACAGTTTTCCCACTGTATAGAGTGAGGTAGGTGACTGCCTCAGCAGCAGAGTTAGCATGTCCTTAAAGGGCTGCATATTATTAATTACTTCATTTGTTATTACTGTACTATGGTTTTACTGCCAGGGCAAGGAAAGCGGATCGTGGGATTTTCTGCTTGATGTACCAAAATAACACGGCAGTGTTATTGACAGTGATGGGCTGGAGGGCTTACCTTTTGCTGCTCTGTCTCAAGGTGGGAACATATGCAAAAGAAAAAGAGGCAAACCAAAGAAATGGGGCCACTCAAAAGTGGGTGCCCAAAAGAATATGCACTTAGGTTATGGGCTTTTATCCTGTGGCCTGGTTGACAGAAGATGCAAAGTCCTGATGTGTTTGCTTTGGATTTAGCTTGTTGTGTGAACCCAACCACGACAGTTTTTAAGATAGGATTTATGATGTAGGAGGTTGTGAAAACCCAGGAAATTGGTTTATTTAACCAATAGACTATGATCAAATAAACAATACATTTCTTCAGTCAGGGTACATGTGGTTATTTGCACCATAGGGACACCACTAACCCAGCAACACTCTCAGTGGACTAACAACAAGAGCCTGATTCTGATTCCAACTGCTATGATTCTACCAGCATAATGTTAAACACTTTGATTTGGGAATAATCCCTGCTGAGCTCAGTTATCCACAAAACTGCATGATTCTGCAGTTGTAGACAAATATTTGGAGTAAGAGCTTATCTGCACTGCCTGGTTGTCCTGTCACCAGAACCAGCAGGTATGAAAGGATGATGGTTGTCCTCTGTTAATTCCCAACTGACCTTCAAGGGCACATTGCTCTGCCCTACTTGAAGCACAACTTTTCCTGTTACGGCCCTGTGAGTGCTTCTGTCCTGAGGGTGGGAGCATTTGTCTGTTGCAGGCTAACCTCAGAGGAAGCACCTCACCAACTAAGCCAACGCTTATCATGCATGTCCTTCAATATTCTTATGCCTCCCTTGACCAGCACTGATTTTTTTAAGGATTACTTTAACAAGTGGGAAGCTGGAATGCTGCAAAACAAAGGGCCAACATCCAAAATCATGTTTACTGCCAAGAATGTTCTCTCATCTCAGTCGTAAAAATAAGAAAGCAGATTAGTTCAGCCCAGGGCTCCATTTAGAAGCACCCATCTCCATAGGAAAGATGACAAAGATAAACTGAGAAGGTAGGAGCATGACCGGGTGAAGGGGCACAGAACCCCAATAATTTGAGTTCTGGTAAATGAGTACTTTGTGGAGACCTTCACCCACCTAGGCATCCATATTGTGAACACACCCTCAATATACTCTGGGTTTGAAGTGTTCCCACCTGCCATAAAGGTTGGGGACGTCTAGTTTAGATGATGGACAGTGGTTATGTTGTTGATATGAAACATTTCAAGAGAGTTTATAGGGGAAAAGAAACACAGCCGCAACTGGGGGGGGGGGCAAGTGGGGCATGTGCCTCGGGGGCCGCGCTGGGGGGTGCCAAAATGAGCGCTGGGGGGGTGCCAAAATGGGCGCGGAATCCATGTTTGCCCTGGGTGACACAGACCCCGGTTGCGGGCCTGAAAAGAAAGAGGGCAACTTTGTCCACCAAAGAGCTTCATCAGGCAGAAGGAAAGAGATGAATTGTTTTAGGAGCTTCTCTAGTAATAAGCATTGTGATCTTCATGTGTAATTTATTTCACCTGGAATGAGCTCCTGGGACTGGGTGGGCTTAGAAAATATACCTATAATATCATTTAGTCATAGCATTCTATATATAGCTATGTCATCGTTGGTCAATATAAAAAAAATTCTGCTAATACAAGAACTTAGGACAACAATGTTACCTGATCTCAAATATCAACAAATGCATTCTGTTCTAGACAGCCTTCACTTAAGAAAGTATGCTATGTTGTATTTTTCAGCAAGCTGCTTTATGGGGATCCAGGCCAAGGAGGAACATAAGAAAAACAAACTGCTAGTGACAGGCTAAACAGAACATGATTATTCAAGATTTTTCTTTTTTCTTTTTAAAGTATACATACCCAGCCCCATATGGCTATTCGTTTTTCATCAATAAACCCCATGTCTATAAACTTTCTGTTTGGAAGAAAAATACATACAATTAATTAAAAAACCCCCACAGATGTTTTAAAGTACTTTGGGTGACAGAAAAAAAGAGAGGGGTTATGTGGCAGAAAATTATTTTAAAAATCCTCTAATTCTTGCACTGTTAATAGACATCAATTACTTAATCTGGGTTTGAACTAGTAAAGCCAAAGACAGCTGGTCATTTGGGATATCATGCTAAGCCACAATATTACATGTACAAGTCTTGGCAACTTTTGCTTTCTTCCTTCTAATCTCTATTTTAGAAGCAATGCAAAAATTCTGCTTCTAATTTTAAATTCCCCTTTCCATCCCAAGTTCAAACAAGCCAGGATAAATTGTGATTTACAAACCTAACTTCACTGTTTAAGATTAACTTCACTAACCTTTCACTAACCCTAACCCTTTGGACATAATTAACTTAAATTATGTATATTCTATTAATTATGTCTGTGTATATACAAAATAGAATCCAAAAAGGAATTTTTAAAATTATAGTTTTTTGCCTAGGGTATATCTATCAGACCAGGGCTGCAAAAATCTTGGCATGTGCTAGATGGCAGCAGAGCTAGATATTTCCATACCTCTTTGCTGTCTTCTAATGGGCATCTCAACTTCTGCAGTCCTGATCTGGTAGCCTAGCCTATAGGATCTCCTACTGATATGCCTAGCTTCAAACATTTAAATATAATATACACATTATCAAAATATAGGATTGTTTCTGATAATGAAAAGGTGGGACAGAAAGCTTTAAATAAAATAAATTTGAACCTGCCCCAGTATATGTGTGTTTGTGTCTGTGTGTGTATGTCTGTGTATATGCATGCAGATATACAGCCTCCAAAGAGTCCTATTTTATTTTGCAGCCCTATTTTGATTTCTTGGTGGTGTCTCATCCAGCCTCCTTAACCTATTTTCAAATCAAAGTTCTACTTAAAAGTATGAAGCTCCAGTTGTCAGGGACTAACTTCCTCCATTCCAAACTAATTCAGCTTTTAGGTCTGAACATGAGAGATCCTTTTTGATGGATATGCCCAGCCTCCAGAAGATCCTTCTCAGGCAGATCTATTTAGTACATTATTGAAGGTCTTTTAGGGACAAGGGAGAACTGTTTTATTAGCTGTTTCTAATTTGCTAATTTAATGAACTTTTTTTCTCTTAGCTGTCTGTTTCATAAGATTATATTATATTATATTTCTTATATACTATATATATATTGTTAGCTGCCTTGGGCCCCATTATGTGACTAGATGATAGAAGTACTTAATAGTACTTAGCTTTTGGATTGCACTTCCCCCTATCCAGAGTACTTTCTATACATTTTCTAGCTGTAATCTTCACCTACAACTTGCAAGCTAAATTGGGCATGTTGCAGAATTGAGGGGGAATCTGAGGCTGAGGCAAAGTCAATTGTCTCAACCTCACTGTGTATCTGTGGGGGAAACAGAATGTAAACTGAGGATTTTTTAACAATAAGCAAGCATCTTCTATGAAAGCCCCTTTTCTTGGTATCTGGTTAAGAGCAACAGCTGGAATCTGGGCTTGGATATGGGAAATCGAAATTCAAATCTCAGCTTATTAATGGGTAGGCAATCTGCTCCCAGCAAGGCTACATCACAAAGGTTTATGAGGCTATCCCACAGAGGTGTAGCTCTAAGAACACAGGAAATCAATACTGCCCAGAGGTGCCTAGACAAGAGTTTAGCAGCTTAATAAGAGCACATATTATTTGGGATCTCGTCAATGGGCCATAAGAACTCGGACTGTATTTCAACAAAGCAGTCACAGGAAGAAAGGGAATCAGGCACTCAGGAAGGCAGGTTTTTCACATGTACTGTACTTAAAACAAGCAGGTTTATGGAAAGGTAAAGATAACCCCAGTATTAGAAAGTCAAATTAATGAGGATCAACAGGGAAAATTATAACAGAGAAGCAGACAAGAAAATGATCAAAATATCAAGTAGGTGGAAGGTTCCTACTGTCCATGCTTAAGATAATATTTCACTTTTTGGTTGGTGTATTATTACTATTTATGAGTAATAAAAAATAAAACAAAGCAAAAGTCTCCTTTCAATCAACCTTGACACCATGTAATTTTCTTGGCAACAATGCAGAAGTGTTCTCCCATTGTCTTTTCCCTATATATATATATATATGAAATGTCTGTCTGTCTATCGGAAAAAGACAATGGCAAATTTCTTATTTTCCTCTATAGTCCTGAGATTTCTTGGTGATGTCTCATCCAAGTATTAACTGGGTTTAACCCTGCTGAGCCAGAGGAATGCAAACGGTAAAGAAAACAAACAGGGACAATTTTACATAAAGATCATCATCATCATTATCATCATTGCATTTCTTTTGATGAGGAGACAACACAGAAGTCACTGGCCTTATTATTGCAAATGATCAATTCTGATCAGCCGGATCATGACCTCTGCTTTCAAGCTTCATACAGAGAACTGTACAGATTGGCTCCAACAGCAATGGCAAAATGGAAAACAACAATGTTTTCGTAAACTTTTTTGTCCAAAGTCCATCCCGTTTCTACAAGCTTCCATGATGGATTGCCATGCAACTTGATGATTCCTCACAATAGCTAGATGGAGACTTAACCAGGGCTAGGGATCCCAAGGACTTCATTCAGACCACATGTTGTACAAAGGGATATGATGGAGTAACAGTAATCGGTTGATTTTTGCCCTTCTCTAAATCTGGGGGGAAAGCTATAGATTCAAAAATACTAATGCATATCTTGGAATAAAGTGAGTACAACTACATACAAATAATGCATGTTTTTGGTGGTAAAAAAACTGATAGTTACAGAAAGATAAAATGTACTTATGAATTAGTATATGTAAAACTAACCTAGATCACATCCGTCATCCCAGTATCTTCAGTTTATTACTTTATGACACTAATTTAAAACTTTAGTGGTTACTATAAGCCAAACAATTCTGCTGCTGCTTTGTACAAAAGAAAGTAAATTATAGCAGGGTGGAAGTCAAAATGGTAAATCACACCATCTTCTTCAGCCTTTGCATTTAAACAGCAAGGAGGAAATGGAAGAAACAAAGTAGAAATGGGATGAAAGAGATAAGAGATTTGTATCCTTACAGGTACATGCAAGCAAGATATAGAGGTGAGAAGAGCTAGGTTCTCTTCTTAGTCCTGCTGTTCATTATTTCAAGCCTTAACAATAATCCTTGCTCATCTTAAAAAAAGTCCCTACAAAAAGTGTTTCCACACATATGAAGCATAAAATTTATATCCTTCCTATGATATTCACAACTCTTTATCTCTTAACCACTGAAAGCATTGACTTCTGAAACAAATCCAAGGGCTTTCCAAGAATTCTACCAAATCCAGAAGAAAAACTGTTATATTCATGGGATAGGTCAATAATATTTGGATGTGCAAGAAGAAATAGTAATAAAAGTTCTGTGGCATCTTAAAGGCTAGCATTTACTGCCACATAAGTTTAAGTTTACTTTAAGTTTTGCCAAATTCCCAAATTTAAATAGTGTTCTAGTATGACTGTTAGAAATATTCTCATATGTACTGAATTGATAGTAAATAGTACAATTATATCGACTTCATTAACATACATTTCTTTAGCACCAAACATGGTCAGCATTGAATAAATCTCAGCTGCTATACATGGTCTTATTCCTAGACAGCCTATAATCTATGCTACAGCATTCTCTTCTTCTTCTTACCTTACAGCTGAGATTTGATCTTCAACTTCATAAACCCCAAGTTTTCGATAGACCGCATGCAACAGCTTATCACCTTGGAAAGCTGTTCCTCTACCATCCACAAGTGCCACCACAATTTCTTCTTTGCTTGCAAGATAGCTTATCCAGTTAACACTAAAGGTATCTTTCACATCTTGGCTACAAGGCCCTCCATACCTACAGGAAATATTAATGGAATTTAAAATATTCTACTTTAACATTGTAAGATGGTAAAATGTTTAATAAATATCATGAGAAAAATGGAATGACAAAGGGCTTCTTTG
This sequence comes from Candoia aspera, assembly GCF_035149785.1. Lineage (NCBI taxonomy): Eukaryota > Metazoa > Chordata > Lepidosauria > Squamata > Candoiidae > Candoia > Candoia aspera. The sequence goes on along the minus strand of NC_086153.1, from coordinate 198,259,826 downwards.
TTAGAATTTTGGAATTACCTTTAAGAGACATGATGACATACTGGTTAAAGTTTTTGACTATGATTGAGAAGACTACCCTCAGCCAAGGCAGCTCACTGGGTGACTTTGAGCCAATCACCCTCTTTCCTACATATCCCACAGAGCTGTTATGGGAAAAATTGAAAGAGGGATACTATAAATGTTATCTCCAGCTCCTGGAGAAATGAAGGCAGTAACTACTGCATTACTTTAGGCTATCCTGTTTGAGAAGGGCAGCCTTACATGGAGTTTTTCCTGAAAACTTTGCAAGTCACTCTTTTTAAAGCTTTAGATTTTAAAGTTATCGTGTAGCCAAATTCCCCAGTCCCACTTGGTAATCTAGCAACCCTGCTTTGGACCAGTTGCAGTTTTCAAACCCCTTTTTACATATTTGTAATAAACACTTCCCTTTTATTTTAGCACTTTATTGTTGTATCTGAGCTTGCTCCTGAGGCTGATGCTCATTCAGGTGTTTCCCTAATATGTGGACTATCACACACATGAAGAGTTCGTAGTTATAGAAGTAGGCAAACCTGGTAGTAGTTTGTAAGCTTTGGGGTGCCTCTTTTTTTGAAGATATATGTACAAATCTGTGTTAGCTATTTTTTAGGTAAGATAATTGGTAATGTAACCTATTTTACAGCAGTACCATATATTGATGTACCAACTATTGATGTCTTTGCAGTATATACAAGGTGATTATTAACAAGGTAAGTTGTTTTATATATATATAAAAGGGGAGGACAACTGAAGAAATGTTACATACACCTGTATAAGAAGAGGGTACTTCTTGGATCTATCAAACTTTGGAGGTAGAAACATCTTGTACCATAAAGCTAGAAGGAAAGAGAGAGAGAGAAAGAATGAATGAATGTATTTATAGCATAAGAAATGAATGTAATATTGGCCCTTTATCTAAGAATTATAGTTCGTTTATGTAAGCTCAATATTCTGTTAGGTTATGTGATTATTTCAAGAGCAAACATAGAAGTATCTTAATTTAGGGAATCAGATATGGTATCATTATTATTTGTAGGAGCAAAGTAGCAATTATTGTTGTATTAGTACAACAATTATTTGTAGTATTAGCAAATGATAATAAAAGCATTGGGTTTCCTTTTATAAAAAAGAGTACCCTAAGAAAAAGGAACTGGCAAACCACTTCTGAAATCTTACCAAAAAACTTCATGGACCTATTCATGTAGCCCTCAGGAGTCAAGATTGACTTGAAGGACCATAACAATCACAACAGTTACCAAAGAGGATAAGGAATGTATGCAGCTGAAATCTAATGCTACCCTTAAATGATATGCCACTGTAATAATGTGCAACACAGACTTTAAAATATACTGCTGTGTATGTCTTCATAAAGACTACATAGGATATTGCTTGGGAGACATATAAACCTGGTGTGGTGATATGGTGTGTGCGTGTGTGTGTAAAGATTCATAAAAATGCAATCCACAGATACTTGCTTCAATTCAAGTTACTAGCTAATTTATGTACTTGCTTATGTCCCTGCCTTTATCTCCCCTGATATTAAAAACATTTCTAATAAAAAAATTTAAGACACTTTTAGTGCTATATTGATTATAACTCCACTTAGGTATATATGAGTAGGTGGGAAAGAGTGTTCATATTTCATATATTTGCAAACTGATGAAATAGGATAAAACCTTCACCCATTTGCAATTACTAAACCTTGACTAAGATAAAAAGAAGAAACTAATGCCAAGTACATGAAGGAAGATATTCTAGATAACACCTGATGCAAGCACAGGCAGGCATTCAGATAATTAAATAAGGTTTTTTTTTTAAAAAACTAGGTTCCTGAGAATTTGATGGGGTTCCATGAGAGGCTAAGGGGAAAAAAATCACTCAAAAGCAGCCAGGAACATCCATGGCAATTTCTCTATGGTTCAGCACAAAGGGTGGGGCTTGTTATCTGACATTCTGAAGCTCCACCCCCAGGGTCATTTATGCTTACGACAACTCATCATTCTGTCTGAGGAGTGCTAGGAATTTATTTTTAATTTAACAGGTTCTGCAGCCCAAAAACATTTGAAAACCCCTGGACCATTGTGTTCATTACATATAAGATTAAATAGATTATTGGAAACCAAGTGGTAGCTAGTCCCTGCTAAAATGATATTGTGACTAGATTCACAAATCATGTTAAATCAGTGTGGATTACTTAAGTATTTTAACTGAATAAACTTGAATTGTATGAGTTTTTACAACACGCTAAGCAATTAATCATGGTTGAAAAACTACAGTAGCAGGTTCACACAATGTGCTATGCCAGAATTAAACAAACTAGATTATGGTTTAGTGCAAGATGTACAGCCAGCATATGTGTAGCTGTGACCACTGGAGGAAATACTATCTATATCCTCTGCATAAATGCCATCTGCTGAAGGCATCTAAACATTTTGAGGAAGGTGACAGCATAACGTTCAGAACAGCTCAAAGCTCCATCTGGTCCAATATCCTGTTTTGCACAGTGGCCAGTCAGATGCTTCTGAGAAACACTGAGAAAACAATGAAGGTCAGCACTTCCTCTTATGGGTTGTTCTCAAGCAACTAGTATTCAAGGCAACTGGGAGATTCCATCTAGCGCCATGACTATTAGCCACTGAGAGCCTTCTCTTCTCTTCTGTTTCCTTTAAAAACATCCACTTGCTGTTTGTCGCCACAATTTAACTGTGTGTTGTGTAAACAAGTCTATCCCAATTCCATTTTTATGGACATAAAAAACAAATTCTCCTTCAAGTTAAATTTGACTCCTGAGTCAGAATGCTCAGAGGAGTTCAGCAGCAATTCTTTCTTTCTAGAGGAGCCCAGAATGGACCCACTCCTTTGAAACTTTTTGAAGCCAACACACTGGCACAGCTCCTGTATGGAGCACAGTTAGATGTGTCAACTGTGTCACATTAAAGGGTCAACTGTGAGAAACGGGAGAGAGTCCAGCCTGGCTTCCCAAGAAAGTATTATTTCAGGTAGCAAAATGTGTGCTGTAAAAATTGAAACAAGGGCACGGCTGGGTGTATTCAGATATTCGCTAGAGCTCACTTTCTGCCCCCAGGTCTGCTACATCTTATCCTGTCAGATAAATATTATTCCCCTCAGAAATAATGGTGACTCTTAAATGAAGAATTCTTGACAAAGAATGACAAGCAGAATACACCAAGATGTCAGTTAGCACTCAGTTGGGGCACAGCAAATTTCATGTTAAACCACATTATAGCTGGCCCAACAATAAATTTCAGAGGGATTTTATACTATTGCAATTTCATATCTTACCATCAGCAGTGCTGGAGGGTAAATACTGCAAAATCCCCTATGCTTTGTCTTGTAAAAATGGAAGCATTGAATCATAGGATCGTGTTCTGTTTTACTGTAAGTTTTACTGAGATACAGGTGGTCCTCATTTAACGACCACTCGTACAGTGACCATTCAAACTTGTGACGACACTGAACAAGTGGTGGTTACAACCGGTCCTCAAAGTTCTAGCCATTGCAGCACCCCTGAGGACTGTTGCAGGGTCCTGTGGTCACGTAACCACAATTTGCGACCTTCCCTGCCAGCTTCCCACAAGCAAAGTCAATGAGGAAGCCAGCAGGAAGTTGGAAGTCATGATCACATAAGGTCCTCGCTTAACGATGGTAACCAGGGACTGCCAGAACTGCCATCACTAAGCAGCACAGTCACATGACATCGTACTTTACGGCTGCATCACTTAGTGATGGAAATTCCCGTCCCAATTACCGGCGTTAAGCAAGAACTACCTGTGCTCACAATGATTTACTAACACCTCTTCTTAATCCATTTCCAGGTTGGACAGAAGAATTCTATGTGCAACTTCCTTTGGCAGATTAAGATCCCAAGATAACACTTGTGGCTGCAGAGTTTGTACTGTTGACAGCAAAGTAGACTAAACATGATTGCAGGCCTTTTTATCATGCATGCCACATGGTATTTTGCATTACATACTGTATTTTCTTTTATGAAATCTGTGGTTTGTGATGCCTAATAAAGTTAGATTGAGAGACTGACTCCTAAGAACTTTATGACTTTGTCCATGTAGTTTTCTTGGCAACTATATAGAATTAGCTTGCCATTGCTGTGTTTCAGGTTGTTTTTCAACTTGCCAGTTTAGCCTACAGATCTGGGATTCCCTTGTGGTATCCTATCCAAGTATTAACCAGGCCTGACACTGATTAGCTTCCGAACTGGGACAAGATCAGCCAGATGATGCTACCTGCTATGATGAAAAACATTCTCCCTATTCACTTTCTCCAAGCATAAAGTTATACAACTCTTAACATGTCCTCTACTTCATTTTATTCTAAGTCAAAGAGGCATGGTGGAATTGCTCCAGTCTCCTCATCATTTTGATTGCACATCTCTGTGCCTTTGTAACTTATATAGTCTCTCTTTGGGCACAGCAAACAGGATTCTAGTACTTAATTTCTTAATACACTGCTGAAGAAAACACTCTACTGTCTCTTGATCTGAATTCAGATATCACACAGTAAGTTTTTAAATAGCAACTATTTAGTTCTTGTTCATACACTGAAAAATTAGGTGTGAAAAACAGCCTAAATATACTTACTTATACCATCCACTTCAAGTTTGTTAATCTTCTGTATTGGCAAACTGATTTTTTGCAGAGCAGACTCCAATTCTGCATTGTCTTCTAAGACTTTAATCTCTGTATATAAAAGTTTTGGATTAGCAATACATTTCTCATTGATTCTCTGTTCTTGAATTATTACACAATTGGATACTACCAAAAGATTAAATGTCAAGTCTATTAAAGTTAAATAAGTGAATTTCCTAAGTTCATAATTATGCAAATACCAAAAGCTTCATGATGTAACTGAAACAGAGTTGAGATTTTCCTAAGAAATATAGAAAAATGGGGTGGGGGGTAAAATTTCTTGGATTTAAGATTGACCTTATTATGGAGAGGTAAATTCAGTTTAAGTTTTTAGTTGACTGAAGGAAGTTTATCATGATAAAGTATGTATATCATGGCTTTGCTGTATGTATATTTAACCTGAAAAGCAAACAAATAAATAGCAAAGCCAATGTTATAATAGTTAAGAAGGTTCTTTGTTTTTCAGCTTTATGTGACATTTAGGGAAACTGCTGATTATGGATACCAAATGGTTTCTAACCTAAGTAGAATCTTGTCTTTTCTTTCTTGCAAACAGGACAATACTTTAGCTTTAGGTGAAGTGTAAACACATTTTACCACTCTGGCCATCAAAATCTATGGTCTTTCCCCCACTTGCACTTAACCACAGCACAAACATGCTCTGGCAATCTTTTTTTCACAGTCACTCGTGATGTTGCCTTCATCCCTTCTCCAGCCTGAGTGAGTTGTGCCTCTGTACCAGTGTTGAAGTATGACTTTTCCCCGTATGCTTACAACACCTAAGATTAGTCTCAAGGTATGTGTTTTAGTTAGACTGTGAGGTGACCAGGAAAGTAATGGTAAGAACACGGTGAGACTGCAAGGCAAAACTTGGCTATTGATCGCAACGAGGCGACAAGGCTAGGCTCGACTGGACTCTGTGGCAAGGTGACAAGACTGGACTCGGCAGGACCTTGTGGCAGAATGGCAAGACTTGACTGGGTTTTGTGGCAAGGCTCAATTTGGCTGAGCTTCAGGACAATGCAGCAGGACTCGACTTGGCTGGGCTTCATGGCAAGGAGGCAAAGCAAGACTCGACTGGATCTCTTGGCGAGGCGAGGCGACAAGGCAAGGCTCGGTTGGGACTCGCTGCAAGGTAGCAAGACAAGGTTCGGGAGGCTGGGAAGGGTCTGGTCCCGTAGCAGCTACAGGGCAGGGCTCTGAGAACGGTTCCGGCTTTTCTTCTCCGTTGGAAGCTGTTAGCTCAGTGGAACATTTGTTTCCAGCAGCCCGGTCCTTGCAATGGATCCTTTTTATTTTGTTCCCTTCGCACCGTTTCTCCTCAGAGCCAATTGGGCTTCCTTTTGCTTGGCGCGCCTTTCAGCTCGCCTTTCCCTTGCGCTGATTGGTGGCTTTGAATCCAGCTCTTGGTTTTGTCCAATTGGCTGCTCAGGACTTTCCCGCTCTGCTGAGTCACTCCGAGTTTTGATTTCCCCCATTTGCCTAGCATGGGTTTTGATTTCCCCTTCCTCAGCCTCAGATTCAGACTCGACCCTTACAGTATGTAAAACTGGTTAGGCTTGACACTCATTACCTTGGAGGGAAATCAGGTAACTGAAAGTGACGGGGAACAAAGGCAACAGAAACATTAAAAATATATATTTCAACATTTATAAGGCTGTCCAACTCAAACAGTGTGACTCTGGGTGATGAGAGGGACACTAGAAGGACTGGAAATAGAGCAAACGTCACGCCTACAGTTTTTGCTGCCTCAAGGATGGGTGGAGAGGACTTCAACTCAGAAGGAAAGTTTCTGAGGCTGATAGACAGTTTGCTCATAAAAAATTCTAGGTCACACCAGGACTTTGAAAGATAAGAGATAAAAAGGAAGAAGGCAGAGTTATATTTTTTTAAATGCAGGACTGGTGACTCTCCATTGATTTTTTTTTGGGCAATGTATTCAACTAGCTGGACCAGATATTAACTTGGGATATAACAAATGTGCATTGGAGATAATATCATGATGGCATCTATGGATGCTTCAGTTATCCTTTTGGATCTGAACTGGTTATTCTTTGAGTTAGTGAACGTTATACTGCTATAACAGTCACTCCCCTGCTGTGTTCATTCAGTCCTAAACATACTGTAGGTCTGAAAAGGAACTTTTTTTATTTTCTGATTGCTATAACATTAAAAATTAGTGATTTAAGGAAGAAGATCTACCTTTTGGAAAATATTTTATGAAAACGTTATGACAACTCAGACAAGCTGAGTGAGAGTAATTTTTGGAACCATATTTGGGCAGAAATGATCAAAAGGATTTCCAGGTAAAATCTGCAATTCTTTTTACTTCTTATGTATTGCCTGACCTCTGGGTACCTTTACTGGATGTAAATTCCACCTACTTCAGTAGTACATATTCTTACTTAAGTGTGCCGAAGGTATATTTAGACATCCATTCCAGTGATTGTAAATGGATTTATTCCTACAAAAGTATGCCCAGAATTTCATTCTTATGCTGTAATTAAGCAAACAAACAAGCATCATAAAAGGTACCTTTGTTATGTCGGTTATCATATATAGTAGAAATGGGGATGCCTGGGCCTGTAGTAACGATTAGAACAAACAGGGAATCTACATTAAACAAAATATCTGAAACATATAGTTACTACTGAAAATAATTTCATTGCTCAGCTACTTGCCCATCTACATTCCTATTTGTTAATCACTCACAGTTTCTTTCACATTTTAATTTGAGCAAACTGCAAAGCCCAGTTGGGTGTTAGAATGACATCAGATCTAAAGAGACTTGCATTCACACTGGAGGTAAGTCCCTCAGTGTTCATCAATTCCCTTTCCTGTTGCAGCTGTTGCCTCACATTCGGTGCAGTTTTGGGCAGTCCTGCAATCTTCATGGGTAGATTTGGGATGATGCGCTCAACAGCTACAGAGGGAAGGGGAAGGTCAGAAAGGGTAGTTGTTTGAGCAAATGCATTCTGATTTCTACATTTCTTATTCTTCTAATAGGTTTAGCCTGGCCCAGAATAATAGTGGAAGACAGGAGGCACTATACTGAGCTATTATAGTCATGTAGCTATTTTGCAGCCAGCTTGTTGTCCAAATGGGTAGCTTTGTCTACAGCTTAAATGTCTGTTCCTTCCAGATCAGAAGCAATTTTTTTTTGCTTTTTTCTCTATGCTCATGAGTTTCCAGCACAAAAGGCCATGGTGGGAAAATGATGAAACATGCATCACAACATCACAGCACAGATGCAAGTATGTAAGTCAGGTGGTTTGTCTCATGACACACACGCCTCCTTTTGTCCCCTGCAGATGCCCTAATATTTCCATGATCCTGCTTCCTTCTCCATTCCAGCTGCCAGATTCCTTCCCTCCCTCCCTCTCTATTGTATTTATATGCTGCCACCAAAAAAACAACAACAACCTCTCAGGATGTGCTGGCAAGTTATTCCAGCCCTCATCATTCTGCAGATGGATTACTAAAATGTGCTCTACTTGAAGCAAAAAGCAACAGATCCAACCCACAAACGTCTGAGTTCATATTATAGAGAACACTGTCCAGTTCCATGGATTCCACAGGTACAAGAAAATCCCTGATAATATACAGTAGGATGCAGTAAAACCTGGAAAGTATTTTCACCTTGCTGCTCTTACTGCCACAGTTTAGGCCTTAAATTGGGCTTGTACCCATGTTCGGATATGTTAATTTTTTTCTGCTACTAATGCTCTAGATGTCTCTGCTGTTACTTCATTCCTAAAGCTCCTCCATGAATCATGAGGCACCAAGGATTGGTGCACAGAGAGGGGTCACTTGGGGAAAATCTCTTCTTGAAAGCACTGTGGAACAGCTTGCCTGGGGGCTAAGAAATTCCCCAAGAGCTTTCTGGAAGACTCCTGGGCAGACCATCCTAATTGGTCCTCCCTCGATTAGTGATGGTGGCAAGCTTCAGGATGACTAGGCCCCCTGGTGTATGATCTTGGGGGATTTCAATCTCCATGCATTGACATGGAGATTGACAAAATCTTACAGAAATGTCTTCCACATTCAATTCACAGATTAATTATTTCATGGTGAAAACTAGGTCTATGATACGTCTGTTGTATGAGTCAGAAGATCTCCTGGGACAAGGTCATTAAATCCTGAACCACCCCTGGCCAGGCTGCAATGCATGGAGATTGAAATCCCCCAAGATCATACACCAGGGAGACTCAACCACCCGTTGAGTAGCTCAGAAGGAATGCTGCTAAGCAGCAGCCCTAACTTGTCTTTAATGCTCAGCTTCAAATATTTGAGGAGCAGGGCATCTTGTCACCTCTAAGGTTTTCCTCAATAAGGAGGTCTTATTACAGAGACAGCTGGCATTTTTAGTAGCAGCTAGAGACCAAGGCTTCCAGCAATTTGGCATCAAGGCTCACAGGTCAAGGGGTTAGGGCCAGAAGTGAGGACTGGCACCAAAATGCCCACCTTTCTTCCCCTGCAACAGCCATCCCCAAAACCTCCCACCATATCTTTCTCATTCCATCATTGCGTAAATCTTTCCCAAGCCTTTTTTTCCCAATATGTAATTTTCATGGCCCATTTAAGTTCTGTCCTCTCTGGAGGATCTATACTCCATCACTCTATGTGATTACCTGGTTACCTGGTCAGTTGTCACTCTAACCCAGGGTTTTTTAACCAGGGTTCCGTAGAACCCCAGGGTTCCGCGAGAGGTCACTAGGGGTTCCCTGGGAGATCACGATTTATTTAAAGAAGTATTTCAAATTCAGGCAACTTCACATTAAAGAGGTAAGTTTCATTATTTTTAGTTTAAGGACACTGTTAATGCATACATACAGGCCTACACATGAAACAAATATAATTTTGTAACTTCTGGCCTATATTTGAACCTGAATGTACAGGGGTTCCCCAAAGCCTGAAAAATATTTCAAGGGTTCCTCCAGGGTCAAGAAGTTGAGAAAGGCTGCACGCCAGACCCATACACCCACATCACAGACTCAAACAGTTCCTTTTTCCTATTAGCATTGGGAAATGTAATTCTCTCTGTGTGTATGGGGTGGCAACTGTAGCAAGAGATGTCTGTGTGTGTGTGTGTGTGTTTGTATACCAGCAGTGCTGCTGAAAATAACCCAAAATATTAACCTTTGCATACTATACAGTTCTCTTCACTCTCCCAGATGAGAGATATCTAGCTAATGGTTTCATAACTCAAGCACAGAATTAACCATACACAACAGAATCTGGATAAGTTGTCTTAACTCATTTCTCAAGGTGAGCACATTCCCTGTGTGACACATCCTTGGCACAGATGAATGATGGAAGTTATTATTTAGTTATGTTTGCATTTTTGCTAGTGATATAGTCATTATTTGCATGCTTGAACAGATCATAAATATATGAGAAAAACAATACAGTAACTATTTTCTCCCTAATATGATCCTAGTAAAATGTACATTGCTATCCAACTGGCAGTTTCATTCATCCATACTAATCTACCAGTAATGATATAGCCATATTTTTCTCTTTACAGCTGATCTGCATAATTTATTTCATAATTTATTTTATTTTTACTTTGGTTTGGATTTTAAATTCCATAACAAGCAAAGAAACTACTTTCTTGACTTATTTTAGGAAACCCTCTAACACAGAGCATCTATCTGACAGAGCCCTTCCTGATTCTATAAAGTCAGAGCTCAACTGAAGAACCCTTGCACAGGGTGAAGGAAGTCCTAGGTTCAGTCTCTAGAAGTCCCAGAGCAGGGGAGAAAAGCTCCTGTCTGAAACCATGGACAGATGCCTCTTATTCTCAGTAATCCATGGTTTAATGGTCCCACATTCTGATGACATAAACCAGCTTCCTGTATTCCAAATCTTGTCCATGTCAGCTTTAAACTCCCATGCCAAGACCTACTCATTCCTCTAATCAGAGGCTGTGGCCTTAATTTGTATTAGCAGTTTGCTTCAAAGGTTGAATGATGCTGCTGCCAGATCATACTTTCAGCATCTTTGCCATTTCATAACTAGAAAGTGAAATAGATGATTTATAACCTTTAAATGTGCCATCCTAATTTTCCAAATGATTATTTAGACTATACATTACATTACCTTTATAATAGATAACTGAATGACATTATTTTATAAAGGATACACACACACACACACACACACACACATATGTATATATATGCATGCATGCATGATTAGTTCTCTACCCACCAGGCCCAATCCAGAGAGGGAATCTCAGTCCAGATACAGGATTCCAAACATTAGAACCATCTATCAGCAAGGGGGAGAATTGTTCACTGGTGAAAGCCCATAGTAAACAATCCCTGCCTCTGCCAGCTTCTCTAACTTCTGGATGGTGCTCTCTGTATCCACATGTGTAAGGTAAATACCATGATTTTCACTGGGGCTTAGTCCCAGATAAGTGTACCTAACATTGTACGCATTAAGGTGCTCTGAAGTAGAAGTGGTGAATTGTGACTTGAGATAGCTATTGGGATTTTATTTACCCACAGATTTGACATACCATAACAGATTAATGCATAATAGTTGGCATTATCACTGAATCTTGCTGCATAATACTGGCATCTCTCTTTTCTTAAATTGCAAGTAATGCACTGCTTTGTTACGGGATTTCTTCCAATGTTAATTCTGTAAAAAAGGCAGATTTAGAACAAAAGTTCAGTCTATATCTGGAAAGATCTTCCCAGTCTCTATCAGACCTCTCCAGTGTTTCCTTACTAGAGGGGGTGTGGAGTTTGGATATGATGTTCAGACAGTACTTTTCATATGGACTAGTATGTTAAAAACTACCAAAATATAAACACTTTATGTGGAGTATTGGCCAGTATGCCTCCAATATGTCCAACACTACTAAATTAGATCCAACTTAATACTCTTTATATATATGAAAAATGGGATAGTGATTATTCCTTGAAATCCATGGCCCAAAGTAACTACATAGTTCTGATGATCAAGTTGGTGAATGGTACCCACTAACAGGATTTATTTATGTTGCGATGAAGACTACTAGGAATTTAGGCTAACTTGAGGCACTCCTTACCATTTTTACACTTAATAGTAAGGTTTATTAGTAAGGTTTGTATTGCAAGCATTCTGATGGTAACTTACTTGTAAATGTTTCTTCTTCCTGGGTAACCTTCAAATTCATTGCTTGAATAAAATCTGAAAGGCAACACCCATTAGCAAATAAACTATGATTTCACTGAGGAACAAAAGTATGGTGCTATTTATTATGAAGGATTCTGTTAAAAATGCTCAAACAGCATGAAACGTTCCTATTCAGAATTCCAGCCAGCCAGGAAGTTCCCCTTCTTCCCAGGTTCTTGTTTTTCCCCAGGCCTTCTATGCCTACTAAGTGAGGTTTGTTTTAATTTCCCTTCTTCTGTTTTCTTGTAAACCTTTGGAATTGCCAGCCCTTTGAAGTAGACTAGGTTAGGAAACAGACACCAAAAGAACAAGGGTGTAATAACAGAATTTTGAAAGCCCGATGGAGATTCTCTCTCTTTCCCCTCTAATATCAAAGAGAATCAAGGCAGGGCAATCTTGAGTTTCTTCCTCACTCCTTCCTCCCATTCAGGCTAAGCTGGTGTTTAATTAACAGCTCTTGAATTCCTTCTTCAAGGCCATCTCCATATTCCTCTATAGGATTCCCTGAAGATGCTACCTTCATCCTTTTGTGTGGGTGGTGCCTTTTGGCCATGTAAAGATCCTCATTCATAAAATAAGTTTGGTATAAACATTTTACTAGGCCGTTGAAGAAACAGACAATGGAATTCTTAGAAACCCCAGAAACCTTAACATGTAGCAGCATGTTGGCTACCTGCCATCTTTGGAACCTGTACCTTTTTGTTTTCTGACTCTGCTACAGAGGGGGAAACACAACACAGGATTTTTTTCAATGTTTACAGAGAAAGAGGGGCTTGCAAAATCTCTCTCTCTCCCCCAGGATATTTACCTTTGCATTTAAGGAGGATGATTGGATAATTTAAAACTCCTAAAGTTATGAGTTCATGTTATTAAAGAATCCAACACATATTTATTCAAAAATAATTTTTACTATATTATTTTGGGCATATACACATACACAGACACCTGTATTCTGAATTCCTATTCATTAAGAGACAGATTTAGGTTCCTATATTGCACTAGGCGATGGCTTGATTTATCCCAGTTTTTTGAATATGCCAAGATTGGCTGAATTCATATATCTTGTTAAGCCATAAGTCAAGGCTAAGATCAAACCTTAAAGTAACTGAGGTCTCTCTGACTTAGTTTTTAACCAGATCAATATGTGAACACCTGTTGGTATGGAGCTCCAAGTCCATCTCCCAAACTGTGGTGCTCTGCAAAACGGATTATAAAAAAAAAATCCATGAGAGTACCAAGAGGAGGAAGAAGGGGCTGGGTTTCATTCAGTAAACAGTGGGACAATTTGATCGCTGTTTCTGTGAGGAGGCTTTATATGCAAAGCCATGTAGGCTTACCAACAAATTGGAATCTGCTACTGTGCTCAAGCTTAGTAATACAACATATAATTGTGATTATATTCTTGATTAAGATGCTGTTAGACACTTCTAGTCATGGCCAATGTTCATGACTGGATGCACAAGATGAGGGAGGGGGAAATTCTTCTGTCTTCACTCTGCAGGCTAAATCCAACATTAACCCCTTTCCAGGCTATAGCTGTTTAGGGGAATCCACTGTATCTTGTCATCTGGAAAGACTCTCAAAGACCTTTAAAAACGGGGTTCAGCTGCAAGGCTAATGGAAAAATCATTCTTGCATTCTTGCACATAATTTCCATTGACAGGCAACATAACCAGCATACCGTGCATGTGGGATACTTACATTGCATCATCTGTTACTCTATAAATATAGGTGGCCTCCCACTCTCCACTAGTGATCTGGATTGCTTTTTCCTACAAAAACAACACATTTAAAGTCAGGTGCTTTATTCTGCAGCACATCTCTTGCAAGGTAGGTGAACTTCAGATGAATTCTTTGTTTGACATACCACCGAGTCTGTGATGTAATGAATGTGTTTGTAACCATTCTGGTCACTAAAAATTTTGTAGTAGGACACGGCATCTGAAGTGAAAGAGGGTGCTGAAACAAAGAACTGAGAGAGAGAGAAATTGAAACTGTAGGTGAAACAGAAATTAATACCCTTTGAGACATGTAAAATTACGCAGAATACAGCAATGCTATCTGATGTTACTAGAATTTTTTTCCCTTGTCCCATTAAGTGGAACATTTCTACTTGGAGGTAAGCCCCATCAGGTTCTCAAAACGATAAATGGATGTCTGTGACACCCCCCTCCCCAAAATAAATTAAATCTTAATAAACAAATAATTACACAGCCATGCTTGGTGGGAAGTTTTGACAGATGGGTAGACCCACAGTTTAGCTACCTTTATGAACTCATGAGAGCTTTTCTCTGTGTTTTAGCTGTGCAAGTCTGCAGTGGGACCGCCCAGGCAAAGCTTGGTTAACTCTGACATAAAGCCAGAGCACTGTCAAAACTCCCTTCTGGCTTTGCTCCCTGCTTTACAATGCCAACACTCGCTCCGGACTTTGTTCCCCACCTGCCATAGGTTAAGCCATTGCTCAAAACCTGCAGATGCTTTACTCTCCACTTGGCCTGGGAAGCTGGTCGCTGGCTTGCCCAGGCAAAGTGGGGGTCACAGCAAGAGTGAATTCTAACACCAACTTCATGTAGATGGCTTTGTTTCGGTTTTTCTGAACCCTTCATAAAGTGTGGTGCTCTTAAGCTGAGGTGATGTCATTTTTCTAACTTGGGACTGTTTCTAAACAATTTGCCCCTACCAGCAGTGCCACATGTACTGTAGAGGGCTCTGCGCCAGCTGTACCAAAGCCTTTGTAGCCCTAGAGGAACCAGCTGCCTTTCTTTCCCCTTCAATCCTTTTCTCTATTCTGTTGTCAGTAATAATTTTAGCATCTGATGACGTGGCCCACAGAAGATGTCTGCTTCTCTTTAAGTTACAGAAGGTGTTTTAGACCCTGCTCTCTAGCTGCCTGAAAGATTCTCCCCAACAGCCAGGTGGGACATAAATGGAAAGGAACAAGTACAAACAAAGTACAAGTGTGGCCCAAAATGCATTTCTAGAGGAAGCAAATGGCTTTGCTGAGCACTGGAGAAAGAAGGCAGGATGATTTCCTCAGCTGGAAGTCTGCCCACTCAGATGCCCCTAGCCTGGGTTTCTTCACTACTTGGTCTCCTGAGGCAACTGTGCAGGATACCAGGATTACTTATATCAATATTGCAAGACCTGAAAACTATTTTCCAGGGATAATTTAAGGGGTAATTTTTAGCTAAACACCCCCCCCCAATTGGTTAAGGGCCCAGCTATTAGTAGGACCCCTTTTTCCATTATGAACATTTTGAGATACTGAAATATGCAGTAGATGCCCTTTTAAAAATTCCCATTTTCAGATTTTTTTTTTTTTTTTGGCAGACATATGGGAATGGGTCCTCTCTTTTATCATTTCATTTTATGATTGATCAATTATGGCATGCACTCCCTGGTAGTTGCATTTAGTTCCTGTCCTCCTTCTTTAAGTAATTTAAGATGCATCTTTGCATCCAAGCCCTCTGATACATTTAAGAGTGCTTTTGTGTTTTGGGAGCATTGCTAAAGTATGTTTTAATTGTGTTTTTGTTTTAATATTTTTATTTGTATATTTTTATTATATTATTAGCTACCTTGATTGTCCTGTTTGGATGGAAATGTTGCTGGTTATTATTATTAATAGTTATAATAATCACAATAAATAATGGATATATTGAGTTTTTTTATGCTGAAGAGAAGGAAAAAATGGGAATGTGTTGCAATTTTTCTATTTATATATACAATTTTGTAACATTGAATACATCTCTCATTTCTTCCATTTGACTTGATTTCTATTTATGCTTTAAAGGCCATCTGGACTTGTTGTCATTAAATAAAATCAGTTTTCACTGAAATCTTATAGATGCATGGTTAAACAATAATGAAATGTCAAGAAAGGAAAACATAATTATTATGATAACACCAAAAGTTGAAGGAGCATAGAAGCCATACTCCACCAGCCCATCCTGTATGGCTCTCTTCTATGTGCTGCCGATTCTGCCAAATAAAAAGAAAGCAGCAAGGTTGGGATGTAAAACAGAAACCTGACATATTCATGCTGTAGAGTTTTCAATCGCAAAAATTAGAAAATGAGGACCTATTCAAACACAGGCTACTTCCTCAGTAACAATTTGTAGCATACTCTAGTGCCATCATTGTATCGGCACAGCAATGGCTATTGCATGGCAAAGTCTTTGCACTTATCTACCTGTATAGAACCCTGTGTAAAAACCTGAACGTTTGCTATTAAAAACCAGGACCCTCAGTGATAGTCCAAAAGCATCTTGCGAACAATTCACTTTCTAAGTTTGTAGTGTAGTGTAGCTCCAGCATTCTCAAAGCATGCATGTTTCAGTTGCTTAACATCCTGACCACTAGATGAAACTAAATTATTAGGCAGCTATAGCTGACAGTGCAGCCAAACATTGATTTAAACCAGCGTTTCTCAACCTCAGCAACTTTAAGATGTGTGGACTTCAACTCCAGAATGCTGGCTGGGGAATTCTGAGAGTTGAAGTCCACATGTCTTAAAATTGCTGAGGTCAAGAAACACTGATTTATACTTAAATACAGGTTTACGTATTTTTGATGAAACCTTTCCTGCACAATACTTTCATTAATTCAGTCTCTAACAAAGATACTCTGCGTGTTTACATTCTATAACACTGAACTTCCTCAACAATCAGATCTAAAAAATGTCTCCTTCAGGGGCTCAGTATTGCACTGCAGTTCATAGTAACTATAGTTTTACTGAACATGGAGGTGGTTTAGGAAGCTCCATTCATTTGGGTTAGCAAATTACAGTATAAAATACAGTCAAACCAGCATCAACAAGTAGTTGTCAAGAGGCTTCCTGAGCTGCTACTACTCTTGTCCAGGTATCCTTTTCCAGTGTTCGAATTAGCCCTCTATGGCTACCGTTGTGATTTCTTATGGTGTAACACATGATGGGCTCTACTATTACATCCACTTGCCCTTCCCTGTGATTGTACAGAACTATTTCAAAACTGAAGGGGGGTGGGGATTGCTTTCTGACCAGGGAGGTACCAGGATGTGGGCACAGGAAGACTGCATACCAGCTGCACTTCATAGAGTGTTATGGGACAGATTTTAGGATGAGAAAAAGTTGCAAATGTAGCTTCCTGCATGGAGCCTGTGTTAAAAATTTGACAACCCACATGGTTTCCTGGTAAGGCTGTTCCCATAGTTATCTTCCAAATATTTTAACAGAGCTTTCAAAGCAATGGTATGATGTCTCTTCCTTTGCTTATTTCTTTGTGAAATTCCTTTCATTCAACTAAATTAAAATAAGCTCAAGGGATAGACACACAAACCTCTGTAGGATTCTGTAGGATTGCTTATGCCTGGCAACTTGAGGAAGTGTAGGACTGCCCATCAAGGCTGCAAGAGTCTGGATGACCATTAGATGGTAGCAAAAAACCCCAAACTTGCTGCCACTGAGTGGTCATCCAGAGTTTGTAACCTGGATATGGTAACCTTAAGCAAGGTCACTATTTTAACTTGTATTCAATTTTTATTTGTTGGGCATATTTGCTGATTCAGTGACTTTAAGTATGAAGTTTAGAGCTCCTCTCTGGGTTTGCAGAAGTTATCTCCTATCCTTATTTGCCCACTGCAGTTTTATTATCTCCTCGTATATGAGAAAGTCCACATTGTTTATGCCTTATTACTTCCGGTTTAATCGGAAAACAAAGTATGAAATGGAAATTTATTCCCCTGAGATCTTTTCAGCAAACACAGCTTAATGGAGTTCTCCCATCTGCTCGCACTTCTGTTAACTACCCATTGGTGTGCAAATTGATATGGTAAAAGCACTTTATAAACAGACGATAATAGTGGTTTTATCCACATCTTTCATTAGGTAAGAACATGCTGAGGCATCCAATTTTTACTGCATTTTGGATCTTCCAATGCAAAGCTGCTGATCACTTTGGTTCCATATCTATCACAACATTTCAGAGAGACAAACTCAAAATGAAGTATTGGCTTATAGGTTTTCAATACAGCAATTTGAAATCTAGTACTTATTCACACATCACAACAAGACCTAATAGGGTTGGTTTGGATTTGGTTTCACATGAGGTGTGTCAAACTCTTTGTAGTTTGTAGCCAATGATGTATGGCTGAGTATATGTATAAACCAGGCCACTGAGGATCAGCAGAGCCTCTACTAAAGGTTAAAATGAAACAGTCCCAAGCAAAGATGAAAGGTTGTAATCGGCATGAGCCAAAACCCGCTCCCTATTCTCACCATTAATAGGTGCCAGGAATATTCTTTCTGGAAGCAGAACTTCACTCAATGGCAATTTAGGATCCCACCAAAATTTGGAAACAACCTTTTCCCCTTCCTTTTGCACAGTAGCTATATAGTTATTATGAATGTTCACCAGAGTGTTCACTGACAGAGTTTTTACTTTAAATGTTAACTAGATGGAAAAATACTACCTCTGGGCAATCCCAAGATCTAGAGGGGTAATTGTAGTCACAGATTGCTAACAGAGAGAAGTTTTGGATCCTTTTCAGCCACTGCACACAGATTCTGTAATCTGTTACCCAGGTAATCCAAGAGACATAGTGATCACTGAAGGGAAGAGAAGGGAGTCAGAGAGTACAGGGAGAAGAACAGGGAGAAGGAAATATATTATTGCATTAATAAGCTATCTATGATAGGTAGTTCAGATTAATAATACAGATATGATAGGCCAGATTAATAACATATCTATTTGAGGTATACTAGGTTTTAAAGCACCATCCAAATCTTTTGAACAAGTGGGTCAGGCTTCTTAGCTCAGCTATTCTTGTATTACTATAACCAAGTGGTTGAAATGGTTTCTATCATTAATGAGAATTATACCTTAAGTTTTCTGATGGGCAAAAGAAACCTAAAAACAAGTCTTTATAGCAGTCCTTGATCCAAAGGCTGTATTACAAGCTTTACATAGAAAGCAACACTTCAGGGGAAAAATTCCCAAGTTAAATCACTGAAAACAATTACTATTCAGTTGAAAAAAAAAAAGAGGAAATGAGGATTTTAAGAAAATATTACCTTGATGCTATGACTGGTGGCGCAGGTACTTCCTTTGGTTCAAAATCTCCAGGATTAGTAGTGTTTATAATCAACACTCTAACAGTTGGATTTTTAGTTCCAGCCTTCAAGGAAAAGTATGAACAAATTGATCAAACTAAACTCTAATGACTTTATTTACAATAATTAAAGGAAAAGAACAACGTAAACACAGTTCTATACAGGAAAGTTATTTTTATTCATTTCAGGCACACTTTTCAATCTCTCTACAATTCTGAATCCTGTTGACATTGTGTCTTAGATCAAAAGTTATTCTGAAAAGTTCACAGTAGACTCACATTCATTAACCAAGCCAGTTGTAAGCACCAAACAAATAATACAAAGATTATACACTCAGAGGAGAAGTCTTCTGCCCATTTCTCTTCAAAAGTATCTGAGGTTGTCTAAGATCTGCTACCTCAGATTCCATCCCCTTCCTTCTGGGTCAGCTGCCATCTTGAACATTAATATTAGGAGGGAGGCTAAGTATATTCAATAGGATGTATATGTGAAAGGAATTGATCAGGCCTTTCAGAATGTTATTTTAAAAAATTCAGGATGCTCAAGCTGGATTTCCATTTAGGATAGGGATTGGCAACACTTATCCCTATTCTAAAGGCTGTGTTTCTTTTAGATTTGTATTGTTTTGTCCACCAAAAGCCACAGCCAGAGGCCTGTGACATTATGATAGCAGCAAAGGAAGAACCAGACTTTTTTCCATTCTGTTTTCATTTTGGAGTGATAGGGGTTATGTTTTATAGGTGTGTTAGACTTACTGGGAAGGTAATGCACCCATTTTATTTCATTTTCTACAGAAAATTAGCGGGAATCACATTTTGCTATTTGCTGGTTGGCTGTCATATTTCAGGAATGTGATCTTGGGCGGGGGAGGCTACAGGATTAAGAGCTCTCAGGCTTCAGGCCACCTACCCCCTTTTAAAAACTTCTCAATTGTACTACTCATTAAGGTTTTAAAAAGTCAGTAGTTACATTTGATACATCCAAACGTTTTTTTAATGTTCAAATATACAACAGGGACAAGCTTAATGCTAAAAGAAAAATAAATAAATAAATAAATAAACAAGCACACCAACCTTTGGATATGGAAGAGTTATTTTTCTAGGATATTGATTCTCACCATAATATGAGTATTCAATAACTGGTATTCCAGTATCATTGAACTCTATGTATGCTATGTTCTTGCCATTTGGTGACCACCACAGAGCATATTTTGTTGCAAGCATTTCCTCTAAAAGAAACCAGGTTAGAGGATATAGTTTTTCCAGTTGCAACATTATATAATGTACTATATGATCTAGTGCTATCTTTAAAACCATGCCAGTATCTAGATCTACCTCTACACCTGTAAAATCATTAATCAGACAAACCACCAGTCCATTTTAAACAAACCACCCTTCCAAAAATGGAAGCAAGCAACTGAGGGAGAGAAAGCAGAGCCACAGAGAAGTAACTATGAACTTGCTGGGAGAGGAGGAAAATCATAGCAGCGAACTATCAACCTGGAGCAGGAAGGTAGCTATTGTGTGGGAAAACTGGTCAAAAGCCAGAACCTAAGAGTTGTCTTGGAATGGATGGACAGATTTGAGGGCAAGATGTGAATAGCTTTCCACTTTTTTCTGTTTTCTAGTCCAGATCAGTAATGATCTAAAGATGCAAATAACCCAGAATTAAATTATTTCACTGAACTGCTTCACAGAAATGGAGCTTGGCATGCAATTAATGGGCAAGCCCCACTTCCCCTTTGCACTGAAGATGTTGCCTAGTCTGGCAATGAAACGTCTGCAAGAAAACAACAAGGCTCAGAGAGCACCAAGGACTCCACAGTTCAACCCTGAGCTACAAATATTTGCTTCAATTGGTAGCACATATTCATTCTCATGAGCTCAATGAGCAATAACAGTATTCTGAATAGCTACCACCACTGTGGTATCTTGCTGATGGAAGTGTAGATCTTATCCTAGTTTCATCAAGGGTTATTTCAGCCTTCCGGGTCAGATATCCTGGGGAAGTGAGTTGATAATAATTTCTCATCTCTCCAGTTTCATGTAGAATTCATATGAATGCGCACTGAAAGGAAGTATGTCACATCTAACCTCCACACACAGATATTGGACAGGGGTGGGAGGGAAGAAATTCACTGGGTTTGTATAGGATCAAAACTAATTTCCACTTTCCAAACTAATATGCAGTATGGAACATAATTATCTTTCAGTTCCTGCATTTTCCAAAACATGCTATAGTTCGTGTGTGTGTGTGTATGTGGGGTGTGTGTGTGTGTGTATTTGGAGAACACTGAAAAAAATACATCTATTGGTAAAAGTACATACAAAATGTGTATGAATTTTCATACAGACTATTAATTTTAAAAGCCCCAACCAAATTAAGCCTTCCTCATGTCCAGGGAGGTCTTTCAAGTCTCCATTCCTGGAAACCCTCAGCGATTAGACTTGGTCCAAGGCCACTAATTGCTGATCCCTAAGACAGTTACTTAATCTAACATGTTAACATGCTACAAAATACACTAGGTAAGATCAACCCATGACCCTCTATAGACTCAAAGGGAATGAGGTCCAACAGGGACTTGCTTTGAAGGAAGGAATGGTGGTGAGTTTTATGACTATGATGGGATTGTTCCAGGGGACCCTCCTGCCTCAAAAGAGGATACTTTTTGCAAGGAACCATGGAGCAGAAATTATCTCTTCTCCCTTCTAAAAATGGAAGCAAGCAATTAGTGGAGTTCTAGCCACTCCAAGTCTGGACCCATTCCACTGATTTCTCCAGGTTTACAGAATTTATTCCTTGTCTCTCTAATGCAATTCTACATATAGTTCATAACTGTGCCTGTTTGTTATATTCTCCTTGATCACTGTGGTCTTTTAGAAAGAAAACTACAATAAATTGTCTCCCAATAATGCAGATAAACAAGATACAAGAGACTCTTAAACAAAATACAGTAAATAATTTTATAACAGACATCTGATGAAAGCTATTTTGAGACAAAGTATTCCTTTACCACAGATATGAAGAAAAGTATGACAGGATATGGAAAATCAAAGAGACAGGATGTTGAGTAACTGTAGACTTTATGGAAAGTATTAACAACAATAAGTCATAAAGAACACATTTTGACTCTTGTTTGGAGGCACTGCATTACTTTATTGCCCAATTCTTGCCTTGCTAAACTATAACACTGATTTTAAAATGCAATTTACCTTCATAAACCCAGTCAGGAATTCCATTAAATATTTCATTCCAGTAACCATTTGTGGTTATTTGAATAGCAGCTTCTCTGGGATCTTGTTTGAAATAGATATTATTCTGGTACACATAAGCCTGGGAGGGAGGAAAGAACTAATTTCTTTATCTGTAGAAGGTACAATTGATTTTATGTAATCCAGAAATACTGCAGACTATACAGCACAGCTAAATATGGGACTCACTTCAAAATCATTCCTTACAAACATTTATCTTTGCACAAGGAGAATGTTCCCATTTTTATTTTCCAGGCCACAAAGAGGAATCTCTGGAGAAGCATGCAGTGAGATGTAGGGAGCTATAGGCTGGAGTCCTGGGGGAAACCTAACAGCTTCCTATGAAATTAGCAATGCTTTGCATGTGTGTTATATATGTTCATGTCCATCCTACAATAATGCATGGCTTAACAAGCTTTCTGCTTTCCAAACATGTTAGACTACAACTCCTGTCACCTCAGCCATCATGCCCAATAGCCAATGGGGGATGATGAAGTTGTAGTCCAACACATGCAGAGAGCAGGAGGCTGGAGAAGATTGACTATGCCACAAGAGTATTCTGCTTTAGCACACACGTTGCCCTTAGATTAGAGATGCCTGGCCTAAGTCCTTGCTAAACTCTGAAATTTATGGGAGAATTATAGGCAAGTCATGGTTCCAAGCTAAATTTGTTATATGAATAAAAGGAGATAACCATATATTTATTATCTCTTGCTCTTATCTACTTTAGAACTCCTCAGCAGATTTGTACAAAAAGTTGGAAAAGCAATGAAATGCCTACAGTAAAAGACTGGATCATAAAATTAACTGAACTTGCAGAAATGGTGAAGCTGACCAATTTGGTCAGAGAAAAAACAATAAAGAATTTTTTAAAAGACTGGAATCCTTATATGGACTTTTTGCTGAAAGAAGAAAAAAATGAATTGATGATTACAGGATTTGGGGATTAAAAATGAGATGAAGAGGTTGGGGAAAAGTTTAAGATGACAATTAGAGTCCACTGGAGATGGGCAGTCAATAAATTGATGATGATGATGGTGATGATGATAAATACTCAATAGAAAGGAGGGTAGAAGGCACAATCGTTTGTTTTTTTCAATTTCTTGTTTCTCTCTCTCTCTCATTTTCTTTGTTCTTGTTTCTTTTGTATATTTTATTGCATTAAAATTTCTAATTAAAAAAAAGAATTCCCTAGCAGAGAACAAGAAACAAATATGGGAGCAGTGTTAGAGCTGCATAGCACTAGGCAACTCTGAATATGAAAGTGCTCAATTCATGGAAATAGCTAATACGGTGCTTGAGAGACCAAATCCTTTCCTATGTTTTGTAAGTCATTTGCAATGTCTGTTCTTCCTGGCAGAGAAGGAGCAATCTTAATCTAATTTTGCAATACTTAATTTTCTCTTCTTGCTGTTTTTCTCAGGAAAAAGGAGAACAGATAGAAGACTGGATTAGGGGCCATGCTAGGATAGAGGTAGTATGAGTAGCTTTATCTGATAAGGAAACTGCCAAAAAGGCAATCCAAATGCACTGCGCTGGGTCAACAGTACTTTCTACTTATAGAGGGCATTCAGCTGATATCATGGTCCCAACTGTTTGCAGTCCATCTGACCTTGGCTAGATAACTTAAGACCAGTGACTTAAGGTCTGCTAGATGGAGAGAAGATGGAGAGGATCTACAGAAACAGAGTCAGAAGTCCAGCTTCTGGGTTGCTGCATTTGGTATATCTAACTTGGGACAAGCAAAAGTGTGTCACCCCTAGAACAAACAATAGCAAATCCCTGCTGAAGCACACACTTTATCTTAAAGCACTGTTCTACCATGGCATCTAGCTCTGTCTACTAATGGGGTTATTGTCAACATTTAAAATTCTTAAGCACAGTTGATCAACAGAAATAAGTGATGCCTGAAAAGACACCAAAGGCAGATCAAACTCAACCAAAAGGAACATTGTGACACTGCATTAATTACTAACCAATTTGTGTCCAACAGGTGACAAGGAGATATACTGAATATTATGAGGAAGCTCATATTCTTTGACAAACACACTACAATGGAAACAAAAATCATGGAATGACATAGTGCTTTCTTAATCTGTACTTCTAATTAATTATACAGTGATATAGCATGAAATTTAGGAACAGTAGTTTCAAGTTAGTTGATGAATGCTCCCCCAAACTATGTTCATTCTTTATTGGTGAGTATATCTGTTGACAATCATATTTTAGTGATGTTAATACTGATGGATAGTATCTGAACTTTTTGACATTCAAAATAGTTGGGATTATTATCCTACTCAGTAGGAAGCTGCAAAGGAAATAAAAGGTGCTACAAGTGTCTGCTAGAAGCCCACAAGCAAGACACAAGTACAATAACACATTCTGTAGAAGTTTCCCAGTAATTGCTATTGACAGTTTTACCCTCCATACATTTGTCTAATCTTTTTTTGACATCAACTAGATCAGCAGCTACCATTACATCTTTGGCAGCAAATTCCAACCCTTTAACTTTCTGTTGTGTGAAGAAATGCTTCCTTTTATCAGTCTCCATTCAGCTTCAGGTTCTAGTATTGATGGGATTGCAACTTGAGACTTAAGGGAAGGACTGCATCTTTTAGCTATTTCATTGATAAAAGGGCCTGTCATCCATTCTCAAACATTTCTTCTTGCCTTTCAGCCTTCTGTATACCAGGACAAAAGTTTTTCTCTCAATCCTTCTGAACAGATTTACAGCTATAATGAAGAAGGAAAGAGGAAAAAAGATGGCACTCTCAGCCTTTCCCAATTGCTGAGTTAATGTGCTATCCACCCATCTTTGAGCTGGCAGGAGACTATATGAGCATGAAATTTGGTGCCTCCATTGCTGATACCTATTCTAAATCTATTATATCTGTACTGCGCCACCACCAAACAGTGCTGTGTGTACTATGCATGTACAGCCCATGATAAGCTAAATGATTGGTTAAGTCTGGTGGTTTTGCTGTCGTTCCTCTTCAGCTTCATCAGTTGCTGGGAAAAACGTCTGTCAATCACTGCACTACAGCAGGAATGGGGTGGATCAGAATGCAACCTCTGTCCTCCAGGCTCCAATCCTGCCCCTCTTCCTCCTTCTCCATCCTGTTCTATCATACTGCAAGCTGAATAAAGGTAAGAAGAATAGACTGGAATCACAGGAGGACTGGAGTCATAAGCAACACCTTAACTTAGTATTTTCTCCCCTTTCTATATATAGGCAAGAAATGTTGATTTCCAGATCCCTCTATTTCTGCTTGTTATGTCATTTCCTTGTTGTGACATTTCACTAATACACAAAGAGAGCTGAAACGGACAAAACATTTGTCATTTTTCTTCAGCAGAGCCAGCCCAGCCTTGGCTTCCCTTCCCTTCCCTTGGTATGATGTATAGTGTAGTGATGAAGGAAGTTTTGCTGCTGCAGTATCTCCAACAGCTTGAGATGAGGCAATGATTTTGCTCCTTTTTCTTATTCTAAAGAAGCAGAAGTGAAAACAATTACAGACCGCCTTCAATCTGCTTCTGAGGCTCTGGGGAGTAAAAATCATACTGGTGTGGAAATGTCCTGAGTGTTCCATGAACGGTGTTTTGTTGATATAGGCTGAAAGCTGTTATCACTGATTTTGAAGAAAGCAAAAAACAAAATTTAAAAATAGTTTCAAGCAAGATTTAAAAAATCAACACCAACCATTAAAAAGAAATGCCAACTGTTAAGGAAATCTAAATGTATTTACTATTTAACATGATATATAAGTATCTATATGCATAGGTGTTTATATGCATATGTATTTCTTTTCTTGAAACTAAAACCTATGTACGTTTGTAACATGTACTGTACACACAAGGAAGTCCCATGGCATGGACTGAATTAGGGATAAGTAAATACTGCAATACAGTACAATACAATACAATACAATACAATGAATCAAATCTGGATAGAATTTCCAACCTAATATATTTACCCTTTGAATGATTGTAAAGCTGGGATCTGTCAATTCATCTTTGGGAGAGCAGCCCACCACTGGGTGCTCCAACCAAAAGAACCTACTTTTTGTGTAATAAATGGAACAAAATATAGAATAAAAGTTCCACAAAAGGTTTCAAAAGAATATTATTTAAGAAAAAAAATCACACAATCATTATAGATGAAGCAAAAGCAGATATAACAGCATACAGGCAATTCTTCAAAATATTGAGCAAGTGAACTTGAATCTGCTGACCAGGGTTGGCTTTGGGCTTAGGCCAAGTAGGTACTGGCCTAGGGTGCAAAGCTTAGGGAGCACCAACACTGCCCCTCCTTCTGAATCATCCTAAAATTTTCCATTTCAGCAGGAGGTGACACCATTAGTCAATGTGGCCTAGGGGTGCCATATATCCTTGAGTTGGCACTGCATCTGACCTCTCCTGGTCTGTTAGGGCTTCTTAAATAGTAGGACTGGTCTCCTTGCAGTTTTCCTTTTGGTCAGTGCTGGCATTGAAATGCACAAGTCTTATTGCCGCTTATCATCTTAACAAAACCATTAATTCAGCTCATCTGAATTCTAACAACAATGCTGGGCCCAGCCCAATGAAAACTATTTAAAAGTGACTGATAAACAATTTAAATAGAGTCTAATACAATTAATGGAGAACAAAACGAAACATTCCAGCACATATTTGGAAATATCACTAGAGATAACAGCTCTGTTTGAAACCTATTTTTTAAAATGTCTTAATGGGTTTCAAAAAGAACAACACATATACTTAAACATTACTAATGTTTTAGTCAACAAGAAAATAAATCTGTCTTACCCTAGTCTAAGATCATAAATGTGATAGGATGCTGTGTAAGAGTACCTCCAAAGCTGAAAAGGTTACAATGGAGAGAGAAAATAATTATTTTTGCTAATTGTAAAACAGGTTATCTAATCTTCATAATGCTTTCTACTGAGGTCTTCATTCAGATCACTATCTCGGCTTTATTAATGACAATGCAATCAGGTAAACAATTTCTATGAAAACTCTGTGAGTATCCACAGTGGTACTGCTTTAGGAGCAGCCATCACCATTTTGAAGTCATGAAGCTTTTGGAAATGCTTCTTATTGATGTAAATAGTGTCTCCAGAAAAGGAACCAATTTCTCATCCTGTGATTGGCTAGATCAACAGACATTAATCAGCATTACGAATATGGAACCTTGGACCCACCATGATAATGGATATGGTTAGCCACTCTTACATGTTGAGTGGCCATCATGGAGCTTTCCACTACTTGGAAGGATTTCCAGATGTGGAATATAATAGGAGATGCTGTACATTCTAATGTTTAATAACCCTGTGCAGGTGCCCATGCAAGTGAAAAAATAGAAATGAACACATGCACACAAGCACTACTTTCACTATGCCATCCCGTTTAGCACGCTCTGTTGAGAGGAAAGTTCTGAAAAAGACTTCTGTTCAGATTTGCTTGAACACAAATCTCAGTGCAATCAAAAATCTTGCTCCTCGTTGGAAATGCAAAGAGAAGTGCCCTTTATATCTTCTCTGTTAACATGGCATGATTGTGGACTGAGCAGGTAGGGACAGGACACTGGAGGCAAGGCTTGTATGCATGGGTGGATATCCATGTGTGCACTTTGGCCTTTCTCCCCACCCTTTTAG
This sequence comes from Candoia aspera, assembly GCF_035149785.1. Lineage (NCBI taxonomy): Eukaryota > Metazoa > Chordata > Lepidosauria > Squamata > Candoiidae > Candoia > Candoia aspera. The sequence goes on along the minus strand of NC_086153.1, from coordinate 198,231,982 downwards.
CCAAGCAGAATGCTTGCACAGGGCTAATAACCTTCTGGGTGACACATAATCGTGTTTAATTTCTACAATAGCTGCTCTCTGGGTATATAACATGCAAGGGGACAAAAGAGTAGGACAGGGTTTCTAGTAATATTAACTAATTCCCTTATTCCCAGACTAGTGACTGGGCAAAGGGTCTAAAGTTTCCTCTCCATCCAGCCTATTTCTTAAGAGGTTACCTACATGTGTCCCTCAGGCCTTAGGACATGTCCTCAAGAGTAGAGGCCAGTGCACAAGAGTCAGTCTGGCAGGGATGAAGGGCTGATTCTTTACCCAAAGCAAAATACAAGAAATTCCTACCCCTCCACTTTGCAGTAATGATTGATTTACCATGGAGGCTAAGGTTGGAAGGTTAATGAAGGAATTCCTTTGAGGAATTTTCATTAATGCCCTGAAAGTAATAGGGATACCATACCAACTTTAAAAAAAATATTACCTTAGAATAATTGCTTTCCAACAGTATAAAATTCTGATCTGCAGACATCACATAATTTGTGGCATTCACTTGTTTCTGGAAGATTAAAGCATCAGATTAAAGCACCAAAACATAACCATCACTTAGATAAATTAAATTTAAAAACAGCAGCCATACATACAAGGGTGCTATTCATCAAGATAGTGATTGATTGCCCTGATTCCACATTGTGAAGGATGACATTATCTTTAGACTGATGAAGATATTCATTTCCTTAAATGGGAGGAGAAATTTGATCGTTAAATAGGTTTCATGCAAATGCTATCTTGTTGCATATCTAAGGCAATCATGAATTTAATTGCTTATAGGCAAGGAATTTCCATGCAGGTAAATAAATGAGCTATGGGAAGAAAGGTAAAGGAGGTAAAAAAATGGCCCTTTGATCTTGTAATTTTGAATAGGCAAAAATGACAGCAAAGCTGAGAAAAATCAATTATGTGCAGAGATTAAAAACCTTCTTAAATGATAGTGGTAGGGATGGGGAACAAATTGATTTACCTCACAGTTGAAGGTAAATTTTGTATTTTTGAACCAAAACCTAAACTTTTAAATCTGACTTTTATCCCATTTTTTTACTTGGGTGAGTATTTGATTATTATTAATGCTTTTTTAACATTTTGCAATGTAATTCATATATATTTATTTA